>NW_026542594.1:81915280-83115280 GCF_028750875.1 Macrosteles quadrilineatus | reverse complement strand
TAATATGAACCCTTGATGACTCCGCTCAATTTTGTGGATGCCTCTGCGAACGCCACCTAGTTTACATATTGTTCACATGTAGGGCTATAATTGTTCATGAAGGCGTTCAGACCAAAAGGACCACGGTAAAGGCCAAGGCGACTCAGACATCGTCTGCTGTGCCCAGTTCCTTTATGTACGTAGCTGCAGCTCCAGTGAAGCACCGACAGCCACAGCTACGTTCGATCCCTCTTCAGGGAAGTTCTCGAAAGGGGTCAGTTGTAGAGACACCTGGGGCTGCATGGGAAAAACAGCATTCCCAAAAAGAAAGAGGCAATGATTGAGGAGGGCGGAGGTTGCCTCTATGAAGAATGTGGCAGTGAAGGCACAGCCGACCGGCGTGGCCCAAACTGGGCCCGGCTCGTGAGTCCCTGCTCCAAAAAAGTCGCGGCCAAAAAAGCCCAGGACGGAGACAATCCTGGTCAAACCCTCAGGGGGGAGATCTTTCCCCGAGGTCTTGGGTGCAATTAAGGCCAAGATACAGTTGTACGGTCGATTAGACGATCCAGGGATTGGGACATTCTCCTTGAAATGGGTAAGTCGAAAAACAAAGCGTCTTTTAATGCCAAACTGAAGGCAGCTGTTGAAGGCCAGGGCACGGTGCGTGCTTTTGAGCCAAAGACATTAGTCGAGGTTGATGTTGTTGAGGCCATGAAGAAAGCTATCCCCGAGCTTGGCAAGCAAACGGCTTTTCTTAAGATGTGTCTCACAAAACCGAATAGGAGTCAGCAACAGATGGTTTCCTTTGTAAAGAAAATGGGCTCGCTGACAAACACTTAAAGCATATAGCTGGGTCTGGGCAGTGTAGTGCAGTGTATTTAAATCTGCACTACAGCAAGCGAAAGCCGCCCACCCATGAAGATAAGAATCTTTCAGTGCAATCTTGAGCGATCCAGGACGGCTGACGCACTTCTCTGTCAACTTGCCCTCTAACACGACGTCGACGCGCTCTTAGTCAGCGAACAGTAACAAACAGTAGGTACCGAGATAGGGACCCATCTTTTTGGTTCCCTGATAGTCTTGGTACTGCTGCAAACTGAGTGCGTAATGCAGCTAAAGAACAAGTGTGGGGTCACCCAAAGGGCCGAGGATTCGTTTAGGTTCGGTGCCGGGATGTCACTTACTTCAGTGTCTACCTCACTCCCATCGAGGCCATCCGTAACTTTAAGTTCCGAGACATTAAGGGACGATGTAGATTCCAACCCGTGGGGCCTGGGCTACAAACTTGTAACAAAGAATCTTGGCACCCGCTCTCCACCTTCCGTCATGGACGGACCACTATGCAGAGGATAGTCGAGTCCCTTTTCCCGGCTCAAACGTTGCGCCCACTGTGGGATTTTGGAAGAGTGGATGATGACCATTTTTCAGTCTTGAAGAGATGGAGGCGGCCGTCCATCCAATTTGACTACTAACCCCTTGATCCTTTTGAGCATGTACAACGCCTGCATAGTCAAAGGAGTTTTCCCCTCGTGCTGGAAAACAGCTAGGCTTAGGCTTGTTGGGAAGGGTAAGGGAGACCCAGACCTGCCATCCTCTCACACCTCTGTGTATGTTTGATACGCCTGGCAAAGTCCTTGAGAAGTTGATCCGTTCCCGGCTGAATTCAGCCATAGTCGCTGCGGGGGACCTGTCCGCTCGTCAGTATGGATTTAGGATGGGGCGATCTATGGTTGACGCTATTGACTAGGTGAAGCAAGCCGTGATGAGAGCTGAGGATTTTAACCACTACTCTTGTAGGTTTGTGCTGCTTGTAACACTTGATGTGCAAAACGCATTTAATTCCTCAAGGTGGTGCGATATGCTGCATGCTCTGGAGAACACCTTTCACGTTTCGGCATACCTCATGCGTATCATAGAGGATTATCTCCGGTTCCGCCTTCTCATGTATGACAATATGGAAGGCCCACGGAAGATGAGTGTCACCTCCAGTGCTGCCCAAGGTTCCATACTCAGCCCAGACCTCTGGAATATCACTTATGACCGCCTTCTGAGGTCTAAAATGCCTGACAAAACTGTTTTGGTAGGGTACGCAGACGACGTTGCAGCTTTGATAGCTGCACGTACCGTTGAGCTGGCTCAGCTAAAGCTGAACCGAGTTGTGCATACCAGAAACGCACGGACAGGCAGACCACGGTCTCTCGCTCGCTGTGAACAAAACTGAGATATTAACAAAATACCCCCGCCGCAGCAAACCTGCAGACTAAGTGAATTTCCATTTGCCTGATTGAATTTACAATAAAATGTCTCCTTAAAAATATCACATTTATTCCCTATTTAAATAACATTAGTTTAACGAGTACTTAGGTTTGCTGCAACAGGGAGGGTAAAAAGGTTTTTTTTTTGTAAAATGTTAATAGTTTAGTAGGTATGAAATGAATGCATTTTCCAAATTTGATCAAAATATGAATTATCATAAACAAGCAAACTACAACAGTTTCATTTTTTCGATTGGGTAGCCTCCGGATTATCGAGATACAATTAAAGTGGTTCACAACCACTTGGGATTGTCGACATTACAGGTATTTAAACCACTTTAATTACAACAGTTTACTTATTCTCCATAAGAATTACATGGGAATTTTAAATTTACAGTTTCTTGGAATTTTTCCGTAACCATTAGCCGCATAATAACGCTTAAATATACTAAAGTATTTGTTTTTTTTTTTTACAATATGGTCTCTACAATATGGTTTGGAAAGAAAATGCTAAATGGGAAAACCAATTTTTGCCCCATAAAACCCCCCATAAACCCCTGTTCCCATAGTCCGATCATGCTGGTTCAAGAACTCGTTTGAATAAACGTAGGTTTTAATGTTTGCACCAAATTTGATCAAAATCGGATGATTTTTGCTCGAGTTATCGCGCTAACGGACACATATATAAATACTAGGGGTTGCATATAAGTTTAAAATGCTTATTGCAGTTATACTCAAGCTTTGCGTTTGAAATGGTGGAGGACAAAGTTTGATAAAATTTGCTTCTTTAAATTGACGGTATACTATGGTATTACACATCTTCCAAAGCCATAAAAAGACAAGACCAGCCATGCACTCAGCATAGCAACGCTGGTGGCGCTGCCTACGATTGACAGGCAAAGCTCTCTCAAAACACTTAATGCTTTTTACCATGCGGTTGGCATTCTGGGTTATAGTAGTATGTTTTCTGTGACCAAAGCCATAAAAAGACAAATAATAAATTATTAAAAATTTGCAAAAAAAATCACAAACTATTCATGACATAGAAAAAACATAAACATAACTGTAAACAATCCTACTTTGACAGTTCTCATTGCGTATCACAGTTTTTTGTTGCTGCTTAGTTCAAATTAGCTGTTTACATAAATGCAAAAAAAATATACTGCTGCACCCTGTTGGTAATTCTTATAACTTTTTAATGCTTTTGTATATCATAGAACCAACTTTTTTAGTTAAAACAGCTGACTAAATTCTTTAATTCCCTCTAAATATGAATACTCATAAGGTTAACATGGGGAACTCCAGAGCCACTGGGGCAGAGCCCGAAAGGATTTTTGATATAAGAATATGCCTATATGTTAATCGGGAATGTGAGCTATCATCATGCCCAGCCAATAAAGGGATTGTGTCGGAAGTAATTAGTGAAAGGCTGATTTTTTGCCCATCGACTATTACCATTTAGACAAGTGTTAAGCCAAAAGTATTTATTTACAAACAATTATATTATGTTTGCAGCCTTTAGCAAAGTTAACCCTCTGAAATATTCAAAATTATTTATTGAAATTAACATCAATAAAACCAATTAACGAAACTGTTTTTTAAACAAAAGATACACAAAAGGTGGTGTGCAGGAATATCTATCTTGACACATACATAATTTGATTAAGAGTTTGTTTATATATTACAATAATTTGTTTAACATTTGAGCTTTTATGGACTTATGTCCCTACAAGCTACTAGTTAAATCAGCATCACACTAAATAAACTTGGTAAATAGTATATTTCATTACTAGGACCGAAAGTGGCATTTTCCGGCGCGCGCTCAAGTTTTTGTGTGAGGCGAAGTCGAACACAGGGAACTCCAATTTCACGTGCGAGGCGAAGCCGAGTATGTGAGAGTTATTTTAACGTACGAGGCGAAGCCGAGGACGGGAATCATGGAGCAAGTGCCGGATAATAACTTTCGTTACGAGTTATGAACGATTCTTTTCATCATGACGCAAAAATACACAAACACAGATTAGCAGACCTCAGTAATATCGCAACTGTTTTATTTCTCAATTAATTAGATTGAACATCAAAATAAATTAAAATATTTTAAAAGGAAACCTAGGTTTATTTTTGATTAATTTTTAAAACAAAAAATAGGAGAAAATATTCTAAAGGTAGCCTACGTATATTTTTCAATACATTTTGTTTAAACATCAAAATAAAAGAATAAAACAACTTTCAACCATACACACAGCTGATTCAAATCGTTAAATTAAACCATAACAAAACACAAGCGCGCGTAGTGAATAAATAGAGAATTAATTGAGAGCGAGGGAAAATCAGCTGATCTATTTTCCCTTGCCCTAAATTAGAGCTTGGGAAACGAATACTTTCATTGATGTCAGCTGTTATCGAAAATAGTTACTTTCGTTACAGAGTGATGAAAATATAATTTATCCAACTTGTTTATCTGTATCAGCTGACAAAATTATTTAATTACTTTAAAAATATGAAAAATATGAGTCTGAAAGGATTTTTGTGATAAGAATATGCCTATATGTTAATCGGGCATATGTACTATCATCATGCCAAATTTAAGGCCTAGGTATCCGACCTGTAGTTAATGCGTGATTGGACTTCAAACAGAAAAAAAACACACAAACTTTAACATTTATACAGTAGAGTCCCGCAAACTCAGCGTAATGTGGACTGGAAGGGTGCCGAGTTTGTGAAATGCCGGGTTATCAGGAACTAGGGTTAAAAATAAGAACAATAACATTTTTAAGCTTTTTAACCGCCTTTTTTATTTATATTTATATTACACGTCAGTATTAAGTCATCAGATATAGTAGGCCTACAACAAACCCTTGGTATGAGTTGCGAATGATTTGACTTGAGCTGGCTTGAGTCCATGTTTAACTCAGACTCAAAAAATCACTAATTTTCTGAGCCAGATGATGGCCGAGTTATCCAGACTGCCGGGTTATCGAGAGCCGAGTTTGCGGGATTCTACTGTAATATTAGATGGGAAGCAATATATAAGCTAATAACTTCATTGATACGTAACTTCATTGATAGTGTTTAAATCAAATAAGGAAAATGAAAATTCGATTAGTCTGCAGGTTTGCTGCGGAAGGGGTATTAATACCAATACTTTACACTCTTAACAACGCAACTGTGGACCAACAATGATGTTTTGTGACGCGCGGCTACAACAATAGAACGTGTACATACCGAACCACGGCAACCTCTGCAGCGACTTCTGGCCGAGACTGTACCGTTCGAACTTATGAAATTTGTAGATTATGAACCTCTCTGTTTATTTGATATTTAAACGTTGGAGTTTGTGAAATTTGGACATTGTTAATCGGTGATTATTTGAAAGTTATAGTTTTGGAGCTTATGAAATTTGGGCATTATGAAACGCTCTGGTTATTTAATATATTAACGTTGGACTTTGTGAAATTTGGACATTGTGAAACGGTGCTTATTTGAAAGTTATAGTTTTGGTGTTTATGAAATTTGGACGTTATGAAACACACTGTATATTTAATATTTTAACCGTTGGAGTTTTTCCGAAATTTGGACATTATGAATCTCACCCAAAATTAGGTGTAAAACTGTATTGCAAACTTTTGATAAACCTAGTGAAAATCCAAGCTACAAACTAACTAACTTGCTATTTAACAAAATATAGTAGTGTGCTACAAATCTTTAGACAGGAATATCGTGTATGGTGAAAAGTTTTCATCATAAAAATTACAATCACAAAATAAAAAGAGTGTGAATCTAGATGTTCATCAAATAAGACCCATTTTTTATTATATCTTAATCATATTGAATTGCATATTTTATGTTTTAAAAGGTTCAAGTATCTTTGATGTAAGTAATCTAAAAGCAAAATAATATTTTTACTTGAAAAATTTTTGTGTGCAGGGGGTGCAGGAGGAAAAGGCGTTTGGGGTAAACCAGGGTCTGAACTAGTCGAAGAAGACGTCGATATGAATGATCCGAATTATGAAAGCGACTCTTTGGATAACGGTGATGTTGAGTTGAAAACTATCATTCCTGAAGCCTCTGCAGATGAAATAAGAGTAAGTATTAGGCACAGTACACAGTACTTAATTTATATCGGTTAGGCATATGACTAACCGAACGAAGCACAAGCATACGATAGGCCTAAACTCAGCGATCACATAATAACAATAGAACAGACCCTTGGAGTTTAAGCTGTCGCCAATTTTTGTGAGCTGTGGCTACATAGATTATGAGATGACTGCGCTTCTATTGGCGAGTGTTGGCCATTTAATTCACCTTCGGCTGTTGGATGGGTATTTATGTTGGCGAGGGTGTCTAGCCGACCTGGAAACCGGGAATCGTACGTGAATTTTGATGACCGGGGAAAAAATTTGTGAATTGTGTGTGAATTTTATAAAGAACCAGGAGATTTAAATGTTTGAATAGTTGTAAAAAAATCCGTACGAAATATCCAATTTTTTTTCGTAGTTGAAAATTGTTATTGCCTTGATCAAGAGAAATTATCGATTTTGCCGTTATTGCAGCAAATTATATTAGAACAGTTTTTGCTGCAATCGTGGGAAATAGCCAGAGGTCTTGACAGGATCGCTGCAGGTGATTACCATTGTCCAATATAGGTGTTGCCACGATCACGGGAAATCATCATGGATTTTTCCGCAATCACCAGAAATCATCATGGATGTTGCTGCAATCACAGTAAATCATCACTTAACCTGTAACCTACCTATATACCTATAAATATGTATATATATATATTATATGTATATGTATATTATATGTATATATATATAATATATATATACATATTATATAACAAGCTGTACCCGCGGGCTTTGCCCCTGTTTAACTTCATAACTATTCGCTACGCTCACTTACCTTTAGGTTGGAGCTTGTTCGCTGCGCTCACTTGCCTTCAGGTAAGCTCGTTCGCTACGCTAACTCGCCTCCAGGTTGAAGTTCGTTCGCTACGCTCACTCACCTTTTGGTTGCAAATTAGCTGTTGTCATAAATAAAAAAAAAAATAATAGTGCTGCACCCTGTTGGTAATCCTTGTAACTTTAATGCTATTGAACATCATAGAACAGATCCAACTTGTTTAATTAAAACAGCTGTTAAGATTCATTAATTCCTTTTAAATATGAAAAATCATAAGGTTAACATGGGAAACTCTAGAGCCACTGGGGCGGAGCCCGAAAGCCCGATCAGAATAAAAACTACTTAGTTTTCCTATTTAATGCCCAAAGAATCGGTGTACCGAATTTCAGCCTCCTAGGTAAATGGGAAGTGGGAGAATTAGTGATGAGTGAGTGAGTGAGTGAGTCAGTGAGGGCTTTGCCTTTTATATAGGCCTATTTAGATATGTATTTAATCGGGAATGTGAGCTATCATCATGCCAAATTTCAGCCCAATCCGACCAGTATTTTCCGCGTTCACTTGTCACAAACATACATCCATACATCCATCCATACATCCAAACTTTCTCATTTATAATATTAGTAGGATATATTACAAATTAAAAAAGCATAGTTAACAAAGTCCCCTTTTTAAATAATTATTTTATTTTGACTGACTATTTTAAAAAAGGTTCTTTGTTAATTTTGGTTTTAATTTTTATTTATTAGTAGCCCTAACCATGCAAGAAAATATATATCTTAATATATAAAAGAAAGTTGTGTTAGTTACAGCGTTTATAACTAGAAAACTACTGAACCAATTGGCATGAAAATTTACAGGGATATTCCTTAGGTACTAGAATAACATAATAGCCTGTTTCCGTTTCAAAAACCCTTAAGGGTAGCGTCCTAAGGCCCTTTGCAGTTTACATGTTAATCTTATGGAAGAATGTTTTATTTTGTTTACTATGCCATGTTTGTCATTTCTTGATTAAATTAAGGAAACAGCTGTTGTAATGATAACCTAATTTTTAAAAACAAATCTATGCATAACAAATGAGAGCTATCAAATAGGTTTCTATTCCATTTGTTTTTTACGAATATGTGTTGTCAAATGTAACTGCCTTGACTGAGCTCCAATATTGGCTTAAAAAGTGGAGGATAAAAGTCAACGAAAACAAGTCCAAACAGATTGTTTTTTCTCTGAGAACAGAGTACAATCCTCCAGTAACCATTAATAATGTAGCCTTAACGGAGGCAGACAGTGTAAAATATTTAGGTCTAACTCTTGACAAAAAATTAAATTGGATATCTCATATCTAGTGCAAGAGACAGGAAATGGAATTAAAAATTCGTAAACTCAATTGGCTACTAGGTACGAATTCAAAATTATCATTGGCTAACAAAATTTTACTGTATAAAATTATGATCAAACCAATTTGGACATACGGAATTCAACTTTCGGGGACCTTGAGCAAATCCAAAATCGAAATTCTTAAACGATTTCAGGCTAAGACGCTGAGAAGAATTATTGGCGCACCCTGGTTCGTATCCAACACTACAATTAGGAATGACTTCAAAATTAAATCAGTGAAAGAAGAAATTACAGACCTTAGCAAAAAGTATCAAGAAAAATTAGAATATCATCCGAACAGTCTTGCTGTTAATCTGCTGGACAATAGTCAGTGCATTACCAGATTAAAAAGTGTTGTGCATGTGCTGGACCTAAGCTACAGATTTCTGTAAATATTTATGATTGATCCAATTTTTGGCAAGACTTGTTGATGAACAGGTGCTTGCTTCCTGACATTGTTTTGATAAATGTTTTACTTATTGTTCTCATATTTGTTTGAACAGATTGTAAAATAAATTCTGATAAAAAAATGTAACTGAAGGCAAGTGAGCGCAGCGAACGAGCTCATCTTGAAAATGAACGAGCATTTGACATAAAACCACATTAGGACAGGACGACGTCTGTCGGGTCAGGTAGTTAAATATAATGTGAAATATCCTTTTTAAACAAACATTTTACGTATTTAAGTTTTCTTTCTATCTCTTACCGTTTCTATCTCTTACCGTAAAAATTGCAGTAGAAAAACATAATTTTCTATGGTAAAATTATAACTAGTTGGCTAATAAAACACATTGCATTTGCTCAACGATGTAGTAGGATTAATTACAAATTGATCAACTACTTTTAATTGTGTCAGTTCATCTTGGACCATTCATCCTGTCCCTTTGTCATTGGTAACTGAGAGTAACTGGAAAACTTCCTAATTCAATCATTTACAGCTATTATGACTTCAATAATCTCGTTTAAGTGACTAATTGAATGATATACGGTTTAACGAAAAATAAAAATGACATAGAATAGGCTATATATGAGTTCCTGTTAGGAAATGTAAATTAATTAAAAGTGTTAATTAATCTATTTCGATTATTTTATTTAAAAATCTAAAGATCAACTGTTGTATGAAACATTTCATAAACATATACATATTTACATAATACATATTAAATAAACAGGCTGTGATTGCCGTAATGTCTTATTTGAACCGTTTTCCTATTAACTTTTACACTTAATCATGCGATTGCGTTTACCAAAGTTTGTTTAGCGCCTAAGCTAAGTTAGACAATAAACAACAATGAATTTTTAAATTTTAGCTAATAATCTAGCGCATAGAATACTTTTTCGATTCTCATTTTTTACTATGTTATAATTGATGATTAATGTCTCATGGCACACACTCTTATATGTCGCTCTAAACACAGATTGTTTAAATTCCTCTTAACGCTGATGTTTTAACACTAAATACACAATTTAAGCTAGTCGGCTGGCAATAGCCCATTAAATTTAGTAAATAAATTAGCTTTGATGGAAGAAGCAACCACCCCTTCATACATTGCAATGTAATTACTAACGTTGATTGTTTCAACTCTTATAATTTAAACCAAAACAACTGTAATGCTATATATGATTTTAAAATATTACACCAAAACATAAGAAGTTATGGTAAAAACATTGACGAATTTCTAGTTTTATTACAAGGTATTAAATGTAGATTTAATTGTATTATTCTAACGGAAGCATGGTTGAATCATCAGGGAATCCAAGATCTTATGCATGGTTATAATAGTTTCAGAACCTATAACAATCTGAATCAAAGTGACGGTATCGTTGTCTACAACGATGACTCGTTATCAGTGTCCTGCAATCAGCTGCTAATCGGTGGCGTGGCTACGAGCTTGTCCTTGACCTTCGACTGGGCCGGAGCTACATGTAACCTGCTTTCTTTGTGTATACCGTAGTCCGAATACATCTTTACTGATTTTTTAACGACAACTTAAAATAATTATTGGAACTTAACACAATAAGTTCTCAGATAAATGTCTACGTAGGGGATTTGAATTGCGATATTATTCAAACTAGTTTTAACTCAGAAGAAGAGCGGTACCTCGATATCCTGTCCGACTTAGGATTCATTGCTTGCATTGATAAAATAACACGTCCTGCTAGTAAGACATGCATTGACCATTTTTTCATAACTTTGCCACCATCTTTCACAGCTTCCTCGGCTGTGTTGGAGACAGAAATAACAGATCATTTTACAACCTATCTGGAATTGCAATGCACCAGGTCGAAAAATATAGAAATAAAAAATTGTACTTCAAAGACAATCAATTGGCAAAGCATTGGCGTGGAACTAAATTCATCCAATTGGAACAATAGGAATTAAATTCGGTAGACGTGGACGAAGCTTCAGAAATGTTAAATAAGATTATAGGGCAAATTTTAGATAAATATACAATTATTGAAAATAAATCAGCCAAAGCCTCTAAATTAAAACCATGGATAACTAATGGGCTCCTAAAGTCAATACGCTATCGAGATAAGTTAAGTAAGCAGCTCCGACATCATCCTTTCAACACGCATTGCGGACAAGGTTTACTAGATACCGGAACATATTAATATCATTGATAAAGAAAGCTAAATACAGGTTATATAAGACTAAAATTGATGAAGCTAACGGTGACTCAAGAAAGTTCTGGAACATTACTAGTGGCAATAAGCTGGTATGACGCCACTTTAGGCACGTTTTTCCCATGTTATTCTTATGGGGATTATTTTTGGCCACTTTTTTAAAGACCCTGATCTTTGCCTGTACACCATAAATAAATGTTCAATACCATTGTACAACTTCATTACTATTTCAAATCCACATCCATTCGCATGTATATTCTCAAAATCGAGCGAGGTTTGTACGCGAACTCGGGCACGCTCGCGGCTCATGGTGTGCTCCTGACCCATGGTCGGGCTCCTGCTTCTCGCTTCTTGTCTCTAGTGGCGGGTCGGTGAAATGGCATCCTTTGAGGAAATCCTTTGCCTGGCTACTTGGGAACCCAAGCCATTTGACATACAATAAATCACCCTTTCTCCTAATTACCTTTTCTACCAAATACATGTCTTTATACTTGGTCTTTAACAACTCCTCTGTATAGAAGCCTCCCCTGATTATATTGCCATTTTCATCTTTCAAGATATAAGTCACAGGCTTTGTATTCTTAACTTCTGCTATTGTAAATAGCTCACCTGTCCAATTTGGGGTATATCCTTTACTAAAAACATGTTTATACTTGGAAATCCTTACGCTATCACCTACCGTAAACCTAATGTTACGGTACCTAATGTTAACCTTACCGTATATCTTGGCTTTTTAACTTGTACTACTTTAGAAGTCAACCTCTCATGCACATATTTACTATTCTTAATACTCACTTGGTTAGGCTTCATTCCTATAGATCTATGCACTTTATTATTATATTTTCTAATTAACTTTGGAAGTAAATCCAACCATTTATAACTCCCCTGAGCACTTAATTCCCTATATAACCAATTCTTTAAAGTTCTCTGAAACCTGTACACAATTGCAGCCTTAGTTGTAGAAAAAGTGTGATAGTGAATAATATTTAATTTTTTCATTAGTTTGCTAAAATATTGATTAAAAAATTCTTTTCCATTGTCAGATTGGATGTTTTTAACCCCCTTTGGTAGAATGGTTTTAATGGCTTCTGTAACCACCAATCCTGTCTTATTCTTTAGTGGAGCAGCATAAGCTTTTTTAGAAAATGTATCTATTAAAGTTAAAATATATTTATTGCCAGAATTCTCTCTAGCATAGTTTTGCATATCAATTAAATCTATTTGTATGGTTTCGTTTATACCTAATACTTTAAAAGACCATCTAATGAAATTCTTTCTTGCAGGCTTATGAAGTTCGTAAGCAATTTCATTCATTTTTTATAACATCACTCTTTCCTTTAACTGTAAATATATTACCATTAGCCCCAATCAATAGATTATCTTCCATTCTTTTAATTACATAGTTTTCTGGTATATATGGTCTATTATCTATATACTTAAATCCACTTAAAGATGTGGGGTCAGCAACTAATAAATCAGGATTGTATTCCATCAAATTAAATTTTCTTTCTGCATATACAAATTTTGATCCATCATAATACATAGCTTGTGACATTAATCAAATATCATCTAAATATTCCCCCATTGGCAGATTCCTTATAAATTGTTTTTTGGCATCCCAACATTTTTCTTTTTTATCAAAAGTCTGTTCTTTTGTAACACAATCAGTGTCATCAATGGCAGGTTTAACACGTACTAACCTTTTATTATTAAAATCCCAATAGCTTGCTTCCATTTTTGGAACTTGTGAAACATTCAAAGCATATTTAATATCTTTACCTTCCATTAAATCGCTAAGTTTCTGTTTCTTAGCATTCCAAACACCATTCTCTGATTCTAAAAATGCATAATTATTATCGTCTTGTACAAATTTACCATCTTTTCGTATTAAAGTCTGTTGTAAAGTGGGTACATCATTTAAACTTTCACCCCTTTCCACATTAGTAATTTTCCGTTTCTTAGCACTCCAAACACCATTCTCTGATTCTAAAAATTCATAATTATTATTGTCTTGTACAAATGTACCACCATCTTTTCGTATTAAAGTCTGTTGTAAAGTGGGCACATCATCTAAACTTTCATTTCACCCTTTTCCACATTAGTCATTTTCTGTTTTTTAGCATTCCAATTTGTATTCTTAGATTCTAAAAACTCATATTTAGTTTTACCTTGTAAAAAGACATCACCTTTTCTAGTTAATGTCTGTCCCAAAGTTGATACATCATCTACAAACTCCCCATCTTTAACATTACCAATTTTACAGTTTAAACAATTCCAACTATCGTCTTGTAAATCTAAAGTAGGTTCACTACTAGCGCTGGGTTCTGCAGGCTTATTATATGGATTATATAAACGATAAAATGTATCTATAAACATATTTTTATTTAATAAATAATTCCACTTTCTCTCAATTCCTCAATAATGGAATCTATTTCATTATCCACTCCTGAGTTACCGGCTTGGCGACTTAGCCAAAGAAGTCTTAACCTATCTACAAGCTCATTAGGATCATCCCAATAAATATAGTCTATTTTATTACCAGCCACTTGTCTCAAACCTTCACCAACAGATTTAAATAGAGGATTAATTATATTAAGATATTTAGTATGTCTATTACTTGAAATTGGTGCACCATCTTTGTAACTCTTTAAATGTCCATTTGTAGCTTCCAAAATCTCTTTATAATTTTGTAAATAGGCGGAGTATAATCCTCAGGTTCTTTTAAAGTTAACAATTCCCACAAACCTTTTGTCCCCTTGTAGGTTTTATTTGCAACTGTAACATCATCATTGGCAATATCAACTTCCTTATTTCCAACTAGCTGTTTGCCCGTTCTACGTACGGGAATCTTGTGGTACAGTAAGTTAAAACCTTATATTCAGAACAGGAGTTCGTTTGCATATTTAATTTGCATTTTTCCAGATATGATGGCAAAACTATAATTGTTTAGGAATACATATAGGTAAACCTTCTCAAATACAATATCTGAAAGTTTCAAAGCCAAAACGAATGCTTTGCAATTAAATGTCACCCGATCGTGTTAGTCCATATTTGATATCTAATGATGAAAGGAATTGCTTTACAGTATAGATCTATGAGGCATAGCCCTAAGGTAGGCCTGTAATTGAAAGTTACTTTTCACACTGGTTAAAAGTAGTTAAAACACTACCTCAACCTCACTACTGCACACTTTATTCGGGTTGAAATTTCTATTAACAATGGTGCTCTCGTCTTTTCCACGAAAAATAAGGACATTATTGCGTTACCAATAATAGACATACACACACAAATACAGAATTGAGTCCACTCAACATTTTGGAGTCCAGACAGAAAACGCTAAAAACTATACAGTAAGACATCAATTAAATTTAATAAGCAATAAGGTGCAGTGTTTATAAATAAATAGTGAAAATAGTGATGCGTTTGTATGTAAAAATGATTCTTACTGCTACCAACGTTTACATTTTAGAAAATAACTGTAGTACTTACGACTAATTCAAACTGTCCTTCTAATCAAACTGTATTATAGGTGTTAATCTGTTTGCAAATATATAAATAAATAAATAAATAAATACACAGGCCACAAAACATGTAACATGTAACGTTAACAACGTAAAGCTTTGAAAAATCACTATGGTTTGCTAAAAAAAAAACTCACTTGATGTGGTGCAGTACCGAAGTTATTAATCTCCTTTGGTTTTAATTTTTTTTTTTTTAGTTTTCGAAAATCAAAGTTATTTCCCATTAATAGCATTATTTGTAAGCAGCTTTTAATGTTAACATATTAATGACAGTTTGAAGAAACCGCCTTTATCCAAACAAAGGTTTCTTATTTAAAAGATTACGTAATCTCTAAACAATAATCGGTACATATATCTAGCAAACATTCGGAGGAAATGTGAAGAAAAACGCACAAATCTGGGGTTTTGTACGTTTGTAGTTTTATTTCCTAAGTAGGAAAAGTATAATACCGTTGTCGAAATTTAAGTGTAGAAACCAAAAGTGACACATTTTAAAAGCGAGTTTAGCTACATCTGTTAAGTTAAACCTCTGTTACGGTACGATCACATCGAAATCAGAAAGATCTTCCAAGATCGCAGCAACAACCACGATCACCCACTGCAGTTGTGATTTTTTACTTTGCACTTAACACAACTGTCCTTGAAGCGCCGTCAATGAGTGGAAACCTTTGTAAGCTACAGTATTGGTGACGATGATTAAAAAAATTTAAGTTTCCTTGCACTAATACAACACTAATTCACGGTATTTTCCCCGGTTATCAAAACTCAAGAACAATCGTTGCACTTGCGATTAATTAAAGCTGATAAGTAAGGCACATTGTTTTTAATCTCACTTGGTTTGGATGTGCTGACAAAACTTGATCGGAAATGGTTGCAGTATTTGTAAACAACTTTGAATGTAAACATATCAGTGACAGCTAGAAGTGAGAACTAATCCAAACAGCTGATCGTTATTTCATAAAATGTAATAGTAAACATTGGGAGACAATTTGAAAAAATCGATCAAAATTGGGTTTTTGGTGGTTTGTTATTTTGTTTTCAAAGAAGCGAGGCCATGTTTTTATAGCCAAAGACACTCTCACCAATCCAGTAAATACAGAAAAATGATTAGAACCTTGATCGGTACTCTAGTTTTCTAGGAGTAGGCCGCGTAAAATGACATTTTGGCGTTACAGAAGCAGTCACAGAATGGACAGACAAACAGACATACAGACAGAAATTGAGATAAGACTCGTTTCGACTTTCTTAGGCTATGAAACGTAAAAATAACCAAAAAATGCATGATTCTAAGCAATGTACAGACAAAACTGTAATTTTATTTATATAGATAAAAAAATTATTTGCTTCTCGTCTAATACCATATGTAGTGTCTGTCATACTACTTTTACTGAGGTAATTTCCTAAATAGTCTGATGCTAAAAGACCAAAATCTAATATCTGTGGGGTGTGTGGTTGTAATGGTTGTAATCTTGGTATTATTGGTATTCTAGATGGAGTCATTGGGAGAATCTCCATTCGAGGCCTCTCTGTTTTGGCGATTTTTATTAATTCTTATAACGGCTCTATTAAAGGTTGGAATGTTTGGAACCTCTCTTCAGCCTCTAGAAACTTGCCACGTTTTAAAGCTCTATATTTTTCTCGTATTTGATTTGCAGAGTCAACCAATTCTTGTTGACCAAATCTTCCATTTTTATTAATAGAAAATTTTAACTTTAGTCCTATTGATTTTAGGAACCTAGCATTTTGTACACTTATAGATAGCTGCCCACTCTTATAAATTCTCATATCTTTTTTATATTACAAGTAATTGTAGTTTCTTCTCCGTTAAAGTCAATTGCCTTGTCGTGCTGATCGGCAAATGTAATACTGACAACATCTAAACTTCTCTTATTTACAGGAAAATATATAATATTTCTTGGAACTTCAATAATTTTTAGTCAATAAATTTTAAACGAGTTCCTGAAATAGCAAAGCACTAAAGACCATGGGAACGGGTTTTTCGGGGGGTTTATATGGGGTAATAATAGGCCTAGTGTTTTGTCTAGTGATGAGCGGATCCAAGAAAATGACGGTACCGGATCCGGATCCAGATACACACTGTCATAAGGGTGGGTTAAAAAAACGTAATTAACCGTACCATATAGATTGTTGTCGTCGGCAATATACAGTACTGTGACATTGCCTAACCATAGAGATTATTGACGTCGGCAATATACAGTACAGTACTGTGACATTGCCTAACCCTAGAGATTGTTGACGTCGGCAATATACAGTACTGTGACATTGCCTAACCATAGAGAATGTTGACGTCGGCAATATACAGTACTGTGACATTGAATAACCATAGATAATGTTGACATCGGCAATATACAGTACTGTGACATTGCCTAACCATAGAGGTTATTGACGTCGTACTTTACAGTACGGTACTGTGACATTGACTAACCATAGAGATTATTGACCTCGTAATATACAGTACTGTGACATTGAATGACCATAGAGATTGTTGACGTCGGCAATATACAGTACTGTGACATTGACTTACCATAGAGATTGTTGACGTCGGCAATATACAGTCGGCCTACTGTGACATTGACTACCATAGAGATTGTTGACGTCGGCAATATACAATACTGTGACATTGCCTGACCATAGAGATTGTTGACGTCGGCAATATACAGTACTGTGACATTGCCTAACCATAGAGATTGTTGATGTCGGCAATATACAGTACTGTGACATTGGCTAACCATAGAGATTGTTGACGTCGGCAATATACAGTACTGTGACATTGCCTAACCATAGAGATTGTTGATGTCGGCAATATACAGTACTGTGACATTGGCTAACCATAGAGATTGTTGACGTCGGCAATATACAGTACTGTGACATTGCCTAACAATAGAGGTTATATATGACGTCGTAATTTACAGTACTGAGACATTGACTACCATAGAGATTGTTGACGTCGGCAATATACAATACTGTGACATTGCCTAATTATAGAGGTTATTGACGTCGTAATATACAGTACTGTGACATTGCCTAACCATAGAGGTTATTGACGTCATAATTTACAGTACTGTGACATTGACTAACCATAGAGATTATTGACGTCGTAATGTACAGTACTGTGACATTGACTAACCATAGAGATTGTTGACGTCGGCAATATACAGTACTGTGACATTGCCTAACCCTAGAGATTGTTGACGTCGGCAATATACAGTACTGTGACATTGGCTAACCATATAGATTGTTGACGTCGGCAATATACAGTACTGTGACATTGACTAACCATAGAGATTGTTGATGTCGGCAATATACAGTACTATGACATTGACATTAGTCTTCTTGTACACAGACACAGATAGTCTTCTTGTACACAGTCAAAGATAGTCTTGTACATAAAGACAGCTTTGTGTTAGTAAAATAATCTGTCTTGTACATGGATACAGACAGCTTTGTGTTAGTAAAACAAATCGGGACAAAATCGTTCTTGTACATGGATACAGACAGTTTTGTGTTAGTAAACAAATCTGCAAAAAATCTGTCTTGTACATGGATACAGACAGCTTTTTGTTAGTAAAAAAATCGGGGAAAATCGTATCCATCAAAACCGGATCCAGCCCAAGATCCGGAATTTTTTGGATCCGATCCGGTGCCGGTTCTAGCTCGGATCCGGCGGATCCGGTAGTCCGATATCCGGATCCGACCATCACTAGTTTTCTCATTTTTGCCCCTCTAGAAATAAAATTTCCCAATTTTTCTTTAAACTATTTTAAAAAGCTTAAAAAATAGTGTATTGTTTCTTTGTACGGTTATTGGTTGGTTATGGAGAAAATGTAAACAATTGTAAAATATAAAACTCCCATGTTATTCAAAATTCAATTAATTAATAATTAATTAATTAATTAATAATTAATAATTCAAATTGAATTATTTAACAGTAGTCCATTTTTAGAGAACCATTCCTCTAGTTCTTTTATTGATTTCTGAACAATGATTTCCAATTGATGTATTTTTGGGGCTTTTAATATAACATTTGTGTCATCTGCATACAAGAAGAGTTCGCCTGATATATATATATATATTTTTTATTTTAAGGGAGAGGAGGGAAAATGCTTTTACGCACACAGGTAGCCAGCCTGTAGTGTGAGACTCCTGAATCTATCGCAGACTACTCACTAAAAAAACCCCTCTACTCTGTTGGACACAGACCTGGAATTGTTTGTCACAGTACTTCAAGTCAGGCCAACATGTTACCTAAGCCCTCAGGGCTCTCCCACCGTTTTTGGCATTTGGATACTTCATGACCTACACCGCATCCCGGTCAAGGTCGAGCTTCTTGGCGCGGAGAATACCCTGGATGTAATGTGACACACAGGTCCAATTGTCCTCACCCTCCGTCATCATCGGTATGACCGTGTCCACCGACAGCAGTCCTACTAACTGTTGAGCCTCCAGGCGGGGCCTTTCCCAACGCAGGCAGTGGAAAAAGGTATGTTCCACGTCATCGGGAATGCCTGGGCAGTATATGCAATCGGGTGACACGGCTTTGCCCAGCCTGAACAGGTACGACCGGAAAAAGCCGTGACCCGTCAGAAATTGGGTGAGGTAGAAGTCCACCTCTCCGCACCGCCGATTAACCCAAGGTTGAACTTGCTTTATCAGTCGCCTGGTCCAGCGTCCCCGAGTCTCCTGTTCCCAGCTCTCCTGCCACAGCTGGTAGGTGCGAGCGGGTGCGTTCCTCTGTTCGTGCCTGGTCCTCCCCACGGTGCTGATAAATTGCTTTTCTCTCCGCCGCCAAAAGTTTGACGGGGATGACTCCAGCAACCACCAGGACGGCGGGTTCGGACACTGTTCGGTAGGCGGATGCAACTCTTAGTGCTGCCTGACGCTGCACTCGGGCAAGCCGCATCCTATATACCTCCTTATTTAGAGCGTCTGTCCACACCTCAGCACCGTACAAGAGTACGGACTGGACAGGAGACATTAACAGCCTTCTACGGCTGGACCGAGGCCCTCCGACATTGGCCATCAACCGGCTAAGAGAGGAGACCACCCTAGCGGCCTTGTCCGCCGTACGGAAAATCTGATCCCGCCAGCTAAGCTTGCTGTCCACCATAATCCCAAGGTACTTGGCAGAATGAACGGTCTGGACTTCGACGGCCCCTACCCTCAACGATGGTGTCAATCCGTTTTTTTGTTAATATCACGATCTCAGTTTTGCTCAAAGCAAGCGAGAGACCGTGGTCTGTCATCCATGATAATCCTCTATGATACGCATGAGGTATGCCGGGACGTGGAAGGTGTTCTCCAGAGCATCCAGCATATCGCACCACCTCGCCGAATTAAATGTGTTTCGCACATCGAGAGTGACGAGCAGCACAACCCTTCGAGAGTAGTGGTTAAAATCCTCAGCTCTCATCACGGCTTGCTTCACCTCTTCAACAACGTCAACCGTAGATCGCCCCATCCTGAATCCACACTGGCGAGGGGACAGGTCCCCCGCAGCGACCACGGCTGAATTCAGTCAGGAACGTATCAACTTCTCGAGGACTTTTCCAGCCGTATCCAACATACACAGAGGTCTGTAAGAGGATGGCAGGTCTGGGTCTCCCTTCCCCTTCCCAACAAGCACAAGCCTAGCTGTTTATGTTACGCCTGATATATTACAGTCTATATCATTAATAAATATTAAGAATAGTGTTGGCCCAGGATGGAACCTTGAGGAATACCGTACCTGATATTATTCCATCCGGACAAGAACTTGTGGCCATCTTTATAAACTACTGTGCGTTGCTTTCTATTTGATAGGTAGTTTGAGAGAAGTTGCAATACCTGACCAACAATCCCTACTTTCTTCAGTTTGCCAATAATTAGTTTGTGGTCAACACAGTCGAATGCCCTGGATAAGTCAGCAGTACTCTGCCCCTCATCCAGCGCCTCAGAGACCATGTTGACAAAATTGTCCCAAACACTCACACATGGTTGAGCGGAGCGAGCGAAGCTCTTATACGTCGACTCTTATGCATTTCGTAATACGCAAACTCCTCCTAGACGGCCGAATCAATCGTTTTCAAATTTTGTATGGTGATAAAGACCATATCGGTGAGTGCCAACATCTATATGGCGTTAAAAAGGTCTCTCAGGAATCCGCCCCACTGGGTTTTACAGTTTCAATGTAATCCTTATGGAAGCAGTATTTGACACATAAACAAAGACATATGATCCGCTGTTGACTTTTGAATGCAGTAGATAAAGAAATAGCTGATAGCATTTTTCCACAGATATTAGAACAGAAACAGTATGGTTCATAAATATAATCAAATGACGACACTAGCTTGAGGACCGTGACGTAGGAAGTGGTGAAGGAAGTAGTCAAGGCGAGCTGGAGTATGGGATCTGTTTATGACGATTAGATTAAGGTTTTTGCAATCCTATGATGCTATGGGAAGGTAGGGAAACAGGTCCGTAACGTAGGAAGTGGTGAAGGAAGTAGTAAAGGCAAGCAGTCCGGACTGTGGGAACTGTTTGTGAAGATTAGATTAAGGTATCTACAATCCTAAAATGCTATGGGAAGGGAGGAAAACAGGTCCGCGACGTAGGAAGTGGTGAAGGAAGTAGTAAAGGTGAGCTGTCCGGAGTGTGGGAACTGTTTATGATGATTAGATTAAGGCATCTGCAATCCTAAAATGCTATGAAAAGGGAGGGAAATAGGTCCGTGACGTAGGAAGTGGTGAAGGAAGTAGTAAAGGCGAGTTGTTCGGAGTGTGGGATCTGTTTATGACCAATAGATAAAGGTATTTGCAATCCAATAATGCTAAGGGAAGGGAGGTGAACAGGACCGCGACGTAGGCAGTGGTGAAGGAAGTGGTAAAGGCTAGCAGTCCAGAGTGTGGGAACTTTTTATGACGATTATATTAAGGTATATGCAATCCTAAAATGCTATGGGAAGGGAGGGAAACAGGTCCGTTCATAGGAAGTGGTAAAGGCGAGCAGTCCGGAGTGTGGGAACTTTTTGTGACGATTATATTAAGGTATATGCAATCTTAAAATGCTATGGGAAGGGAGGGAAACAGGTCCGTGAGATAGGAAGTGGTGAAGGAAGTAGTAAACGCGAGCAGTCCGGAGTGTGGGAACTGTTTATAACGATTAGATTAAGGTATCTGAAATCTTAAAATTCTATGGGAAGAGAGGGAAACAGGTCCGTGACGTCAAAAGAGGTGAAGGATTTAAATTTAAATTTAAATGCTCATTTAAATGCTGAAATGCCATGAGAAGGGATGGAAGCATGCCCACGACATAGAAAATGGCGAAAGAAGTAGTAAAGGCTAGCAGTGCGGAGTGTGGGGAATGTTTGTGGCAATTAGATTAACGTATCTAAAATACTAAAATGGTATGGAAAGTGATGAAAACAGGTCCACTTCCAAGGCTGGAGGACGTGGCTTAGGAAGTAGTAAAGTAGGAGCTAGTGTGAGAACCGTCTGTGGCAGTTGGATTAATGTATCTTCAATCCTAAAATGCTATGAGAAGGGAAGGAAACAGGCCCCACGACGTAGGAAGTGGTGAAGGAAGTAGTAAATTAAATCAAAATCAAATCAAAATCTGTCTTATTTCATAATTTCTTAAAAAGTAAAGGCTGGCAGTGCAGAGTGGGGGAACCGTTTGGGCAGTTAGGTAGATAAATGTATATAATACTTAAATGCTATGAGAAGGGAAGGAAACAGGTCTATGACGTAGGGGATGGTGAAGGAAGTAGTAAAGGTGAGCAGTGTTGAGTGTGGGAATGGATTAATGTATCTGCAATGCTAAAATGCTATGGGAAGAGACTGTAGACTGTAGGTTAAAATGATTACGAAGCACGAATCGATACATTTTTGATACATGCAATCGTTTACAATAGAAATTTACAACTGAGTTTACAACAGCTGATTTTTACTCCATAGTGGCTAAAAACTATTTTTACTCCGTAAAGAGTAAAAATGCTCCTTTATACCCGCAACGCAGGCATGCAGTATGACAAAAACAATATACTATAAACCCTTGATGACTCCGCTCAATTTTGTGGATGCCTCTGCGAACGCCACCTAGTTTAATCAATTAAATTGGTCTTACTCTTAATAGCTGATAAGTTGGCATTCTAAGTATTACAATTTTACTTCTTTTCTCAACGCTTAAACCTCATTGGTCCATTACTCGTTACTCGTGTTGTTAAGTAAAACAACAATGCTGTTAAGTGAATCTTTTCAACTCTAAGAACTGAACTGAAACGGCTAGTTTTTTAAAATGGATGGAGGTAAATACATTATTCATTAGAAAATTGTTTTATGATACATTTAAACTTGATTATTGCCCCACTGACAAACAATTTTTTTTATAAAGTAATTTTATCGTGTGAATTAAACCAATATAAAAAAACTTGTCTATAAAGAATGTACTTTGGTTGATTCCCCAAATTATATAGTTATTCAACAAAATTAAATGCAATGTTTTGGTTCTCTAAATGAACACTTGATAAGGAAAGAAATAATGGTAAGCACTTAAGAGTTTCTCATTGATAAGGCCAATGTCATCTAAAGTAAACAAATACCTGCTTTCCCGAACATGACAATTTTCCATGATTTAACTTTTTCAATTTATTTTATTTTTGTATGTATGCCTTTGGCATTTTTAAACGTTTTGAATATTATTGAATGATTTAAGATATTTTAAATTCAAACTAAAAAACACCACCCTCCAGCAAACCTGCAGACTATTTGAATTTCCGATTGCCTGATTTGATTTTCACTTAAATCTATTTAAATAACATTAGGTTTAATGAGTACCTAGGTTTGATGCTACAGGGAGGGCAATAAAGTTTGTTTTTACTCAAATATTTATAGCTTAGTATATAATAAATAAATTTGTCAAGATCAATCTAAATATATAAACAAACAAGAAAACAGCTTATTTATTTTCCCATTAGAGTAACATGGGAATTTTAAGTTTACAATTTTTTAATTTTCTCCATAACCAATAACAATACAAAAACACATCAATATAGCCTACTAAATTATTTGTTTTCTTTTTTTTAGCTCTTTAAAATACTTAGAGAGAAATTAGAAAATTTTATGTTTGGAGGGCCAAAAATGGGAAAAAACTAATTTTTACACCGTTCCCATGGTCCGATCATGTTGGTTTGCGAACTCATTCTAGTTTATCCCACCCTACACCTATAAGCCAAATTTCATAAAAATCGGCCAACATGGGTTGGCGTGTAAGAATAAAATGCTTAATGCAGTTATACTTTTGCTCTGTGTTTGCAATGGGGGAGGACACGGTTTGAGAAGATTTGGTTCCTTAAATTTACAGTATGCTACAGTATAACACATCTACCATAGCCATAATGTTCTACCACTACACCTAAACAACAGAAAAAAGTAATTATCAACCATTCGGACAACATCATAAATTATTTATTAAATTAAAAACATAAACATAACTATAAACAATCCAGCGACCACATAGTACAAATAGACATAGCACAGGGGCGCGTGTGGTGAAGTCAAAGACTACTCCGAAACTCTTACAAGATGGCGGACGCCGGACATGACTCATCCTAGTGGCGAGTGTCAGAGCAGCGTTTTCAGTCTGATTTATGCCAAAAACCAAGGAGGACTGGTGTAACCCTTTGAAGGAGTTGTCAAACTGTGAATGTTAGCGGAAACAATTGTCAAATACCACGTACACAAAGGTGACATTGCTACCAGACCCAATTTGGTAGATGTCTTGGTAATGTCTGTTATGAGAAAGTGTGTTACAATATTTCCTGGAGAACATTGCTTCGAGCAGGAGCCTTAACAAAACCACCTCATTCCTCTCATGAAATTGATTTGCAGTCTGCACCACTATTCAAAGACAGTCAGCGAACGTTACACAAGACCAAGTTACCGAGTTCGAGTTATCTAATCATCTAAAACTTACAACGTAAATGTTGTTTTTCAATTACAATTACCTACTAATTTAATGTAGTGGCAACATAGAATAAAAATGGAGTTTTGTACAAGATGTTTTAAAACTAAATCTTTAAGTGTTTCTATTACTTTAACAATTAATGAAACATTAACTAATATGTGCCTCGAAGTGACACTGTTTGTGTATCGCAAGGCGGACAGATCCTGGCGCCGCACGGATAAACTCTCTCATAAAAACCAAGTTATCAACCAAACTATAGTAGCTATTTAAAAAAAAAATGATTACACAAATTTAACTCTTTGGTAACAATTTCCACCATTTTTTGTTTCACCTGTCCAAAAAATAAAAAAAGTAGCAGTGGACTACTTCTCTCATGTTAAGTTTAAGTTTAAAAAACTGTCGACTTTGTTTCATTTTTAAAAATAGAAAATACCCCCGCCGTAGCAAACCTGCAGACTAAACAAATTTCAACTTCTCTGATTACATTTTACAAAAATATTTCCATAAATAAGACATATTTATTCCCAATTTAAATAACATTAGATTTAACAAGTGCTTCGGATTGCTGCTAAGGGGAAGGTAAAAAGTGTTTTTTGTTTCAATATACAAACATTTTTTTTAAGCTCTACAAAACGGTTTAACACATTGACTGCTACTGAAATATGGATAAACGTACCCAAGTGCTGAAATTACTTTAGTGATTATTT
This sequence comes from Macrosteles quadrilineatus, assembly GCF_028750875.1. Lineage (NCBI taxonomy): Eukaryota > Metazoa > Arthropoda > Insecta > Hemiptera > Cicadellidae > Macrosteles > Macrosteles quadrilineatus. The sequence continues at coordinate 83,089,954 of NW_026542594.1, read as the reverse complement.
TCATAGATTACACCACAGGAATGTTAAATATAATTATCTAAATTGGTTTCCATGGCAAACAAACTTTTTTTATGACGTCATAATATTGAGCGGGAATTCCCGCGCTCAGCATTTGGGCAAGGTATTACAAAAATAATTACACTATTATTGCTGTAAACACATACCTTTTATATATAATGAAGAAATATAATGTCCCAGTGTGAGATTGGCGACTTGATGACACTCAGTAGCTACGAATAGTGACGTCACTTTGTGCGGGAATTCCCACGCTCCAGCAACGATGTTGGTGATAAGTCATTATGTATTATTTTTGGTTTTGAAAGCAATAAAAATCAATGTTTTGCACTAAAAGTATTACAAAAGAAAACTTAAAAATATTTATTTACAAATATATACAACCCTTCCACCCTCCTTCAATAGTCTCAATTTCACTGTAAGTCTGCATGGTGCTTGTCAAAGCAAGCTAACGCACACAACGGAGGCTCCCCTTCACATTGGCCACACATATACACTGTTTCTTTACGTCGTCCTTCTTTCAGGCACTGATGGCATCTTTTTCCAAGCAGACGTCCTTTTTTATCTAGTTTGGTCGTCTTGGATAGAACATGAAGGGGAGGCCGTTGTGGTGGAGGCACATCTTTGGGAGGCAAGAGCGCTTCAATAACTCTCAATAAATCATACGGCTGCAACGTGTTGTCTTCGTTGGCGACGTTGTATAGCTTGTGCGCATTTACCATGATCATCTGGATAAGATGGATGAATATTTTCTTGTACCACCGCAAAGATTTGTGATCACTGGGGTAGTAGGAGAGCATTTGATCACTCCTATATACCCCTTTCATATTGGCATTGTACTGAACAATTGCCAACGGTTTCTCTCGTTGGACATTACGTCGATTAGACGACATAACCATCGTATTGTCATGCTCCGTGGAGAGGAAAGAGACAACTCGTTTGTCCTTCCACTTAGCGACCATGACACCTTCAGCATACCGAGCGACTGTCTCTCCTTTTTTCAACTTGGCAGCTTTGATGTCTTCTGGGAGATACTTCCGGTCCATTCGAAGGGTTCCGGTGCAGTAAGTCTTTTTGGACAAGAGCTTTGAAGCAAGCGGAAAACTGTTGTAAAAGTTGTCCATATAGAGTGCGTGTCCGACATTCAACTTTCCTTTCATAAGGTGCATCACGACTTTTATGGCATGTCCTTTACCTCCTAGCTGTCCTTGACCTCCAGAGTAGATAGTTAAACGAACCACAAGGCCGTTAGGTTCACAAAGGGAATATAGCTTTATGCCGTATTTGTGGCGTTTCCCTTTGATGTACTGTCGGAACAGTAAACGCCCCCTCCAGAGCACCATTCCCTCATCAAGTGACAACTCTCTACAAGGGTAGTATATTTCGTCCATCTTGTTGTTGAAATAGTCTACCAACATTTGAACTTTTATAAGTTTGTTGTCCGTTCCCTCGTTCCTGCCATCATTTTCCTCTGCGTTTCTATTGAAGTGAAGACACCACAAAATCAGTAGGAATCGGTCCCTGCTCATTTGGTCCCGAAAACACTTTAGGTCAAACAAATATTGTGTTTTCCAGTAATCTTGGTATCGATTCAGTCTGATCGTTCCCATGTGTAAGATTAGGCCTATAAACACTTTCAGTTCATCAATTGTTAGTTCTTTCCACTTATTTATGCGTGAATGTTCAGTCAAACTAGGTTTATTGAACACCTCAAACGCATAAATGTTTGTTTCGCAAACAATATTTTCTAGCAAAATATCATCTAACATCATTAGGAACCAATCGATAGGTTTATTTTGACCTGGAACAGGTATCTTAAATCGGTTTTCACCTTCAAACCCAAATCTTCTAAACCCTTGAGTAAAAGGGGACCACGTGGGGTTGTATGATTCATCTATTTCGTCATCTGACTCACTCTCCTCACCACTCAGTTCAGCGTCACTGTCGTCATAGGCTTCATCATCACTGTCACTCGGAAAGTTTATACTTTGCCTAGATGTAGAGGCAGCCATTTTCCACTCAATTGCAATGAAAAATAAAGAACTATGTAAAGTTAAATGTATAACTTCGGTGGGAAAATCACACACAAAACAACGCACTACCGAAAAATATAAAAAGGCGCCAACCGAAAACTGAGACCACGCGGGTTTGAGGTTAGGTCCGATACACAGTGCTACACACGGCAGAACGTTCCCGGGGCAGTGCTAGCCGGTTACTGAATCATCAAACAATCAAAACACCAAGTCCCGCGCGCAGCCCCGCGGCGCAGGTTGGGCGCGCGGGATTTCCCGCGCGTATCGCGCAATGTGTTAAAAAGAAATTGCAACCATTTTTTATTTTTTTGGTCAAAAATAGGAAAGACCCATTTTTGCCCAATGAAACCCCCCACAAACCCCCGTCCCATGGTCCGATTATGTTGGTTTGCAAACTCGTTCGAATAAACGTAGGTTTACACGTTTGTACCAAATTTCATCAAAATCATTTTTGCTCGAGTTATCACGCTATAAAGCCTACCTATTAGTGACCTATTATTTTAAATTTTTAGGATAGACTACTTAATTTTTTTTATTTTTAAAACAAAATATGCATAACTTAGGCTATTGCAGTTTTTAAAACTGAGTATTTTGCATTAGTATAGGTGGAATTAAGAAAAAACAACTTATTTGTAAAAAGGACATGTAGACATCGTCTCACGGAATCGCGGAAACGTCATGTCGTCGTCCGCAATCGCTTCAAATTCATGATCATCTCTCGCGGCCGTGTGGACGTCATCAAGGTCTCCCGCGATCGCGGCAAAATTATGAACATCTTCCGCGGCCACGGAAACGTCTTTGTCGTCGTCCCCAATAGCGGCAAAATCATGAACATCTTTCGCCGCCATGTAGACATCATCATCAACTACAAAATCATGAACACCTCTTGCGGTCACGGAAACGTCATGGTCGTCGTCCGAGATCACAAAAATATCATGAACATCATTCAACTCAAAAGTTTTAAATGTTAAGCCCCATCGAGTGACCCCTCATTTAAAGGTCGTAATAAAAGAAAACTAACAACGCAAACTAGAGGTCTCTATCTTTACACAGTAAAATATGGCTGCCAATTGAATATAAAATTGCAAGTTAATTCTGAAGATTTCTAAAGATTTAAATCAGCTGCCATTTTTTACTGGATTGAGATAGAGACTTCTAGGTGTCGTTGTTAGTTTTCTTTTACCACGACTTTAAAAAAAGGGGGGTCACTCGATGGGGCTTAACTTTTAAAATGTTTGAGTTTCCCCCAAAATTCCCCATTTTGGGTATGGGAACCAAGGAGCAATTAGGCTCAAAAAGTACTTCATAACATGCCATAAAGGTGTGTAAAGTTTAGTTTTCCTAGTGTGAGCCGTTACAATATTTACAGAGGGTCTCCGGACTTGGAAAGCCGTAAGTTAAATTTAACTTCTCAGAATGTCAATTAACTGCCATTTTTTACTGGATTGACATAGAGACCTCTAATTTGCGTTGTTGGTGTTCTTTTACCAGGACCTTCAAAATGAGGGGTCACTCGATGGGTCTTACCATTTTAAAACGTTTTTATTCGCTCACTTTCTTGTCCGTTACAAATTTTGCAATCGATTTTATACTAAGTTCCCGATGAGCTAGAGACTTGAACTTGAAACATAGCTCACAAATGGATGACAATGCAATATTATATAATTTAATTTTCATATTTCCCTTGGGCTACGCCCCATGGGCTTGTTTTTATTAACTCGCTTTCTTGCAAATTTGGATACTTCCCGACGAGCTAGAGACTTGAAACTTGAAACATAGCTCACAAATGGATGACAATGCAATATTATATAATTTAATTTTCATATTTCCCTTGGGCTACGCCCCATGGGCTTGTTTTTATTAACTCGCTTTCTTGCAAATTTGGATACTTCCCGACGAGCTAGAGACTTGAAACTTGAAACATAGCTCACAAATGGATTACAATACAATATTATATAATTTAATTTTCATATTTCCCTTGGGCTACGCCCCATGGGCTTGTTTTTATTAGCTCGCTAGTCGCTTTCCTACAAATTTTGATATCAATCTTAAACAAAGTTCCCGATGAGCTAGAGACTTGAAATTTGAAACATAGCTCACAAATGGATGACAATGCAATATTATAACATTTGATTTTCATATTTCCCTTGGGATATGCCCCATGGGCTTCCACATTTACCATGTTTACATTTTGAAAGAATGTAAACATATCAATTCATTTAAGTCAGCTGTAAATACTTAAATTTGACAGTTCGAAGAGCAGAGGTGAAGAGGTACAGGTTCTGCTCCAGATATATTCTAAAAATGTAAAACAAGAATTTTAAAGTAAAGATAAAACATCTGATTAGAGAAAATAAGGTTTTGGTTATATATTAAAAGGCCATATAAAATAGATTTAACATATTTACACATTAAAGACTAAAAAGTTGAAAATAATTTATAAATAAAAAACTTTTAAAACAATACGTTTTTAAACACACTAAAAAGTAGAAAATAATTTATAAATATGTGGAGAGTATTAATACTTGAAAGATTTAAAACGTTGGGTGCATGCAATTAATTGATAATAATACTACATTAGTTCAATAGGTGAAGGTAATTGTAAATTATCTATTGCATGGACCCAACGTTTTTCGTTTTAAATCTTACAAGTATTTATACCCTCCACATATTTATAAATTATTTTCTACTTTTTAGTGCGTTTAAAAACGTTTTGTTTTAAAAAGTTTTTTATTTATAAATTATTTTAAATTTTTGAGTTTCCCCCAAAATCCCCTATTTTGGGGATGTACACTAAGTGGCGGTTATGTCCAAAAAGTACTTTATAACATGCCATAAAGTTGTGCCGAGTTTAGTTTTTCTAGTATGGGCCGTTAAAAAATTAACAGGGGTCTCCAGACTTTTTACTAACCCTGTATATACTAGGTGAAACCCGTTGAAATCGACGGTTACTTTCAAGGCTTACGTTAATTCATCTAACTTCGATAAATTGAGTGGAATTATATATATTTTGGGCATTTAGCATTGTTTGAAGATTAATAAGTGTAAAAACAATAATGATACTAATTGTATTAGCACGGCCTCCTTTAACTACAGTGGCAACACCGCATCAGATGGCTGGATGGCTAAGCTTGTAAGGTGTTAATTCCGAGGGGGGTAAAACTACACCTTATATGCCTCGGATCTGCTAACAGTCAGGTGTGTCCAGGGTTCAAGTTATATTATTAATTGGCTGGGCTCAGACCAAAGGATGTTATCATTGATTCAGTAAATCATTGGTCATCATCATTGCCCAAATTAAAGCCAACTAATCCGCGATCGTGTTTTTAGTATCATTTATGTTAAGTTAAAAAGGATAATCAAACGTCACAAAAGGAAAGAACTGTAGGCTAGCCGTGAACCAACACTACCGCTAGTGCGTTACCTACGCTCACCAAAAAAAAAATAAAATTACTTCTAGAAAGGTTACTTCACCTTTTAATAAAACCCAATAAAAATCAAAAATAAGAATAACTAACGAAAATTATGGTCACGACTAACAACTACGTCCTAGGTTCCAGGAGTTGTTTCACCCGGGTGTGAAATAGGAATATATCAGGTTTAAATCAATTATTTTAAGTGTATTAATCTAGACGCGTGGTTATTAAGCGTATTAATTAATAGACCACACGACGGGACTGATCACGACAAGGCTGTTCCGCCCGTCACCTAATAATCATCGTAATTTGTAATAAGTAGTGATTTAATATAAGCTGAGCTTTTTCGCCCGCCACCTAGTAATTCAATTTAACACAATAAAATGTGTTCTGTAACCACTATAATTTATGGTTATGAATGAAGAGGAATAGGGCTGAGCTACTATCGGTTACGATGGACGTGAGCTGTTTTGCCCGTCCCCTAACAATCGAATTTTAATAATAAAACTAAATAGAGTACGTTCTTTAACAATTATAACTTGTGGTTGTTAAAGACAGGTGTAGAGCTGAGCTACTATCGATGGACGTGAGCTGTTTCGCCCGTCCCCTAACAATCAAATTTTAATAATAAAACTATAGTAGACCCCTATCCGTCTACACCATGAAATAAATCTACTCTCAAGAAGACAACTAACAATACCCGTAAATAGTCTTGTTAAGAGTATAACCTATCTAACTGTTTAGCTCGAAACTATCGTGGCCCATAAATTCCAACAAAAAGGAATATTACAGCAAAAATAATAATAGTGAATTTAATTAATTATATTTAATACCCAGAGTACTTACAGTTGGTGATCGTCCAAAATAGGGACGACGTCCACGTTTATTTTACCCACTGGGGTTTTTGTGAATGAGAGCGGGTTAACAGGGAGTAGCCAAGAGAGGGAAGTGACCAGCTACACGCCGGCCGATCGAGTGTCGGTTGATCCTAGGTCCTGGAGAACTCTCGCCCTACCCCTACCACTACGTCCTTAAGACGCTACTAGTGCTGCGGGTGGACACTGCCGGTAACATTTCCCGCTCTAATTTAAAATTTAATAGAGGTCCAATTTGGGACCTTACACCCTCTTCTCACTTTCGGGAAAGAAAAAAAAAACAGACGGGAAAAATGTTTTCCAAATAAAGTTTAGACTTTTATAAGGGTTGATTACGCTACTAAGCTAATGAAACAACCCCCTTTTCAAAATAAAATAAAAGTGTACTTCACAATGACACAAAACAACTGTTAACAATCTATATAAAATAAAATTAAAATAACAAACTTCTCTTCTAGCAAAATTAACGAATACTGTCACAAGGAACTAATAATTGGTAACAGAAACACGGCCCGAGGCCTACGGAAACAATACTCCTCATTAAAAGGAAATCACCCAAATCACCCCGAAAATAAACCCGACTAGTACCAGCGCCTGCGGTACTGAGGCTTGCGATACTGAGGCTTACGGTACTGAGGCTTCAGTACTTTCTCCCGGTAGAAGGTCGCGTCCTCTCTCCACCTTCTTATTTTGTAGAAGCGGTTTGGCCTCCGCCGCCATTCTGATCCTCCGGGAAGTTCCTCTGGTCCCAGGGGAGTGTTACTCACCTCCCTCCACAATGGCTTAGACACAATGGTTAACGATGGACGAGAGCTGTTTCACCCGTCTTCGGAAGCACTGATCTCGAGATCGTCCTCATCCGCCAAAATACTCAGAACCGGTGTCGATGGTCGATCTACCGGGTCCACGACTTCCCCCTCTTCCAGCTCGGGCACCCGGGTAGCTTCCTCTTCCGTCCCAGTTAGATCACTAAAAACGGGCGCTGCCCTAAATGAGTTGTAGCTCCGGAAACTGACTTGATCCTCCATTAAATCGTCCCTTATTTGACGTCCTTCTCCAGTGACTATTGCTAAAAGTAGGGGTCTGGCATGGGGAAAGCCTGCATAACGCCGTCCGTGCTCGTCTCCCGGCTTAACCTCAAGTAGGGCGAAGTTCTCGTCTTCTAATCGCCCTCACCTAAGGGCTCGGGCGATTTTCTTTCGCCACTCGCATGGGTTGATGTTCAAATCTTTAATAATCCCCGAATTATTGGACAGCTTTTCCGCCATCGCACACAAAAAGACGCCACACGACGTCTTGTCAGGCTGTCGCGGAGCCTCGTCTGGTGTCTCAAAGAGGGACCACTCCTCGGGGTTGAACTCCACCCCCTGTATCAACCCCACCTTCTCTAGATAACTCAGCACCTACTTTCATTTGGGGAGCCCTGCGCAAGTGGACCGAGTCGTAGGCCTGCAAGAACTTTGCCCGAGTGTTCACCACCACCAAAGCCCAATGCCCCACTTCACTAACCTCCGGAAGGTGTACCGGGAATAGCAACAGTTCGTGCCCGAACAAGGCAACTTTACTCACGCGCCCCCTGGTAGCTCCGATACCACCCTTCGCCCAGTCTCCAAAGAATTCCGTGTCAAAAGCCCAAGCGGAGAGCACTTCACGGTAATACCGACTTCGGCGCTCTAGGAGCCTTAAGTAGGCGTTAATTACTAGTCCATCCACACAATCATTATTGTACAGCGCAACCAGCTCACCACTACTAATTTTTATTATCGGCCTTAAGGTAGCCATGCTAAAGTGCACAAGGTATGGCGTAAAGCAACAGTGGGGAAACTATGGTAGCATGCACAAGCCAAGCACTACAATGCAAAAGCGGGACGTGCAAACAAGAGAAATCAATCAATTTTGGATAGAATAGTGATAAAAATATGCTACGCACTAACTATGTACAGCAAGTTTAATACTAGTGAAATGAAAACTTAACTATTGGGACCATTTAGGATTAGTCAACTGTGTAGATTTATTTATAACTTAGTCGACAATCGTACGCTCCTGGAGTGCCTTTAAATCTTTGACATGAGCGGTTTGTTTTTTCCTTGAACCGGGCAATTGAATTTCATACATATTGTAGCCTACTTTACGGGTAATAACAAATGGCCCTTCATACTTAGGCGACAATTTCGTGGCCACGGCATTAGCTTTGGACGATAAAATGTGAGTCCGTTGTAAGACTTGCTGGCACACCGCATATTGTACATCCCGGCGTCGCAGATTATAATATCTAGCTTGAGAAGAAAACGCGTTTCGCAAGTTTCTCTGAGTTGCTTGGTATAGAGCCCTAAAACATTGCCTTCGCTCGTGGTGTAATTCATCAGGAGTTATTTCACCCCCGTCATTAGCAACCTCAAATAACGGACCACGGATCGCCTTAGGCACCCTTAACTCCCGACCATAACACAACATGGCGGGCGTGTACTTGGTAGACTCGTGCACCGCCGTATTCATAGCGTACACGATTTCCTTCAAACTCTCGTCCCAGGTTTGCTGAGAACCCTTAATACTTTGCGCAACTAGGGTTTTAATTACCCGGTTGCGCCTCTCAATAGGGTTGGACTGGGGACTGTATGGGGCTGTATTTTGACAGGTTATGTCCCAGTCCTTTGCTAGCTCCTGGAATACGCGAGCACCAAATTGAGTGCCATTATCGACGATGAGCACTTCAGGAGACCCATGCCGCAATAAGACCAGTTCCTTAAATTTCTGGGCTACTTGCGCGGCAGTGGCACTTCTAAGTGGCGCCATTTCAGTCTACTTACTGTACTGATCTTGGAAGGCTACAATAAACGTGTTTCCTTTTTTAGAACGTGGTAAGGGTCCCATAAGATCTGCCGAAACCGTGTGCCAGGGCCCACCTGGAGGGCGAAAATGCATAACTCCGGCCAGCTTGGTCTGTTCGACCTTAAACCTTTGGCACGTAGCACAACTTCTAACGTAAGCCTGGACGTCGTTTCGCCAGCCCGGCCAGAAATAACTCTCTCCAGTTCGTTTGGCTGTTTTCTTAAAGCCAAAATGACCGGCAGTAAGGGAGTCGTGGGTTTCAATCAATACCCTTTCACGGTCCTCTACTCGAACGCAAAGCTTCCAACATTCCTTCGGTTCGCCGTGAGACACTTTCCGCCTAAACAATTTATATAGTTTATTGTCCCGAATAGTGAATCTATTGTTGGAAACTTGATTTCTGTCTACCTTTGCAAAAATACGGTCGTACCATTTATCCACAGACCCTGTAACACTGTCCTGGGGCTGTTTCGCCACCTGACTCGGGGTGTTCACGTCCACGGGACAAGCCGACACGTCAAGGTCGTCAGTAGTCAAACCCTCGACTGGAAAACGCGACAATGCGTCAGCTACACGGTTGTACGCCCCTTTCCTATACTCGACATCAAACTCATTTTGCTGGAGCTCGAGAACCCATCTGGCCAGCCGTCCAGTAGGTTCTTTTAGACGCAAAAGCCACTTTAGCGCGATATGGTCCGTCACCGCAATAAAGCGGTAAACCTCCAAATAGGGGCGAAATTTCTTTACCGCCCAGACTAAAGCCAAGCATTCTTTCTCGGTTACGGTGTACTTGCGTTCGGCATTTGAAAGCAGACGACTCGCGTAGGCGATGACCACCTCCCCATTGTCACGACGTTGGGTGAGGGAGGCTCCTAATCCTTCGTCCGACGCATCCACTTGAAGGACGAACGTCTTTTCAAAATCAGGGCAGGCGAGTATAGGCGTAGAAGTAAGGTGACTTTTTAATTCAACGAACGCCTGTTCTTGTTTATCGGTCCACCTCCACGGGTTTCCCTTCTTTAACAGACTCGTAAGAGGGGAAGTGATGCGTGCAAATCGATCTACAAAGCGCCTGTACCAGGAAGCGAGCCCTAAGAAACTTCTAAGGCTCTTAACATTCGTCGGCCTAGGAAACTCGTTGATCGCCTTTACTTTGTCAGGGTCAGTACTTATACCTTCGGCGTTAACGATATGTCCTAAGTATTTCAATTCGGTCTGACAGAAATTACATTTTTCGTAATATAGTTTGAGGCCGGCGGTACGCAATCGTTCAAAAACCTCTTTTAGCAAAACAAGATGCTCATCAAAGGTTGAGGTAACAACGATAAGATCGTCCAGATATGCGAACGCATGAGGTTCTAATTCAGGGCCAATAATTTGGTCTAAGAGTCGTTGGAACGTGGCAGGGGCCGAATGGAGGCCAAACGGCATCACAGTGAACTGAAACAAACCCACCCCCGGTACAGTAAAAGCCGTTACTGGGTCTCAGTGGCTAAAGGAACCTGCCAGTAGCCATTGGCTAGGTCCAGGGTTGATATAAATTTGGCATTTTTGAGTTTGTCCAAAATAGCATTGATACGCGGAAGAGCATAAGCATCCAGCTCGGACGCTCTATTAATAGCACGAAAGTCAATGCAAAATCGATACTTGCCGGATGGTTTACGGATTAGAACAACCGGCGAAGACCAGCTACTACTTGATTTTTCAATTACTCCGTCGTCCAGCATTTGTTTCACCTCGTCGTTAATCACACCCTGCATCGCAGGGTTGCGAGGATAGTATCGTTGCTTAATAGGGGCTACTCCCGATTTCAGAATTATTTTGTGTTCGATTAACGAAGTTCGACCCGATACCTGATTAAAAAGGGGCAATTGCTTACCTAAGAACTCGTCTAGTTGGGATTTCTGACCTTCGGTCAACGAGGTTAGGACTCCTAACCCCTTCTCTTCTTGGGTACTATCACACTTGTCCGATCCCTTTAAACAAGTTACTTTGATGTTGTACGAAATCAAATTTAGCTGACTAATCATATCAATTCCTAATATGACATCACACGTCAATGAGGGCAAACAAACCGCCTTAATCTCCTGACGCGTACCCTCAATAATACCCTCAAACTCATAAACACAATTTTGTTGCACTTTAGCCCCGTCCGCTAACTGTACTAAAATAGACGCGTTTTTAGCTTTTATGCCCTGTGCCTCCAAATGTTTTGCAACTTTAGAGTTAATTAAAGTTATCGCGGCACCAGTGTCTACAAGAGTCCAGAAGTCCATGTTATAAATATTAACTTGAATATAAGGCCGTTTATCTAAACTAGTAGTACTGACTCCAAACCCTTCCGGAAACATTTTGACTTTTTCCAGCCAAATTTGCCAGTCGGAGGATTTAGGATTAGATTTGGACTCGGGCGACCTCCTATCACCTAAGCCCGTGGCTCGTTTCCCTGACGACATCCACAATCACGGGTTCGAATACCTACCTTCTTACAGTGGAAGCATTTTAACACTTTTGGTAATTTACAATCGTAATATGCATACCCAATTTCATTGCAATTCCAACAAGTAGGTGTACGTCTTTGTTTATTTGTTTGGGACATCAGTGTATTATTATTCGGCTGTGTTTGTTTACTAACATCGCGGGGAACCCCCGTATCGGAGAGTTGATAAGCCGGTCAAGCATTACACTGCGGACTACTTTCACTTTTTACCTGAGACAAGTCCCGCGGCATATTATTTTGCCATCTAACTGCCGCTTTGTCACTTACAGCCGATTTATTTACAGCAGATATTTCTCCGCTATAAAAAACATTAACACCACAGTGTCCCATTTGTCTATCCTCTTTTCGCCTCGGTTGGTACGCGGTTTCCGAGACGAGTGCTATTGAGGGGGGAGGGGGCGGCCTATATAACGCCTTTTCCTGAAAATAACTTTCCACATGCTCAGCCTGCTTAAGCATACCCTCATAGGAAACGATTTCATCACGTTTCATTGTAAGCTTATAATCAGGTTTCATGTTAGTATAAATAATGTCTAGCTGTTTCGCCAGAGATAACCCACCACGTCGCCTCATTAAAGTGCTCAATGCAACGACAAAGCTACGAAACGGCTCTTTCTCGCCTTGGGTTCGGCACCGTATCTCCTCATCAAGATTCCTCAAATAGCCCGGTGGTAAAAAATGTAAATCAAAACTATGACGGAAATCATCATAAGAAAACCAATTACTTTTATTATTCCTATACCACAACAGCGCGGTGCCATGTAACAATTTGGGTAACACTATGAGAATGTGTCTGTTATCAATACCGTAGGATTCCTTCAATTCCTCAAACCTCTCTAGGAATGATATAGGATCTTTACTCCCATCAAATTTGACATTCCATTTTCGAACAAGGTTACACAACGAAGATGGATCATCTCGGTTTACACCCGGCAAATTATTGTTTTGAGGCGGAATAACGGACGAAATAGGTCTAGCTGAATGACTATGTACAAGGTCGTGCCAGCCTAGATAATTACTCTCATCATATTCCTTAACGTTCGACGTCGATTGTGATTTAATTAACAATTGGGATACCGACCTACAAACTTCATCTATTGAGGTCTCAGGTGGCATTCCTAACACTTCAGAAATTTTATGCCATTCAATCCCTCTAAACTGAGTAAACGTTGGTTGTGAAACGCTTTGAGCAATATCTCTTTGAAAAATATGATCCGCGCTATGTAATGTGTGATCGCGGTACAATAGACTTCCGGCCTCGGTCGACTCACCGGCCTGATCAGTAGGTGTTTGTTTATTTTTCTCGCGGGGAATTCCATCCTTCCAAAACTTTGAAAAACGCCGTCTAAGTTCGTCTACTGTTCCCGAGGTATCTAAGTCGTACTTACTCATTTCAAGTCTAAGTTCATCTTTGCTTAATGACCTTATCCAGCTAGTTCTGGGGTCATCTTCGGGCGGGGTTTTAGATATTACACCTACAGCCTGTGTAGTTAATGGTAACTCTAACTGTGATTTACTCACAGTAACTGTATCGACTGGTTTGACAACTTTTGGTATTGTCCCAGTACTACTAGTACTGGTACTAGTCAAAGTACTACTTGCTGTACTTGAAACGACTTTCAGGGTCTTATCACCCTTATCACCCTTGCTCTTATCAGGGGTATTTATGTAAAATGTAGGCCAGAATAGCTGGAACAAAACTTTCAAAAACAAACGCCAAATTCTCATTTTGAAAGTTTAAGATTCTACAACAATACTGTATAATTAATTAATTAATTAAGTCCTTTCGTTCGGGCGCCAATTTGTAAGGTGTTAATTCCGAGGGGGGTAAAACTACACCTTATATGCCTCGGATCTGCTAACAGTCAGGTGTGTCCAGGATTCAAGTTATATTATTAATTGGCTGGGCTCAGACCAAAGGATGTTATCATTGATTCAGTAAATCATTGGTCATCATCATTGCCCAAATTAAAGCCAACTAATCCCCGATCGTGTTTTTAGTATCATTTATGTTAAGTTAAAAAGGATAATCAAACGTCACCAAAGGAAAGAACTGTAGGCTAGCCGTGAACCAACACTACCGCTAGTGCGTTACCTACGCTCACAAAAAAAAAAAAAATTACTTCTAGAAAGGTTACTTCACCTTTTAATAAAACCCAATAAAAATCAAAAATAAGAATAACTAACGAAAATTATGGTCACTACTAACAACTACGTCCTAGGTTCCCGGAGTTGTTTCACCCGGGTGTGACGTGGGAATATATCAGGTTTAAATCAATTATTTTAAGTGTATTAATCTAGACGCGTGGTTATTAAGCGTATTAATTAATAGACCACACGACGGGACTGATCACGACAAGGCTGTTCCGCCCGTCACTTAATAATCATCGTAATTTGTAATAAATAGTGATTTAATATAAGCTGAGCTTTTTCGCCCGCCACCTAGTAATTCAATCTAACACAATAAAATGTGTTCTGTAACCACTATAATTTATGGTTATGAATGAAGAGGAATAGGGCTGAGCTACTATCGGTTACGATGGACGTGAGCTGTTTCGCCCGTCCCCTAACAATCGAATTTTAATAATAAAACTAAATAGAGTACGTTCTTTAACAATTATAACTTGTGGTTGTTAAAGACAGGTGTAGAGCTGAGCTACTATCGATGGACGTGAGCTGTTTCGCCCGTCCCCTAACAATCAAATTTTAATAATAAAACTATAGTAGACCCCTATCCGTCTACACCATGAAATAAATCTACTCTCAAGAAGACAACTAACAATACCCGTAAATAGTCTTGTTAAGAGTATAACCTATGTAACTGTTTAGCTCGAAACTATCGTGGCCCATAAATGCCAACAAAAAGGAATATTACAGCAAAAATAATAATAGTGAATTTAATTATTTATATTTAATACCCAGAGTACTTACAGTTGGTGATCGTCCAGAATAGGGACGACGTCCACGTTTATTTTACCCAATGGGTTTTTGTGAATGAGAGCGGGTTAACAGGGAGTAGCCAAGAGAGGGAAGTGACCAGCTACACGCCGACCGATGTTCGGTTGATCCTAGGTCCTGGAGAACTCTCGCCCTACCCCTACCACTACGTCCTTAAGACGCTACTAGTGCTGCGGGTGGACACTGCCGGTAACATTTCCCGCTCTAATTTAAAATTTAATAGAGGTCCAATTTGGGACCTTACAAGCTACGCTACACCACTACACCAGTGAAGTGAACGCTTGCGCTCGCGCCGCGGAGGATTGGAACAAGCACGCGAATTATCTATTAATTTAGATGTTTTATATCTGATAACACTGATGTGTAGGAAAAGGATTAAATAATTATGTGAGGCTTTTGTATCAATACAAGAATGTAATACAATATTTATTCAAACCTTTTACGGTACATTGAACATGATTTTATTTTATTTTATTTATTTACAGAATGCCATTACATCATAAAATGACAGGACATTTGTCAATGCATTATAATACTTAAATCTAAATAGTAATAAATCCAAATAAAATAATTTCAACACTTAACCCTCCCAATTTCCACTTAAAAATTCATTTAAAGAATAAAATGTTTTTGTCAATAACCATTCTTTACATTTTTGTTTGAACTTTTTTGGATTTGCAATGTTTTTTAAATGATCAGGAATCAAGTTATACAATTTCGGTCCAATATATTGAGGTGATGCTTCAAATAGTGATAATCTATGGCTAGTAGGCTTAATTAGGTTCTTATGTCTAGTGTTATACCTATGGTTAGTGTAACCCTCCCTGAAAATGGACAAATTGTTGAATACCCAAAATAATGCTTCTAAAATATACAGGTCATAAAATGTCAAAACGCTAAAAGCCTGAAAGATGACTTTGCACGGACTTCTTCGGGGTACTTTAGCTATGATTCTAAGTGCCTTCTTTTGAAGCCTAAAAATCTTCTTACCATGGCAAGAATTTCCCCAGACAAGTATTCCGTATGACATTAATGATGAAAAATATGAATGATAAACTGTTAATTGAGTTTTAGTATCTGTAACTTGAGAAATTGTTTTGAGAGAAAATATTGCTGAAGAAAGTTTTTTCCGTAGTTTGTCAATGTGAGGAAGCCAGTCAAGATTTTCGTTTATATGAATACCCAAAAAATTGACTGTCTCCTCAGACATTAACTGATGATTTGTAAAAGTGGTCTGTTTTAAACTATTTCTATGATCTGATCGAAAATTAACTACTTGAGTCTTGTCCATGTTCAAGGAGAGCCCATTTACTCCAAACCAGTCACTTAAAGCGGCCAATTCTGTATCTACTGTGTGCTGAAGGGATTCAACATTGGGTCCCTTACATAACAGCATTGTGTCATCAGCAAATTGAAATACATCCATCTTTAACACATTTGGTAGATCATTTACATAAATAAGAAATAGACAGGGGCCCAATATTGATCCCTGAGGCACCCCTACTTCAACTTTTTCCCAATTAGAATTTATAGTATGTCCAAATTTGATAATTTTAGTCCTTTGATATCTATCCCTCAAGTATGTAGAAAACCAATTTAGTTCCTTGTTTTTTATTCCATATTTTTCAAGTTTGTCTATTAACAAACTGTGATGAACACATTCAAAAGCTCTGGTTAAATCACACAGAACTCCAGTTGTCTTCTGAGATCCATCCAAGGAACTCGCAACACAGTTTACTAATTTAGTCATTGATTGTTGAGCACTTAATCCTTTTCTAAATCCAAATTGGGAATCATTAAAAATATTATTATCTTCTAAAAAAGTTCTCAATTGTAGGTCAACACATTTTTCGAATATTTTAGATATACTTGAGAGCATAGCTATTGGGCGGTAATTTTCTAAAGTGTTTTTATCATTTTTCTTATGGAGTGGTAAAATTTCGGAGTATTTTAGTTTGTTTGGGAAAATACCGTGCATTAAGGACTGGTTTATGAGATTACAGAGAGGAGTTTGTATTTCATCTATTACATGCTTAAGTAAGAACAATGGAATCTGATCCCAACCGACAGATCTTGTGTTATTTAAGGAAAATACAATTTTCCTTACTTCTGATTCGGTAATTAGTTTGAATTTAAATGTATTTTTGTAGTACTTTGAATCTATAAAATTCAGAGCCTCTTTGGCTTTAGGACTACACCCTACTGATGTATGTGCAGATAGAAAATGGTTGTTGAAATTATTAGCCAAATGTGTAAGTTTCAAGGAATCGTTTTGAACATGATAAGGTAATTCTGATTTTTCCTTTTGTTGTCCAAGTTCCCTTTTAACAATCTCCCATGTTGCTGTGGTCTTATTAAGAGAATTTTTAATGTAATGATCATTGTATTTCTTTTTAGAGAGTTCAATTGTTTTTTTGAATATTTGCCTGTATGTTTTTACATAATCTTGGAAGTCCTTAGACTTATTCCATCTTGACTCGATATGGAGAAGCCGTTTTCTTTCAGCGGATATTTTTATACCAAGTGTAATCCAGTTTTTGGATGCATGTTTAACAGAATTACATTTTGATTGTTTAAGAGGGAAAGCTTGATTAAAATTTTTCAGGATGCAATCTAAAAAGCTATTATAATTTGTATTTACAGTTTCAAAAGGATTAAATTTCCAATCTGATTCAATAAGACTATTTTTGAAATAATTTAAATTTTCTGAATTAAATGACCTTTTAAAAGAAACATTTGATCTTTTTAAAGCTGAGGGGGTGGTTTTAAGTCAGCTAGTGATAATAGTATTGCTTCATGATCAGATGCACCTGCATTGATAATTTGGGTTTCAGCTTTATCTGAAATCAATTTCATGTTAGAAAATATGTTATCAATGCAAGTTTTGGAGGTTGGAGTTATTCTTGTTGGTTGAAAAAAGTGATATTTTAACCCAAACTGATAACAAAGGTATTGTAAACTTCTTGATCGGTTATTGTTTTTTAGAAGATCGATATTATGGTCTGAAGCTATTAAAATGTTTTTTGACTTAGACTCATGCCAAAGTTTAGACAAAAGACATTCAAATTTCTCAAAAAATATGTCATCAATGTCCAGATTTGGTATACGATAGATTGAAATAAATAATGTATTCCATTCACAAACTTCTACAAAACTACATTCAAAATTATTTTCTTCATTTAAAAACTTGAGATCATCTCTTTTTTTAAATTCAATTTCTTGAGATAACAAAAGAGCTGAGCCTCCTCTAAGTTTTCTGTCTCTACAAAAATAGTCAGCTACTTTAAAACCACTTAACTTATTTAATACATTAATATTAGATTTGTTTAACCAATGTTCATTCAGAGATATTACTTTTATGTTGTTGCTACTATTCTCCAGTAAAAAACACAGATCTGTAGAATGATTACAAAAACCTTGAATGTTCAGATGTAAAAACCAAAAGTTATTACTATTATTACTTGTATGCCTTACTTTGTTCCTAAGAGTGGAAATTGGGTCATGTTCCCTAAAAAAGGTGAAATATTTATAAAAGAGCTAGGTCTATTAGTATCATACATGCTTAAATTACTAGTTATGTAGTCCAGTTTCTCAGTTGTTGGTGTATTGAATCCTTTAAAAGGTGATAAAGGTTCACGTGATGGTGGAGTGCTGCTGCAGTCTGGAGTTGCATCTGAGTTGGTCGGGGTACTTGAATTGCTTTCTGCTCCATTTACGCACTCACTTACACTGGACTGGCTTTTATCACTCACTTCACTTTGGCATTGGGTGGAAAATTCTGGAGATGGTGATTGTTGTGTGATGGAGGTGTTGCTGTTGCTCTGTTGCTTCTGGGGTGTTGTGGTGACAGGGGCAAGTGATGAGTGTGAGGCTATCAGATTTTCCAAAGTCTTTACAAACTCGTTGTGCGAAAGTCCTCTCCAAAGTCTTCGTTTCGCCTTTTGGTCAGAAGAAACTATAATGACTCGTGCCCCGGTTCGCTGGTGAAAATGGATAATATTTTTTATAAAATGTTGAGGCTTTATCAAGTCCCTAACACAACCCATAGCTGAACAGATTAGGGTTGAAAATTTGTTTGCCACAAAATCTGTTTCAAGCTGGTAAAATGCTTCATCGTAGTCTGCTTCATTTGGCTTCCCAGAGTATTGGTCCTTAGTGATCAAACTGTAGATGGTGGGGCCGTCCTCCGTTCTCTGACGTGCTAGCCTACTGTAGATCAGTTCAGAAGGCTGTGGGTGTCCAAACTTCTCTCTAAATGCCAGCTGTCATGTGTCTCGGGTGTTGAAAATCCGATGATATTGTGTGGGCCAGCGCTACAGTTGAGTCTTGCTTGCAGTGCTTGAACAAGTCCCTCATGTTAGCTTCCAGGACTGTTATTCCACTTCCTGCAGGCAGCGGAACAGATGCTGTGGGAGTCCTAGGTCTAGTAACAGGGCCAGCAGATTCACAGGCATTTTTGTGTGCTATCGGGGTTACAAAGATGGAACTAAGCGCTGTGGTACTCATTATTTTTTCACATAAGAGTTTTTTCCCAGCATAGGCTAAGTGTACACCATCCTTTGAATAATACTTGTTAGGTAATAGACTTATATCCACAAACTGACAGTTTTCCAGTTGTCCAGCTAAGTCATTGTAATACAAATTTAAGTGAAATATATTGGTGTTTATTGGGTGGTTGAGCGGCAGGTCTTTTCTGAAGGGTACACTAATAAGTAAAAGAGAGTTACATTCAGCCTTTAATAAAACCGATTTGAAGCTATTGAATATTCCGTTTAGATCTGAGTCATATGCGTTGTTAGCTCCTACAAACAATATTAATACATCTGCAAAACTACTGTTCAAAATGTCACTCCTGAGCTGTGAGAACTTTGCATTTGGCTTAGTTACCCCTGTAGTCTGTACTTTCCCGTGACTCTCTGTTTTAATTTTTTCAGCTAAACCCCGGCTGTGACTGTCACCAATGACAGAAACTGTTGGTGTATGTTTATCTTTGTTTTTTACTTGACGAGGAGAAAACTTATGTGATTGGCTATTCTGTAGTTCAATTAACTTTTCTTCACCTTTCTTCTGATGTCTTGAATTCGGTAACGTTGTAGTAGTGGTCTGCTCATATGAGAACGGTGTCTTCATAATTATACTAGGTACTTTTTCAGGTTTTCCTAAAACGCTAAAACGATTTACAGTGTTTACATGTGATGCTTTAGCTTCCCTTTTATGACCTTTTCTACCAGACTTAACATGGGTCCAGGCCTCGTTGTGCGCTGACTTTATCCCAAACTGAGGAGAGGCTGTACAGTTAGATGAAACAATTTCTAATGACTGTGCAGATGATTTATCTGGCACTAGGTTGCTGATCTGCTTAGTGATGAGCTCCTGCAATGTGCTGTTTGAAATTAGTGTGTTGTTTATGACATAAGCCATGCAAGATCGTTTTAATATCAAGTCAGGTTCAGAGAGAAGTAAATTCTGAATGTTGTGTAAATTGATCTTTTTGTTTTTCATAATGTCACATATCAACATCTCTGTTACACACACCATATACACACCACAGTCATAACTATTTAACTGCTTTGGGCCTTTTATGTTTGAAAACCCGGATTCGTTTTTATCTTCGATAAAACGTACCAACTTCTTACTAATCAGCTTAGCATGGGTTGTGTTAAAATCATCCATAGAGTCATAGTGATAGAAATGGTGGTCCTGCTTGGAGTAAATGAGGACACTCCAGTGGGATCCTCCTGCTTGGTCTAGACTTGTCGAATCATTGACTGGTATTATAATAAAATCTTTACTCTTAAGGTTAAGTGGTTCGACAAAGTGTGCAAAATCATCAATGCATTTTATCGCATGGCTGATTACAGGATTAATTGCTATTGCTGCATGATTTGAGAGGAAGGATGAATTTAATATATCAAAATATGGTTGAATAGTTCCATGAGTTAACCATTTCTGTCCTAATAGTTCGTCAGTTCTTGCTATAGATATACTACTAATATCAGTCTGAGTTTCAGCTTGTTTTGTTATATGAACATGTGTCTGCGTTTGAGACTCCTGTGAGTGGGAGATAGCAGCTTTATTTTTTACTAATTCAACTAAAGCTTCTGTTTTTTTCAAATTTGTTAGTAATGATTTATCAGGTGTTGATTTGCCAAGCTTGTTTTTATTTTGATGTTTTTCAATGCTAGCAGATTTAGTTTTGGCCCTGGTTTGTACTCCATTAGGAAAACAACTCTTTGTATTAATAGAAGGATTTATTTTTATATTGGGACTAACTTTAGGATTTTCAGATCTCATCTTAAATTCAATTTCCTATTTACCAGTACAAAATATGAGCATGCATCAATTAAAACTTTATAAAAACTAACATATAAATGTTAGTAAACAAATCAGAAAAGGTGTAGTAATAACAATTCGACTTTGGTAGAGTCAGAGGTTTCCTTATCTATTGTCAAACTTTATGTAACATGTTAACAAACAACCTGCTTTATGTAGAAGCAGAGCTGCTTATCTGTTCCAAAGGTCAGCTCCTGTACTGCTACTAGCTGCCGTCTTATCTCTGGCCAAATCTTATCTCTGGCCAAATCTTATCTCTGATATTTGCAGGGACTTGATTTTATTAGTAAAATTCCTTTATATTTTACAACCGGTTTATTAAAACAAAAAACTGGTTTCCAAATCTTGAACAGAAATTAAAACTGGATATTTAGATATAAAACACAACTCGTAAAGCACAGAAGTTCCAGGCTAATTTTATAAAAAACTGAGGAGCACAAATTAACAGGTGAAATAGCATCAGGGGCTTCCCCCACCACTCAACGTATTGATTGAACGTATAAGTAGGCGCATGATTGTAGTTTTCTTCCGTCTCTTCTACGTATTTACTCTATGATTTATTAATTGTTAAACACTTAAAATGTAAATTCTATCTGCAATGTTATTTAGTTACAGCTTGTGTAAGCTATTGTTTTATCATTGGAATGATGACGTTTACTATACAAAGTAAAAATTAACAAAAGCAATAAATAAAATTATTTTATTCAAGAAAGGATTGACATTTTTCAATAGTTACAGTGGCTATTATTTTGCTATTTTTTACTTTCGTGTAGATATTTAAAAAAATATTGCTCATTCTCAAAATAATTTTTGATGACATAAAAACCACTGGTCACTAAAAACCAGCCAACACAGAAGAACAACTGCACGCTAATTATAGGTACAGGTTGTCGCTAATTTTAGTTATTCGCTAATTCCACCTAATTCAATGAAGATAGTGGTCGCCACGCCACTATTGGTTGATGAGCGCTAAATTAAAAGTTTTCGGTAGCCCCACCTTCCGATTGTCTGTTGCAAGAATATTATCAATGGATTAGTTATTAATGAATAGTTGCGCAATAACAGAATGAATGAAGTAATGTTTTTATTTCTCATAATACTACATAATAACGTGTAAATGAAACACATACTTAAAATTCATAATAATCTACAGCAAAATTATTAAAACTAAAAGGAAAAGACATTTTTGTTTTAGGCTACGGTATTTAATTATGAAGACATTAAGTCGTGCAGTATTTGATACAAAAGTAATATTCTTGTGGATCACCAAAAGGCATATTAAAATGCTTGAAATAATTCAGTTGGCCTACATTAATTAATTTATAAGCTATGTGATACAACTTTTTATTAAAATATTTAAATAATATACAATTCAACCCTTTACATTTCATGCAAATCAAAGGTGGTATCTTCATGCAATATACAAGTCCACATGCTCATTATGAGCTTCATTTTTTTTAAACTTTACATGCAAAATACAAATGTGGTTCAATGATGCAGTCCACCTTAAATCCTTGGTTGACATACTAATCACTGCCACTGCTTAACTATTCAAAAAACTTGAAACTACCTAACTAATGGCAACCTAACAATAAAATTTGAACGCATGGCCCAGGCTTGCTGCACTTTTGAACGCCACTCCACATTTAACTAACCTACAATACAGTTGCGAGCAGCACTACTCGCCGCGCCGCGCCATAAAACTGAGATTTGGTCACTCTGTTCAACCCAAAATTTTAACAAAACTAAGCATGATAGAAAGAAAAGTTTATATTTAGAAAAATTAAGGTATATTTAATTATCTATAACTTTCTCACAGACGAAACTTCTCTGACCAACAAACAAAAATTTTAGTAGGCGACTAACTTTTTCACTTCACTATTCCAAAAATTTTCTAATGTGTTAATTTTAAAAATATATATATGTACTACCAAATAAAATTTTAATTTTCAAAACCATACCATTGGCATGAAGGGTTTATTCCCTAGCTCTGTACAAAATTTTAAAATTTTATCTCAATTGTAAGGGTGTAAAAATGCAGTATATTTAAACCGCGACCACTAGTTTCGTACTACCGTAATGGTGAAATGGCCGGGAGTTAATGCTCAGTGCGACGTTGCCAATTCTCGTTGGCCGTGGCCTGTAGTTAAAGGGGGCCGTGGTGTTAGTTACCAAATATGGTTGATCATTCAATGAATAAAATATTTTCCATACCGTACGTCATCGGAGATAGTATGTTATCTGGTATCTCTTCCTTTGAAAGAACCTTTAAATAGTATTAAAATTGTATTGGTGGGTCTTTTGAAGTTAAACACTTTCGTGATTTCATCAGTGTAATGCAGATTAATCTATGATTTTATTTGAAAAAAATATCTGTTTGTTGGGAAGACACATTCTAACTTCAAAGGGAGGTATATACGTTACAGTGTAAGTTTGATTTGTCCTTCACCACGTTACGTCAGTTCATATCGTACTTCTGTGCCAATGAATAAACCTCTAGCACAGTTTTGAGAAATTGGTTGTGGGGTTACTGTTAAAGCTAGAGTTCCTAGACATGGGGGATGTCAGTTAATTGTCTCAGCCTTATCAATTACATAAAGTTGTCAATATAATCTCTCTGCGGAATGTTAGGTGTAGTGGAATATACTTGAAGTGAAGTTGGCTTTTATTCTCAAACTGTTTGGGGCCTCCTCATTTATATGGTCGTGCAGCTTCATTGGAAACAAATAATGCAAATGACATAGCAATGAGGCATTTCCAAAAAGCAAAAATATTGTAAATTGGCTATCACGTAAATATTGACGTTTACATGCATTGTTAATCAACGTATCTTCACTGAAAACATATGTTTTTTGTGGTATCTTGTAAAGGATGATGTGATCTAGTTTAAAAGGAATATGACCTTTCTGTCATGACAGTAGGTAGCTTACAGTAGGACAGTAGCTTAATAGTATTTACTCATTGGGCCATTTTTACTGCCAAAATGTCTTGTTATTTTTGTGTTATTTTCAATAATGTTACCAATCCAGTGGGCCACGGTCAGTAATATAGGCCACTGTAAATAATTTGTCAAGGTTACCATTTTAGGCAAGGTTTCTGTGTTTGGATGTTATTAGACACGGTAAGAGCACAATCAAATTATTCTGCAGATGAATTTTCTGTTGGAGAAATATAATCCGAATTAGAAATGTCACAATGCGAGTTTGAGCATTTTGTAACTATATGGGTAAGTTAAATAGATTTTTTTTAGACTGCTGCTCAGTTCACTTTAATAATATATATTTTAGAGATAAATTAAATGGTTTTTGTTGCTGAGTAGCGCTAGTAAACATGCACAACCCTTTTCGTTAGTCTAATAACATTGAAAGGCTCTCTAAGAGTTCAAGTTCTTATTTGTATTTGTATACATACATATATATATTATGTTTTCACTAAGCTGAATGAATACATCGAAGTAACCTCTCTGAATGGTGTGCAGTATTCTAGCTTAATGACTTTCTAAATCTTACACATATTTCTACAAAAATATTGTAAAATGTTTTATCCAGTTGCTGTATACTATTAATTTAACAAAATGTGGACACAGCTCAAATGCGCACCGTGCCCTCCTGCACTTGTATTATTTTGTATTGTATTACACAATCAATGAATTCTGTACACCTTGCTATACTGTGTAATGTAGCATAATTTACACCGTTATATTGTGGCTATTTTAGAGGTTAGAGGTTGCCACTAGTAGGTAGGTACCTATATTTTACATTTTGTTGTTTTGATATTTCAGAAAAGTACAGAATCAATCGTATTGGAGTACTATGAACATGGGGATACTGATGAAGCTGCTGCTGCTTTTGAAGATCTCAACATTACAAAAGACTCTTTTTTGGTAAGACAATACATTATATCATATTCTCTATGTTTATCATAACAAAGAAAAGTAATTTGTTTTATATTATAATTAATTAGTTAAATTAAACATGTAATTTTACTTCATAGAGACTTTGACTACTTTGATAGAGATCTTACTCCCTTCAAAATATTTATTGTATGTTTGCAATCGATTTGTTTTGTAAACTAGTTGTACTATATTGAAATGACTCACTGTAAATAATCCATAAACGTTTCTTCTCTATGGCACACAATGCTCTATTCCTCATTGCATTTACTACTTATGAATTTTGATTTTGAGTAATATTAATTACAATTGAGTTGTTATAATAATCTTGTCATTTAGCAAAAGTAAATAATTACAATAGACAACATTAGTCAGACAACATATGCTTAAATCTATCATCACATGAAGCACACAAAATATTTTGTTGCATAAACTGAACAGACATTTAAATTTAAAATTCTAAGGTGGAATGCTCTTACGTAAATTTATAAAAACTTAAGTAAATAATTATTCAAAACCAAACAAATAATTTGTAAATATTCGAGAAATTTAGAAAGAAGAGTTTTGGTCATGCAGGCCCACTAGTGGCCAATAGTGTAAGAATTTGGAGTAATTTGTGTTTTAAAAAATCACCTATGGTAAAAAGACTTGGCTGATTAGCTATTTTGATAATGTTGATTTGAAAAGGTTTACGTTTTCAATTTCTTTAAATGGAATGGGAAGTTTATTGAAAAGTTTTCAGCAAGTTTTTTGTTTTATTCAAAAATCAAGTCTAGTCTTCAACACGAGAAATAAAACAAAAAACTTGCTGAATTACAAAACGCCTAATGTAAAAGCGAACGCTAATAACAAAACTGGTGTCTACAAATTAAAATGTGCAGACTGTCCAAGCATATATATAGGCCAAACTGGTCGCAGGTTTAACTCACGATTTAAGGAGCATAGACCCAACCCTACAACCCTAGGACCAATAAACAGAAGACAGCCTTCAGCCAACATATAATTGACAAGAACCACTCATTCAGAATAATAGAAGACAGTCTAGAAGCACTTCAAATTCGTGACAAAGGCATAAAATTGGACATGTTAGAAGAATATGAAATATAAAAAGCTCATAAAAATACTGACGAAAATGAAGTTGTTATAAACAAAAAACTAAATTTCAGCTCCAATTCAATATTCAATGCCTATAAATATCCACAATTCGTAACCTCCTAGTAGCTGGATTACAGGACGACGCCACCTGTCCCAGTTGCCAGATTAAAATGTATCCAGAAAATCTGACACTAAGGATTCAACAACTAAAGTGTTGGAGTATCCAGACCGAAAGCCAAATTGGTTGCTATTCAAAATGTTATTATTTTATCAAAAATCAGAAAGCTGGATTTTAACACAATTTTCTATTGTTTTCAAAAAGAATTTGAACCATCAAAAGGGGACGATAATTATAAATAAACAATATATATCCTTTCTTGAAGATTGCCACTGTTTCGCATATTTTCAGACAACTTGGAAATGTGAAATTTAATAAGGTGATATTAACTAGTTAAGTTAAGGGTTCTAAAATGTATGGAGCAATATTTTTGACAATTATGTTAGAAAAGCCTTAACAATCTTCCGAATTAGAGGAACTAAGTGATCTTGTATCTTCAATATTTCAATTGATGTCACTGACTTCCAGAAAAAAATTATAATAGAAATATTTTCCTCATCTAAAAAGTTGTAAAACTTCAAACCACTTCCCCTTCCATTAGAAAACTGATCTAAAATTTGTTTTCTTACATCAATGTAGGACCTCCGACTTTTCACTTTTAAACAATAAACCACTTTCTGACTTAACCACTTCCTATGCAGCCTTACATTTGCTTTGTGAATTATTAAAATAATCATTATATTTTAATCTTAGCGGTTTTAATTCTAGCTTTATTTATTTACTAGCAGAGTACCCGTACTTGGTACGGGGTTGGCATATAAGCTGGTAAAACGCTTATTGCAGTTATACTCAAGCTTTGCTTTTGCAATGGGGGAGGACACAGTTAGACAAAATTTGCTTCTTTAAATTTACAGTATACTATGGTATTACACATCTACCATAGCCATCATGTTCTACCACTTCACATAAACAATAAAGAAAAATAAATTATTAAAAATTCTCAAAAAATAACAAATTATTAATGAGGTTAAAAACATAAACATAACTGTAAACAAACCTACTTTGACAGTTCTCATTGCCTATCACAGTTTGTTGTTGCTGCTTAGTTCAAATTAGGTGATTTCATAAATGCAAAAAAATAAAATATTGCTGCACCCTGTTGGTCAATCTTATACCCCCGCCGCAGCAAACCTGCAGACTAAGCGAATTTCAACTTGTCTAATTACATTTTTACTAAAATATTTCCATAAATAAGACATATTATTCCCTATTTAAATAACATTAGATTTAACAAGTGCTCAGGTTTGCTGCTACGGGGAAGGTAAAAAGTGTTTTTGACCATACATCAATAGTTTAGGATGAAATAAATAAATTTGCCAAATTTTATCAATATATACCCATAAACAAGTAAACTACAACAATTTTCATTTTCTCCATAAGAATAACATGGGAATTTTTAATTACACTATTTTTGAATTTTCTCCGTGACCGTTAGGCATACAACAGCGCTTCAATATACTAAATTATTTCTTTTTTTAAGCTCTACAAAACGTTTAAGAAAGAAATCGCAAATTTTTTTGTTTTTAGGTTCAAAAATGGGAAAAACCCATTTTTACCCCATAAAACCCCCCATAATCCCCCGTTCCCATGGTCCGATTATGCTGGATCGCGAACTCGTTCGAATAAACGTAGGTTTACACGTTTGTACCAAATTTCATCAAAATCGGATCATTTTTGCTCGAGTTATCGCGCTAACGGACATATATATATATATATATATAAATATATATATAAATATATATATAAATATATATATAAATATATATATATATATATGAATTTGAACAGAAGGGACCTCAAAATGAAAAATCAGATCGGTCTCGGGTCCAGGTCTTACCATGAGTACTACGGTAATAGCTTATTCCCTATATGGGAAATTCGCTAATATTCCCTATATGGGAAATTCGCTAATAACTTTTTAATAATTTTGCATATCATAGAACCAACTTTTTTGTTGAAACAGCTGACTTAATTCTTTAATTCCCTTTAAATATGAATACTCATAAGGTTAACATGGGGAACTACAGAGCTACTGGGGCGGAGCACGAAAGGATTTTTGAGATAAGAATATGCCTATATGTTAATCGGGAACGTGAGCTATCATCATGCCAAATTTCAGCCCAATCCATTCCATCCAGTGGTTTAGGCGTGATTGAGATTCAAACAAACAAACACACAAACTTTCACATTTATAATATTAGTAAGATAAGATTTTTTTTGTAAGATGATAGACATTTTTTTTAAGGAAAAAAAAATTTTTTTGATAAGCGGGTATTTTAGTCAAATCCTTGAGGAGTAAAAGAGTATTCTTCATTTTATTGACACATAAAACCATAAGTTATTTTTTGTACTAACTTTGTAGGTACTAACTTTGTAGCCCTGTCTTGCTCTCTAAGATAATCTAGGGCAGTGATAGTTGTAACAATTCAGAACACAGTATATGAAACATGTAAAAAGAAAAAGCAACATTAACATCAGCAATCGGAAAAATTGGTTCCCAATTGATGACACTTAAAACTCTACAAAAATATATTAATCCTTTCTTTTTACTTTCTCCCCCTATACCATAGTATATGGAGAAAGTATTGTTTTCGTCAAAATTTTCGAGTTTGAGTTTTGAGTGGATATATTTGTTTTGGCCCCCCCTGGACCCAAAAAAGTTGTTTTCGAAGTGATGTCTGTGTGTCTGGATGTGTACAGAGCTAGGGACTACACCTGTGGTCCGATTTCAATGAAATTTGGTATGTAGGTTCTAATCCATGGTATCTCCAGGCGTTTTTTTTCATTTTTTTGAAATTTTGATTTTTAATGGGGATTTTCCCATTAAAACCCATAAAAAACTGGAAAAATCATATTTTCTCAAAAATGGCCTGAACGATTTTGATAAAAATTTTGTATGTTGTAGCCCTTTAAATTCTGAACAAAATGGTACAAATCCCATTTCTGTAAAAATTATGGTTCAAAAGTTATGGTAAATTATGTTATTTTCCCATAAAAACCCCATAAAATAACAAAAAATAGGATTTTAGAAAAAAATCCGGTTTTAATTTATCATAGTAGGCCTATGTTATGGTCCTTAAACTTTTGATAGTTTTTTCATTTAAAAAAAAATTAATTTTTAATGGGAATTTTCCCATAAAACCCCATAAAATAACGGAATAGTAGGATTTTCTGAAAAACGGCCCCGAACGATTTTGAAAAAAATTTGGTATGTTATAGTCCTTTATATTCTGAACAAAATGGTACAAATCCCATTTCTGTAAAAATTACGGTTCAAAAGTTATTGTAAATTATGTTATTTTCCCATAAAAACCCCATAAAATAACGGGAAAATCGGATTTTCACAAAAATGGCCCGAACAATTTTGATAAAAATTTTGTATGTAGTCCTTTAAATTCTGAACAAAATTGTACTAATCCCAATTCTGTATATTTACTCTCACCACTTACACGATAAAGGTTGTTGACAAACTTATGGGAGAAAGTATGTGTCAGAATGCTGATACCGTTTATTTTTACAATCTAAAAGAAACTTCTTTGATAACATCAGGCATAAATAAACTACTTGAAAGTGTAAAATATGGTGATCAGATATTTGCTCTTTCAAAACTTTAGACTGAAATAAGTTTGGCTCAATGTTAGTTGCAATATTTGTAATAAATTTGTTCCCTTTAGTTGGGTATTTCATTTTTATCTTGAGTGTTACAGACAGACAGAAAGACAGACAGAAATTTGGATGAGACTTGTTTCGGCTTCTTTAATGTATAAAACGTAAAAATAACCTAAAAATTTATGATTCTGAGCAATGTACAGACAAAACTCTAATTTTATTTATATAGATATAAATTAAATTAAACGACTTTAAGACATTGACAATCATTTTTGTAGATTTATCGTTCTTTTAAAAAATCTACATTAAAATCTGCTCTTAAAATTAATTTAGCCTAGCGGTTAGCATCTCGGACTTCGGTGCGGGAGGGACCTGGCACATCCACAAAAAAAAAACTTAAATGGGTTTGGACCGCTTTCCCTTAAAAGTGTTTGACTTCATTACAAAAATGCCACTGGCGTGGATACGAGCAAAAAAAAAGGCTCTCTAATTGATAAATACCCCCGCCGCAGCAAACCTGCCGTCTAAGCGAATTTCCATTTGTCCGAATTGATTTTCAATTGATCTATTTAAATAACATTATTAGGTTTAACGAGTACCTAGGTTTGCTGCTACAAGGAAACTAATAAAGTAGTGTGTTTTTAGTAAAATATTGATAGCTTACTATAAAATAAATAAATTTGCTAACTTTGATCAAAATATATCCATAAACAAGCAAACTACAACATTTTACAATATTCTCCATAAGAATAACATGGGAATTTTAAATTTACCATTTTTTTAGTTTTCTCCGTAACCAATAACCGTACAAAAACACTTTGATATACTGAATTGTTTGTTTTTGTAAGCTCTTTAAGAAGGTTTAGAGAAAAATTGGGAAATTTTGTGTTTTGAGGGTAAAAAGTGAGAAAAACCCATTTTTACCCCATAAAACCCCCCATAAAACCCTGTTCCCATGGTCCGATCATGCTGGATCGCGAACTCATTCAAGTTTATCCCGCCTTACACCTTCAAACCAAATGTCATCAAAATCGGATAAAAATTACTCAAGTTATCGTGTTCACGGACACATATATCTATATATATAAATCTATATATATACTAGCTGACCCGGCGAACTTCGTATCGCCTAAGTTATAGGTTTCCCCTAAGACAGACCGATGGAAAGAAAGTACCGTTACGTTTAATTTTCAAGATGATCTCGTTCGCATCGCTCAATCACGTCCTGGTTGAAGTTCGTTCGCTACGCTCACTCACCTTTGGGTTGGGGCTCGTTCGCTACGCTCACTCACCTTTAGGTTGGAGCTCGTTCGCTGCGCTTACTTGCCTTCAGGTTAGCTCGTTCGCTACGCTAACTCGCCTCCAGGTTGAAGTTCGTTCGCTACGCTCAGTCACCTTTTGGTTGCAAATTAGCTGTTGTTATAAATGTAAAAGAAATAATAGTGCTGCACCCTGTTGGTAATCCTTGTAACTTTAATGCTATTGAACATCATGGAACAGAACCAACTTGTTTAATTGAAACAGCTGTTAAGATTCATTAATTCCATTTCTCATAAGGTTAACATGGGAAACTCCAGAGCCACTGGGGCGGAGCCCTTTTAAGAATTTCGAAACGGGAAATAGTTTACGTCCGATTCGCATACCTACAGAATTTACACACCAAATTTCATAACGATCGGTGAAGTCGTTCCGGAGGAGTTTGCAGACAAACACTGTGACACGAGAATTTTATATATTAGATATACCTATATATATATATATACATATATAAAAATTTGAACGAATGGTGTTTTTGGCCTCTGGGGACATTAAAATGAAAAAGTAAATCGGTTCCGGGCCTAAGTCTTACCATGAGACCTACGGTAATAGCTACTTCCCTATAGGGAAATTCGCTAAAACAAATTACAATCAGAAACGGGGGTTCTGTTCAGAGGGTATCAAAGTTACATTGAAATTATTAATGTAAGTACATGATGCTTCTAATGAACCAGTGTGAACAAGGCGTGAAATATCTATCTTATCATATGAAATATTTTCACTTAAAATGGTCATAGGGGATTATCCTCTCTGCAAAAGGAATTTGCGAGGGTATAGCCCTGGGGAATATACAGCCTAATTTCATCTCTATGAAGCCAATGTTCATTCAATAATGCAATGCTGCAATGGGATTCCTCTAATACTAAAGCCAATTCACTGAACTTATTCCTTAAAGACATTCATTTACATGAAATAAATTAAAATTAAATTGATTGGAGCTAGATCTGGAATTGTTTGTAACAGGGCCTAATGCAGTGGAGGGTCCCCTATTAGAGTATCTCCTAAAAAAATAGCATTTAAATTTTTTTAATACTAGCACTGGGTTTTACATTCATTAACGCTTTTGATAAACAGTGACACAGGAGGTTAACTGAACTGTATGGTGGTTTTTTAATACGTTAAGATCCTGAACAAACTCCAGTCACAGACATGGGAGCTTGGTAAAATTTGAAACTTGGACCATTTAATTTACTTCACCTCTATTCTAATAAGTCCCCACCTCTATGCGACAGTTAGTTCTGTTGTATTAGCTGATAAGGTAAATTAAAAAATGTATGCTCCTGCCCAGTGTGAAATTAATTCTACAGGGTGAGTTTTAAATGTCCCCCCCAACTTTTTTCTACATTTTTTCAAATATCAATCCCAGACCACTTCCAAACATTGTTGGGTAGTAAGTACTTCATTTTGACAAGGTGGCCATTTCCGGCCGCCATCTTGGATCCGCCATATTGGATGCAAAATTTTTTTTTCAAATGTTTCGGGTTGTGACCAATATTTCGAACTACATTTTTACCCTGATTACAATGCCGCAAACTGTTTAAAAAAATCTTGATTCATTCTAAAGTTATGAGGGCTTTTTAAAACTTTATTTTTAGCCCATTTTAACATTGTGCATTTACAAACTAAGACCATAATCTCAAAATAGTGCTAGATAAAGATAAGTATACACTTCCAGTCATTGTCGACCTATTTTCACTTGGTTATGACTGATGTATTTTTTTCGGCCGCCATCTTGGATCCGCCATTTTGAAATGTGATAAATTATTTTAAATATGAAGGGGGTGTTGTGACCCATCATTTCGAACTACTTTTTTAAGCTGAACTTAATTCCATGATCCGTTTTTCATTTTCATTTTTTGATTTTGAAATATTGACATTTTTAACAAAAAAATTTCAATATTTCATAAATAAAACTTGAAAACAAAAAATGGATTGCGGCATTGTCTTCAGCTTAATAAAGTAGTTCGAAATGATGGGTCATAACTTTAGAATGAATCAAGATTTTTTTAAACGGTTTGCGGCACTGTAATCAGGGTAAAAATGTTGTTCGAAATAATGGGTCACAACCCCACCTTTACATTTGAAAAAAAAAATTTGCATCCAATATGGCGGATCCAAGATGGCGGCCGGAAATGGCCAACTTGTCAAAATGAAGTACTTACTACCCAACAATGTTTGGAAGTGGTCTGGGATTGATATTTGAAAAAATGTAGAAAAATGTTGGGGGGGGGGGACAATTAAAACTCACCCTGTATGAATGTTTCTGTAAGTTCTAAACATTTCAATCTCTATAGAAATCTATTGTCAGAAGAAACAATGGATGTGTAAAAGTTAATTATGTGAAAGCTGTGCATAGGTGTTTTCTTTGAAAGTATGAGTTGATACTTTCATAGTATACTTTGTTTCACACTATTTGTTTCCAAAACAAGAACCAGTGTTATTAAGTTTTGACCTTGTTGATTTTTTGTCTAATTTATGTTGTAGATAATCCAATTTGCCATTGAAATTGCTTTTGACCACAAACCATCTCACAGGGAAATGACTTCAGTTCTCATCTCTGACTTTTATGGACGTATTGTGAAACAACGAGACATTGCTTTGGGTAAAGTATCATCATTTGTTACTTGACTTTTTAAATGTCTCCAATATATTGTGCAAGTAACGGATAATTCTCATTAGTGATGGGCAGATCCAAGAAAATTTTGTTACCGGATCCGGATCTTGAAAAAATCGATCTGTAAGGCCGGGCGCACACCTGATGCGGCACGGCACGGCGCGTCGTTTTGCCTTAAGGCGCCTTATGCGACTAGATTTATATTATTTCAAATGGGGGTGCCGCACACATCATCGGGCACGGCAAGGCAAGGCAAAACAGCGCCGTACGGCGCTTTGTTCTGTCTTTTCAATTTTCGTCTTTCGGGCAAAAGGCTTGAGGCAAAACGATGAGCGAGGATCGACACCACGTTCAGCGCAGTGACAGCCCCTGTCAAAATCAGTATGCACTCTCAACGATTAGTAATTATGATTTTTTCCGGATCTGCTCTTAGTTCTGCAATGAATGGTTTCAAGTTCCTTTTTTGGTTGATGGGATGCACCCACGATTCTCTGTTAGGGAGATCATCCATTACATTCATTAGGTACCATCATTGACTATATAAACACTACAGTCAATGGTACCATATAGCAGCGATGGCAGCAGCCTCTTCTTCGCCTTCTGCATCCATTCTCACAAAATGTGTTGTACAAAGTGTCACAAAATGTACAAACAACCTCATAACACACAGTATCTCACTTTACTGAAACCATGGGATCGACCATGAGGGTGCTCAAGTTGCCTTGCCGTGCCGTGCCGTATGCATCTCAAATCTCCATCGGGCACGGCAAGGCGAGGCAAAGACGTCTCGCCTCGCCTTGCTGTGCCGTTCTGTATCAGGTGTGCGGCCGGCCTAAGGGATCCGGATCCAGATACGTGATTTCATAAGGACGGGTTTAAAAAAACTTACAGAATCTAATTGATTTATTATTTACAGAAATCAAATTTAAATCATACGGTTTAAAATAAACTAGTGGCTTGTAGGGAGGGAAGTCCCTAAAGTCGCAAATGTAAAAGAAATTATTGTAATATTTAAACAAACTAAGAATGAATTTATCAATGTGTCAGGTTAGATATCCATGTAAATGTAATGTCCATGTTCCATCTTTTGAGTGAAAACTTTCTCTTTGTTTGCCTTGGTTTGTTTTATTAATTTTCTATCTGCTTTTTAATCTGCTTAAGACAAAAAATACAATTGTTTGTGAGTAAATGTAGTTTGTGTTACTGTTAAAACACTGTTACATCCTGTAAAAAAAAAACTAATCATCGATTTATTTCTAAATACTTTGACACTGGCTAGGGTTCCATTTCCCAGTTGTTGAAGCGAATCACCAAATTCCTTTTCATCGGCATTGACGCACATATTTATTTAAGTTAGTTTAATAAACGTAAAGAAACAAAATCTACATCCAGATTTTACTGTTTTTTATGTATACTCCCTTTACTATGATATACTATGCTTGTTATGTTATATTATTTGAACCTTTTTTTTTGCTTGGGACAACAGACATTAGCTGGTTAAAATCTCATCCAACAAATATTATTTTTCTGTCCTGTCCATAACCATTCCCTATGCTGTGGACCATTCTTAAATACTCTTCTCGTAGTCGCGGTCTTCCCCTAACAAAATACATTTCAACACTGCATTACCATTCTAACCTAAAACAGAACACTAAAATCAATAAACAAACAAATCCACAATGTATACATCAGCTGGTATATTTAAAACAGCTCATAGAAACACTGTAGCAGTACTTCCATTAGGAAATGACTGGATCTTAAACAGCCTGTGGGGCAGATTACGTAATGTATTCTATTCGACGCAATGTACAGACAAAACTGTAATTTTATTTATATAGATATCTATAATATTATAAAAGGCAAATACGAATCAGTTGCTGAAGGTCTAAACACCGGAAGGTCTAATTTGACCTTCGGCACACTTTTGCATTTAGTACTTGTTGCTGAGGGTCTAAACGGGCAGTATGCATAAGTTCTAAAGTTCAAAATCCCGTAAGGTCTAAAAGTACAGTCAATGCAGAAAACTCACCCACTGATACTGTTTTAGACCTTGCGGGATTTAGACCTTGGGCACACAACCTATAATTTGTAAATAAATGTTTATAAAATGAGAGTTGCTGAAGGTCTAAAAATGCGGGCATTGCGTCACCAGCGTTGAAGGCTGGTACCGCATTGACCTCATAGTTTAATTCGTATTTTGAAAGAACGCACGTTCTTCTAAGCATTGCGAAGTTATGTAATTAATTCTTTATAGCCTAGTACATAGATAGCTTATAAACATTGTATTAGTTGAGAACAAAATTCATTGGCTAATTATAAATTATTATTATAATTATTAAAAAAAAACATTATTACCTGCGATCATTATGATAATATTTTCTTTTGATTGACAATTAATTAAACCCATTAAATGCAAACTACATATTAGATTTGATTTATTTAACTAAGAGAGGTGGACAAACTTTGAGAATGCACTTATTTGTTTCTTTCTAGTGTGATCATGGGTTTTAGACTTCTTAATCGTTAGAGATTAATCAATAATTTGTTAATAAGAATAAGAATAAGAATCGTTTATTGCCGTTAAACATGTACGTATGCAATGGGCAAAGTCACATTTTTAAAATATCTTAGCCTACTTAAAAATAAATAGATATACAGGGTGATTGATATAAGTGTGCCAGCCGTTTTATTCAAAAACTATAAGAGATATCAAACAAAGTTAAATGGTAAGTGCCTTGGATTTTTTATTAAAAAAATTGTAGTCAAGTCGAAAAAATTAGGTTCAAAGGAAGGATCCTATTTAAATCCTACAAGGACAAACCCATTAAATGGGGAATGGGAAATTTTGGGCATAATATATATATACAAATTTACCGAAAGATATTTGTTTACTATTTTCTTAGCTCCGCTCAATTGGCGGTCCTCTGTGACCTGTTGAAATATGATTTGTGTGAATAGTTCATTTTGCTATCACATGTGTTCTGTGTATTAGTTAGTTGTCATGGATACCAGATGTGTTTTGTGGAAAGCTATGTTGTGGTTTTGTATTGAGTAAAACTTGTACCTAAAACACCTTTCTCTTTATCATTCTACATAATTTAAGTCCATTTACAACAGGTTATGGGCCCAGATTATTTTATTCAGTGCTTCATTTAAAGAATACCAACTTCATAAGTTTGTAACAACGATATGGCTCAAAATTCATTACCAATTGAAAGGCTTAAAGGTCGTGAGAATTTTGATACATGAAAATTTGCAGTACAAGCTTGCCTGGAAGATTTGGATCTGTGGGACTGTGTATCTGGTGTAGAACAGGATAAGAAAAAGGACATTAAATGTCGGTCAAAGCTGATCTTATTGGTTGATCCGGTGAATTATGTACATATTCAAAACACAACCACCGCAAAGGCAGCTTGGGACAATTTAATGAAGGCTTTTCAAGATGATGGATTAAGCAGGAGAGTTGGACTTCTCTGTATTCTAATAACTACAAAGCTGGAAGATTGTAGTTCTGTTGAGGAATACGTGAACCGCATAATCACAACTGCTCACAAGCTTACAAATGTGGGTCTGAAGGTGACCGATGAATGGGTTGGAACAATCTTACTAGCTGGTTTACCCACCCGGTATGAACCAATGATAATGGGAATTGAATCTTCAGGCAATAAAGTCACGGCGGATGCGATAAAAACAAAGTTATTGCAAGATGTGTCTCCAGTACAACGTGATATGACTTTAGCAGGAACTGATTCTGCACTGTATGGTTCCAGTTCAAGAGGGACAGTTCACAAAAGAACACGTGTATCACACGTGTATCAAAAGAACAGAAACAGGAGTAGTTCGGACAAAAATGTGAAGAAAGGTCCGAGATGTTATAAATGCAATGTTTACGGTCACATCTCAAAGAACTGTACATCTACAAGAGTAGTGGGCAAAAATAACGTAAATTCCGGTACATCTAATACGTCACTCTTTGCTGCATTTTCAATGCAATCGGGCGTTAGTAATGAGTTCTTTTTAGACAGCGGTGCATCTTGTCATTTATGTGTTGACGTTAACATGCTTCTGAAAGCAAGAAAAGGCAAAGCATTAACAATCACCACAGCAAATAATGAGACAATGGTGACTGATACCGTCGGTGATTTGGAGCTTCCAATATGTATTTTTGGTAAGGTCTCAGAAGTGAATGTAAGTAATGTACATTATGTGCCTAACTTAAAAGTTAATCTTTTATCAGTGAGTCAAATTGTAAATAAAGGAAACTCTGTGGTATTCAATAGTGATGGAGCCAAAGTTTTCAATTCAACAGGTCAGCTCATTGCTTCTGCTAGTTTAATAAACAATCTGTTTAAGTTGGATTTGCCTATGAACACATCTGCATTATCCATGCAAAGCAGTGGCTTAACCCCTTAACCGCCGTCTAAGTAGCCTAGTCTAAATCCGCCATTGCCACTTATTTTTGCCGTTTTTTGACGATTTTTACTTGTGATTTAAAAAATTGCACCAGTTGTTTTTTTTTTAAGAAAATTTATCAATGTTGTTTGTAGACATCTTCAAAAACATTAAGCTTTAACAATACTAAAATTTTATGATTGGGGGGGGGGGGTTCGGGGGTTTCTTGAGTTAGGCCTATAATAAAAATTAGGCCTACAATAAAGTCTACAACTCTAATAAATCGTCATCCTCAAGCATGTCACCAGCCATTACGACTAATATTTACTACTTATTCAACACTACCAAGTAAATAACCACCAAAAATCACAATTATAATGATACGCATAATGTACGTAAGCATTACGTAAGCTTCCGCAAGCACGAGTTTTACTGAAACTACGAACGGAACTGATCGGGACCATTACTGACCTATAATACCACTAAAATCCACCAGATTGCAGCACTAGTCAAGCAGCACTGTCAACAACTTGTTTACGTACGTATATCAGAGATAAGGCGGGAAGTGAGCTGTTAAAAATAAAACACAACAGCTGATTACGTCAACACGAGATAACTCGTACGTGGCGGTTGCTCTGAAAACTAGTATCGCCCGGCATATCTCGTGCGTGGCGGTTAAGGGGTTAACGCTCTGGCATCAGCGTATGGGACATTTGAATTTCGATAGCCTTACAAGATTAATTAATGGCTTAGCTGACGATATCAAAATTTCTGGTAGTAAGCCAGAAACTGTTTGTGATATCTGTATGTTAGGAAAAAGCCATTGTTTACCTTTTCCTAAGAGCGAGTCTAAAAGCAGTCATTATCTGGAGCTAGTGAAGTGCATTCTGACTTGGTAGGTCCTATGGAAGTGAATAGTCTTGGTGGGGCTAGGTATATTTTGACCTTTTTAGATGACTACAGTCACATGTGTTTTGTTTATTTTTTAAAATCAAAGGACGAAGTCAATGGTCACTTTAAAACGTTCAAAGAGTATGCTGAAAAACAAACTGACAAGAAGATAAAAGTGGTGCGTACAGATAATGGTACGGAGTACTGTAATCACAACTTAACTGAGTTTTTTAGGTCATCAGGTATTGTGCATCAAACTACATGTCCTTACACACCTCAGCAAAACGGAAAGGCAGAGCGTTTCAACCGTTCCGTCCTAGAACGAGCAAGATGTTTGCTGATAGAGTCTGGGCTTCCATCTAGTTTTTGGGCTGAAGCTGTGAATACTGCTGCTTACCTTCTGAACAGATCACCATGCAGGTCCGTGGAATCAACTCCAATACAAGTGTGGTCAGGTAACATTAACAAGCTTACTCTACAACATCTCAGAATTTTTGGTTGTAAGGCATTTGCTCACATTCCTGCCGAGAAACGTAAAAAACTTTAGTCCACGATCTACTCCTTGTATATTTGTTGGTTATTGTCAGTTTATTAAAGGGTACAGGTTGTATGATCCTCAGAAGAAAATAACTTTCATATCTAGAGACGTTACTTTTTCTGAAAATCTGATTTTCTGAAAAATGGGGAAGTTCTTTATTGAAAAATGTGAGTAAAGACTTAGATTTTTATGTGTTTCCCGAACCAACAGGAAATTTGTCTGATAGTCAGGACAGTACTAGTGGTCAGACACGAACCGGTCCACATGTGTCCAATAATTATGATGTGCTTCCAACAGGATCCGATGTAAACCGAAGTAATGACGATGTTACTGACATGAACATTATTCCAGGCACAACAACTCGACCGCAGCGCGTCAGAAACCTCCCAGCTGCGTTGAATGATTATGTTACTTATTTCTCTGGTGAGCTATCCGATCCAATATCTCGCGAAGAAGCATTGAATAGTGAGTTCAAAGACTCTTGGAAGAATGCTATGGACCGTGAGTTTAAGTCTCAAATCGAAAATAAGACTTGGGAATTGGTCGAACCCCCAGCCTTGAGGAAACCTTTACACTGTAAATGGGGTTTCAAATCAAAGGAAAATGACAAGGGTCAGGTGACTTGTCAAAGGATTCGACCAAAGGAGGGGAATAGATTATGATGAAATATTCTCTAACAAAGGCGGTTGACTGTGAAAAATTCAGAGACTGCATTAAGTTCCAGGGATTCCACAAATAAGGAGGGTGTTGAAATATGATTTGTGTGAATAGTTCATTTTGGTATCACATGTGTTCTGTGTAGTTAGTTGTCATGGATACCAGATGTGTTTTGTGGAAAGCTATGTTGTGGTTTTGTATTGAGTAAAACTTGTACCTAAAACACCTTTCTCTTTATCATTCTACATAATTTAAGTCCATTTACAACAAGACCGCACACCTAGTAATTTTAACATTTCAATGTCAGTTTTAAACCAGCTGTTAGTTAAACCAACACTAAAAACAACTTTTAACAACGATCGTTTTTTTAAACTAGCAATTTCAGTCCAGTTATTGGAATTGAAAAGATTTACTTAACAGCTTTTTTACTAACTTAATATCTAGCATCGTTATTTTAATCAACAACACGAGTAACGGATAAATGAGGTTCAAGGAATGAGAGAAAAGAGGTACAATTAATTATAATGCTTTTAAAGTCACCTAAGCTGTTCAGACCAATTTATTTCTTGATCAGTCTACTTAAAGTTCTCCAGCATATGATCCATCGATTAGATAATGTTTTGTACACTGGAATCTCCATGTAAATCTAAAAAAAATCTACAGTTATGGTTTTTTGTAAAGGGGGCAACTCGGGTCTTTCGTTTGTTGATGGTACAGGGGCAGCGTATTGAAGTTGTGAATGAATAAACTTAACTTGGTATTATTTTAACACCTTTATTATTATGAGGAAACATTTCAAAGCAAAATAGAAAGTATAGAAATTAGCTATTAATTTACTATGTGAAAATCTCATAAATGACAATCAATTCCCACTCAGTGCCAAACCGTTGTGTTTCAACTCAGTCATATGATCAATTATTTCTTATGCAAGTGTGGGGTTTCATTGATAGCGATACAGTAAAGTCTGATAATAAGTTTTTTTATTAAGATGTTATTTAGACTTCCAAAAAACATACCAAATATTTAATTTACGTCGAATCATTAACAAATAATATAACTTCATATTTTGAGTTGTTTTGGATCACAGAACAAACTATAAAAGGTATAAAATTACCTGAGTACTGCCAGAGTGATCCTGTTTGTTCCTTACGGATAACGCGTTTCAAAGACTAAGTCTTCATCATCAGATCTTGTACAAGAACATTAAAACACTGTCACTTCGAAAAGGTTGTCAAGAGTTTACATACAAAACACGGACACATATTATATACAAACGTGGACGTATTACGAATAAAAGCGAGTAGGCCTACCAACGAAAACTTACAATGTCCGACCGCACAGTTACAGGTGAAGGTCATGACTGCGATGCGGGAGACGGTCTGGCGGTGGACTTTGTACCTCTCGGCTCCTTATTCATCAGCTTTACTTGGTTTGTTATAAGAGTGTCATACAGAGCGTTGGACTGGAAACTGATTTTGTCGTTTAATAATTTGTTTGTCATTTGTATATAATATGTGTCCGTGTTTTGTATGTAAACTCTTGACGACCTTTTCGAAGTGACAGTGTTTTATTTTAATGTTCTTGTACAAGATCTGATGATGAAGACTTAGTCTTCGAAACGCGTTATCCGTAAGGAACAGGATCACTCTGGCAGTACTCAGGTAATTTTATACCTTTTATAGTTTGTTCTGTGATCCAGAGACAAAACAACTCAAAATATGAAGTTGAACGCTTGCCAAGCAAAACTTGTCTACAAGTACAAGAACACCAAAATAAAACTGTTTAAGACCATTCAGAATAACAAATTCAACAAGGATTGTACTACAAAAAACGTAACCCCTAACACATTTATGTTAAAATAAAAAACAGATTGTTTGCAGCACCAAAGGCTAAAAAAGTAGCAGAACAAATTTGGCTTAGAACTGAACTCAAACAATTGTATAGAAAAAATGATATGCTAAACAAACTCTTATTTAAAACACATGTGGAAGTTCTCAACAACATTCACAAGTGTCAGGTTGATGATATTTTACAGAAAGTTGATTCCCAAATAAATAGGAAAATCCTGGCAAAAAAGAAAACTTTGAGTAAAAAATTAGATAGCTTGATCAACAAAACCCATGTAGCTGATGTCGAACAATCCACACATAAATTCTATCAAAGAACTGTTAACTTATCAAATGTTATTTTCTATCAGGTTGAACTCAAACTTCTTGACAAAGGCCATAAATACGATTTGCCTTACAATGGTAAGAATAGTTTACTGTCAGAGATCATTCACACTGAATCAGCTATCAAGATGATACATGATAATAATACTTTAGAACACCGTTAGAATTCTAGTGAATGAGAAATAAAATAAAATCATTAGGCTGAACAAATCTTCCAAAAATAAGAAGCTAACTATTATGCATAAACATGAACTGAGAATTTTAAAATCCATCCAAAACAAAATAAAAGAAAATAATTTGATTGTTACTAAGGCCGACAAAGGCAATTCTCTTGTAACCCTAAGCAAATCTGATTATAACCTAAAAGTTTCAAACATTATTAACCAAAATCAACTCGAGAAAATAAATAAGGATCCCACAGCCAATTTCACAAAAACCCTGAATAAGGTTTTAAACCAAAATAAAGAGCTATTGACAAGGAAATTAGATCTTTAAAGCAAATCAACACTAAAGCTCCACAGTTAAAAGGATTACCGAAGATTCATAAAAATCATTTTCCTATTCGGCCTTTAGTTAATTACATGTTGGCTCCAGGTTACCTCATTGCTAAAAAACTAGAACGAATCATAAAAGGACAATATAGAGAAAATTCAAACAGTTGAGTTGAAAAGTAGATATACATTAGCTTCACTTGATATAGTAAACTTATACACGAATGTTCCAGAACCCGAAACTATTGAAATATTAGAAAACAATCTGAAACAAAAATCCGACCTCAATGAAAAAGCCATCAGTGATTTGATAAAACTAACAATAATTGTCTTACAACAAAACTATTTTACCTTTAATAATGAATTTTACACAAAGACAGATGGATTGGCAATGGGATCACCCTTATCAGGAATATTAGCTGAAATATACCTCAACGATTTTGAGGGCAAACATATCTGGGGCCCTATTTTTGAAATGGTTGACAGTTGACTCTACAGTCAACACTCGACTCAACCAACAACAGGATTTGGTATTTTTGAAATCCAACAGTTTGGAAGTGAGTTGGAAATCACTAGTTGAGTGACTCGTTTTGGAAATGTAGAGCATACGACCGCCCGAAATTCAGATGACGTCATTTTAAACCAATCACAATGCAGAGTTTTTGTGATCTTCGATTTTACCTCTTCTTACTCTAAAATCTGGATCAGCTAATCTCAATCTACCATATTTCGAGATACTGAGGTAAACTGTCAACTCCGTTCTTGAGAGATTGAGGTTATGTCTTGCTTAAAGTGATTGCAAAATTACCTTATATAAACTTATAAGTATTAACAATAAAATTTACTATGGATGTTTGTTTGTTTTATGGTGTAGCTCTCATTATAAGTTTAGGCATATCCTAAATACATTATTATTTGCTTTCTTCGTATCTATTTCAGAACACATCACCTTATTTTTAGTTTTCTTCATCGTTTTGTTTCATGTTATTTTTAATTGTGTTTTTATTTAGGTTAAAGCTTATGGCTATTTGCCATTGCACTGAAAGCTTATCGTAACTTAAATTAATTTGATCCCTTTATTAGGTGAATGGTATTGAAACAAACTATGATATTGTTTCTCTCTACCACAATCTTTAATACCTTATATCATAGGTCTAATAACAATAATTATCTTTTAATAAGTTCAATTAGTATGCCTAGTGTATTTCAAACAAATTAAATAGTCTTATATCAAAGTAAATAGATTAAATAGTCTGGTATTGACACAGTAAATAAAATTAACAATCGCATAAAGTATTGTAATAAGTTCAATTAGTATGCCTAGTGTATTTCAAACAAATTAAATAGTCTTATAACAAAGTAAATAGATTAAATAGTCTAGTATTGACACAGTAAATAAAATTAACAATCGCATAAAGTATTGGGTTCTAAGCTAAGACATTGACAACAAATACATAACCTCTAAATCGCAATTACTAATTAGTAAATTAAAGCAATAACAAAACAATATGGCGTCGACTCAAAAAGAGTAATTTTTTGCCGAAAGAGAGGAAGAAGAAAGTGCAGTCAACCTCCACTCAACAGCTCGATAGGTGTTGAGTAGTTTTGGTAGTATAAGTCCACCGTCAATCGTTTCAAAAATACGAAACGATTGGAAATAGAATGACTCGACACTCAACTCAACAGTCAACCATTTCAAAAATAGGGCCCCTGGACAGATAACAACCGCTATAAAGATAAGATTATGTTTTTCCTCCCATACGTTGATGACATAGCAATACTTTTTGACGGCAATATAAGACAACTCCAGCTGTTTTATTAAATACATTAATAATATCCACCCTAAACTTCAATTTACAATAGAACTGGAAAAGGACATTAAACTCAATTTCTTGGATTTAACTGTCATGCGAGGTGATAAACATTTCATGTTCGATATTTTCAGAAAGCCAACCTTAACAGATACTACAATTCATGAAACATCACACAATCCTGTAAGCATAAAATGGCTGAATACAACAGTTTCTTTCATTGGCTTCTATCAACACCACTAAGCTCTGAAAACTTAAAAGAGAAAACTACTATTAAATATATCGCGCATAAAAATGGTTACCATCCCGTTATAATAGACAACATCATTAAAAAACACTTA
Organism: Macrosteles quadrilineatus; assembly: GCF_028750875.1. Lineage (NCBI taxonomy): Eukaryota > Metazoa > Arthropoda > Insecta > Hemiptera > Cicadellidae > Macrosteles > Macrosteles quadrilineatus. The sequence continues at coordinate 83,045,058 of NW_026542594.1, read as the reverse complement.
AAGAAAAAGAACACTAGGAATGCAGTTAAACCTAATGAAAGGAAAGTATACGTAACTTCGGAGTAAACAAACTGCAAAAACTACCAGGCAGTCCTGATAAAAATAGAGTAAACAATACAGCCGACAGAACTGGTATTTACAAGTTAACATGCGACGATTGCAACAAAATTTACATTGGGCAAACAGGCAGGACATTTCAGACGAGACTCAAAGAACATCTGCCTAAAGCAAGTCAAATTTTGCATTAAATCTTGTAAATGAAAACCATAACTAAAGTGATTTTAACACAATTTTAACCCCTCTACACTTCTGCAATAATAAAGGCAACGTTATGGACGATTTAGAAGAATTTGAAATTTATGAATCAACCAAAATTCAACCTAACACATTAGTAAACAACAAAATCAGTTTCCAGTCCAACGCTCTGTATGACACTCTTATAACAAACCAAGTAAAGCTGATGAATAAGGAGCCGAGAGGTACAAAGTCCACCGCCAGACCGTCTCCCGCATCGCAGTCATGACCTTCACCTGTAACTGTGCGGTCGGACATTGTAAGTTTTCGTTGGTAGGCCTACTCGCTTTTATTCGTAATACGTCCACGTTTGTATATAATATGTGTCCGTGTTTTGTATGTAAACTCTTGACAACCTTTTCGAAGTGACAGTGTTTTAATGTTCTTGTACAAGATCTGATGATGAAGACTTAGTCTTTGAAACGCGTTATCCGTAAGGAACAAACAGGATCACTCTGGCAGTACTCAGGTAATTCTATACCTTTTATAGTAAATAAGATAATACTTTATTTATGCGAGTTACATCTGAACTGTTTTGTCAATGTCTGAAAGTCGTTTACCATTTAAATTATAAAAAATAATAATAAACAAGAATATTTACTAGTGGAAACATTGGAATCCTCTGGGAAACAAGCATGGCAGGGAAATAAGTTTCAACATACACGAGGTTGGCATCCCTACACACCAACAGCAGCCAGCGTTACAGTTGAAGTTTAACTTAATTAATTTAATTATTAATATTTGTTTGGTTTTATTTAAAGTGCTAACCAGGTTCACCAGCCGCAAGAGCCGGTCTCCATGATCATTGTTGTATATGTGATGCTAGGATAATGAATTGTACACTTAATTTGTAAATAAAAGCACTTTTAATTTCATTTTTTTAAATTATATATAAAGCTATAGGTGGTTTTTCTTTGTATTGTTTGTGTAGAGTAAGTATTCGTAAACAGTATTTATAAGCTGATACTATATATTGAACGATATGTATAAAATATAAATGGAGATTATTTTAATTGTAATATCTCCATCGTACTCGTAATAACGAGCTAGCAAAATAATAGACGTGAGAGTTACTAAAACTATCACTGAGAATAATTACAACTCTACAAGTTGTTGCGTTATTGACTGTGTGTATAGCCTTCAACTCTGGCGAAACAATGCCTGCATTTTTAAACCTTCCAGGACTTAGATCTTCAGCAACTCTCATTTTATAAACATTTATTTACAAAATATAGGTTGTGTGCCCAAGGTCTAAATCCCGCAAGGTATAAAACAGTATCAGTGGGTGAGTTTTCTGCATTGACTGTACTTTTAGATCTTCCGGGATTTAGACCTTCGACATACTGCCCGTTTAGACCCTCAGCAACAAATACTAAATACAAAATGTTTGCCGAAGGTCTAATTAGACCTTCCGGGATTTAAACCTTCAGCAACACTCCCGGCAAATACCACTATCTCATTCACTGATCACTGTATCTCAAAAACTACAAGCCATAAGAACTCAGGAATTGGAATGAAGGTTCCAATTAAGTTCTAGGTGTGCAATGACAGGTGTTTTCAAGAAATTCCATGAGTGCTCTGCCCCAGTGGCCTTTAAAGTTTGCATGTTATCCTTATGGAAAAAATATTTGCTTTTATTTAAACAGATGAGTATGTTTGAATCCACACTATTAATTAAGGAAACAGCTGGTTATATTTTAATTAGTTGAAATGAAAATCTATTATATTATGAAAGTGATACAATCAAATTTTATGTAAATGGTTAAGGCCATTAACCAAATAAAATTATAGGCATATGGCACATCAAAATGAAGCTCAGAGTGTGTAGATTTGCCAAAAAGTATTGGAATGAACTAATTCTCTTAGGGCTCTGCCCCACAGGCCGATTTCCAAAGGTCTACGCCATAAACGTTTTAAGAAGTTAACGTTATTCGACTAATTTATCGAAAACAGCTGGTTAATAAAATTGACAATAGTTTGTTTATTTACATTTTTGTTTACTTATATTACTTTTATGTTCAAAGATGTGCGGTAAATGCTATTTTCGAACTGTTTGATACAAGTGAGTGCTTTAAGATGTTTGAAAGACGATGCATATGAAATTAAAAAAAACATGTCTGTTGGTCGTCCAAGAGGTTGTCACCGATCTTTAACAGGACGTCATGAATGAGAGTGGCGAGTTCAGGTACAACCGTATAGTTTCGCATAAGTTTCCGTGCGTGCGTCCAGATCTGTTCGGGGATTTGTGTCTTGCTACTCACTCACACCTAACCCCAGCACTGCCAATAACCGGTACATGTATGTTTTAATTCGGATAGTAGCAGTTTAACAACAGTACCAGCCTACTCACACAACATTGCCAAACACTTCCTCCTTGTACTACAATGGCTAACTGATTTTTGTTTCATGATTATGTTGTATTAAATTACAGCTTTTGACACTCTATTGAGGAACTTACCTGACCTCATGCTGGACACTCCTGATGCCCCCACAGTGCTGGGAAACTTCCTGGCTCGTGCTGTTGCTGACGACTGTTTGCCTCCCAAGATAATACAACAGTTCAAGGAAAAGATTGAGGAGGAACATGCCCAGTATGTTTGTTTGTATCCTGTAAACTTTTAGAAAACATTAAGAAGAATAAGAATAAGAATAAGAACTTTATTCAGCCAGAAAATATTTCATGCAAATACATTGGCACGTCAATTTTATAAATAAATAATATTCAACAGAAGTCCTTAACAGTCCATTGTCTTGACATATACTCTTCTATAGAATAAAAGGATCCTTTACATAGAAAATAATTTAATTTAATTTTAAAATCCTTATCACTAAGCAGTCTTATATCTAATGGTAACTTATTGTACAACTTAATTGCAATCATCATTGGTCTTTTATCTGTCTTGGCTAGTCTTACTTTTGGCAAATTAATGTTATTACAAAAACGAGTATTATAACTGTGCACATGTTTTCTACAGTCTAATAAATGAATATTGGCTCTAATATAAAGTAGACATTGATGTATAAATAAAGAAAACAAAGTCAAAATTTTAAACTCCTTGAATAGATTTTTACAACTATGACACATATTTACACCAGCAATGACTCTAAGAACTTTTTTTGCATAATAAAAACTTCATTTGCATGAGGAGAAGATCCCCAAACAATCAAACCATACCTTAAATGGCTATGAAATAGTCCATAATAAGCCTGTATTAAAGAATTCTTATTCAATTCACCACACAAACATTTCATAGCAAATATACTCGAACTAAGTCTTGCCTTTACCAAATGAACATCATTCAAACACCAACCCATATGAAATGTTGAATGATTGGTGTAACAAACTCTATAAATAGCTAGTTTAAATGAATACTTTCCAAAGTAAAAACTTTTTTACATCACCTGTTTCTTGATTTGAAAAACAGTTGTAAGGTACCAAATTTTAAGGGGAGTAAAATCGTACTACGAATAAATGAACATCAGAACTTACCCGATTTTTAACCACAATAGCCTACTCCTAGGCCTATGTGTTGGCCATAGCTTGGGCTATGGGCCAAAGAACGTATGCCTATTTTTTATTCACAGTGAAGTACACAAACACAACCACAACTACATATTTATTCATAATAGCATTCGCTTACCATAATAAAGTTAAACCGGCCGATTATACAGGTATTTAACGCCGACGACGACATCACACCAAACTGGTGTTTATTTGTTGACAGACGACAGACGAGAACTAGACCAGCTCAAGAGCTCAATAAGTGAATTTGCGATCAGCTGTTGTCTAGTAGTACCTGAGTTCGCCGCTTGAGCGCGTAAGCCTCGAGCGGGCAGGAAAGAAGGATTTTACTCCAAGACAGGATTATTCGTTTGAACGCCGTCTTCGAAGTAACTTCGTCGTTACATTCGCCCGTTAACAACGCTTGCACGATCAGACGACCATCGATAATTTGTTTACCGAAGGTTAGCTATAATAGTTAATCACATTGCTACGATTTACGTTTAGCATTCGCATTCCCGTTTCCAAATTCGATTTTCAATAACTAAATTTAATAACTTTAATTTCGCCGACTTGATTTTAGACCCACCAGTTCCTGCCTGCCAGCTACTAGCGGTGATTATCGTTTGGTTTGATTTAGATCATTCGGTTTCAAAATTACAATTTCTACGAATGATTATTACGTACGTTTATTCTAATTAATTCGCCGTTTTAATGCCCCGAGACTTGTCGTCTGAGTTCTAAACCCCGTCTTTGGCGGGCGAGAGAACCTAGAGTCTTGGGAGTAAGCTGATTTTAACAATCAGCCACGAATATTAGTATTAAATTTATTTTAAACGTATCACGATAAATTCTCCGTCCAATTATATTAATTAAGCCCCGACGACTCTGTAGGAATTGTTTTTACCTTATATTCGATATTATATCAATTACCAACGTCCTTAACCAATTATTTTACAGTTTAGTACGAGTATTTAAATCACATTGGCTTAAGATCGAATACTCGTCGGCCCTACAGAGTCATTCTAAAAGTTAGGCAAAATTCTCCACAACACGTTAGCGAAGGCTGGGATGATATAGCTCCAACTGGGCGTCTGCAGGATTTCCTGAGCGCTTCTAGAGCTCTGAGCCTTTGATTAAATTTTAATAAATTGATCAGTCAAAGCCGTGACAACTTCGTTTTGACCCCTGGATTTTTCTCGGCTCCTTCTGAGCACTCCGGGGAAGAAATTTGAGTGTGGCCGGTTCTAGGGGTAGGCCTAGCCTGACTTAGGTGAATACTAGTTTATTCCCCCTCTAGAATTTTGCGTCACACAGTACAGTATGACACCTTACTTTTTTTAACTTCAAGCACAGTTTTCTGCAGTAACCGTGTAGTGTGAAAGCTCTAATGCTCTTTACACTACAAAAAAAATTGTAATTTTACAGCAAAAACCGTATAGTAAGAATGGAGCTTAACACGTTGAGTGCGAGGATCGGGAATTCCCGTCCTGCCGTACCGGCACCATCGGCGTGGGGCGGGAAATGTCGTCCTCCTTGCATAAAAACAACCTTGCTTAAGTGTGAGCTCCGGCTCGCGCAGGGAACTTTGTTTCCAATTGTTGCTCGTTGTGCCAGTTATATACTTCAATTTAGTATAGTTAGTTTTCAGATTCGACTATTTTATTGGTGGAAGGGACTGTTCCAAATTTAGTGTAGTTTGGGGTTTTTGATTGGATTTAGTGAAATTGAATAGAATAATGATAACAATTACTGCAGTGAAGCATTGTGGAAGGAACCTAACCTCAAAATTGTGCTTGATGCCTTTTTGTGATATTTTTTGATGGTGTATCTGGATTTTTGTTCCTGTTTTTTTTTTCTCTATTTGGTGATACTGAGGGTCTGCTGTTTAGTGCTACTATCTGTTGAATTATTGTAAAACTACGTCCAGATCAACTGAAACTCAGTAAGATACATGCTATAATATGCCTCTCCTATTGGATGAATCTAAATTTAAACATTTTTTCACACTTATCCACACGCTTATTGGCCGCTCCCGCCACCGGCCATCGCACGACCGTAGCGAACTTGTGAATAGGAGTTTTGGTGTTATCATGTTATCTTAAAAAAAATTTATTTTACTAATCAATAGTAATAGTTATTTGTGTAACTAGTGGGCGAAGTGGCACTTTGCTGCACACGAGAGAAATGTTTACAGAGAAAGTTTCTCAAGTGCAGCAAAGGCAGTTTGCACTCGCGTTACACATTATATTTCTCCTACAGTTACTATAAAGCATATAAATAATTACTTTCAAACACTGTACAACACGTTTTTAGGTTAGGTTAAATCCAAACATTGAATGAAATGGGAATTGCTCCACCAGCTGATCGTAGTCGTAGGATCTTTAAGTGCTGCCAATCTACTTCCATGCGTACACGAATTACGTGCATAATAAAAGCACACTGTTTTGTGTTGTTCAGTTGGAATACTGGTGTGCGACAAAGTAAAAACAGTGTGACAAATTAATAAGTGTGCGCTAAAGTAAGTAAATGCAGCAATTACCAGCTTTCTGTACTATAATCAGTGAAAGGAAGACCACTTTGTCGGGTGGCTGTAGAAAAAGTATTTAAGTAGGCCTATGTCAAAATATTTATTGGTACATAACATAACAGGGTTTACAAGATACATGTAAATGGATGCTTTGTCATGAACAAGTGAATGTGGTATTTCTGGTTATAGCTCTTTAGAATTTTAATCATTTGACCATCGAGTAAAAACTGTTATCCTTAGAATTTCAACTTGAAGAGTTCTTAACAGTTTCTTAGCATGATTTCTATTACAATACCAGGATGAAATTAACCGACAATACCAAAAACAAACTGATAGAAATTGCAAGCGACACATCAATTTTGTAGCACAAACCAGTATCTAAACAAATTTTAGAGTCAGGATTTTTTTAAAGTCTTTGCATTTTAGTCTCCTGATCACATTTTAATCCTATAAAATAGTGTAAATACCTGCATTCTTGCAATCTAGGACTTTGCAGTAGGGCAACTTAGTTTCAACTCACACAGGAGTTATCACCAGGCCAGTACCCTTGAAGTGACAAGGTTTGAAGGACAGCTGAAGGTTGTAACATCAATAATAAGTAGAACATGTACTTAAAAATCACTAATACCTTTGACTATTAATACCTAATACTTATGGTAGGCGAGACACCAGTAATTTCTAGAATTCACTTCTAGATAACTTCCGTCATAGACAAAAAGAAATAAATATAGACTGTCAGCTGTGCTGCGGTTAGCGTACATTCCGGCGCCGACCGCTAGGGGTAATGTGTAGTTACGGCGCACACCGCTGCATCATCAAGCGCTAGCGACCGTTTCCATAACAACTTGGTAGTTGGGAGTAGTGTTGCCAACTTTGGAGAAATTCCCCGGAATTGGTGTTTACTGACTTTTTTAGTATTAATCAATAAAATAATTTAAAATGCCATATTTTATTGTATTTTTTCAAACGTATATTTTTTTATACTTTTGTAGTTTCATTACAATGATTCAAAGTTTTTCTTGGTTAATCCATAATTTTAGGAAGTGGTTTATTGGAAGGTTTTGTTTTATATTTGCAAGGTCAAAAACTAATTAACCAGGGTGTCTAGTATGCGGGGAAAACGGGAAAGTCAGGTATTAGTATTGAATTTCAAAATGGTCTTGAAAAGTTGGGATTTAGTCTTAATTTTTATATCAAAGTCGGGAAATTTCATGATTTTATCTCGATCGCACTAGACAACGATCACGTTTCCGTGACGGCGCAAAACGATGATGATGTCTACACGACCGCGGGAGATGTCCTTAAACAGCGACCGTGCTATTTATGCTATAATATACGTCGTTTTCGAGACCGCGGGAAAAATGATCACGTCTTTTCTGCGATCGCGCAAGACGATAATGTCTACATGGCCGCTGAAGATGTTCACAATTTTGCCGCAATCGTCGACGACAATAACGTTTCGTGACCACGGCATTCAATGATGATGTCTACACAGCCGCGGAAGATGTTCATGATTTTGACGCGATTGCAGAAGACGACACTAGCGATATAGTAATCATTTCGTTTGCAAGAGTGGTAGTGCTGGTAACAGCTGGCGAGTAGTCGTGGTCGACACCGAATCGAATACCGATAACCGATATCGAACGGCGGTAACGCTCTAGCGGCAGATCGCAAAACCTTTCTTTGACAGTCTATATTTACTCTATTGTCTATGCTTCCGTCCACTCATGTCGTGTTCCATCTACCATACAAGTAAAGCAAGTACTCTTGGAGGTTTAAGGTGAAATGTTGTATCTGGGTGAATATGTATGGAATTCCAATGTAGCTAACTTAAGTATCAATCAATCAATCAATCAATCAAATATTCTTTATTCACAAAGTTTAGACAATATAAGTATTGTATTGGTTGTGTACATTACAGGGCAGCACTGCACAGATCTGAGACTTTACTGTCCATGAAGCATGGCCTGGTGCGACTTGACAATGTGTGGGGAGTGGGCGGTGGCTTGCGTCCCGTTAAGTACCTGGTCCGTCAGATGAACCTGCTGCTACAAGAGTACCTCTCCTCAGGAGACATGCACGAGGCCACTCGCTGCCTGGTGGAACTCGAAGTGCCACATTTCCACCATGAACTTGTTTATGAGGTATTTAACTTACACAATAAATACCCCCGCCGCAGCAAACCTGCCGACTAAGTGAATTTCCTTTTGCCTGAATTGATTTTCAATTAAATGTATTTCATTAACATTAGGTTTAATGAGTACCTAGGCTTGCTGCTACCATCAATGTATAATAACTCCCTGGATTGCGCGCTCAGGTTGAAGTAGGGATCGAAAAACGGGCCGTCGCTACCTCGCTCTGTCCGCCAGGAGTAGGGATAAAGGCATGACTCACCCTAGTGCCGAGCGTCGCGCCTGCTCTCGCTGTGTATTGCTATGTTAGTTTTGTGGAAATATTCCAAGGATAATTGATTGTATTGTAACGAACTTAAGGAGGTGTTATAAGCAGATATAATTAATTTACGTACTTGCTCACACTTCACAAATTATTTGATGTTTGCAGGCTGTAGTGATGACTCTAGAGGCCCTCAGCAGCAGTGTGGAGGAAGCTATGTGTCGTCTGCTCAAGTCTCTCTCAGCAGCTGTCATAATCACACCTGATATGATGGAGAGGGTAGGCTATCAGTTAAATATCTAAATACACATTATGCTATGCTAATATGTAAGAACTTAGAACTACAAATATATACTGTGATATAAATGAGATTATCTGTCTTTCCATCACACAATGTATAGGACCAATTTTTGTTGAAATTAGGGATGGGTCGGTTGATAATGTTGGTTGTCTGTTTTACTGGTTTTTAGCAAATAATCCAAATCGAGAATTTACATAAACAAATGGTTTGGTCTACCGTGCTGCTAGTTGGTTAGGAGCACCAAGGTCTATCAGAGGTCATTTTACGACTTTCATTATTTATTACTAGGATAATGATACAATTACAATCCTAATGGATCCAGGTATATATTTTTAGTCCAGTAAAATAAGACATTTTGGTATGCAAAAGGTCGGGTAGTTCTGATTTTTGGATATGTTGTTAGTATTGGGCCCATAACATAAAATCCAAGTTATCCACCTCGAGATACTGCCGCTCGCCGCGGGGCGCGCCACTTGTTATCGAAATATCAAAAATATGGCAATTCCTATTGTTTTTCACTCAATTTCGCGAACTGTTGATTTTACCGAAAATTTTATACTATTAAATTAAAGAAGAATAAATTTGTGACAGTTTAAGCCCAACAGCAAGTATGTAGCGTAAATAATGGTCAAGGAAGTGGAAATTCGCTTAGTCTGCAGGTTTGTAGCAGCGGGGGTATTTATATTAAATTTTATTGTGTTGTACACCTTATGAAATATGAATATTATGAACCAAAATGATGTTAATTGTTTACGTTGCTACTATAACTGTAGGTACCCTTACTTTTACTTTAGTACTGTTACTTTGGGTGACGTACCTCAGGAACAATATTAGACCCCTCCTATTACACTACTTTTATAACCTTATTGTTTGTTACTCAAGCAATTTAAATAGGCCCCTCTAAATAATCAGGTCTAGGTCTAGGTTTTTTTTATTTGTTTAAAGAGGTGTAATATATACTGAGAAAATGTAATTGAGCCTGACATAAACTAATGATTGATATGTGTCGATGTTAACTTTGAATCTGTAAAGGCAACAATCTTATTCTTTGCTGATCCAATTGTATTTTTCATATTGAATTTCCTTTATTTTCAGAAAAAATCTTTGTAATATTTGTATCAATTTCATAGTAAACTTATAATTAATTTTGAAACTGACAAGAAATATGCTAGGCTAACTTAAGAATGTGTTGAGGAGGTATTTGGGCTAATGTGTCACACTCAAAGTTTCAAATTGTAAATGTTCGCATTAATGTATACTGTACACTTTTATTTATTTCATGGGTTTTCTAAATATTGTTCAGTATTTGAGCGGAGTGAGCGAAGCTTATATACTACACTCCTGCTTAATATTCCTGCTCCGCTCAATATTGCAAGCAGACAACTGCATTGTACACCTGATTTTACTTGTCAATTGAAACAGTTTATTCTAATAATAAATTATTCACATTAAACTATTCTATCACTATAATAGGCTATGACTTTTTTATTGTAAATTCTTTATCTACTTCTTTCAATCGCTCCTGTTGACTTATCTTTTGTTGCATTTCTATGAAAATAATTGTTGACCCAGTATCAAAAGTAAACAGATTAGATCCTGAATGATTGAAAATGCTGGTGTTCTTAAATATGAATTTGTACTTTTAGACAATTATTCCAGCAGCTGGCTATACTTTAGTGTGCAAACTTGCGTATACTCAATATTATTGCATAACGTTTTAGTTTGATGTCTAGGGAGTTTAAAAAACCTGGGTGTTTACCTCCTACCCCTCACGTTTTCCGGCTATGACGTCATCAAAATGACGGCCATTGATTTTTTAAAAGCTTATATTTTGCAAACTATTTGTCGGATCGGAATGAATTTTTTTTTTTTTTTTTTTTAAAGATAAGTTTAAATGCTATCTACTTTACATTTACACATTTGTTGTATGTTAAGTACATTTTTCGTAATTTTGCAAAAACCTGTATTTTTTTTATTTTTGCTTGTAATGTTTTATTAGTACAAAATATAAAAAACCGCCAATGAAAAAAGTTGTAGAACGTTTAAAAAGCTTTACAAAAATACCAAATTCGATATGTTTTACTCAAAAGATTACTCAAGAAACTAGATGAATCTCATAATTTTTTTTTTTTTTTTTTTTTTGTGGGGAAGTTTTGTCGTACGATTTGCTTCCAGATGTGGAAGCCTGAAGGTTCTGACCAGCCTGGCTGTAAATGGCACCTCGGACCACCGGATTTTCCTGAACCAACCAGGGCAGAGAGCGGGATCCACCCCCCCCCCCCCCTGTGAAAAGAGGAAGGCATTGTGGGGACGACAGTTTGTTTCCCTAACCTGGCAAAAATTGGAATTGAATTGTTTTCTGCTGTCAAACAAAAAGGGTCGGACAACTGCACGCACAAAAGATTTTTTTTTATAAAGTTTTCATCCCAAGGAATTGCAGAAGTGCACTCTGGGAGATTGAGATCAGCTGGTGTGTCTTCTGGTGATGGCGGTTTAGGTCTTGAGAGGTGCTGATGGTATGGGCTAAGTGTTGAGGCAGCAGGCTGAGTGTAGGTAGAGATGTTGTGTGCTGATGACTCATGAGGACAAGGCCGGAGCATCGCTGCCTGCGCCCAAGGTGTGTTGGCTGATGACTCATGCGGACAAGGCCGGAGCATCGCTGGCTGCGCCCAAGGTATTCTTGGGATTCTGGAGATTGTTTCCTTGCCAAGTATTTTCCTTGAAAGGCACTAGGCGAAGTTTCCGGTTCATTTGGTTCTTGCAAAAAAGGTTCTGATTTCCTTAACTTACTGGTAACTATTTCTCCCTAAATCTAACTACCTCTACCTTAGTGACTAATTAAGCTAAGAAGTGTGAAAATGAGATAAGGATGGATAGGAAAGAATAGAAGAGAGTTTGTCTCTAGACAAATGACTAGTGCACTAGTCACCACAGAAGGTGCCTTCACTGAGCCCTTTCCAACGGGATAAAAATAAAAAAAATAAAAATAAAATGTAACCGCCCGTGGAAAGTAATATTCAATAAAAAAAAAAATTCTTTACTGAACTCAGTGTGGGTGTCAGAGGCGAAAAGGGAGGGGTGAAAGATTTGGCCGACAACGCACGGAGGAAGGACGTGTAGGGCAGCCCATCCTAGGGAAGGATACCCTGAGACTCACATTTTCCCGGGCGTTGGCGGGGACAGCGACAGATTGAGAAGACTTAACCTAATATCACTTTAGCAGAGTGTTCTGATCTGGGTAAGGGATGTTGAGCTTGTTGTTTTTTTTTTAAATTGTGGCTGAAAAAAATCGTTTTAGATGTGATACGTGTGCATTTCTAATGAACTTTCCTGTTGATGGATTTACCAAACGTGCCGTGATTGGGGAAGAAAATGCTTTAATGACGCAAGGTTTGGACCAGACAGGGAGCAATTTTTGGTTGATGGCATCGGCAGCTCTACTGAAGTGATGTTCTCTGAACATTACCCAGTCCCCGGTCTTGTACGGGTTGGGCAATCTGTCCAGATCATATTTCTGCTGCCTAAGCTGTCTAGCCCTGATGAGGTTCCCGACGGCTCTTCCCCACTCTTCATTTGAAGACTGTGGGGAAGCCCGGTCGTTGATTAGCCTGTCGAGATTCCAGTGGAGCTCTAAAGGATGGTAAATGTTTCTACCAAGGAATAAACGGGCTGGGGAGGTTTTGGTGGAGTCGTGATGGGCAGAGTTGAAGGCTATCTGGAACCAGTGTAATTCCTGATCCCAGCGTTTCTGGTGTTCATGGTGGAAAATTCGGATGGCTATCTTTATTTGTTTGTTGACCCTTTCGGCGTGGTAAATTTTGAACTGAAAGGAGTTAATGAAAGAAATCCAACGTGCAATCTTGCCGATCTGACGGGGGTGATTAAGAAGCCAAGTGAGGGCTGAGCAGTCCGAGTGCAGCTCGAACTCTCTGTGTTCTAATTACTGATGGTATTTCTGCAAGGCAAAGACTACTGCAAGGCATTCGAGTTGAAGTGTAGAGTAGTTGAGCTCGTGCTTATTTAGAGCTCGGGAAGCATAGGAAACCGGGAACAACTGATCACCATTAGGCTGAAGAAGGACTGCCCCGATTGATGAGCCGGAGCAGGGTTGTCAGCGGCCGGGAATTCCGGGAAAATCGGGAATTATGCGTGAATTTTAACAGCCGTGAAAAAACCGGGAAATATGCGTGAAAATCGTATTATTCCATGAATTTAATTGATATCGTTAATACAGTTTTTTTTCAAGTAATTTTAATAGTTATAAACCGTTTTGCAATACTTTCTTGATTGATTTTATAGTAAACCAAAATTTACGGTTTACTGGCGAGTGGCGATGGTTCGGAAGAAGCAGAAGGTAAGTTGGATGTACACTACCTACCACCATGAATAGGCCTACGCGGGAAGCCGACGCCGCCGGTCGCCGGAAGCACTTAGTTAAATATACTCGCAACTCAAGTCGATTAGTAGAGGTTAAGCCGATTTCGTTGATGTTTGACAAGTAAATAATAAGAAAGGAAAATGTTTGAGTTTTATTTAATCCCTTAACCCCTTTCAATATTGACATACTAGGCCTAATAATAATCGGCAAGGCATCGCTTGCGTCATCCATTTCACTGACAGCGACAGCTGACACTGGGTGATGGTGATAGTGATAGGTATGCAGCGAGTGCGATGTATTGAAATTTCAATTCTATTCTAAAAAGGGATGTATCGATTATCGTCATCGATACCACCATCCATTGGTTACCACTTGGACATTGGTATCGGTTCGGTACCAAGACTCGATTGTCAAAAGTCGATTCCGATAACACCGGACACCCGACAGGGATAAATATTTTTTTAAACATTTATTGACTTTATAGCTACAGTATTAGTTTTGTAATCACGGTTAACAATTTTCATAGCCAACATAGAAACTATCTAGTTCAAAACAGCGATGGTGCCGGTGACATTGTTTAGCTTCAGCTCATTGCACAACACAATCTACATTTCAAGATGTCAGACTCAACTCATGAGACAACCGGCGCGCGAATGTCCTGCCAACACGAAATTAATTATACTAAACAATGTCTGTATCAATAAGTCAGACATTTAGATGTATTATTTTTATTTTTAGTACAAAATAAATCACCTAAACACGTCGAAATGTTCAGTTTCCTCCCTGCAATATTCAACCATTAAAGTTTAACATCGTCATCGTCGTATGGTTAGGCTTGCTCTATATTGCGCCAAAAAGTAGGTCCATATTGATCTGTACTATCTACCTGATCAAAGAGTTTAGTGAAGTTTTAAGTGCTACTATGACACAATGCATTTATTGAAAAATATCATAAGCCTTAGTCCATGTAGATTTTGTAATGTTATAACGAATGGTGAATGTTGACAATAAAAGTATGTAACAACAGTTCTCATTGGTCAGGAGGCGACAATGCACTACCATGTCAGCCAATCGACTTTCGTGTTTCAATGGAGCAAATGACGATTGCTAGACATCGTTTTATGTGCTTTGCTTATTGTGGGTGGGAAGGGTATCGATAATTTATCGTGATTCGAGATCCGATATGTAGTACGTGTTCGTTTATGCATAATGAGTATTTAAGTATAAAAAAACTAGGTTAGTTACAGACAGGTTCAAAACATTGATTGTTACAATCCATTTTTGACACCCCTACACGGAAGTTATAGTGACGTCGTGCATAAGGGCCAGGCAGGCCGGTTCACAGTGAATCCACTCTGCCGAACCTATACTCTTGGTATCATCAGGAACATAGTCAAACACTTTTGTTACTAAATAAAACTATGGCATGTTTTATAAAAGCACTCTTTTGGAGATTCTAGTCCCTAAACATAATCTTTATTGTAGGCTAAAAGTAAAACTTATCTATTGCCATACTTTACTCCACAGACGTCGACTTATTCTACAACTCTTTAAAAAATACCAGGTTTCAGTCAAAATACTTTTGTAAAAATTGACAGTGTGCTGTTTTAACACAGTCATTCCTTGACCACGATCGTTTTTACTTCTTATAGAGAAAAGACTCTCCTTACAAAAAGTATTTATAGGTCAAGATGTATGTAGTTTTTTAAAAGTATAACTGCAATTGCTTTAAATAAATACAAAAACTGTCAAATGACTTAGATTAATACTTGTAGGCCTAAGCCTATTTATAAATTAGAGGAAACTTTATTAGACCTCATCACAGTCAAATTCAAACATTTGCAGTGTTTTAAAATAATTAACACTCAGAAACGTTTGTGTAATGGAAATCTGCAAGCGACTGACGCCAAGGGTAAGGGAGGGCATGTGAACTAGGCTTTAGAGCAAACTTTCTCTTTTCCTACCCCATGTCCCGTTAGACGGTGGGCGGGGCTTCACACTAAATAAACACTCAGTTCATTCATTCACATTAGAGAATAGTTTTTGTGGCAGTGACGTATGTCTGTGTAATACAACCTTATAGTAACCTTTTATAAGCATTATTAAACAATTATTACACACAAGTAAGAAGAATGGCCTTTATTTGAGTTTGAAACTGAACAAATGACTAGTCTAGCCTACTGTACTAGCTTGATCAATTAATGTCTAAGGTAATAGAGTTTATAACCTCTGATAATTCTGAACAAATTATTAGCCAAATATAGTATTATGAGTGGATGTTATCAAAATGGCACCCAAAATGACCCACCGCGCTACCCCTTACCCGCCCGACCATCAGTGCGTCACTAATATGTGTCACGAAGTGTTCACCGTTTCATCGGTCGGGGCTTACGTAGTCCCTTGGGCAATTTGGCTTGCTTTTTTTTAATTTACTGATAAGTGTAACTTGTGTTGTGCCGTTCTTATAGGTATAATAGACGCCGGGAATTCCGTACTTTTTAGCCGGGAAAACCGGGAAAAATGCGTGAATTTTGTTTAAAGATCCTGCTGACAACCCTGCGGAGGCATCCGTGTGTACAACGAATTGTCGGTTGAAATCGGGCATGCGGAGGATAGTGGAGGAAACCAATGCCTTCTTTAAGGCTTAAAAGGCTGTGAGCTGGTCGGGGTCAAAAACGAAAGGGACAACCTTCTTCTTTAGCTGATTCAGAGGTGCCGTTATTGATGCATAATCCTTTATAAAACGGGTGTAGAAGGCTGTCATTCCTAGGAAGCGGGATAACTGTTTGATGTTCTTGGGGATGGGGAATTCATCTATTGGTCGTGTCCTGCCAGGGTGGATGGAAATAGTATGATTGGAAAAAACATGGCCCAGGAACTGAATTTTATTGGAGGCTACTGTGATCTTTTCCGGATTGACTGTGAGTCCTGAGTCGCGGAGGCGTTGAATTACTGACCTGACCTTTTCCACATGGTCTTCAAAGGTTGAATCGCTATATACACACAAGTCGTAAAAAGAATTGTATATGTATGTGGCGTCAACTTAGCCACAGCTGTGTTGCCTTTTTTTAGTCTATACTTTGTTTTAATATTTATTATGTAACAGCTGTTACTTTTTTTTTAATGTTTAGTTTTGAATATGTTATGATTCAACACACTTCTTCTTTCGTTTACAAATAAAACTTTATCAAATATTCGTTCATATAGTGGTGATATTATTTCATATAGAGTAAACATCGCTATATATTGGTGACCCCGAACAACGACAACAAAAAGGACGACATTCCTTCATCAATATTACCAATGTCGCTAGAAGAAATCGAAGCTCAATTGGCGAATCTACGAGAGCAACATGATGAACTATCCACCAACATTCAGCAACGCAACGACCCTGGTAATGTATCAGTGAATCTCAAAGGGACCCAAAGACCTTATATTCCAGTTGAACTACGGAAGAGGGTATTTCATTCGCTACATGACCTCAGCCACCCAGGCATTAAAGCTACTGCAATACTTGTAGCAGATCGATTTGTCTGGCCAAGTATTCAAAATGATTGTCGTAACTGGGGTCGTACTTGTGAGCGATGCCAACGTTGCAAGGTAACACGACATGTTCATGCTCCTCTAGGAACATTTTCTTTACCATCATCACGCTTTGAGCACATCCATGTTGACATAATTGGACCTTTACCACCAGCAGGACCATACAAATACTGTCTTACGGTCATAGACCGTTACACTAGATGGCCCGAGGTTCATCCTTTAAAGGGGATTACTGCAGAAGAAGTCGCCGAAGGTCTAGTCTCGTGCTGGTTTTCTCGTTATGGCGCTCCTTCAAGAATAACTACTGATCAAGGCCGCCAATTCGAATCATTACTCTTCAAGTCCCTCGGAAGAACTTTCGGCTCTGAAAGAATCAGGACTTGCAGTTACCATCCCTGTGCAAATGGTTTGGTGGAGAGATTCCATCGTCGTCTCAAAGCTTCACTGATGTGTCATCACGATTCATCCTGACTGGAAGCTCTTCCGATTGTCCTCCTAGGTATAAGAAGTGCGTACTGCGAGGATCTTCAAGCATCAACGGCAGAAATTGTTGACGGACCCAGGCATGAAGATCCTACTGATTATGTTGTACGTCCGTCAACACATGTCTTCAATCACTACTCTCTGTTTGAACATTAGAGAAAAACGTTCCACTGTTTTTGCTGGTTTGTTCTCGGTGTTTCGTGTTGTTAGGTTGGCCTTGTGATCGGTTGGTGGGATGCTGTCAAATTCAATTCATTCTAACCTATCCATGCTATTTATTTGTGGTTATCTGTTATTTGATGGACTCCAACTTATTTAAGTTATTGAACGTTAAAACCTGTGTATTTAAAGTTATTTTGAAACATTATGAATTGTTTTTTATGCTAAATACTAACTTATTTTCAAGCTATGATTAATGGTGAAAATAGTTAAGTTTCCTGGTAATTATTTTTACTGTGCATAGTGTAATTATTTTTGTCAATGCCCTACAGGCCCACCCACTTAACTTATATTGAACCATCGCTGTTGTATTTATGACCTTGTTAAAATGGGTTGTTCGTAAAGTAAATAAATAAACTTATTGCAATCATAATCTTGACATATTTTTGTTTACTATCAACAAAACAACAGGATGCCTCTAATTTGACAAGTCCCACCAACCGATCACACGGCCAACCTAACAACACGAAACCTGGAAAAACCCAGCAAAAACAGTGGTACGTTTTTTAAACACAGAGTGGTGACTCCAGTTATTATAATAGCTCAGTGGGAATAACCTGCTCTTTTGCGTGTGATATGTCGTTTTGCCGTAGTCCCGACGACATCCCTGCAGCGACTGCCAAAATTCAGCTGTGTAATTCTCTCCTGTTAACTTACCTGTTGAGTCGTTCTGTTTTTATGCTTTGTTATGTTAGTAAACACTGTTGAATCATGCCGGTATTTCGTTTAGAGATGATGAAATAGGTGAATATTTATATAACGACAATTTTAATTATGTTTCGGGACATGAATGTTGTCCATCATAAAGGTATTTTACGTGTTATTGTGTACAACACAATAAAACAATATGGTATTGTAAATGTTCCACTTCTACATTTTACAAGATTAAGATTTTCTGACGGAAAGTATTTATCATTGTTCAGTTAATCTCATTAGAGGTCTAGTATAAGGACAGGTCATATGCCAATTAATGCGAAGTTTAATACAATATTATACATTTTACAGGAGTTGATTTATTTAAAATATCAACGGATTATCCTTGTATATACAACTCAATGATAATGATCGTGACATTATTTACGTTTCGCGACCAATATTACGGCAGGGAGGGCGCAACTGTTTTGTGTGCCTAGGGGCGCCGTTTGGCTAAATGCGGCCCTGATTGCGACGTGGAGGGTCTAATTACTCCCTTCTGTAGCTGCTCGTCGATGTGTTGCCGCATAAGTTGAAGCTTGGGAGGGGCGTACGGATACGGTTTGTTTCGCACAACTTTGGTTTCCTTGATGCAAATATGATACTTAAGAGGTTTGTTCGCCCTAACTCGCTAGTGATGGTCTCAGGGAATTCTGAAAGCAACTGAGAGACAACTTGGCGTTGTTGGGGATTTAAATTTTCCCCCATATTGACAGAAAGTTCTTTCTGCTCGGTGATTGGAGTGCAAATGAGTGAAAAGGCTGTTGGGGATCCTGGTGATCCATATGGAAAACTAAGAGAGTGCGTGCACATGTTGATTAGTGCCTTGGTTTTTGTTAAAAATCAGACCCTATCAAAATGGGAACTGGTAATTTATCAGTGACAAAAAATTGATACGTCCAAGAAAGGTGTTTTATTTTAAAGTGAATTTTTGCTGCAAATTCGAAATTTATGGGTTCGCCGGCTGCGGATAAGTATTGCTGAAAATGTTGTGGGGTTTTTACTGACGACTGCGTTGGTATGTCGCTTTAAGAGCTGATAAGTTTCAGAGGACAGCAAACAAAACGAAGATCCGGTATCTATAAGGGCTTCCTTAAAAATTCTCCTAAAATTTAGGGTGACGTAAGCTCGTTTGGCGGAATGCTTGGGGAACCCTTTGGTTTATAGACCAAATTTTGCCTCTTGGGCACCTGACCTACAGATTGAACAAGGGAAGCGCTGCGGTGCCTAACGGTGCTCCCCTTTGGAGTTTCCCTGAGCTTGGAATGTCGACGGAGATTCCCGGTTTGACACAAAACGCTGAGATGGTTGATGTTCCCTTGGAAGTTGCTGATTGTTCTGGTGAAAAGGAAAACGCGGAATGTGTGGTAGAAAGGTCTGTGATTGAACATTTGTGAAACGTTGGGCGCTGTGGCCTGGAAAACTGTGGTTGCTTTGTCGATTCCGCCAATCCCCTGGTGGGTTTAATTGATAGCTCTGTCTGTGCTCAACACTGCGCTGTGGGAAATCCGGACAGTCTGCGCGCGGACAGTCTGAACCCTGGGTACTAAGGCCCGGAGATCAGACAGAACAACCACGCTCTGCTACCATATGTAGCCGGGGGGGGGGGGGGGGGGTGAGTGAGGTGAACTTATGGGGGTAATGGGTACATTGGTGGGAATTCGGGTAATCAGGAGGGAATAAAAAGGATAATGCTAATAGGTTAGGAATATCTGTGTCTGGACCAAACTTAATTTAAGCGTGCTGAATCTGCTACCAATAAAATTAGGAAGATTGCTGGGGACCAGAGGGACGGAGACCTTTTACCCAAATCAGAACACTTGCCTAGCCAGCTTTGATTTACACTAATTTCACTAACTATTTAACTGTAGACCTATCCTTCAAACTATGAACTGAACATGGATAATTACTTACTAATATTGATGAGTGAGTGAAATAATATGTAAATGGAATACTGAATGTGAAATATGTATGAATTTAATTGATAATTGCTAAACTACATTCTGGGAACATGTGGTTTAGTTTTTCATGTTTGAAAAGGTTGGTTGCAGAAGGCAGCCAACCGACTAAGTTGTGATTTCCTACATTTCAATGGTCTGGTGAGCCAGAAAGGCTCCCCGCTTGTTTCCTGACTTAGCCAACCATAATTGGAACTTATATATCTACATAATTATAACTAAATATAAACTTATCAGTTTGCGGTTGCCGGAGTTAGCAATTTCACAGTTTTCTCTTCGAAGGCTCGTAGATCAAGAACAAGAAGGAGGAGAAGAGTAGGAAGGCAGGCTACGAGCTGGCCATGTAGCCCGGCTTCGCGAAATGCGCATACTATACAGGGTGAACAACTTAACTGTGCCACCATTGGTATCTCAGAAACTATTAGATTTAGAGAAAACTTTAAATGGAGAACTTCAACTAGTTTTTTATGACATTGAAAAATATTAATTCCATTTTTTTTTAAATGGCCGCCATTTTCCATTTTATCGTGTTTTCTGATAGAACATGCAATTTAAAATCTTTTTTATTCTTGACATTTTTTTCGATAAACCCACTCGTTTAGGAGTTACAGCCTATGGAAAAATGACTTCCGGTGTACATTTTACATCATGTTGCTCCTAAACAAGTAGGTTTATAGCGAAAATGCGAAGAAAAAATAAGTCAAATAAGTCTTAAAATTGCATCCACATTCCATTAAGACCATAAAATACAGTTTTCCACTTTTCAAGTTTGCCTCCATTTTGGAAAATGGCCGCCATTTTTAAATAATAGAATTAATATTTTTAACGAATTTTATTTCCATAAGAAATTTCAAAGTTAGCCGCCATATTGGAAAATGGAGGCCATTTAAAAAAATTGGGAATTCATATTTTTCAATGTCATAAAAAACTAGTTGAAGTTCTCCTTTTAAAGTTTTCTCTAAATCTAATAGTTTCTGAGATACCAATGGTGGCACAGTTAAGTTGTTCACCCTGTATACAGGGTGTCCCGGAACTCTCTACCAATATTTAAGGGCTTTGATCCTGGGTAAGAAACGTACCTAAATATCATATTTAAATTGTCCGGAAGTCCTTAGTTACTCAAAGAGCCGCCATTTTGTATTTTCAGTTATTATTTTTTTCTAAAGAATGGTTAAACAAACGAAAATTGAAACTTTGCACAAACATTAAGGACAACTAGACAAAGCTACAAAAAAAATTATAAAAATTTTTCAAATTCATTAAACTAAATCGCGGCCATTTAAAATTGTCTTTCTTAAATAACTCAAAAACCATTGATTTTACAAAAATTTTAAAAGGCCACCATTTTGTTTTATGAATTTGAAAAATCGTGATAATGTTTTGGTAGCTTTGTCACGTCTAGTTGTCCTAAATGTTTGTGCAAAGTTTCCATTTCGTATGTTTAACCATTCTTTAGAAAAAAATTAATAACCGAAAAAAACAAAATGGCGGCTGTGTGAGTAACTAAGGACTTCCGGACAGTTTAAACATGATATTTAGTTATGTTTCTTACCCAGGAGCAATGCCCTAAAATATTGGTAGAGAGTTCCGGGACAACCTGTATAAAATATAGCGTGCCGCTATGCGTCACATAACACAATCTTGCGACTGACCAAAAGGTTGCTTTTTACACCCCCACCACTTGTCAAACAAAGTGGCGGGAAAGACAAAAATGAGTAACCCCTTTGCCGCCGAAACAGAATCATAGTTTAAATAAAATAACCTCATTGTTCTATTAAATATTTTTATATCCATCGAGCTGTTAGTTCAAACAAATTATGTACAGTAGACTCCCTCTAGTTCGGCTTCGGTTGTATCAGCCACCGGATGGTCCGGCTCGGTCTCAGGGGGACAAGCACAGAAAACATACTACTATAACCTAGAATGCTAACCGCATGGTAAAAAGCGTTAGGTACTCGGAGAGAGCTTTGCCTGTCAATTTGTAGGCAGCGCCACCAGCATAGCAACGCTGGTGGCGCTGCCTACAAATTGACAGGCAAAGCTCTCTACGAGTACTTAACGCTTTTTACCGTGCGGTTAGCATTCTGGGTTATAGTAGTACGTTTTCTGTGGGACAAGTCATATCGTGACGGGCGAATGACCTTCGACAGGATTCAACTTGAATGTTTAGTTTCCAGCCATAGAAGAAAACAATTCATGTCAGTTTAATTGACGGGTGCTTCTATGGGTGAACTGTTGCATATTACCTATGTAAAACTATGTTACATAACCTCAAAAATACCAAGAACATTTTATAAATAGTTTTTCTTCAGTCTAATATGTTAAAATGCAGTGTATAATTAAATATTTCGGACCATTTTTTATGTGGTAGGTTCCCCCATTATTGTTCTTGAAACACCACGGTTTATTTTACAAAAATAAATTAAAGCAAAACAAAGAAATAGCCATCATTAGCTTCAAGGTCAAGCTATGCGGGTCGATGTCTACTTGTACCGGCGTCTAGTTGTACCTGCTGCTTTTTGGCGACAGGCGTCTAGTTGTACCTTGTCAAAAACTGTAGGTACAACTTGACGGTGGTGCGGACGTCTAGTTGTACCTACGTCTAGTTGTCTCTACGTCTAGTTGTACCTCTTAAAAATGTGCAGGTACAACTGGTCGGGTACGCCACCGTCTTCTTGTACCTTATACGTCTGCGTCTAGTTGTACCTACGACTGGTTGTACTTACGACTAGTTGTACCTACGTCTAGTTGTACCTACGACTAGTTGTACCTCTGGCTAGTTGCATCTCCCCTTTAATTTGTCACCATTAAGGGGATTACTTTTAGAGTTTACAAAAACAACTAAAAGGGGATTACTTTTAGAGTTTACAAAAACAACTAATAGAGTATATTGAAGTGTTTTTTGTAGGGTATTAGTCACGGGGAAAATTACAAAAACTGCAAATTAAAAATGTCCTTATGGAGAATACATAAACTGGCATAGATCCAGGTAACATTATACCTTTTATAATCTAAAAACAGTAATCCTGAGACAAGAAACAACATGGCGTAGTTTGCTTGTTCCTGCATATACTTTGACAAATCTGTTTATTTCATACTTAATTATTAACTTTTCTAAAAACACTACTTAATAACCTTCAACGCAAACGTAATAAAACCTCAATATTGAAAACCCGATGAAAAAATAACCAGATATGACTTTTTTGTGTGCGCTTATTAGTTCTTATTATAATTAATATTGGTTTAGTTGCAGATTTAATTTATATAGTTTAAATGTAATTAAGAAATATCCTACTCAATTGACTTGGAACACAGTAGTTTCTGATTTAATTACGGGTATAATCAAAAAGTACTCGTGCAGTAAACAACTAAACAGGGTAAAGACTTGAAGGATATGCACAACTAGACTATAAGGACTCCCAATACGCGTAGGTACAACTAGTCGTAGGTAAAACTAGACGTAGGTACAACTAGACGTAGGGACAACTGGTCGCATCCGTACAAGCAAGGTGACACTACTTGTCGGTGGCATACACGTCTAGTTGTACCTACATCTGGTTGTACCTACATCTGGTTGTACCTACGTCTAGTTGTACCTCTTAGAAATCTGCAGGTACAACTAGTCGGGTGTGCCACCGAGACAGCGACTCATACCGACAATTGCGCTGTGACCGCGAGTCATACCGACGGTGTGACCGTCAGTGTCACAGACGGTAAATATTTATTTTGTTTGTCTTTGTTGGTAACCCCAATACTCCAGACTTTCTTTTTATGCACAGGGAAAAATCCCATCCCGTCCCGAACTAAAAAGTCAATCCCGTCCATCCCTACTTTTAATTAATAACATTGTTGAAAATTTTTAGAATGCTCTCTCGCATGAATAGTCACAGGTTTTTGTATATCAGGATGGTTTACATCATATCTGTGGCCATTCATACGAACTCTAAGAGCATTTGTGGTTTTGCCAATACCACATTTTTGAAGACTACCTTCAGGACAGTTTTTGCAGGAAATTTGGTAAATGACATTGGTAGAATCACATGTGAAAGTGATGTTACTATATGTTATAAGATCTTTAAGTTTGGCTGCTAGTGAAGGTTTTTGACGGGATTATTGATTTACAAGTGGCACATCGTGGTTTGTGGCATTGATTACAGCCCGAAGGTTTTGCTGATGGTTGGGAAGAGGGAGGTAGTTTGGGTTTTGAAAGAATGTCTCAAGTTACGAGCTTTTAGCGAATTTCCCATATAGGGAATAAGCTATTACTGTAGTACTCATGGTAAGACATGGACCCGGGACCGATTTAATTTTTCGTTTTGAGGTCCCTAGAGGCCAAAAACACCATCCGTTCAAATTCATCTATATATTAATAATTACGTAAGCCGATTCTTTGCGTCAAAATTGTGGGTGACTGGGAAGTCGTAGAACGACGGGAGAGGGCTCAAAATTAAAGGTCTCGATCCCGCGACAGCGGGAAAAGTAGTGAAATTCCCAAAATTGTAACACAAAATTAGCTATTACGTAAAATGTTCTCCATAAGAATAGCATTAGAAGCCATTTACTGCTGATTTTTGTTTTTCAATACAGCTGATTTATCACTTAAGCCAGTCAGTAAGCAATATTACATTATTTGGATTACTCATTTTCCAGTCAATTCTGCAATTCACTGTATACTATACTATGTAAAAATAGGGATAACGTTACCTAGAATTATTAAAACTATTTTGTTAGATCTTAGAATGTTGAAATAAATTATTTTACTGTGAAACCTTTAAAATTTTAGTATTTTTAAGCGTATGATAAGTAGTAGAATCATTTGAGCTGGCTCAAATCAAAAGAATTGAACTCAGAATGGCTGGATAAACAACCTATGAAGTTTTTCTTCTAATTTAAAGGTTATTGTTGTGTTGTAGAAATGTTTAATATGAAATAACCACATTGAACAACAACAGTTTTCATTTTTTCCATAAGATTAACATGGGAATTTTAAATTACACTATTTTTTTAATTTTTTTCTGTTAGGCGTACAACAGCACTTCAATATATTAAATTATTTATTTTTTTAAGCTCTACAAAACTGTTTAAAGTCTGTCTCATGTTAAGTTGAGGCAGACTACCTGACCAGAGGGTAGAGAAGAACAATAGCTAGACCGAACCTTCGAAGGACCCTCCCGACCATTTGAATAAATCCCATTAACCACGCTTCAGTGAATACTTCAAATAAAAGCGTAAATATATTGAATTATTAAAAATATAATCAATTCGTCATATCTGAAAATTATGTATTCTAGGTTATAAAAAAACAAAATTTTTCATGTTCATCCCATGCAAATCGGCCGACTTTAAGTATTAAAACAAACTTTTCCCCTTATAACTAAGTACAATATTTAATTTTAAATTACTAATAATTGATATTCTGTATTATACTTCGTTCATAATATTTAGGTGGTATTAGGGAAAGAAATCTATCACCTCCACTTGACCCTTGCCTTTAAAAATGAGCATTCGAAACGCCGTTAACGAGTGGAAACCTCGATTGTAGGCTTTTGGTGCCGTTATCAAAACTCGAGTAGGATACAACTTGATACACACTGATTCTCCGGTTCCCGACATGGATGGTAGCTAGTTATTTGATTTAATTTACAATTACATATTGCCCTTGTGATTAATCAAACCCGTTATTTAAGCCACACGGTTATTAATCTCACTTCTTTAATGTATAAAATGTTAAAATAAAAAAATAAAATTTTGAACAATCTACAGACAAAACTCTAATTTTATTTATATTGATAGATGCACTATTAATACAGACTTATAAATTAATTTTGTACTACCTCAACTTAACATGAGACAGCCTTTAAAAAGAAATAGGAAATTTTTTTGATTTTAGGGTCAAAAATGGGAAAACCCCATTTTTACCCCATAAAACCCCCCATAAACCCCCGTTCCCATGGTCCGATTATGCTAGTTCGCGAACTCGTTCAAATAAACGTAGGTTTACATGTTTGTACCAAATTTCATCAAAATCGGATCATTTTTGCTTGAGTTATCGGGCTAACGGACACACATATATATATATATATATATATATATATAAATACTAGTGGCTTGTAGGGACATAAGTCCCTAAAAAGCTCAAATGTAAAACAAATTAATTATAGTAATATTTAAACTAACTCAGAATTAAATTATCTATGTGTCAGAATAGATATTTCTGTATGCCATATCTTTTAAATAAAAAAAGTTTTTTGTTTGTCCTTGTTTGCTTTTGTTGACGTTATTTTCAATAAATAATTTGAATCACTCCGGAAGCTTTACTCTGCCAAAGACAGCAAACATATAATTGTTTGTGAATAAATACTGGTTTATTTAGGTAGCTTTGGTGTTTGGTCTTGTGGTTAATGAGGTTTAACAAAATTAGTGTGTTGTGTTGTTGAATTAGTGTATTTTTTGTGGATATATATTTTGATAACATTTAGCAAATTTATTTATTTCATCCTATAGTATTGACGTAGTGTGAAAAAAACAATTTTTACCTTCCCCGTAGCAGCAAACCTAAGCACTCGTTAAATCTAATGTCATTTAAATTGGGAATAAATTTTATGTCTTATTTATGGAAATACTAGCAGAGTACCCGTCCTTCGTACGGGGTTGGAATATAAGTATAAAATGCTTATTGCAGTTATACTCAAGCTTTGCGATTGCAATGGGTGGAGGACACAGTTTGATAAAATTTGCTTTTTTAAATTTACAGTATTCTATAGTATTACACATCTACCATAGCCATAATGTTCTACCATTTTACCTAAACAATAGAGAAAAATAAATTATCAATTCGCAAAATATCACAAATTATTCATGAAATGAAAAACATATACATAACTGTAAACAATCCTACTTTGACAGTTCTCATTGCGAATCACAGTTTTTTGTTGCTGCTTAGTTCAAATTAGCTGCTTCATAAATGCAAAAAAAAATATAGTGCTGCACCCTGTTGGTAAATCTTATAACTTTTTAATGCTTTTCCATATCATAGAACCAACTTTTTTAGTTGAAACAGCTGACTAAATTCTTTAATTCCCTTTAAATATGAATACTCATAAGGTTAACATGGGGAATTACAGAGCCACTGGGGCGGAGCCCGAAAGGATTTTTGAGATAAGAATATGCCTATATGTTAATCGGGAATGTAAGCTATCATCATGCCAAATTTCAGCCCAATCCGTCCAGTGGTTTATGCGTGATTGAACTTCAAACAAACAAACAAACAAACACACAAACTTTCACATTTATAATATTAGTAAGATTTTAGTAAAAATGTAATCAGACAAGTTGAAATTCGCTTAGTCTGCAGGTTTGCTGCGGCGGGGGAATTTTGTATATTAGTCTTGGGGGTTTTGAAAACAAATTATGGGTCAGAGGTGAATTTGAAAGAATATTATGTGCCACTCTTAAAACATTATTAACTTTGTAAAGGCCAGGAAAGTACTGGCTGATGAATTTTGGATCTTTTTTGAAATTATCTGTGTTATGATTTTTTAAACTTGTTATTTGACTGTCTATTAAATTTTTTACATAACTAACTTAGGTATACTTAGTTAGTATCCATTCCTTCTTCCTCAATGTACTGTCTTGTAATAAGGACAGATACCCAGATCTTGTGCAGGGGCAGGTGGTGTTATAAACTATGACTGTTTTGCAGGGATTCCAGAGAGTTTATGAAGACATGCCTGATATCATTTTGGATGTGCCTCTGGCTGGAACAGTTCTGGAACGATTTGTTGAACAGTGTCATATTGCTGGTTTCATATCTGAAGACATGGTCAAGAAGATGCCTACCAGGTAATTTATCGGTTTGATTTTATAATAGAGAATAACTCAATTACATTCCTTGATTCTGGATCAAACGGTGCTAATGTAACTATGTATTGCATACTTTATTCCTAGATTATTGTGGTGTTAATAAAATTCTGACTAGGAAACAGCCAGTCTTAGTTAGTAACAAAGATACACATATCATCTTGCTCCATTCTACACTTATCACTCATTCATAATCAGATTAAATTATGCACCATGTTCATTGCTGTCTTAAAGAATTGAATTGATAATCCACACATTCAGCATCAGGATATAGTGTCTTTGTACAAAAGATCCATATATTATACTACAAGTCACACTCCCATAAACCATATATTTAAAACGTTCGTTATGATGAGAAACCTTTTGCAAAACTATCCATTATTTCTTGTATTATTTGTTTGTATTACTGTATTCTGTTTTGTTTTTTTCGGCTTAACTTAACCAATCAATAGTTTTATTACAGTAATACCAACTTATGAAGTCAAACGGGGTGAAGCCCGTGGGTACCAGCTAGTTATAATAATTTACTCTTTTATTTACATTCAAAATCATATTTAAACGTTGATGATTTAATTATGAACTCCCCACCTTAAAGTATTGGTTTCCACTAGTGCTCTTTACCCTTTTGTAGTAAACGGCTATCTAAATAGTCATTAGTGCCTAGGGGTGGCAGATAAATCCATGAGTATAATGTTTCTTAAAATGTTTTTACAGTAGCTACAAGGAACTACATTAAAACCTGTCTAACTCGACACCTGGTAACTCGACAGTCTGTGTAACTTAACAGTCAACGAAAAACAGTCTACGAAAAATAAATCTTTAAGAACATTTAATTGAGCGGAGCTCTTTAGGATCAACTTCAATGCAATCTTTGTAACACTTGATGTCAATAACGGCTGAACATATTTTAGCCAAACATACGAAGGTTGATTTATCTAATGTTTGGATGGTTAGACGTAACCAATTCCAATATTTTATAATGCCTATATAAATTTAAAGTAACTTAAAATCTTTTCAAATTTTAACATTGGACTTATAGATTGTCGTGATGGTTACAAAATAACGACGTACCTGTAAATGTAAACAAAACAAAGAATCATAGCATATGTTAAACACAAGACACGAACTAAACACAGTACAAAGGAAAAAATTGGATGATGAGGACTGATCAAATAATACAGAGAAAGTCTTAGATTTACATTTAAGTCGCATGTTGGAAACGACCACTGATCTAAAATGCTATGGGAAGGGAGGGAAACAGGTCCAGGACGTAGGAAGTGGTGAATAAAGTAGTAAAGGCTAGCAGTGCGGGGTTGTGGGAAGCCTTTTGGGCAGTTAGATTAAACATATTTATTTAAAATAGTAAAATGCAATGGGAAGAAAGGGAAACTGGTCCACGACGTAGGAAGTGGTGACAGAAGTAGTAAAGGCCAGCAGTGCGGTGTGTGAGAACCGTCTGTGGCAGTTAGATTAATGCATCTGCAATCTTAAAATGCTCTAGGGAGGGAGGAAAACAGGTCCACGTCGTAGGAAGTGGTGAAGGAAGTAGTGAAGCCTAGCAGTGCAGAGTGTAGGAACACTTTGTAAAGTTAGATTAATGTATCTGCAATCCTAAAATATTATGGGAAGGGAAAGAAACAATTCTACGACGTAGGAAGTGTTGAAGGAAGTAGTAAAGGCTAACAGTACAGATTGTGGGAACATTATTTGTATTTTGTATTATATTAATACAATTTTTTTTTTATTTATTGCTTTATTAAAAACCATGAAACATGATTGCTCCGCTCAAGAAAGCAATCCTAGTTATAATTAGGGATGTGCCAATTCCGATTCTCAATACGTCGATCTCGATACGTTGCTTCATTGTACTCAAAACCGATTCTGAAAATGAGATTAATTATGATGCGAAATTCGACTTGTGTTGAAGGTTGTAAAGAGTAGATGTTGGCACATGGATGTTGTTTTTCGTATATGGATAGCCTACGGATTCCCTCATGAATCGAATTGTTTTTTTTATCACCACTGAACCGAATCGTGATTTGATGCATCGAATCAAATCTAATCGGAAATTGGATGCATCGCACACCCCTAATTTAAAGCAACATCTTGGTGGTCAGCGCCTAGACAACAATGATGAGGCCAAAACAGCAGTGATACAGAGGTTATCCAGTCAGAGGCGGCAGAATTTTTTAAGAAAGGAATGCAAAAGCTTGTAAAACGTTATGATAAATACCTTAATATTAATGGAAACTATGTCGAAAAGTAGGTAAAGATACTGGCTTTAAATAAAAATATAATTATTACAATAAGTATACTGTTTTTTGTCTTATTTTAAAACAGCACTTACTTAAAAAACATGCCTCATACATTCAGTTAAAAAAATCATTATAGGACATTGTACTAAGTGCTGCACCTGTATCCAATTCCATTGGTATAGTTTTACCTTCAATCAATATGTCAAGAATGAATTTATTTAGAATGAATTTATGTCTGTCGCTTAGTACATTAATTTCATGTTCATACTCACTGCCTTTCTCCGAGCCTTCTTGAGTCTGGTACTGCTTTAAATTTATGTTAGTCTGGTTCTTTTTCTGTAAGCATACACTCACTATGTGTCCAATTTTAGTACATTTTCTGCACTCAGCATCTATAAATTTACATTTGTTAGCTCGATGAGAAGGTGAACCGCAACTGTAACATTTCCCTTTTAGATTGTCAAATGTTGTGTTTGTTCTCGTGGTGGTTTCTTGAAGTGTTTGTTCAACATTTTCTTTGGCTTGTTCCTATCACTACTATCGGAATCCACCCTGTTCAAATCAACGTGTTCCATTGCCGACGCTTCGTTAACAATGTCTTTGTACGTGTGTTTCTCTTGTCCTTCAATTAGTTTGGCTTGAATATCTATGTCATTCAAACCACGGATAAACTGAAGTTTAAGAAACATCTCTGCAACCGACTTTCCACAATCACAATTAAAGTTACAGTTGCTAGTTAATTTCTTAAGTGCTATTGAGAACTCATTTATGAAAAAAACATCAAAAAGGAAGGATTTTGGGGACACTCCAAATTTTCAAAATAAAAAAAATAAAACTTCCTGCCAAGGCTGCATGACCACCCAAAAGATAACTCTGTAGTATTTACTTAGGAACAAATTAGAGAAGAGGGAAAGTTACTTATTACACAAGAAAATTAATAAGAGTAGACGTCATTAAACTTTCGAACTACCGTTTTGGATAGAGAAGAGATAGCGAACTCTGGTTTTCAGTTTACACCATTCTTTAGTATTTGTAAACACTTCAAAATGAGGTGTCACTTGACTTTTTATTGGGTTTACATTTAAAAACTGTCCCCCATTTTTTGGGGACACTTAAAATTTTTTAAATCATAAAATGAAACTTCCTGCTAAGATTGCATGGCCACCAAAAGGATATCTCTATATATTTACTTAAGATGGTAGAAGGGGGGGGGGGTTGACTTTTTATTCACACTGTACTTCATGTTATTAAATCAATTTATAACAGGCAACGGTATCGAGTGCGGAATCGAGAATCAATACCAAAGTTCTGGAATTTGCCCATCGCCATTTATAATTGTTGAATATCAAAAGCCAAAACAAATTTAATCTGGATATCTCTACAACCCCCAAGCTCAACAACCTCTGCTCCACAAATTGACAGATTGGTGAGGTTTTACTGTAGGCCTAATTGTATGCACTGTTCATGCCTCATTGCAAAACTTGGGCAAGCAATACTAAATGAGTACCTACAGTAATGAGCATTATATTTACAAGTTTGCGGTTATTTCCTGTTTCAGAGGCCGCAAGAGGTTTGTCTCTGAAGGAGATGGAGGTCGTATCAAGGACAACAAGGCTACCATTTAAAACCACCGCTACAAAAATCTGCAAACAATATTATTTTCTTCATTGTATGTTTCTTCCCTTTGCAAGATAGGCACACCATTATCATGTAAATAGATTTTAACAGTATTTTGTTTTAGGTTTTGCATTTATTTTTATCGATTAATAATATTGGTAATTCAAAGTAGTGGTTGTAATAGTTAGCTATCAAAGCTTACAGTTATTGATAATTATTTGTGACTCGTGCGGGCTGGTTTTTTTGTACTGTTTCTACTTGTTACATTTTACTTTGATTCTTGAGTAATGGGAATAATTAATAAGGTGTGCTTTTTTTTGCAATAAGTGAGAAGTAAAAGGCGTTTTTGGATTAACATGTTGAATTTCAAAGTTGAAGGTAGAATTTGAGTTTTGTTTTAGGGTGTTCTAAGTACTGGGATTGTAATCAACAGTGTGTCTCTGATTGACTATCTGTCAACATTGATTT
Organism: Macrosteles quadrilineatus; assembly: GCF_028750875.1. Classification (NCBI taxonomy): domain Eukaryota; kingdom Metazoa; phylum Arthropoda; class Insecta; order Hemiptera; family Cicadellidae; genus Macrosteles; species Macrosteles quadrilineatus. The sequence continues at coordinate 83,012,563 of NW_026542594.1, read as the reverse complement.
GGTTTGTTAAATAAAAGTCAATAATACTGAAAAAATTAGACGTTGAAGATTTGTTTTAGTCCTTTTTGATCCTTTATTTTACACATTGGGTTATGTTGTGATATTGGAGGGATTTGTTGCAGAAAGTCAACTGTGTCAGAAGGTCAAATAATTTTTCCTACATTCACCTGACAAAGTTGGCTTCCTTGACCTGTTTATAGTACAGAAAGCTGCTAATTGCTGCATATTTATACTTTGCCGTACGGGTTATAATTTGTCGTACGGTTTATACTTTGCCGCACATCAGGATTCCAACGAAACAACACAAAACAGCGTGGTTCTATTATGCACGTAATCCGTGTACACTTGGAAATAGGTTGGCAGCACTTAAAGATAATAATACTATGAGCAGCTGATTGACTATTATAACTACGATTTAACTTGTCATTTCGTGTTTATAGTTTTGGTATTTCTAAAATTTCTGGACTTTTCTTTTAAACGTTTTTAAAACATTCCTACGATCTTAATAAACAAGAAAATACCTTTAAAGCATTTTTTTAGGCGCGGAAACCACTTCAAATTACAAAAACATACGGAACTATATTCTCAAAACGCGGAGCACATTTCTTGCCGAGGAAAAATAGCGGAGTGATACGGACCGGGTACTGCTTTCTCTAGGGCACCTATTTGTGTTGCCAGCTGAACCTAAAAACGTGTTGTATAGTGTTTGAAAGACTAAATTATTTATATGCTTTATAGTGACTGTAGGAAAAATATAATGTGTAACACGAGTGCAAAAGGCCTTTGCTGCACTCGAGATCATTCCTTTTCATAAACATTGCTCTTGTGTGCAGCAAAGTGCCACTTTGCCCACTAGTTACACAAATAACTATATCCTTGTACCATTAGATCAAAAACAATATATTTTCTGTAGAGTTAGGTCAACAGTCCCACCTGGTCAACAAGTAAAGTCAGTACTTAAAACGTAGGCTGTGTACATGAGATGACCTAATGGGATTTTGACCTAGTGAACAGTTCCTACGAAGAACAAATTTTTGATCAAACGATCTATTTGGATGTGTTGCTGAAAGTCAGAAGGTCAAAAGTAGGAATAGTCTTTTCAAAACAATGATAGTCCTCTCTACGCACGACTTCAATTATCTCGTGTTTTGGTGTACTTAGAATTGTGTGAATTTTTTTAATTGGCACAGAGGTTCTTGGTTTGTACTAGTGGCAGACTGTTTAGTTGAAATGAAATGCAATAGGCATCGTCAAAACAAATGCTGGAATAGTTGGAATATAAAACAATTTATCGATCTTATTAACACTTTAACCGAAACATGAGTGGCACTTACGTAAATAGAAACATTCGGTCTCAGAGACCGGACTATTTTTCATCAACAAATTTCATGTAAAATCTTAGATTTAGTATTTTTTTAAGTATATGCGTTCTTGAGGTAAGTAAAACATACATTTTAGTACAAATATATGTATTATAAAAGTAATATTAGTTTTAAAAAAATTTAATAAAATGTATAATAAACATAAAACATACAATATACTGGAGACATAAAATAAAAAATAAAATTCTTCTTGTCTGAACTTGTCTTTTACATACAGTCACAGTCTATGCACACTTTGCGGGTTTTTTGAAAAAAAAGCCTTTGCATAAAGAACTGCCTACAAAGACCGGCAGCGCTATATACGTTACTCGAAAGATCCGGCACGTTTTCAAAATGGAGACGTTCACTTAATGACCGCTGATTGGGGACTGACTGATTTTTACAGTTCTAAGAACAAGAAAAAAATGAATTTACCATCACTATTAGGCCTACATTTATTATTACTTATTAAACATCTTTCAGTATTACCAGTTTCCATTTTTCATAACAATTTATAACAAATCTTCATCTATATCTATATTCTATATATATTATTTCTCTTAGTTAATAGTAAAAAATTCAAAAATATTCATCTGTTCATATTTCAAATGTAAACAAATCTTTTACCCATACGGATAACATGGGAACTTCAGAAGCCACTAGGGCAGAGCCCTCATTTCATTTCTTGAAAACGCTTCTTATTGCACACCTAAAGCCTATTTAGAATCTCCATGCCAATTCCCAAGTTCATATGGTCAGTAGTTTTTAGGAGTATGCGAAGCAGCAAACAATTTTCGATTCAAAGCCACAATTCGATTCAAAAGGTTTTAGATTTGAATCGATGCAACTCGATTCGAAGCAATACGGCATTTTTCTATTCATACTTGAAAATGGAGTGAAGTTTTAATAGTCTAATTAAAATTTACCACATATGTGTAGTGCAAATTTTTGTTGAAGTGGTATTAGGCCTATTCATACATATGTCATGAATTTTAGGTGAAAAAATATTTATTATTTTCAATCATACATTAGAAGAACCTTTATTGCTGCAAATGTCAGTGAGCTGCTTTACTTGCAAGTCTATTTCTTAGTTTTATTTGCAGAATCATATTTTTTAGCATGTTACCTATTTTATAATATTGATTTTATAAATAAAGATATGTTTTGGTGTAAACAAATAAAAACATTTGCAAGATTTGTACTGAAACTTTCAATTGGTTCACATTGATAGAATGAGAGGATAGAATCAGATCTACAAACTACAAGGAATACATTCATAGCAGACCTACAAAAATACAAAATTTACCAGTCTAAAACATCAATATTACTAGTTAAGTATCAAGTAACAATCTTTCAGACCTGTGTTATTTTTAGAATGATTTTGGAATGACTTGTTTTGGCTATGTTTACAGGAGTAAAACATGTTTTACACTGGTTAAACTTTACAGAACTTTTGATAATTTGCAATGCAAAAACAAAAAATTATAAAATAATTTAAGCAATTTAATACAAGCAAAGAATTAATTAAATAAGAACGCCTTCGCAAAAGAAACACAACAACAACGCGCTCCTGTATTGCGGGTATTGCGTTGACATTCTGCAGGCGTTTTTCTTTATAATCTATATATTAATTTGAAACTGTTTTTCTTTCTGACAGCTATTTTGAGAGAACGGCTGGGCGTAGAAACTCGGTAGAGGTGTCTAAAGAAAGGTCTAGGTCTGTAGATGAGCCATCAAAAGAGAAACATGGTGATTTCCCTCGGGGCTCTGCCCCAGTGGCCTTTAAATTCCCATCCCATGTTATTCTTATGGAGGAAAACGAGGTTTTTGTCACAGCTAATTTGAGAGAACGGCTGGGCGTAAAAACTTGGTAGGGGTGTCTAAAGAAAGGTATTGGTCTGTAGGTGAGCCCTCAAAAGAGAAACGAGGTAAATTTCCTTGGGGCTCTGTCCCAGAGGCCTTTAAAGTTCCCTCTGCAATTTTGTTTACATTACGACCATATGCAAATTTTACACTACTTTTAATGAACCAGCTGTTAATATTAAAATTGTATTTAAAGGTCTACTGAAACTGTCAAAATTAAATGTTTACATTATTATTTATGATTTTATATTGATTCTCCACTGCATGGCAAGTTTTTTTATAGTTTCAACAAAATGATGAATTTATCATACGTTTTAAATGTTTTCTTCAAAAATCTATGCTTTATTGCTCTTAGAAAATTTTAAATTATGAAATAAGTGTGACATATCAATTTTGAAGGAATATATGATTATTCCTTATCGGGTTAGCTTATATATATTGTAAAGTTGGCACTTGCCTTTGTTTGCCTACTTTCAATCACCATTTATTTTTTAATTCAAGAAAGAGCACCAGAATTTCATTTATTGGTATACAAGTTTTCGATAATCGGGTTGAAAATTGTGTCATAGATGAGTACGTTGAGGATGAGAGCTGTGTTCAAGTTTTGGAATAGAATAACTACAGAGTATGTTTCATTTATGGTTTTGGTGAAGTAGTTGAACTAATGTCAATTCAGGTATTAAAAAAAAATGTGTACAGGGTTTTTACTTTGATGTACAAATGTAGCTAGGTCGAACAACGCATCTAAACCTAACTATATACAAAACATTCGGAAACACAACAGTGTCATCACATCTAATCGCATTTGCATAATTTGTTACCAAGGCTGGACTAGGTTACAGATTTGGTTCCGCAAATGTTCAAGATTTGTGATCAAATTTCCTACAAATGGTTCATTCCATCCACGAAATACATGCAGAGCTTTATGTGATCGATGGCCAAGGCAAAACTACCCCATAAGTTAATGAATTATCAAGTAAGAACAGGATGATTAAATACATGAGTCGATGTGGCAAGAGAAGGAATTAAAATTGCTTAGATCGAAGTAAGAATGTTACTGCTTTCTAGAGAATCAGATATTTTTATCAAATACAAAAAAAAACTAATTTTATATGCTGATGAAATTCTGTATTTTTATGGCCAAAGATGAAGATTTACTTATAAATCCGGATACAATCTGAATGATTTTCCTAAAGCTGATGGAATTAGTTGTTAGTTATAAATATTGACTCTTTCCGTAACATGATAGACTAATTATATGAACTCATTCTCCCATATAGTGAAAGTGGCTTTGACATGAAACAAACTCATGAACAAACTATTATAAGACTCCTGAAAAACCTTTTGGGCAACCTAAAGCCGATAAAAAGGTAGGAAATATTGTGTTAAACAAATTCATCAATCACGTTTTTTAGGGAACACAACCGTCATACTTATTATCGCTTACCCTCCCTTCATTTAACTAAGAATTTAATGACTTCACTCTATCTATCGCAGTTAGCTGAATTTACATAAAACCTTAACATTAACCGTCGATTTCGACGGGGTTCCACTAGTCTATATATTAATTTGAAACTGTTTTTCTTTGTGACAGCTAATTTCAGAGAACGGCTGGGTGTAGAAACTCGGTAGGGGTCTCTAAAGAAAGGTCTTGGTCTGTAGATGAGCCATCAAAAGAGAAACGTGGTAAATTCCCTTGGGGCTCTGCCCCAGTGGCCTTTAAATTCCCATCCCATGTTATTCTTATGAAGGAAAAACGGGTTTTTGTCAGAGAACGGCTGGGCGTAGGAACTTGGTAGGGGTCTCTAAAGAAAGGTCTTAGTCTGTAGCAAGGGAATCTATATATTAATTTGAAACTGTTTTTCTTTGTGACACCTAATTTGAGAGAACGGCTGGGTGTAGAAACTCGGTAGGGGTCTCTAAAGAAAGGTCTTGGTCTGTAGATGAGCCATCAAAAGAGAAACGTGGTAAATTCCCTTGGGGCTCTGCCCCAGTGGCCTTTAAATTCTCATCCCATGTTATTCTTATGGAGGAAAAACGGGTTTTTGTCAGAGAACGGCTGGGCGTAGAAACTTGGTAGGGGTGTCTAAAGAAAGGTCTTAGTCTGCTGATGAGCCATCAAAAGAGAAACAAGGCAAATTCCCTTGGGGCTCTGCCCCAGAAGCCTTTAAAGTCCACTCTTCAGATTTTTTACATCACGACCATATGCATACATTTACATTAATTTTTTATGAAACAGCTGTTAATATTTAAATTGTGATTTACTAAATTTGTCAAAATGAAGTATTTGCAATGGTTTTTGCTGATTTTAAAATGGATTTTCTTCTGAATCTTGCTATGTTTTGCAATATAATGTTCTTTTACCAAATCAGTGGAAAATCCTAATATCACAGTAACTCTTCAGCTTTTGAAAAAAGATATGCTATTTACAAAAAATTTAATTATATCTAACTGTTGTGTACATCTTGAGTATTTCCATAATCTTTGAGTTGACTCTTATAAAGTCATCAGAAATTATTTTAAAATAACGCCTGTAATGCTTCGCAATTGCTCGAATTCGAGCAACAGGTACACTAGTCTATATATTAATTTGAAACTGTTTTTCTTTGTGACAGCTAATTTGAGAGAACGGCTGGGCGTAGAAACTCGGAGAGGTGTCTAAAGAAAGGGCTTGGTCTGTAGATGAGCCATCAAAAGAGAAACGTGGTAAATTCCCTTGGGGCTCTGCCCCAGTGGCCTTTAAATTCCCATCCCATGTTATTCTTATGGGGGGAAAACGGGTTTTTGTCACAGCTAATTTCAGAGAACGGCTGGGCGTAGAAACTTGGTAGGGGTCTCTAAAGAAAGGTTTTGGTCTGTAGATGAGCCATCAAAAGAGAAACAAAGTAAATTCCTTTGGGGCTCTGCCCCAGAGGCCTTTAAAGTCCCCTCAGCAGATTTGTTTACATTATGACCATATGTATAATTTTACACTACTTTTTAATTAAACAACTGTTAATATTTAAATTGTGATTTACTAAATTTGTCAAAATGAAGTATTTGCAATGTTTTTTTTCTGATTTGAAAATCAATTTTCTTCTGCATTGTGTCATGTTTTCCAATATAATGTTCTATTGCCAAATCAGTGGAAAATCCTAATATCACAATAACTCTTAAAATTATTTCTTATGGAGTTAACTTATGTCTATTGTATGGGTTGGTTTTTGCCTTTTTTACCACTTCTTGGAGATTGTACGTAGGTGTGTTGCAGGTAGATGATATTCTTTGGCATATTGCATCTGTAGACAATACTTGGGTTGGTGTAATTATTACAATGGAAAAAAGCGAGAAATCCTGGACAATTTGATATAGGCCTACTAAAAATAAAACTGAATTAACAATGTGCTACATTTCTTGAGCAATCATTGAAAGAGACGATTTGTAAACAATGGAAACATAAGAAAGTCGTAGAACACAACCAAGTAGAATAAATAGAAATAATGTTTTTTTCTTCATTTTGTAATCGTTATTACAGAGAACCTAATGCGACTATGAGTGGGAAACATTTGTAGAAAACTCTAAAAAACAAGATTAGCTTTTGAAAAAAAAAAGATAAGATAATTACGAACAATTTGGATTATATCTAACTGTTGTGTACATCTTGAGTATTTCCATAATCTTTGAGTCGACTTTTATAAAGTCATCGGAAATTATGACTGTTATTCGTTTTAAAAACACGTCTGTAATGCTTTGCAATTGCTCGAATTCGAGCAACAGGTACACTAGTATATTATTAATTTGGATTATTTTGTTACTCCAGGGGTTGGACAAGGGGATGGACTTTCACCAATTCTTTTTAATATTGCAATAGAAGAAACCTTAAAAAGCACCAAACATATCAAAGATGGAATAAACCTCGGATCTATAGTAAACACACTTGCTTTTGCGGATGATGTTGTATTAGTTGCAGAATCAAAAGAGGACCTAGGTAAGCTTACTGAGATTATTATAAGGGAAGCAAATAAGATTGGACTTAAAATAAGTGAAGAGAAGTCAAAATATCTGAAAGTCGGAAGAACCCAAATTGAAGGAGCTGAACCTTTTAGGGTCAATAACCATAATTTTGAAAGAGTAAACGAATTTAAATACCTCGGAGTCTCAGTTAACTGGAATAACAAAAGAGGAACAGAAATAGAAAAGAGACTAATGAAATAATGAAATAATGAGTTTATTCCTTCAAAACAAATAAATACAAAATAATACAATCACTTGGAACTACGTTGCCACATTATCCAGTAATCGTGGCAAACGTAAAACAAAAAAATGAAACAATTTTATTTACAACTGAGTCCAGTCTATTCACTTGAAAAATACAAGTTGCTCTCTGTGGCGTCTTAAGTATAGGAATATAAAATTAGAGCTTAAAAAAAATTAAATCCTAAAGTTAACAGAAATTCTCCTATAACTAAAAATGTATTGCCTCTTCGTGAAATGGAAAACAAATTAGAAATTACAAAAATAGCGAAACTTGACGGATTTATTTGCAGAAAAAAAGAAAAAGAAAAATTCTTTGAGTGGTTGATGTAAATTGTTATATTAGCATATAATTAAGAAAATATACGTCCGGATAATTAAAAAGCCAATGTTTTAATTTTGAAGAAAATTTATCTAAGGTCAAACAAAATCTTATATCTTCCGGCAGTTGGTTGAAGTATTTGGGACCATTATACTGATAAGAATGTCTGAACAATGACTTGTTTACTTTAGGTAAACGGAAAATGCCTTGATTGTTTTGTCTAGTATTATACAAAAGGTTGCTTGTCCCAGTATTTCCACTGCGTACATAGAAGAGTTTTAGAACCTTAAAAATATATAAGTGCTGAACTGGGAGTATTATTAATTGAGAAAATAACGGGAAAGAGCTTTCACGCTTATTACTTTTAGTTATTATCCTTAAAAAATGATTTTGTGTAAACCTTAATTTTTCAATATAACTTTTAAAAGTTCCGCCCCAGCATTGAATTGCATACTGGAGTCTTGATTGGACAAGAGCAAAATAAAGAGTTCGAAGTAAGAAGGTATTACAAATGTTTTTTATAAAATAGAAAACTCTTATAGTTTGTTTAATTGTTGTATGTATAGTAGTGTGGAAATATGTCTGTCCCAGTTTAGATTTTCATCCAAAACTACTCCGAGATATCGAAAATGCTTGACCTTTTCAATTGATTTGCAAATGCATGAAATTAAATTACAATTCGAAGAATGATAAACTAGATTGTTTGGAAAGTTAAAACTATTTATTAGACTGAAATTTATGTATTTTGTCTTCTCAACATTTACCTGCATTTTATTTGCTTTACACCAATCACTCAAAAGCTTAAGATCTTCTTGGATGTAACCGTAAAGAGTGAAAATATCTTTTTGGGAATAAAAAAACGCAATGTCGTCAGCACATAAAAGCACATACGTGTCCATGGAACGGAAGCTTGAGAAGGTCATTAATAAATATGAGGAAGAGGGTTGCAGAGGTAACTGATCCCTGGGGAACACCTGTCCTGACATTTAGAGGAGAACTTAGTTGGTCTAAGATCTTTGTTTGCTGTATTCTGTTTGAGAGAAAACTAGAAAACCAATTATTAGCTACACCTCTAACACCAGCAGCATCTAATTTAGATAATAAAAGATTATGGTCAATTAGATCAAATGCTTTTTTTAAATCAACAAATAAACCTGTTGCTTTGTTTTTGCTATTTAAACTTTGATAAATTTTATCTGTGACTTGACTGTAATTAGTGCATCTTCTGTCGACTTTCCTTTTCTAAAACCAAATTGAGAGTTGCTGAAAAAATTTAAACCATCCAAAAATGTTGTAAGTCTGACTTTCATTAATTTCTCAAAAACTTTAGAAAAAACTGAGAGCAAACTAATAGGTCTGAGATTGTCTAATTTTTTTGACGAGCCTTTTTTATGAATGGGCACTATGATGCTTTGTTTTAGTTTTTCTGGAAATGTACCACATGCAAAACTAAGATTAATCATGTGGACTAAAACAGGTGCTATGATTTTAGAGACAGTTTTTAAAAGTTGAACAGATATTTGATCAAAACCTGTTGATTTTTTATTTTTCAACCCATTTATGGTAGACAAAACTTCGGGAATGGTAGTTGGAGCAACAAAGAAGGAGTGAGGACAACAATGCAAGGGTCGTGGCTGGGGAGGGAGAGGCCCGTTGCAGCTTTGACCTTGACATTGGACAGAGATAAAATACTTGTTAATCTCTTCGGCAACTTGTTTGTGATCATTTAAAATTGTATTGTTTTCCAATTCAACTTCAGTTACATTTTTCTTATCAGCTGTACCTAACACATTATTAAAAAAAAACCTTCCAATATTGAGAAGAATCCCCATGACAATTATTAATTTTGTTCGCTAAAAATTGGTTTTTAGTAAAATCAATATCTTCTCTTAATTTGACACAGAACTCGTTAAAATACTTTCCAAAATGTATATCGAATGGCCTTTTCCTATACAACACGAGTAACTTCTTTCTTTTCGATATCCTATTGTATAAATTAGTATTTATCCATGGACTTAACGATTTAGATTTTTGAAATTTATTGTACTTAAAAGCCAACTTAGATTTCTTTATTACAGTACATAGTTTTTCATAAAAAATATTATAACAATAATTAACATCATTTGAAAGCAAAATGTCTTCCCATTTTTCATTTTCTAACTTTTCTTTGAATAAAATAAAATCTATTTTATCTTTTTGTTTGAGTAAGCTAGAATCATCTATTATTTTACCTTTACACATTAAATCAAAAGTCAACCCCAATAAACAATGATCCGTTAGACCAATATCAAAAATAACACTTTTAAAACAGTTATGTTTGGATGTCTTACAAAAATATGGTCTACGAGTGTTTTAGACAGATTAGTTATGCGCGTAGGGCTCTTTATCATAGATATAAAACCATGATTTTCTAACAGACTGAAATAGTTTTGCACATATGGCTGACAAGTATTTAATAGGTTTATATTTCCATCCCCGACCAAAATAGTATTATACCCTTTACATTATTAATAGTATCGGAAAATTCATTTACAAAATCATTTTCTGAGTGCATATGCAACCTATAAAAACAGAACACATGAAATAAACATTTTTATATCTAACATGCAGAAGCAAAACATCAGCAGTGGTCATTTTAAAGCTTAGTTGTGTAGTATCAATACTCTCATTTACATAACATAACACCCCTCCAGCTCTATAAGTGTCGTTACAACAAGCAAATAAATTAAACCCAGGAATTTTATAAAAACTAATTTCACTTTCATTGACCCAAATTTCACTTAGAACAATAAAATTAATATTATTTATGACACTGTTAACCTCTGCTAAAAAACTATTGAAATTCTTTCTTAAAGATCTAATATTGGCATACAGTAAATTTAATGAACCTCCGTTACTAATATCTTTGTAAAAATGTGGTAAACTTGTTTCATATTCGTTGGAGATTGTAAATGACATTCGCTAATCTACAAAACAGTTAAAAAAATACTTAAAATAAATAGAATTTCATAAATCGAACTGAGTGAAATGACAAAAATAACTTCTAGGAACGTAGCCATTTGAACTGCTTATTTAAGCTGGTAAATATCTTCATATGTACTCACTTTTATTGATTTACCGTCTTCAGTTTTTCTAGCAAAAAATTTCCCGTCTCTGCTCCAAACGTATGCGTACTTCAGTTCCTTGCATTTTTCTTTGAGTTTTTTTAAGAACAACTTGTTTTCAGGCGAGAGATGTTCATTGACGTAGACCTTGTCGTGTGGGAAGCTGCGACTGATGTCATTCGCAGTTAGGTGTGAACCTCCTTTCCTAGACTCCTTGAAGTTCGCGATGAAAGCCTCTTTCATTGTCCTTTCTGTGAACTGCACCACCAATGACGGTACCCGTGCCTGGTTGTAGGATGGGATCCTGTGGGCTGCTGCGATGTGGCTTGGCTGCACCTCTAAACCCAGCGCCTTCCCGACCTCCTTGATGATGGTTTTCACGTCTTCGTTATCTGTTTTAGGAATCCCGCTAAATTGCAGCAACCAAATGTTTCGGGGGCGTATCAAAAATATTTAGTTAAAAAATACTATCCAAAAACACAAAATTAAGAATCTATAAAACTTTAATTCAACCAGTCCTTTTATATGGTTCGGAAACCTGGACATTAACTAAAAATCATGAAAACAAACTTATCATTTTTGAGAACAAAATTTTGAGGAAGATTTTCGGACCTATAAATGAAGAAGGTATGTGGCGAATAAGAAAAAAACCGAGAGCTCCGAGAACTGTACAAAGAACCGGACTGTACATTGTAGCCATAGTGAAGAGTAGACGACTGAGATGGGCAGGCCATGTAGAAAGAAGGGAAGAAGAAAGTATGCTTAAGAAGATCGCCAATGGACAACCACGAGGCACTCGCCCGCTAGGAAGACCGAAGTTGAGATGGAGAGACCAAGTCCAGAAAGACCTACACAGAGTGGGGGCATCTCTTGACATGGCGGCAGACCGGCAGCAGTGGAGGCAACTTGTTGGCGAGGCCAAAAACCTTCTTAGGTTTGAGTGGCCAAGGAGGTAAGGTAAGGTAATTTTGTTACTTTGGTAACAGAACCTCTCCTAGAGATTTAACCGATTTTGACGTTTTTGGTGTCATTTTAAAGAGCTCACACTTAAGGTTTTGCAAACTCTAAAATTAGAATTTCAAAATAATGACTTAAGTAGGCCTACTGTTACCAGACTTGGGAGTAACGATTACAATAACACGTAACGATTACAATAACACGTAACGATTAATGTAATCGTTACATTTTTTAGTAACATCTGTAACTCACCCATTACATCTTAAAACAAATAACTTGTAATTGGTAATCGTTACAAAACATTAGTAACGTTTAATAGTAACAAAAAAGTTACTTTCGTTACATTGTGTTTGTATTGATCTTGAAAATTATTTTCAAATTATAAATGTAAATTCAGTACCGGTACATCGGTCAGAGACAAGGGTAGTTGGGAAAGAAGAGAAAGCGGGCTAGGCCAGTTTGTTGACCCTCCGCTACCTGACCATTCCCACAATAACATTTGTTTTAGACTCAACTATCCCTTTGTTAGACTTCTGTCAGTCACATCCAGTCCAATCCAAAGTACATTCAACGTACCAGTCAGTGGTAGTGGACTGAACAGTGAGTGACATTCCTGACACTAGTCTGATTTGTTGTTTGTTGTGGTCCGAAGTGTAGCCTTAAGTTTAGTTTATATAGGCTAATATACAGGGTGTTGAAAATGTCTGGAACCAACATTATATCTGGTGAGTGGTTAAAGAAAAACAACTGATATTTTGTGTACGGATATACTATGGTTTTACCTATCTTTTGATGCCTTATGAAATTTTTTACCACTTATAGGGAACGTCCTGTGTGGAGGATGCAGTAAAAAGTTTTAATGGAAGCCTATGGTAAATGATACATAATTTTAACACGTTCGCTGCTGAGCGCTAGATGCCGGGACGGCGCCAGTTGCTGAACTAACGCTCGGCCGCTGCGTGACATTGCCACCGATACACTGAATTACAGTAAAAACAACAGTAGTTATACTGGATGGCAATGTTCTGCAATAAAACTGGCTTTGGATATAGTACTAAGTGATTCTGATAGATAGCAGCACTACCCAGGTTACAGTCAGTAAAGTAGTGTCGCTATCTAGCAGGAAAGAGGTAAAACAAAGCCCTGTTCCAAACGACCCTGGTGGTGATTTGGGAAACTATATTTTTTATTGTCAGAAAAGTACGTCCGTACGAGCTGCAAAGAAATAAAGAACGCTTGTGACGTGCTGGCTTATCCATAGCAACGTTAAACAACAATGAACGGTGACGTTCTGGAACGTTCTTAGCTCCTGGCGCCGTGGCCCGGCTGACGTTCCGGAACGTCCGTAGCAGCGAACGTGTTAAAGGCCATTTTTTTCTGAGTAAGGAGCCACAAGTTTCATCTCAAAAGGACCACCCTAGCAAAAATGGCGACTGTTTGAAATTTATAAACATTGCTATTTAAATTGTCCGGATTTGTTTCCTTTAAATGCTATTACAAGCCAGTTACGAAGTACAGTAGTTTATCACGTGGTGAACTGAAAAATGACTTTTTAAGTGTTGAATAAGATTTAAAATTCTAATTATTAAATTTTTATGTAGAAAACAGATAAATAAAACAATGACTTACAGATTTGTAAATGAAGATATGGAAATTCCAGTTCCAAAGTGTTTATAAAAAATTATAGCAAATGTTCAAAATGTTTTCCCTCCACAGTCTGACAATGTGCACTTCGAGTGTAGAAATCTGATACAGCATTGTGAAAAGCTTCTTCAGAAACTTTGCGTGTTTCTTCCATAATTCGCTGCCTCAGATCATCTAAGTCACGTGGTTGTGTTTTGTAAACATTATCTTTCAAATGCCCCCAAAAGAAATAGTCTAGTGGGGACAAATCAGGAGATCTTGGAGGCCATTCAACTGCTGCCCTTCGACCAATCCATTGTTGAGGGAATTTTTCAATCAAGTACTGTCGTACTTGTATTCCGTAGTGAGGAGGTGCACCGTCCTGCTGAAACCAGACGGTAGGCAGGTTTTGGCCAAATAGATTCTCAATAGCAGGAATCATTTGATTCTGGAGCATATTTCGATAAATCTCAGAGTTTAAATTACCATTTATAAAGAAAGGCCCAATTACTTGGCGTCCACATATGCCAGCCCAGACATTTAATTTTTGAGGATGCTGGGTATGAGACTCTACCATCCAGTGAGGATTTTCACTTGCCCAACACCTACAGTTGTGCCTATTTACGTGCCGTGCCCATGCAGGGTAAATGAGGCCTCGTCAGAAAAAACTTAACAATTTAAAAAATCACGATTTTCATCACACTTCCTCATCATTATTTCGCAAAACTCCATTCTATCAAAATCATCTTCATTTAGTTCTTGTAATAAACGGATTTTATATGGCTTAAAATTATTATTCTTCAAAACATTGCGCACTGAAGTAAAATGTACATCCTGCTCTTGGGCTACCTTTCTGAGGGAAGTATGTGGATTTTCTACAAAACTCTGCAAGGTATCCAGGGAATGTCCGTCGTCTGTCGCACTTTTTGGTCTTCCAGATTTTGGACGGTTCTTTACACTACCGTCTATTCAAACCGTTGAACAGTTTTTATGACTGTTGCGTGAGATATTGGATTCCTATCTGGAAATAAATTATTAAACAAGTCTCGCACTTCACGAAAGGGCCTGAGACGGTCACCATAGCCTCGCATCATTAATAGCGTCACACGTTCACGTTATGTTAATTTCATTGCAGTATACAACAACAAAGCAGATGAACACACTATTACCTGGTCTGAACTCCACTCAGGAACAGACTGAAAAAGTTTATCTAACGACCTTGGAAAACCCAACTTCCCAAAACAAGCAAACATTTTTGTTAAGAGAAAGCGGCTGCTATCGGAACTTTGACCTGTTATTCTCATTCTACAACCTAATGTAATCCATTTACAAAAAATTAATACAGTTATAAAACATAATTTTCTTGCTCTACATTTAATAAACACTTACTGAAAAAAAAAACATTTAACTAAATTGTTTGTGTTGTTTTATTAAACTTATTTAACAGATATACCAATTAATTTTTCAATTATTTTCAAAAACTTCAAACAGTCGCCATTTTTGTTAGGGTGGTCCTTTTGAGATGAAACTTGTGGCTCCTTACTCAGAAAAAAATTGCCTTTAAAATGATGTATCATTTACCATAGGCTTCCATTAAAACTTTTTTCTGCATCCTCCACAGGACGTTCCCTATAAGTGGGTTTTTTAATTTCAAACAGTCACCATTTTTGCTAGGGTGGTCCTTTTGAGATGAAACTTGTGGCTCCTTACTCAGAAAAAAATTGCCTTTAAAATGATGTATCATTTACCATAGGCTTCCTTTAAAACTTTTTGCTGCATCCTCCACAGGACGTTCCCTATAAGTGGTAAAAAATTTCATAATGCACCAAAAGATAGGTAAAACCATAGTATATCCGTGCACAAAATATCAGTTGTTTTTCTTTAACCACTCACCAGATATAATGTTGGTTCTTGAATTTATCTTGATCTTCAATGTTTTTGATATTTAGAGGGATCAAGTTGTAGATTAAGCTTGATAAAAACTTTGGTCCGTCCTTTACTAAACTTGAGTTGACTTGATTTAGATGAATGTTGGTTTTTTGCCTTATTGAGTAGTTGTGTATTGTATTGTTTTGTGGAAACGTGTTCGGGTTCTTCTTAACTATTAGGGCAGATTCCAAAATAAATATTGCTGGCACCGTAAGAACTTTTGCTTCAAACAAAAAGGGTTTTACAATGGGCAAGGTATGGAACATTATAAATTATTCTTATTATTCTTTTTTGAAGAAGTAGTATTCTGCTTGAGAGAGGACTGTTTCCCCAGAATAAGATTCCGTAGTTGACAATACTTTGAAAGCAACCAAAGTAAATTTTCATTAAAACATCATTATCAACAATTGACTTGAGCCTTCGAACCATATGGCACACAGCTGTTAATCTGGGCAAAATGTGTTGGATATGACCCTGCCATTCCTTTGTGTTTTTTTTTTTTTTTTTTTTTTTTTTTTTTTTTTTTTTTATAAATAGGTATTAAACCACACCAGGCTCTATACAGTATTAATTTTTACGTTTAAGAGGTTTTGAAAAAAATTAAAAAATTAAATTTATAATTATACATTTAATTTGTTTAAAAAATGTCTTATAATATTACAAAAATATATTTTTACCAATAGAGGAAGTTAGAATAAAAAAAATAAATCCTTCTTTATTGATTTATGATTAAACATAAACTAGTTACAAGCGAATATACATTCTATTATCTAATTGCAAAAAGCAGTTTCAGCAAGACATTACCATCAGTGAACTAAACTACTTGAATTAGACCTACCTTCCCTTCATCCCTATATAGTCTGTCAAAAATCAAAACTACATTCTATCTCCATACGTAGTGGTCTTGGACCAACGCTTTTAACAACCACCTTTTAAAATTCTAGTTTTTCCTCTTGTAGTATTTATATTCAAAGTATGGAAGGTCTTTGATAAATATATACCAAAATTACTGTTGTATTTATAGTTGGTTAGTTATTTGTTGAGGGTTACCTACCTAAAATTGCTTTAAAAATCTGATTCCCCGTAGACCTTTATTTTATCAATAATTTTACTTTATAAACAATTATGCTTGAATTGTTTATTCTATTTTGGTTAACAGTAAAAATGTATATTAGCAGACACAAGATCACTCAGATAATTTATAGATGTTGTATTGTTGTAGGTATTATTTTATTTTAGTTTAATTTAATTCGTGCTTCTTTAATATAGGCAAAACCAAATCTATCATCATCTATATATTAATTACGTAAGCCGATTCTTTGCGTCAAAATTGTGGGCGACTGGGAAGTTGTAGAACGACAGTAGAAGGCTAAAATCCAGGGTCTAGATCCTGTGACGGCGGGAAAAATAGTGAAATTCCCAAAATGTTAACACAAAATTAGATATAAAGTAAAATGTTCTCCATAAGAATAGCAATAGAAGCCATTTACTGCTGATTTTTGTTTACTTCAATACAGCTAGGGTTAACGTTACCTATAATAATAAAAACTTTTTAGTTACGTTTTAGAATGTTGAAATAAATTATTTTATGTAAAACTTTTCAAATTTGTGTATTTTTAACGTTTAACATGAAATAACCACATTGAATAAATAATTAACGATTCAAGATAGAAAACTTCTGCTTTCTTTTTATTTCAAAACATATGTTCAAGATTTATTCTACACTTTCTTTGTAAATTTACTAACATTTTTAATTTAAGATTTTTTGTAGTGTTTAATCAATATTTTCAATATTTTTTATGAAATGGAATAACCTCAAATGCTACTCTTAGAAAATAACCGGGAATAAAGATGGAATATGCTCGTAAAGGAAATATCTATATATTTAATACGCTAGGCATATTTTTGTCAATTGTTTTGGAGCGGTGGTGCTACCGATCACCATGTCCAAGGTGTCGTTAGAAAGGTCTTAGCATGTAGTTTTGCCATCAAACAAAAACACTTTGGAATTCCATCAGGGCTCAGGCTATTGGAAGCGAACGAAATACAAATAATACTACTGTCGTTGATAGCCGAATACAGCAAGCACCCTTCCGTTTTGGGTTTAAGTGTGCTCTCCAACAGGTGCCTAAAGATTTCACATTCAATTTAGGACTGTTGGATAATCGCTGCATAAGCTTTTCCGCATATCATTTCCAAGCCGAACAGTGTTACCAATGGTGTCTACAACTCCAAGATTCATTACACAATCCATCACCGCATTGGAGGGCTTATCCCTCACGACATTCATCATACGAAATTGGCTACTAAAAAACAAGATCAGCTTTTGGAAAATGATTAGATATTTACAAATGTTGATTATGTCAATCTAAGTACATCTTAAGGGTGTAGCATAGAGCACAAGGGCCTAGATTTTTAGGATCTTTTGAGAGGATAGCAGGCTTACCTGAACGGGAAAGAGTTCAAACTGGCGCAGGAAACACAAAACTTTACAACTATATACACAAAACATTAGAATATTTCACTGTCACTGACAGCATTTTCAACTAAGGAAGAGAGAGTTTTTGGGCATGTAGAAAACTCTCTTCCTTAGTTGAAAACGCTGTCAGTGACAATGAAATACTCTAATGTTTTGTGTATATAATTGTAAAGTTTTGTGTTTCCTGTGCCAGTTTGGACTCTTTCCCATTCAGGTAAGCCTGCTATCCTCTCAAAAAATCCTGAAGTACATCTTAAGTATTTTCATAATCTTTGAGTCGATTCTTTTAAAGTCATCAGAAATTATGACTGTCATTTGTTTCAAAATAACGCCTGTAATACTTAGCAATTGCTCGAATTTGAGCAACAGGTAAACTAGTATTTCTTAATTAGGTACTAAGTAAAGTAAGTACTACGACAATTTCTAACGGGCGGAAAAACAATATTGTTTGGAGATTTTAAATAGGTACTGTCTGTTGCTCTAAGCAAAAAAGGTTAAAATAATATAGCCTAGCATGTATGGTATATACAGTGTAATAATAAAGGGAACGTCCACATACTACAGTAAACCTAAAGGTAGTTTCCGTTTCTTTACGTTTCTTAAACAAACCAAAAATATGCATGTCAATGCTGATGAAAAAAAGTAATTTCGTGATTGGTCAATTTTCGCCAAAAAACAACAACGCTTTGTTTTTCTATTCAATAACTGGGTAATGGAACCCTAACCAGTCGCAAAATAGTTAGTAATCAGGCGTTGATTAGGCCATTTTTTGATAGAATATGTTAAGTCAACCGCACCTTTAGAAGGAATACCACCATATAAACTTGCACTAGGCTAATAGTAGTTTTTTTAATGTTGATCAGAAACAAATCTAGGATTAAGTTTGGTCAATGGGATGCCTTTACTTTATACTAATTTAATTTAGCCTAACTTTTACAAAAGGATGATAAACTTATAAATAATAACTGGGTCGGGGTGCTAATTTAGCGGGTTTGGCCAAGAACTAAGCTTATCCCAACACACCTCTTTATTTTCCTTTTCATATTTGACGAAGACAATTTCCAATATTTCAATCAGGGAAGCCTTTTTATCACCATTAACCACAAGACAAAATCTACCTTAATAAACCGGTATTTATTCACAAACAATTATATGGAGGATATGGAGGGGGAAGACCCACCTGGCAAGTTCACCGTAGTTAGAGCTCCTGATTTTCACAGTTTTTGGTGTGTAAACATTGGTTTTTTCAAATAAAATTTTATAAATATTGTGTGGTTTTCAACAGTAAAGTGATATTTTAATGTTTTCTTTAAAGTGTGAAAGGACTTACAAGTAAGGTAAAAAACCAATTAAATCTACCTACAAATTTTAGTTAATGCGGCTCAAGGTCTCTTATCGCTTTATATAACTAGAGTCAGTTGGACTTTGGCCTACCTTATCTATGAACACAGTCGGCTGTTTTGTGCCCAACATTTAAAATCTGAGCCATCTATGAATGACTCTGCTGTTATCCGGAATTGCAAAGTAGCCTGGATAAAACATGCTGTGACCAATGTTCAGTTCTTTTACCTAATATTTTTTCTTTAGCCTGTTTAGAATTAAGCTATGGTTCCACAGGATGCGGAATCTCCGCCGTGCGGTGCGATTTTTCCGCTGCGGAATTACGACACTGGTTTAATGGAGTTCCCATGCATGCGGTTCCACTGACGTGCGTTTCCGCATCCCGAATTTTCGGTTCCGCATGGCGGACAAATCATACTGGTCTGAGAGCAGTGGCAGTGCAGATTCCGCCAGCGGAAAAGAGGCATCAATTAATTATTGTGCCCGATTAATTTAGTTTCCTAACATAATTTCAATAACCTTATTCTTTTTGGGGATTGTATTTTTTAATCGTGTATCAATAAAACTACAATTTAAGTTCAAATTGTTATTTTATTCATGTTTACTATCATCCATTCTTAAAAAATTTATAAGGCGATTTTTAAGAACTAGGTCTAACATCAGTTTACAATAAAAGTAACCCCTATTAAAAATAATTAAGTCTGAATATTACCTTATATTATTTTATGGTATTTATGGTATTATATTTGTGTTCCATACTCGTCACTAATTTGGACAGAACTGAATTTCCGCAACGTTATTTCCGTAGTCAGTGGAACCACCCCTCCAGATTTTCGCTGCGTAATTATACGCAGCGGAAAATTATGCACCACACGGCAGAAATTCCGCAGTCTATGGAACCATAGCTTTAATTAGAACAAAAAAAAATATATAAAATAAACCAACACTCCAAGATTCAAAATTTTGCAAACTTCACTACCAACAATAAATATGACACGTTGGAAATCAATGAAAGTTTAGACTCGGACAAAGGTGTTGTTCTTCAAAGCCCACAACAAACGACACAAACCAATTTCAGAGGAGGGAAAACAAAAAGGTATTGGACTCATGAGAAGAAAGAAACAGATAGACACTCTTTTAAAATAGAATTGTTTTCTGACAGCCATGGAAAAGAACTCCCTGAAATGATTAAACAGTGTAGCAGAAGTGCAGTTACAGTTTGTGGTCAAGTCATGTCCGGTGCTACAACTGAGAAGATTTATAACCAAGCAAACAGATCTCGACATCAGTCATTAGTAATAATTGCTGGAACCAATGATGTAATCAAAAAAACAACCTCAAACATCTATAGCAATTTGGAAAAGTATCTGACACAGCTAAGTAAGGATAAATCATCTGTACATATTACCACAATACCAAATCGCTATGACATAGGCTTAAATGATCCGCGTCATGATGATATCAACTTATTAAATAGTTATATCAGAGAATTAGCAATAAGAACAAACAAAGTGCATCTTATTGACCTGGATGAACTACAAAGATTTCATTTTACACGTCATGGACTACATCTAAATCATAGGGGGAAGAAAAAGCTATCATATATCATTATAAATTCTATTAGGCCTAACAAAGAAATATCAAACATAAGAGGAAAAGTCAACCATAGTCTACCTCCAATAAGTATAATTCAGACAAGCATGAAAAGCATGATTAATAAATTTCAAAACGACGAATCTGTTGGCTTTGCTCACACCATATCTGCAGACCTGGAACATGAAAGGAGTCTAAGTGCTGGTGTGGCAGTTACCTTCCGTAAAGAGTTTGGTAAACCATTGCCCTCAGACTGCCTAAGCAGTCACCTAGCTTATCAGAAGACTAATAAGGGAGCTAAACAAAACCAAAATACTATATTAAACCTACAAACTACGATTACAACTATGCTTTCCAACAGTTAACTGAGGAATTTAAGAAGAAAAACCTTAAAGTGCTTATTTGCTCTGCAATGGGTTGTGTGAGGGATCAGGTGTGGCCAGATCACTTCATCAGGAATCTGGTTCAATTTCAAGAGGCAACCAAAGCGTCTGTGCAAATAATCTGCTACCATCAACACTCGAACCGCCCATTACACAATGGTGTTCCCTACCAATACTTCATCAAACGCTTACAGCAAGTTATTGATCATCATCATGAGCAGGAGTCTTCACCAGTTAATCAAGAACTTCAATTGGCTTCAGTTACTAGGACTAAAATTGTAGAGGAATCCATGGAACACTCATCTGCTATGGAAACATCCTTAAGTAGCCCATTAAACGATGACGTGTCAACCCCTTCAGCTTGTAGAACCTCTACTTCAGACTTGAGATCACCAGGATCAAGTAGCTGCTTCTTTTGGCCCAAGGAAAATGAAAAAATGACCCAGCCTGTGGAGGAGTCACCAGCGCCTGTGTCATGTGATGGGGGGCTGTCTGTCAGGGTTTGTGATAGTGTTGGTGCAGTGAATGCAGTACCTTTAAATTGCCAATTGTTCACTCCTGTCTTGAATTCCCTACCCCTAACCTGTGATTCTATTAATACATCATGTCATAATGTAACCACTTTTTTAAGAAAAATAGGCCAAGATCTAGCAACCAATTAACACATTCTGTAAACAGCACTCAAAACTTTCTAATTCTTCATCAAAATATTCAAAATTTATCAACCCGTATAGGCATTTTGGAAGTAAACTTGGATGAAATTAAGCCAGATATTGTTGTTCTAACAGAAATTAACATGAAAGAGACAGATTTGTTTCATTTTAAACTGAAAAATTATAAAATAGCATCCTATTGGACCAGATCTTCAACCACTGGGGGTGGTGTTCTAATACTTACTAGTAACTATGTAAATTTTAAAACAGTACATATTAAAGGAATTTTAAAACTTATTTTGGAGAAAGAATTTGAGTGCTGTATGACTGAAATCATACTAGATGGTATGTCGTTTATATTGTTAGGGTTATATAGAACTCCTGAATATAAATATATCCAACCTTTCTTAGCAAAACTGGATATTACTCTAGATTTATTAACAAAAAGGTTCAAGAACATCATATTAGCAGGTGATATAAATATTAATGTTTTAAATCATGATAATGTGTACCATCAATTTTTAAATATCATAAATATATATAACATGTCTTATAGGGTTGACTTTCCAACTAGGATTACTGATAAATCAGCTACTGCAATTGATAACTTCATTACCAGCATTTTTGAAACAAAATTAAATGTCTCCGGTGTTATTACTCATGTATCTGATCATGATGCTCAATTGCTTGAAATACAAAATGTTAACAGTACAAACAAAAAGGTAATGAAGAGGTTATGCAGAAAGTATACTGAAAATAATTTTAAAATGTTCCTTAGGGACTTAAGTAATGAACACTGGTATGATGTTTATCAATCTTCGGTGGATGCAAAATTTAATGTCTTTATGTCTACTTTCAGTCACATTTTTAACACTAATTTCCCCAAAATGATGTGTGTAGAAAAAGTATCAAATATATGTAAATGGAATTCAAATGAAATAATAAGGAAAAAAAGTGAAATCCATGAACTAGTAACATATACTAGAGCAAAAAGGAATTCACTGTTATATAAAACAATAAAAGTAAAGAAAAAAGAGTTAAAGGAATCCATAAACAGTGCTAAACAAAAATTTTATCAAAATAAATTTAGAAAATCTA
The DNA here is from genome assembly GCF_028750875.1 of Macrosteles quadrilineatus. NCBI lineage: Eukaryota > Metazoa > Arthropoda > Insecta > Hemiptera > Cicadellidae > Macrosteles > Macrosteles quadrilineatus. The sequence goes on along the minus strand of NW_026542594.1, from coordinate 82,989,624 downwards.
GGAACATAACAAAGACTACATGGAATATAATAAAAAATGAGATTTCACTAAAATCAAAACAAACTGTCCCCTCCAAAATAATCTTAGTTCAAAATGATAACCAAATATCAGATCCTGTTGCTGTGAGTAATGTTTTCAACAATTTCTTTACAACTGCTGTTGAAAAGCTTATTTTGCCAAACATTGATTCAACATCAAATCACAACATTTTCACCCAAAAAAAAGTGACTGCCATGACAAACGTTTTTAAATTTGAAACAATAACATAAGACCATCTTAAAAAAGTCGTGCTGTCATTTGAAAATAAAATTTCTTCTGGGCATGATAAAATACCAATTACTCTAATTAAAAAATCACTACTTTTCATATCAAAACCATTAACACATTTAATAAACTCCTCTCTCATTTCAGGCATATTTCCATCCAAATTAAAGTTGGCTAAAGTTATTCCCATATTTAAAAAAGGTAATCCTAAAGATCCATCATGCTATCGTCCCATTTCAATTTTACCTGCCTTTTCCAAAATTTATGAGCGTATAGTTTATATTCAGCTGTCTAGATATCTTGAAATCAATCAGTTACTGGACAAAGAGCAACATGGCTTTCGAAAAGGAAAATCCACAGTAACAGCTGGTATAGAATTTATAGAGTCTATAATAAATGCAATTGATAAAGGGAAAAAGGTGGTAGGAATATTCTTAGACCTCAGTAAAGCCTTTGACAGTGTGTCGCACAATAAATTAATTAACGTTTTAAATGAACTTGGAGTCCGTGGTAAAGAACTTAAATGGTTTGAATCCTACATTAAAAATAGACACCAGTTTGTTGAAGTGGATGACATCATAGAACATTATAAAATAAACTACATTGAAAAAATTCAATCACAGCATCAGACACTACGATATGGAGTCCCCCAGGGATCGATCCTGGGCCCTCTACTATTTCTTTGTTATATTAGAGGTTTGCCTGGGACTATTCCTGGGAGTGACGGATCCATGTGTCTGTATGCTGATGATTCTAATATCCTGCTAAATGGAAATTCTAATTCTGAAATTGAAACATCTTCTTCAAAAATCTTCAAGTAACTCATGAATTTTTAAAAGAAAAAAATCTTATAAATGCAAATAAATCAAACTTCATATATTTTTCAACCAAACAATCAACAACAAAATTTGAAGCAAAAATTTGTATAAACAATGACAAGATAGACCAAGTTGAACAGACTAAATTTCTTGGTTTAATTATCGACAAAAATCTTACATGGGACAATCACGTTAAACATGTTGTTAAAAAATTGACTTCTGGTGTATGTGCTTTAAGACAGATGTCTCAGATCTGCAGCATAGACACTTTGAGGATAATATACTTTTCATTACTGCATAGTCACATAGCTTATGGAATATCTATTTATGGAGCAACATCAAAGACCAATTTGGATTCTATCCTTATCAAACAAAAGAGAGCTATTCGTCTAATGATGAAACTGCAAAGAAAACAATCAGCTAAGAGATATTTTAAGGAATTACAAATCCTAACGGTATATAGCCTGTATATATATGAAGCATCTGTCCATGCAAAACAAATTCAATTGTCATCCACTTCAAGCAATACTGGTGACTATAACACTAGGTTTAAAATTAACCTACCCCGACATAAATTGGAATTTTTCAAAAAGAAAACTTATTATTCAGGTTTAATTTTTTTGCAACACCTGCCGGCTTATATAAAGACGGAAGACAATTTGAATAAATTTAAAAGAACACTAAAAGACTTTTTAATTAAATTTTCATTTTATTCCATAGAAGAATTTTTAAACAATAAAAATTAGTAGCTTACATAATTTGAACTCCATAGCAAAATTAGGGGAACAATTTAAATTTTCACAATGATTAGTAATACTTTTTCTTTTCTGTGTATATTTTTACTTAAGCCCGGAAAATGGGTATATGTTTTTTATTTTAATAACTGCTAATGTTATTGTGATTGCAATAGTGTTATATTTTTAATATATTCAATTAGAAATTCTTCACTTATCTTAATAGTATATTTTAATTTAAGCACTTTGTATAATATGTAGTTATATGTATTTATAGCCTATTTGACTCTATTCAATACATGTTATTTTATGTATAACTAGCAGAGTACCCGTCCTTCGTACGGGGTTGGCATATAAGTATCAAATGCTTATAGCAGTTATGAGTGAGGAGATGGTTTAAGAAATTTCGGTTCTTTTTGAAGTTCGTTCGCTACGCTCACTCACCTTTAGGTTGGAGCTCGTTCGCTGCGCTCACTTTCCTTCAGGTTAGCTCGTTCGCTACGCTCACTTGCCTTCAGGTTAGCTCGTTCGCTACGCTCACTCGCCTCCAGGTTGAAGTTCGTTCGCTACGCTCACTCACCTTTTGCTGTTGTCATAAATGTAAAAGAAATAATAGTGCTAGTGCTGCACCCTGTTGGTAATCCTTGTAACTTTTAATGCTATTGAACATCATAGAACATAACCAACTTGTTTAATTGAAACAGCTGTTAAGATTCATTAATTCCATTTCTCATAAGGTTAACATGGGAAACTCCAGAGCCACTGGGGCGGAGCCCCGAAGGATTTTTTGGGATAAAAATATGCCTATATGTTAATCGGGAATGTGAGCTATCATCATGCCAAATTTCAGCCCGATCCGACCAGTAGTTTTTGAGATTAGCTCATACAAACACACACACAGACACCACCTCTTCTTTATAATAGTATAGATGAATAAAGAATGATTTGATTTGATTTGATTTGAACAGCTGATGATTTTAGCGAATTTCCCTATAGGGAAGTAGCTATATTACCGCATTTGGCACGGTAAGACCTAGGCCCGGGACCGATTTACTTTTTCATTTTGATGTCCCCCAGAGGCCAAAAACACCATTCGTTCAAATTTTTATATATGTATATGTATATATATATATATACAGGGTGAGTTGCTACTAAGTGCGTTAATTTTTACCAGTTATTCTACTCACTAAAAGGAACAAAAAATGACAAACAAAAATTTTCCATCCCCACTCGTTATGCTGTAATGGCTGATTATGTGAATTTTTAAAATTACCTGTAGTAGCTTCACTAAAACGAGCATAGAAATTAAGCCAATACACGTACAGCATAATAAATTATACCAATTAAAAGAGCGTTCAATTTCCTACAAAACCATTGCAACACCTTTAACATACAACTATATTTTCACCGTTGTATGTCTCACATACCATAAAAAAGGAAGTTTCAAAATTAATTCTTTACAACTTCAAAGTAGTTTTACAACTATACATACTAATGTGATGTTTTGTCAAATTACGTAAAAAACTTTCCCATTTCATGCCCTTTAAAATGATGTAACCCATAAGGTTATTGCTGTATTAAAAGTTCGAAAAATTAGGTCAAAACCGCGTCAAGGTCAGAGTTTTTGGAATCAAAACATTGAACCAAATGTAATACAGTATCTGTTAATTTCTTTGCTATCTTATAATCAGCTGACATCTGATCAGCTGGGTGTTAAACTTTGTTTACAAAACCAGCTGATTTCAATTGTTGGCTTGTAAACATTTAAATTATTAACTATTTCATGAACATACTTGGAAAATATTTTAATTGTTTAGTGCTATGTCGGTGTTCACCAACAAAGTATCTTGATATGATTTTATATCCGGATATGTTCTCAAATGCAGCTGTAATATGACGTGAATACAGTCGTCAGTTTCCTAATAGGTGTCTTTCAAATGAACGAATATTCATCAGTGTCCATACAAGTTCCCATGGGCACTAAACATCATTCTGTTGGGAACGTGATACAAGATGTGTATTGTGTATGTGTTTAAGAAGCTGTGTCAGATGTGTTGGGGTGGTTTGAGGACGATCCACGGACAAGAACAATGACAGTTTCTCGTGACTTAGGTATTTCTCAGCTATTGAGAAAGGAAAAATTGCATCCCTACCATTTTACACGAGTACAGATTATTGAACCAAGAGATTGTCTTGTCTACAGAGACTTCAGTTATGTCGCTCTGTTAGTTGACTTGATCATCGTGACTTCCTCAAGTCGATTTTGTGGACAGACAAATCCAAGTTTACTCGGGATTGTATTTACAACATCCATAATGGACATCACTATGCTACAGAAAACCCACATGTGATACACCAGTGTCAAAACCAAATAAGATTTAAGTTAAATAGATTACTCTAAAACCAGTTAGTTGGCCCTTTCATTGATCTTCCATATTCATTAAACTGCTGTCAGTATCTCAACGTCCTTACTGATACTCTACCAAGGCTCATTGAAGACGTCCCGTTGGATGTACGTAAGCGAATAGTTTAGCAAGCATATAGTGCACCTCCCCACTTCAATAATGGGGTGCGAATTTACATTGGAAATACTTTCCCAATGTGGATTGGAAGAGGCGGATCAATTGCTTGGCCACCACAGTCACCAGACTCCAATGGACTACTACGCTTGAGGTTACCTCAAACAGGAAAATTACCGAACACTAGTTCAAACAGCGGATGAGCTAAGAAATCGGACTTAAGCTTCCAACCTTCTTCAAGAGGAGCTAAAATTAAAGGCAACAGTGAGAAACTTTCGGAAAAGACCATATTTATGACCACATGTATTAGAGCAAAAGTGGTGGACATTTTGAAAACTTACTTTGATTAAAAATCTAGAAACCAGACTTTACAGGATTCATTTCGTTTATTTGTACAAATGTATTAACCTAGATTTTTGTCAAATTTATTTTGAATTTTTGTCATAGAATTATAAAATAATGAAATAGTTAATAATTTAAATGTTTACAAGCCAACAATTGAAATCAGCTGGTTTTGTAAACAAAGTTTAACACCCAGCTGATCAGATGTCAGCTGATTATAAGATAGCAAAGAAATTAACAGATACTGTATTACATTTGGTTCAATGTTTTGATTCCGAAAACTCTGACCTTGACGAGGTTTTGACCTAATTTTTCGAACTTTTAATACAGCAATAACCTTATGGGTTACATCATTTTAAAGGGCATGAAATGGGAAAGTTTTTTTACGTAATTTGACAAAACATCACATTAGTATGTATAGTTGTAAAACCACTTTGAAGTTGTAAAGAATTAATTTTGAAACTTCTTTTTTTATGTTATGTGAGACATACAACGGTGAAAATATGGTTGTATGTTAAAGGTGTTGCAATGGTTTTGTAGGAAATTGAACGCTCTTTTAATTGGTATAATTTATTATGCTGTACGTGTATTGGCTTAATTTCTATGCTCGTTTTAGTGAAGCTACTACAGGTAATTTTAAAAATTCACATAATCGGCCATTACAGCATAACGAGTGGGGATGGAAAATTTTTGTTTGTCATTTTTTGTTCCTTTTAGTGAGTAGAATAACTAGTAAAAATTAACGCACTTAGTAGAAACTCACCCTGCAGCATTAATTGCTAAATAAATAAGTGTAAACAAAGAAAAGTAAAAACAATAACAGTTTGTTTTGAAACAGCTGTTTGGTTCAAATAACATTCATTTGAAAAAAAAGAACTCACGATTACTAAAAGAACTGGTCACATGTAGCAGGAATATAAAAAGTAAACACGCTAGTAAAGCTAATGACGTAATTGTCAATGTTTATTATCCATACCGTTATCAGTTCTATCCTTAATAATTACCCACCCTCCCTCATTGAATAAGTGTACATCGTAATTTCCCATATTAGTTAATTTAAACTACAATATATTCATAGTTGAAATAAAAGTGATATTTTCACGTTTGGGGGCGCTGATAGGCACCCCCAAACGTAACCACACTGAACACGATTTCATAAAAGGATGGTTTGTCTAATTGCAGTATCCTAGGTCAATGTTGACGTTGTGTTCAATTTTTGTATAAAACTCGGCTGAGGTTGTGGTGGTAATTAAAAATCGTGATTCCTGATTATTCTTGATCTTCTTTTTATGACATAAATATTTCCGGGCCTAATCCAAACAAAGTTAAAGCAGACAAACATTAATTGTAAACAAAAAGCTACCATGATGAATTAAAACATGTAAACATTGTAATTTTTCTATCGAAAACTTAACTCGAAACTTTCCTCGAAAAGTGGAATAGTAAAATAATTTGCATTTATCCTTTTTTATTAAGACTCGTGTACAGAGCCTCGATTTGTACTGTGGTTTAATTAAATTTGCTCTGAACTATTTTAAACTGTGGTCTAATTATCTCCACTAATCTTACTTATTTCTTATAATCAATGACAAAATAAGAGTAAATAAAATAACCTCATAGTTCCATAGTTTATATTAAACCAGCTGTTAGTTAAAACAAATTATATTGCTCTAAAGCAAATCGAAGATTACAAAGATTGCTTTAAAAAAATAATTTGAACATCCTAGTATTTTACTATGTATAATTAAATTAATCTGTCATCCTCTTACATAAGAATTGAACGTATCAATGATTTGCATTACACATAGTATAAATAAGTCAACCCTAAGTATGTCTTTACATTTTTATCCAAATGCTGAATTTGTGACACAAAAGCTGAATGTTTACAGCTGTTATGTTAAGCAAATTATTTTATGCCAAAAGCTAGTTTAGAATCTTAGCTTCGGCTGCTAGACTTTTTAAAAATTAAAACTTAATTTCTAAAAAACTGGGACCCTAAACTAAAATTATGGCTTCGACATTCCCTAGTTCTCAAAATTATATTTCTTTCAACACAAAAATCGTGAAAATCCGTCGAGTGGTTAATTCAGAATCGTGAAATGAAAAAACACTGTTTCGTTTTAATATTATATAAAATGAAAAATAGAATAATAGGGCTACTATATATAAATAAAGACTAAACATTAATGAGCTTAGTACCCAAGTAAAAATTATTTATTAAAATATTTTCTGACTATAGTTTCGGCTCTAAGGCCATTTTCAAAGTAAACAAAAATCAAAATAAAATATGTAAATAAATAAATAACATATGATATTATAAAACTTTTCTAACTTGTAACATAATTTTGTCTTCATTGATTAAAATTTATATACTATACGATGTGTTGTACTTATTTTCATTTATATTTTCTCAATTTTGCTATTGTTTCATATATTGGATTATTTAATTTTGGAATCATTGTATTTAAAATATTTGATTTGTTATTCTTGTAGTTCATATAAATATTAATTTCTTCTTTTACATTCAATTTTTCTCTGTCTTTTCAATTTCTAATATTGTTAAGTTTTCTTCAATATTAGTAAACTTATGTTTGGATTTTAGTAAATGATCTACAAAATTTGATTTCATTGATGTTTTGTTCTTCGTTTTATATGCCTGTATATATTCGTTGAATCTAACTTTAAAATTTCGATAGGTTTGTCCAATGTAGTAGTTGTCACAGTCAGAGCATTGAATTTTGTAGACACCAGATGCATTGTATATGTTAGTTGTATTGTTTGTTGTAGGATTGTTGGTTTTATTGTGTATAATTTTTAAAATGTTATTTTTCGTTCTGTAGCTTAATTTTATTGGAGTATGTTTGAATGTTTTCCTGATTGCTTTGTTAAAATTTTTGTTGTAAGGGACGCACATGAATTTTTGTTCTTCTTTGTGTTTCGAATTGTTTTCTAAGTTTGATTTTAATTCATTTCTTTTCTTAATTTTCTTCTTGATCATATTATCAATCATTTTACTTCTATATCAATTTTTTTCAGCTAGATATTTTATAGTGTCGACTTCTTTCTTGTAATTTTCTTTATTTAAAGGAACGTTGACTAATCTGTGTATCAGTGAATGAAAAGTTGCAATTTTGTGTGTCCATCGATGATTCCAATTTTTTGGAATTATTATGTCTGTAGTTGTGGGTTTTCTGAAAATGTTAAAAGAATGTTTGTTGTTTTGGATGGAAATTGTTAGATCTAGGAAATTGATTTCTTTTTGTTGGGTTTCTTTGGTGAATTTAATTTTCTTATTACTGTAATATTATTGAGATATGTTAATAATTGTTCAGATTCATTGTCATTTCCTTTAAATAAGCATAAAATATCATCTACATATCTGTACCAATATACGATGTTGTTTATGAATGGATTTGTTTCATTAATAATTTTGGATTTTTCCATTTCTGTCATAAATATTTCTGATAAAAGTCCTGAAAGCGGAGATCCCATTGGTAAACCATCTTCTTGTAGATAGAAAGACGAATCATAACTAAAGTAATTTTGTTTTTGTTACCTCTGTAAGTTTGATAATGTCATTTATTTAATTTATTTTCAACTTGTTGTGGTTTATTAGGTTTCTTTTCAACATAGATAATGTTTCTTTTGTTGGAATATTCGTATACATATTGCTTACATCGAATGATAAAGAGTAAAACATCGCTAGGAATATCTATATCTTTAATTTTGTCGATAAGATCTTGGGTGTTTTTCAAAGAAGAATCAGATTCTAAATTTATATTATTTTTGATTTTGTTGTTTAAGTATTTTTAAAATTTGTATGAAGGTGAATTTATGAAATTTACTACGGGTCGAAAAGGTATGTCTTTTTTGTGGGTTTTGGGCTGTCCTCTTAAATTTGGTGCTTTTGAGTTTGTTGCTTTTAACAGGATTTTATCTTATTGATACTTTTGCATTTTGTTAGAGTGTCATTTATTGTTTTTGAAAATTCGTCAGTGGGGTCTTTCGTTAAAATTTTATATTCATTGTTTTCTATGAAAGTTTTGACTCCGTTGTTGTATTCATTTTTAGATATTTTAACAACAGAATTGCTTTTATCAGCTTTAGTTATGATTGAATTATTTTCTTTCAATTTGTCTGTTATGGATTCAATTAGTGTTATGTTTTCTCTTGTTTCTGATTTTGTTGTTTTGTTAATAGTGTTGTTATCTAATTTATCAAATTCATGTATGAAATTAAATCTCATTGGATTTGAACATCATCATTTTGTTTTAGCGAATTTCCCTATAGGGAAGTAGCTATTACCGTAGGTCTCATGGTAAGACTTAAGGCCGGGACTGATTTACTTTTTCATTTTGATGTCCCCAGAGGCCAAAAACACCATTCGTTTAAATTTTTATATATCTATATATAGATATATATATATGTGTCCATCCGCACGATAACTTGAGTAATTTTTGTCCGATTTTGATAAAATTTGGTTTGAAGGTGTAAGGCGGGATAAACTTGAATGAGTTCGCGAACCAGCATGATCGGACTATGGGAATGGGGGTTTATGGGGGGTTTTATGGGGTAAAAATAGGTTTTTCCCATTTTTGACCCTAAAAACACAAAATTTCACAATTTCTTTTTAAATTATCTTGTAGAGCTTAAAAAAACAAATAATTTAGTATATTGAAGTGTTATTATGCGCCTAATTGTTACGGAGAAAATTCAAAAAAATTGCAATTTTAAAATTCCCATGTTATTCTTATGGAGAATAAGTCAACTGTTGTAGTTTGCTTGTTTATGAACATATCTTGATCAAATTTTGAAAATACATTAATTTCTTACTAAACCACAGTACCTTTTAACATTTTACATTAAAAAAAAACTTTTTACCCTCCCTGTTGCAGCAAACCTAAGTACTCATTAAACTAATTCTGTTTAAATAGTCAATAAATGTGATATTTTTAAGGAGACATTTTAGTTTAAATCCAATCAGGCAAATGGAAATTCGCTAAGTCTGCAGGTTTGCTGCGGCGGGGGTATTTTTATTGCTATTTCCATATCTATTAGATCTTTTTCAATTGTTTTAATCTTGTAATCTAAATTTAGATTTGTTTTTAAAGACTTACCTAACAGTTCATTTTCTTCATTGGTAAATTCAATGCTTGTTAAATTTTGTACTGGTTGACTGAATTGTTTCTCTATGTCATTGTTCTTAAAAATTTTATGTTTTTGTGTTTCAATTAGGTTTTCGATTTTCTTTTTGTGCGTTTCCCTCTTTTTTGTCATTATTGGTGCAATCCATTCTTGTATATATTCAAACATTTCTTCAATCGTATCTTCATGAAATATGGTTTTTGCTTCTTCATGTAGTGTATTTAATTTTGGTTAAGTAAGGTGGAGTTTTTGGTATAAACTTTTGATTTCTTCTTTGATCCAAATTCGTTTTGCTGTTCTCAATGTTCTTTGAGCTGCTTGAGTTTTTGAATTTGTTTTTAACTGGACATAATTTGGAATTAAATTCTTTGAGATGCAGGTTTTGTTAAATTTGATGTCTTCATTAATTTTCTCTGATTTGAGGGACAAATACTTGATTTGATGTATAATATTCTGGTCGTTAGCCATGTATAAATGTGAAAAATAGAATAATAGGGCTACTATATATAAATAAAGATTAAACATTAATGAACTTAGTGCCCAAGTAAAAATGATTTATTAAAATATTTTCTGACTATAGTTTCGGCTCTAAGACCATTTTCAAAGTAAACAAAAATCAAAATAAAATATGTAAATAAATAAATAACATATGATATTATAAAACTTTTCTAACTTGTAACATAATTTTGTCTTCATTGATTAATTTATATACTATACTAGCTGTTTGCCCGTTCTACGTATGGGAATCTTGTAGTAAGTTGAAACCTTATATTCAGAACAGGAGTTGGTTTGCATATTGAGTGTGCATTTTTCCAGATATGCTGGCAAAAATATTACTGTATAGGAATACATATAAACCTTCACAAATACAAAATCTGACAGTTTCAAAGCCAAAACGAATGCTTCGCAATTAAATGTCACCCGATCTTGTTAGTCCATATTTGATATCTAATGATAAAAGGAATTGCTTTATAGATCTTTGAGGCATAGCCCTAAGGTAGGCCTGTAATTGAAAGTTACTTTTCACACTGGTTAAAAGTAGTTAAAAAACTACCTCAACCTCACTACTGCACACTTTATTCGGGTTGAAATTTTCATTAACAAAGGTGCTCTTGTCTTTTCCAAGAAACACTGAGAAATAAGGACATTAATGCGTTACCAACAGACATACACACACAATAGCAGAATTGAATTAGGGGATTTGCTACGCTTTAACCAAAGCAAATTAAGTAAATAAATACACAGTCCACAAAAAATGTATTCGTTAACAACGCCAAGCTTTAAAAATTCATGATGGTTTGCTAAAAAATCTTTCAATAATGTTTATCATTTCATAGCATAAACTAACATTTTGGAGTCCAGACAGAAAACGCCAAAATTATACAGTAGGACATCAATTAAATTTAATAAGAAATAAGGTGCAGCACTAACGATAACTATAGTTGTAAATAGTGATGTGTTTCTACATGAAAATTATTCTTACTGCTACCACCGGTTCTAAGGAAAAGTCGCAGTACCATAAACCAACGTTTACATTTATGAAAAGAACTATAGTACTTACAACCATAGATAAAACATACTCCCTTAGTAGATTTCTCATCCTTATGGAACAGCTGAAGACAATTTTATTGTTAGTTCTGTACGGTTTATGTAGAGGTCGTGTTTTGTTTACAATTTGTTTCCCGTTATTACAGCCATTTAAAACCTCGTTTAACCAAATAATACGATCTAATCATAAACAATAACTTGTCCCCTAGTTATATAACCAAACAGTAAAGCACAAATCAAGAAATTAACCCTAAAATAATAGAAACAAAATTTCGTCGACACTAGCGCCCAGTGTGGCGTACATGAACTAGACATGAAAAACGAGCTTCAAAATTTACAATGGGATGAGAAGTCTACTTGTGTTGGTTAGTCTATGTTACAACCAATTCAAACTGTCCTTCTAATCAAACTGTTTTATATAGGTGTTAATCCGTTGGCAAATATATAAATCAATAAATACACAGGCCACAAAACATGTAACATGTAATGTTAACAACGTAAAGCTTTAAAACTCACTATGGTTTGCTAAAAAAAAACTTCCACTTGATGTGGTGCAGTACCGAAGTTATTAATTTCCTTTGGTTTTAAATGTCTTTTAAGTTTTCGAGAATCAAAGTTATTTCCCATTAATAGCATTATTTGTAAGCAACTTTCAATGTTAACATATTAATGACAGTTTGAAGAAACCACCTTTATCCAAACAAAGGTTTCTTATGTAAAAGATTACGTAATCTCTCTCTAAACGATAATTGGTACATATATCTAGCAAACATTCGGAGGAAATGTGACAAAAAACGCACAAATCTGGGGTTTTGGACGTTTGTAGTTTTACTTCCTAAGTAGGAAAAGTACCGATATCGTTGTCGAAATGTAAGTAGTAAAAACCAAAAGTGACACATTGGAAAAGCGAGTTTAGCTACATCTGTAAGTTAAACCTCTGTTACAATCACAGCAATATCAGAAAGATCTTCCAAGATCGCAGCAACATCCACGATCACCCAGTCACCCACTGCAGTTGTGATTTTTTACTTTGCACTTTACACAACTGTCCTTGAAGCGCCGTCAATGAGTGGAAACCTTTTTTGTAAGGCACAACGTTTTTAATCTCACTTGGTTTGGATGTGCTAACAAAACTAGATCGGAAATGGTTGCGGTATTTGTAAACAACTTTTACTGTAAACATATCAGTGACAGCTAGAAGTTAGAACTAATCCAAACAGCTGATCGTTATTTCATCAAATGTAGTAGTAAACATTAGGAGAAAATTTGACAAAAATCGAACAAAATTGGGTTTTTGATAACACGTTATTTTGTTTTCAAAGAAGCGAGGCCAGGTTTTTATAGCCAAAGACACTCTCACCAATCCAGTAAATACAGACAAATGATTAGAACCTTGATCGGTACTCTAGTTTTCTAGGAGTAGGCCGCGTAAAATGACATTTTGGCGTTACAGACGCAACCACAGAATGGACAAACAGACAAACAGACATACAGACAGAAATTGAGATAAGACTCGTTTCGGCTTTCTTAGGCTATGAAACGTAAAAATAACCAAAAACTGCATGATTCTAAGCAATGTACAGACAAAACTGTAATTTTATTTATATAGATAATATTAATAATATTAATTTAATAATATTAATTTCTTCTTTTACATTCAATTTTTCTCTGTCTTTTTCAATTTCTAATATTGTTAAGTTTCCTTCAATATTAGTAAACTTATGTTTGGATTTTAGTAAATGATCTGCAACATTTTTTATTTCATCGATGTTTTGTTCTTCGATTTATATGCCTGTATATGTTCGTTGAATTTAACTTTAAAATTTCGATTGGTTTGTCCAATGTAGTAGTTGTCACAGTCAGAGCATTGAATTTTGTAGACAGCAGATGCATTGTATATGTTAGTTGTATTGTTTGTTGTAGGATTGTTGGTTTTATTGTGTATAGTTTTAAAAATGTTATTTTTTGTTCTTTAGCTTAATTTTATTGGAGTATGTTTGAATATTTTCCTGATTGCTTTGTTAAAATTTGTATTGTAAGGGACGCACATGAATTTTTGTTCTTCTTTGTGTTTCGAATTGTTTTCTAAGTTTGATTATAATTCATTTCTTTTCTTAATTTTCTTCTTGATCACATTATCAATCATTTTACTTCTATATCCATTTTTTTTCAGCTAGATATTTTATAGTGTCGACTTCTTTCTTGTAATTTTCTTTATTTAAAGGAACGTTGACTAATCTGTGTATCAGTGAATGAAAAGTTGCAATTTTGTGTGTCCATTGATGATTCGATTTTTTTGGAATTTTGGCAATTAGTGTTTAACAGGCCATTAAATATCTCAATGATGCTGATCTTATACTAAAAACAGCAGACTTAAAGAGTGAAACACATGTTTTTATTCCAGTTTACGACTCACCAGCAGTTGATAGACCAGGGGTCTCTGGCTCATATTGGAGCCTACTCCTGTACGTCACAAGAAGTAAAGCGTTTTACTATTTTCATTCTTTTTGGCAGACTAATTATGAACATGCAGTGAAGATATGTTCAGCACTGCAAAAACACCTCCATGATGACATAGAGTGTAAAATCAAATCTGTTAAAGTCCCACAGCAAATAAAACGGATCTTTACTTAAACACTTTACTAGGTGCTGGACTAGTTCAGTACATCTACAAGCCGACCAGAGTGACACACAACACATCTACTTGCATTGACCACATTTTTGTCTGTTTCCAAGATATGAGACGAGTCAAATCTGCTGTTTTACAATCTCACATCACTGACCATTACAGCACTGCTCTGACAATCACTACCTAACACCATTCAGACACCTACAGAAACTGACACTCTGCCACAGAACCAATTTTGCACCTACATTGATCACGCTTCACTAAAGACGGTGACACACTATCGATCTTTTCCCCGAACAAGACCCCGAACCGAGCAGGGAGAAGGGAGAAGGGAGGTCGAAGGGAGGATGTTCGATAGTGTGTCACGGGTCCATACACCGATCAAGACGCCGAACAAGACATCAGGCCGAGCAGGGAGACGAGCGCTCTGGAGGCGGTTTTTTGGCGAAAGATCAAAGAAAAGATCGGTCCGATGTACGATAGTGTGTCACGGTACATTTTTGCCCCGTACATCGTCGCGAGCGCCGCACCGAGCGGCCGCCTGCGCTAGCATTGATAGTTCTGATTTAATATGGCAATTAAACTCTTTAATTGGTAAAATAAATAAATGTTGGGTAATATGTTGCCGTTATATATTATAATCATTTAAGATGTAATGTTTGTGGTTTGTTTGGTCAAGGTTGAAAGTGTAGAAACCGTTAAATCAATTATATCAATAATATTAAGGTTGAATTAAGTAATTGATGTTGACTTAAATTCTTTCAAAAATAATATAAACATTAATATTATTAAAGGCAATTAAAATGATCATTCTGTAACGTTATTTCAATGAATAAAACCAATAGAAATCAATAGATATAACTAAGCATCCTTTCTAGAATATTTTATTTTTGCGCTCTCACTCGCACACACTCTCCATCTCTCTCCAAACTTCCTTTTGCCGCGCTCGGTAGAATTCGTCTGGTCTTGGTCATGTTCGGGGAAATGTTCGGAGTAAAATTTTGCTGATATTTATCTCCCTTCTCCCTTCTCCCTGCTCGGTTCGGGGTCTTGATCGGGGAAAAGATCGATAGTGTGTCACCGCCTTAACTGAACATAATACAAAAACAGACTGGAGTCCAATCATGAGTAATCACGAGGTTAATCAGTGCACAGAACATGTTTTTGTTCGACACTGAGTAACTGCATCAAAGCCTCAACAAAAACAATTAAACATCAGATCAATTAGAAGAACAGATCTTTGGATGCCGTCTGGCAGAATATCCTAATGTCTTACCTAAGAATCATTCCAAGTTACTGGTAATTGGCTTTTATAGAAACCCAATCAAACAAAACGAAAAATTATCTGTTGAGAAATTAGGTATCATGCTAGAAATTCTTGTTAAAAAATATGGAAATATAATAATAGCGGGAGATTACAATATAGATGTTACAGAAAATAGTAGTATTGCCTTGGATGTAAAAAACATGTTCATATTAAATGGGATGAGATATTTAGTAAATTTCCCGACAAGAATTGCTGATACTTCAGAAAGAGTAATAGATAATGTTTTTACAAACATCGAAAAACAACTCATTCATGTAACGGGATTAAACACTCAGCTTTCAGATCATGATGCTCAACTAGTAGAAATATCAGCTGTAAAACTTAGCAACAACACCACATATTTGGAATACTGTAGAAAATTTAATAATTACAATGTTAATAATTTTCTTTTGTCATTGGAAAATGAATTGTGGTATGATGTTTATATGGCCCCTATTGAGCAAAAATTTGAAATATTCCATAGTATTCTTATGTATAATTTTAATTTACACATTCCAAAGGTCCTTTCAAGAAAACACTATAACAAAAAACATTGGCTTTCTGCCGACCTTAAAGAAACAAAAAAAGACTTGATTGAACTCAGTAATATAGCCAGAAATTCAAAAGATAAATATTTAACTGTTAAAGTAAAGCAAAAGAATTAAATTTTTAAAAAGGCTGTTTTAGAACGGAAAAAACATTTTTTTAAGGGGAAAATACATATAAGTAAATATAAGTACATATATAATATAAGTAAAACAACTTGGGAAATTATTAACTCTGAGGTCGGTAACAAAAACTCTAAAACTGATATCCCTAAACTGGAAAGCAATGGGAGAACTATTTCAGACCCTGGACATATAGCAGAATCTCTGAATATATTCTTCAATAGCCTATCAGAATCAAATAACATTGCTCCACAGCAGAGTGTGTGTGGTCTGCGCACAATAGATTGTAATAATAAAAAAAAGCAACAATGCAACGTTCTCTAAATTTAGACCAATTAGTGAAAAAGATCTAGAAAAAATAATTGACAGCCTAAAGAATAAATACAGTAGTGGATATGACGAAATACCTCCAATACTTATTAAAAGAGCTAAACAACAACTGATCAAACAATTGCACATGTCATTAATTCCTCTTTTCTCCATGGAAGTTATCCTGAGAAGCTGAAAATCTCAAAACTAAAGCCTATTTACAAGAAAGGAAATAAAGCGGATCCTCTTAATTACCGGCCGGTAGCGATTCTTCCATCAATATCTAAAATATTTGAAAAAGTATCATATAAACAGTTAGAGTCATTTCTAGAAACAAACAATATTTTAAAGCCTAAACACCATGGCTTTCGAACAGGAAAGTCTGTATTAACAGCAGCGGCTGATTTGATTGAGTCAGTTATTGATTCAGTAGATAATCATGAAAAAGCGATTGGAATTTTTATAGATTTGAGTAAAGCGTTTGACTCTGTTTCCCACCCAATTTTATTAGACAAGCTGCATAGAATA
Source organism: Macrosteles quadrilineatus (assembly GCF_028750875.1). Taxonomy (NCBI): domain Eukaryota; kingdom Metazoa; phylum Arthropoda; class Insecta; order Hemiptera; family Cicadellidae; genus Macrosteles; species Macrosteles quadrilineatus. The sequence continues at coordinate 82,972,814 of NW_026542594.1, read as the reverse complement.
GGTATTAAAGATAGAGCTTTTGGAAACAGTTTGTCCAAATCGTAAACCTTTCTAACAACTTTAAACATTATTACAACTCTCAACTTTTAGAAATTAAAAATGGCATACCACAGGGATCAATACTCTCAACTTTGTTTTTCAACTGTTATTTGGCAGACATACCAACACCGACTGGCACAAGTAAATTAGTTCTATATGCTGATGATGCCACTTTAAAAATATCAGATAAAACTTTTAGTGAGACAGAACTATCAGTTAAGAATAATATGACCACTTTGTCTCTTCACTCAGAATAATTTAGCAATAAATAAAGAAAAAACAATTTTCATCAATTTTAAAACCCCACAGGCTGCAAAATATCCATCTGATAGTCTAAATATCGGGACAAATCAAGCAATTAGTAAAACAAACAAAACTAAATTTTTAGGTCTAACAATAGATCAAAATCTAAACTGGAACTCCCATGTACAAGAATTAATTGCTAAAATATCTTCAGGTGTTTTTGCCCTTAGCAGATTGCAGTATTTCTGTGAAACTCTGAAACCTTAAAACTAGTTTATTTTTCATATACATTCAATAATATCTTATGGCATCTCCTTATATGGTTGTACAAGCTTAAATAACATGTATAAAATTCTTAAATATAAAAAAAAAGCGGTGAGGCGTATATTGAAACTTCCACGAAAAACACATGTAAAAGAATATTTTATTGCACTTAAAATAATGACAGTCTATGGGATGTATATATATCAAACTATCATCCACTTCAAGGAAAGGGAACATACTCTAAAACCATTAGGAAGTACTCATGAATATAATACTAGAAATAGGAACAATATTGCAATACCCATACATAATTTGGAACTATTTAAAAAGAAACCTACTTATGCTGGAGCATTATTTTTTTCCAAATTACCATTAACCTTAAGACAAGAGCCGAATCCAAGAATATTAAAAAGGAAACTTAAAGATTTTATAACCACTAAAGCATAGTATAATATACAAGAATTTCTTGACCCAGAGTTTAATTCAAAACCTTCTGGGACTTGAAGGGCTTTTGGATGTTTAGAATATTTTACTACTTTCTTATTTTATTTACGATTGTTTGTTTTGTTGACAATCTCTATTGTAATAGTATAAATAGCCTTCTTTTTATGCTAAAAAATTGTAGAAATAAGTTAGAAAACAGTTTAAGTTATAATAAAGAATCACTTTTCGACACTGTTCAATGTACTATGTAAATATGTACTAAAAGAATTAAGATTTTTTGAAATGAAATGAAATGAAATCACTCAACAAGATTTAAAAAAATAAAGCCTTGGATTATCGTAGATCTCATTAAATTAATTCTAAAACGAGACAAGCTAAGTAAAAAGATCAAAACCCAACAGTTTAATATATTACTACTAGATAGATTCAGGGCCCTGCGCCTATCTTTAAATCAAAACATCAAAATCGCAAAGAAAAATTATTATAGGGGTAAAATTTCAGAATCTAACAGGGATCCAAAATTATTTTGGGACATAGTTAGTGAAATATCAGGCAGTGTTAAGGACCATTTTCCGTTTGAAAAAGTTGTACCTGGTTCTCCGAATAATGTGAACATGAAGACTAAAATAGCAAACGATTTCAATAAGTATTTTACATCAGTAGGTTCTAAATTGGCCAACTCAATCAATTCAGCAGGGGCTCCAGTCGTAAACGACGCTGACTTCTCACTTGAAACAAATTTTACATTCAACACTGTCACACTCGCTGACATAGAACATTACGTCCAGGGTCTGCACCTGCCCATGATGGTATCTCGGCCTTTGTTCTTAAAGAAAACATCCACTCTCTAAGTGCTCCTCTTCTGCACATTGTCAATCTTAACCTGACATCACTACTGGAAACTCCCTACCTGGTATACTCCCTACTGGAAAATTGCTAAGATTTATGTATCTGAAATTGCAATACTGAAATGCTATGAGAAGGGGTGGAAACATGTCCAAGACATAGGAGATGATGAAAGAAGTAGTAAATGCTTTTTAGCAGTGTGGAGTGAGGGAAATGTTTGTGGCAATTAGATTAATGTATTTAAAATACTAAAATACTATGGAAAGAGATGACAACAGGTCCACGACGTAGGAAGTAGTAAAGTTTAGCATCGCAGAGTGTGGGAACCGTTTGTGACAGTTAGATTGATGTATCTGTAATACTTAAATGCTATGAGAAGGGAAGGAAACAGGTCCATGACGTAGGAAATGGTGAAGTAAGTAGTAAAGGCTAGCATCGCAGAGTGGGGGAATGATTTTCCCCGAGCAAAGCTCGGTCCCCAGGTACTAAATGCATTATTGAGGCAATTTATGGCAACAAACAAAGTATGTTAATATTTTTAGACTTGAAAAAAGCTTTTGACTCAGTGGACAGAAGTCGATTGTTGCGTAAACTTGAGCTTGTCAGGGTATGCGGCATCTCGCTCGCTTGGTTCAGCAGCTACCTCTCTAAAAGGAAACAAACTGTCAAGCGATGTTTTGCCAGTGGAGTATGGCGTGGTCCAAGGTTCGACCCATGGTCCTGTTTTATTCCTCATTTATATTAACAAGTACCTGGGGACCGAGCTTTGCTCGGGGAAAATCATTGGTTTACTCTGAAAGCAGTTTAGTAATTGCATATACATTAATCCACTCCCAACCTCCACACTGCTCACCTTTACTACTTCCTTCACCACTTCCTACGTCGCGGACCTGTTTCCCTCCCTTCCCATAGGATTTTAGAATTGCAGATACCTTACTCTAATCGTTATAAACAGTTCCCACACTCCGGACTGCTCACCTTTACTACTTCCTTTACCCCTTCCTCTCGTCACGGACCTATTTCCCTCCCTTCCCACGGCATTTTAGGATTGCAGATACCTTAATCTTATCGTCATAAACAGTTCCCACACTCCGGACTGCTTGCCTTTACTACTTTCTTCACCACTTCCTATGTCGCGGACCTGTTTCCCTCCCTTCCCAGAGCATTTTAGGATTCTAGATACCTTAATTGTTTCCCAATCCTCAATAACAGTTCCCACACTCCAGACAACTTGCATTTACTACTTTCTTCACCACTTTCTACGTCGTGGACCTGTTTTCCTCCCTTCCCATTTCATTTTAAGATTGCAAATACCTTAATCTAATCGTCATATACAGTTCCCACACTCCGGACTGCTCACTTTTACTACTTCCGTCATCACTTCCTATGTCACGGACCTGTTTCCCTCCCTTCCCATTGCATTTTAAGATTGCAAATTCCCTTATCTAATCGTCATATACAGTTCCCACACTCCGGACTGCTCACTTTTACTACTTTCGTCATCACTTCCTATGTCACGGACCTGTTTCCCTCCCTTCACATGGCATTTTAGGATTGCATATATCTTAATCTAATCGTCATAAACAGTTCCCACACTCCGGACTGCTCGCCTTTACTACTTCCTTCACCACTTCCTACGTCGCGGACCTGTTTCCCTCCTTTCCCATAGCATTTAAGGATTGCAGATACCGTAATCTAATCGTCAAAAACAGATCCCACACTCCACACTGCTACCCTTGACTACAATCTACAATGTATCGAGTAATATTCAGTATAATCTTTGCTCAATAGTAACAACTGATGTTTTCCTTTTGTACTGTATTTTTAATTTGCTAGTATACTGTGGACAGACAACTTACAAGTCTTTTGTTTACTTTTACCTTGTTATTTAATTCAGCCAAGATGGTTACTTAGCAACCCATAAGACTAATGTTAAAAAAATGTGACTTTCAGTTTCATTTTTCTACGTAATTAGATTTTTGATGGCAGTTCTAACTGCAGTAAACTCATTTTTAGGCCAGGAATAAACTATTTACAACATTTGAAGAAAATCGTCGGAACCGTTTTCGAGATCTTTGTGCAAGCAAGCAAACATTGCTTGTATTGTATAGGATATTTATAAAATTCAAACAGATGGAAAATTAACATTATTATTTGCTGATGAAACTCTAATATTTGTAACCGGAGCATCCTGGGAGGAGGTTAAAAACCAGACTGAATCAGACCTCTGTTTGCTAAAAAAATGGCTTGACCAAAATGTATTGTCTCTTAATATATCTAAAACCAAATTCATGCCAATTTCCTTACACAAGATAACCGAATACAAACTTGATAACCTAACTATTCGTATCTGTGGAAATCATTCCAATAACTCTTGTTTTTGTGGCAAAATTTGAAAAAGTCGATTCATACAACTATCTTGGTATTGTTTTTGATTCACAGATGAAATGGTCGGAAGATGTTGAATATATAAAAAATAAATTACGTAAATATATTTATGCATTTAGGCAACTTAGTGATATTCTAGAAGCGCAAGAAATTAAGAGGCGGTCAGACAGAGATTCTCGACTTTCTAGTTTGATTATGGATGATTATTATGGAATCCTATGGCTGATGGCAGCACAGTCGATGGTGGACTGCAGAGCACGTTTTCAAACCGTGCTAAATACAATTTATTTAAACTGGCCACAGATCCACTGAAATAAATAAATAAATAACGTTATGTCGTTACATCCCTGATGTATTACAATGCCAAGGAAGTGATGATATTTAATTAACAGGAATCTAAGAATCTAATATTTTCGGACTGTGTATTTGTGTATTAAAATATAACTGACATCAGAGATAAAAGTAGTTCTACAACACCCGGTTTGATACAAACTATTCATCAATAGAAAACAAGTTCCGTTAGAATAAACGTCTCTTTTGGTCATACCTAGTAGGCTACGTTGATTACGGTCTTAGCTGTGTAAAGATAGCTGCTAGTGCTGCAATACTCGGTTTGATATAAACTATTTTGTAACAACCACGTACGGGAAGGGCAGAAACTCAATGATCAAAACCGAATTGAGAGTATTTAACACTTAATTTATCATGTAAAATAAACATAATGATTTGTAATAAGTTACTATCAATTGAAAATATAGCCTATGTAAAAGTGATTTAGAAACGGACATCCGCGGGGGAGGGAAAGATAGTGCCTAACCGCTGCTCACCGACTCTTCGAGCTCGACTGCCTGACTACCCCCAGGTTCGGCGGTCCTACACATCACACGGAATGATGACACCTCATGTCAGCAGAACAATCAGGCCATACATTCCATGCCACAATCCAAACAAGCGAACGTGATGTAGCAATCGATGTACTCAATACTTTGTGACACTCAACAAAACCCCAAATAAATTGCAAGACAATGCTGGCTAGCGGAGTTGCGACACGCTTTCACTGACGGATTGCCAATATTAACGGCAATAGCCAAAACTGGACTTTGGGCTGGTATCCATAATCAACTGTGTTAAATAATGTGGAGTGTTTGAGTAAATTAATGAAAAAATTAAGAGAGAGAAAATAAAAGTCATGTTTTCAAGAAGAACAGAAATGAATGATGTTTATTTATATAATACAATGGATTACCTTTAAATCATCAGCTGTTATAGTAATTTAAAAATTCTAAACAGGCTAAAGACAAATTTTTGATAAAAGAACTGAACATGTGAATCAGTTATTTATGAAAGGGCTCATGTCATTTTTTTTACAAATTGGCTTTTGGTCGAAAATCAATAAAACATACATATCTGCATATTTATTTATGAACGGGCTCTTGTCAAACCTGTTGTAATGCACATTGAAGCCAGCTGAAATCTGTAATTGTTTATGAAACGGCTCATGTCAGAGACAGGAGCCCTTTCATGAACAAAGTTAGGTTGGCAGCGCATGCGCATTGGAAGTTTTTTCCTGTCAGCTGAGCTTCTGCTGGGCTTGTTTTTCTTACTTTTCTACTGCACCATTCTATTCTAAGAGAGTTGAGGTTAGAGGTTATGTTTGTTTGGTATTCAAGCTACTTTATACTCGTTTAGCCTACTCAAGTGCTTTTTTTAAAATGTTAGAAAGTGAAAGTCCTGACGACGAAGGCCTAGGTAAAGAAACAAATAAACGAAAAAGAGGTGTACGAAATATTGAAAAATATAAAGTGAATGTTATTAAAAAGGCCAGAATTCGAGGAGATGAATACGTCAACTACAAAGGAAATGTTACAGAAGCACGTACAACTGGAATACCATGCACGTATGTTGAATGTTTATCTATGCTTTACACTAAGTTACCAACATTCCTAACTTAGAAACAAAGTCAAATCACCTTTCAATTTTTATTATGTTGTTTCCTAAGAATTAGGTTATGTCTTTATTTGATTATTTTGTTGGAAAAACTTTAGGCCTACACATTTTTTTTTTCCCCAATACATAGTAGCCTAGAGACCAAAGTTTGTTAAAAATGTAGTCACCAATTCATCTCTAAACCGAAAAGACCTTAAGACGTTAAGGCCTGATACATTCTAATTTTTTTAGGTGCAGAATGAAATGTTTTGAGCGTATAACTGAAGAGGATCAATTAGATATTCTAAATAGAGGAGGAAGCTTTCAAAACAAAGATGAACAAGATTTATTTTATCAGTCATTAATAGAAGCCCATCCTGTTAAAACTAGAAGATCAAGAGTTACTACACAAACTGAAGAAGAACCTAAGCCTAAGCATTCTGTTGCACATGAAAGTTCTTTTACCTTTCATGTACTGGTTGGTGAAAAAAGAACTAAAGTTTGCAAAAAGGCTTTTTTGAGTTTGTATGGAATAGGCGATAAAAAGGTTAGAAGACTTAAAAATTTACTTTTAAAAGGTAAGTCGCCTAGAGACTTAAGAGGACAGCAGATGAATAGGAAAACGTTTCCTAAAGATTATACGGATCAAATAAAAAAGCACATTGAGTCCTTCCCTTTAAAAATAAGTCACTACTCATCTAAGGAAATTAAGTACTTAGATGCCAACCTTGATATCAAGAAAATGTACAATCTGTTCTTAGACAAATTTGAGGGAAGCGATGTAGTTAATAGCTACTATTATAAAGTATTTAAAGAGCATTTTAACTATCGGTTTGGAAGGCCCCAGATTGACACATGCTGTGAGTGTGAAATGCTTAATACTCGCATTAAAAACCCTCAACTAAATGAGACTGCTAAACGAGTAGCTGAAGCACAGCTATTAGTTCACAAGAAGCGTAGTAACAAATTTTATAAATCAATTAGTGAGACCAAAGATTACTGCGCCTCACACAAAAACGCTTTACTTTTATGTTTTGACTACTGTGCTAACATATCTTTGCCAACCCTTCCAGTTCAGGACGTGTATTACCTCAGACAGTTGTCAGTTTACCCATTCGCTATTCACAATAGCAATAATGACTCAGCAACTTTTTACCTATACCATCAAGGTGTTGCTGCTAAAGGTTGCAATGAAGTTTGCTCTTTCATACAAAAATACATTAATGACAATGTACCTGCAAATGTTGATGAATTGTACCTATACAGTGATAACTGCACAGGTCAAAACAAAAACCACACCATGATCAGGTTTTTGCAATATCTCATAGACAGTGGAAGATTTAAAAAAATTGTGTATCGACTTCCAATAAGAGGACACTCGTACCTGCCATGTGATAGGGTATTCGGCGTTGTAAAAAGAAAATTAAGAAGATGCGATCGCTACTATACCGTAAAAGAGGTAACGGAAATGATAATAAGTGCTTCAGTACAAGGGAAGTTTACGGTGGACTTGGTAGACAAAGATGACATTTTGGATTTCCAAAAGTGGTGGCCCAACTTTTATAAAAAAAGCACTTTCTCAGAGGAAACCAAAACTGAAAAGAGGGGGAAAAGGGAGTATTTTACCATAACTTCTTATCATGAGTTTTCTTTTCACCATTCCAAGAAAGGTCAAGTGGTTGTTTCGGATTTTATTGGTGGATTTCCTTCAAAGACCTTTAATCTTGCTAACCAATCAAATCAACAGGTTGAAATTTCACCTCCCACTGACATTCTGTATAAAGAAAAAGTTCCTATACCAAAGAAGAAAATGGATGACATCAAGAAGCTTGTCCAATACGTTCCTCAAGAACACCTAGCCTTTTACCATGAGCTTGTTTGTTGGCCAACAATTGAGAAAGACAGTTAAATAAGACTTTTTCTAACTCGATTCTATTTTAACTCATTATGAAATGTAATAATGTGTGTTTTTTTTACCAAAAATAAATTTGTATTTTAGTCACGCTTGAAAATAAAAAATGGGTTTTATGTTTTCAAACCTTTTTTTATGAAAGGGCTCATGTCAGTAGTTTTTAAAAATTTGTATAAAAATTAAATATAACATTAAAGTTACAAAAACCAAATTCTAATATTTTAAAGGATTAATATATCTAAAATAGCAAAAAAACTGAAACTAAGTATTGTAACTTAGCAACCAAACAGTTTTTCTTGATTTCCCAAAAATTTGGTTTCAATGACAACAGCCCTTTCATAAATAACTGATTCATGTGTTGTTGCACGTGACGCCTGCAGAATATGGGATACGGGCCTCTATCCGACCGCCTCTTAAAATAGCATATTATGCATATGTTCAATAATTGTTTTCTTTTGGAATTATTGCTTTTGGTGGTGCTTACAAAACTATCTTGCATCCTGTTTTTGTAGTGCAGAAAACAATACTTAAAGTTGCTTTTAAAAAACACTTTAGATATTCAACTAACGATCTTTTTGTAGAATCGGGAGTTTTGACAGTCAGGCAGTTATTTTTAAAATTTATTTTAGTTCACATTTACAAAAACTTTGATAATATTTTTGTAAAAATTACTCATCCCCACAATACACGCTTTTCTCAAAATGTTGGTATAATTGTCCCACAAACTTTAAAATTATTTTCACATACAAATTGCTTTCACTTAACCTAAATCATTTATTGTAACATTAGTACAGTAAAAATATTTTTTGACCCAAAAAAAATTAGCACAACCGGGGAATTTGGTACAGATGTTGGGTGTACCTTCCTTTTGAACATACTAAAAGTCCCCTAAAATTGAAGCTGTGCTACGGCCGCCATATTGGAAAATGGTGGCATATTTCAGTATTTTTCGCTATATTGACTTTATTATTAGAGATACAGGAAAAAACTAAATATACAAAATGTAGGTCATCTAAAAATACACATTTTTTGTATTTACCATCTTTCTCTAAACCCAACGGGTTTTGAGTTATTTGTTATTAAGTATATTTAGTTTTTTCTATTTATCAAAAATAGGTGAAACACATGGAAATTGAACGTTACTATCAAGGATTATGATAATGTATTCTATTTAGTTAAATAGTATGATACTATAAAATCTCAAAATTTAAGCTTATTTTATGAGTAAAACAACTACGCCACAGCAAACCTGCAGACTCAGCAAATTTCCATTTGATTGGATGTTTTATTAAAAAATGTATATAAATAAAATTAGGTTCAACAGGTACCTAGGTTTGCTGCTACAGGTAGGTTATTTTAGTGTGTTTTTTTAAGTAAAATATCAATACCTTACAATAAAATAACTAATTTTCCAAGTTTGATCAAAATATATCTATAAACAAGCAAACTGCAACAGTTAACTAATTCATAAGAATAGCATGGGAGTTTTAAATTTACAATAAACAAATTTGAATATACAAATTTTGGTTGTGTTTACTAAAAAGGTGGCGATTATTCGTCACGATTAGAATATTAACCAAATGGGTTTTTAAAAGGAGATGGAGCCTGTTATTTATGTAATATTAATTCGTACCAAGCACCGAAAATATTGTATGCACTAAGGTAATCTACCATATTTTGTAAAGTACGCAATAAATAGTCATATTAATATTTTATCTTCATTTTTTACCCATTTAATAGTTAACATTTTAGTATTTTGATGGCACCACCACACTAACTAACTATACTTGACATCCCATTGTAAATTTGGAAGGGTGTTTTTCGTGTCTAGTTCATGTTGGTGACTAATTAAGTATGGTATAGTATAGTTTGTTTTATTTATCAAAAATCGGTGAAACCCATCGCAATCGACGGTTACTTTCAAGGTTTACGACAATTATTCATCCCACTTAGTTGATATCAGAGTGATAGTGGGAAGCCATCAAAATATTAAAATGTTAATTTATTAAATGGGTAAAAATGAGTATAAAATATTAATATGACTATTGCGTAGTTTACAAAATATGGTTGATTTCCTCACTGCATACAATATTTCCGATACTTGGTACGAGTTAATATTACAGTACTTAAATTACTTGCTTCATCTCCTTTTGAAAACCCCTTCGGTTAGTATTCGAATCGTGACGAATAATCGCCATCTTTTTAGTAAACACAACAAAAATTTGTATATTTTTGTAAATTGTAAATCTTAAGCTAACATGCTATTATTATTAATTAGTTAACTGTTGCAGTTTGTTTGTTTATAGATTTATTATGATCAAACTTGGAAAATTAATTATTTTATACTAAGTTATTGATATTTTACTAAAAAAAACACACTATAATAACCTACCTATAGAAGCAAACCTAGGCACCTGTTGAATCTAATTTTATTTAAATACAATTAATAAAACATCCAATCAAATGGAAATTTGCTGAGTCTGAAGGTTTGCTGTGGCAGAGTTGTTTTACTTATAAAATAAGCTTAAATTTTAAGATTTTATAGTATCACACTATTTAACTAAATGGGATAAATTATCATAATCCTTGAAAGTAACGGTCAATTTCCACGTGTTTCACCTATTTTTGATAAACAGAAAAAAACTAAATATACTTAATAACAAATAACTAAAAAACCGTTGGGTTTAGAGAAAGATGGTAAATACAAAAAATGTGTATTTCTAGATGACCTACATTTTGTATACTTAGCTTTTTCCTGTATATCTAATAATAAAGTCACTATAGCGAAAAATACTGAAATATGCCGCCATTTTCCAATATGGCGGCCGTAGCACAGCTTCAATTTTAGGGGACTTTTAGTGTGTTCAAAAGGAAGGTTACCCAACATCTGTACCAAATTCCCCGGTTGTGCTAATTTTTTTTAGGTTTATGGAATTTTTCTCTTATTTTTACTGCACTACATGTGCGACAGATATCAAAATGTTAACATTCTAAATTCACCCTCTCTCTCTCTCTCTCTATTTAAGAAGCATGTTGTAGAGTGGCTTGTAGGATTGAGTTCAGAGGATACCGAGGCCGTTACCTGACCGTTGACCCTACACGTCACTACTGTACACAATCACTGATGATACACCACCTTGACTGACTGACCAATACACCACACTCCACCTCTCCTCTTCAATCTTCACCAGATTTTTATCAATTACCTCAGTTTGCACAAAGAGTCTTTTGTCAATTTCATCCCAAAACACTTAAAATTCAGTTTCAAGCAAGACAAATTTAAAAAATTTAAATTATACAAATTATTTTTTGTTTTCCTATAAAATTGTTTACCTCCCATTTAAAATTACTTTTTCGCAACTTTTTTCCTTTGTTATAGAAGGTATATATATTTTTTGTACACTTTTGTTTGCTTTATTTCTACAGTATATAATTTTTGTTATCTAGACAGTAATGTTTGCTGTATTATATTTAAGTAAAAAAAATACAATGTACTTATATATGTATAATTAATGGGAAATAAAATATTATTTCATTCATTCATTCATTCATTTAAGCGATCTGATCTTCAGACACATTTTATGCACTCACCACACAAGTCTTATAAATCAGACTCACCTGGAAAATAACTTCTCATTGGCAGTTAAATAATGACTACCAGAAGATTATTCCATGTGTTGGACTAGTTGGAGCAATGTGGATAGTTTTTAAGACGAGAGAGATAAAAGATCCCATTATCATAGAAGAAAGTGGTAACATTTTATTCAAATAACGTCCTAAACAAAGATAGACTCAACAATTATAAATACGAGTAACTACTGATTACACATGTATATGTATGCAAAATCAGCAGTTTACTAAAAAATAATACATTATATATTTATTACATAGGATTATAAAATTAAGATGTTTTTATATATGACAGCTAAAATAAATAACTTTGCATTATCATGTCGTCTTAATTTATTTAACCAATTGTAGCATCAATTTCAACATCTATATTCAGCTAAGGCCAGGTTGTGGTCAGCGTTGTTATGCAAGGTCTTTCCGTCGCATTTCCTTAAGCAGCTCATTGCCCATCTGGGCTGGACTTCGAGTCACAATCACTCCAGCCTGTAACATTCACACAACATCAGAAGAAGTTCACGACTTAATGGAACTCTTAACCATTACTGCCTTACTTTGGCAAGAATTGGTTAGTGTTAAAATTATTCGTAAAGAAAAAACATTATTATCTTAAACATTTTAGTTATGATATTCCTTATGGTACACCAATTATAGACATAACATACCAAAGAAGATAGTCTATATGGACCAGTTTTACCTATTAGCGAATTTCCCTATAGGAAAGTAGCTATTACCGTAGGTCTCATGGTAAAATCTAGGCCCGGGACCAATTTACTTTTTCATTTTGATGTCCCCAGAGGCCAAAAACACCATTCGTTCAAATTATATATATATATATATATACGTGTGTGTGTGTCTGTCCAAACAATAACTTGAGTAATTTTTGTCCAATTTTGATAAAATTTGGTTTGAAGGTGTAAGGCGGGATAACCTTGAATGAGTTCGCGAACCAGCATGATCAGACCATGCTTCAACTTATTCAATACTAGCTGTACCCGCGGGCTTTGCCCAATATGGCTCATTCACGTCCTGGTTGAAGTTCGTTCGCTACGCTCACTCACCTTTAGGTTGGAGCTCGTTCGCTGCGCTCACTTGCCTTCAGGTTAGCTCGTTCGCTACGCTAACTCTCCTCCAGGTTGAAGTTCGTTCGCTACGCTCACTCACCTTTTGGTTGGAAATTAGCTGTTGTCAAAATTAAAAAAAAAATAATAGTGCTGCACCCTGTTGGTAATCCTTGTAACTTTTATGCTATTGAACATCATAGAACAGAACCAATTTTTTAAATTGAAAAAGCTGTTAAGATTCATTAATTCCTTTTAAATATGAAACATCATAAGGTTAACATGGGGAACTACAGAGCCACTGGGGCGGAGCCCGAAAGGATTTTTGAGATAAGAATGTGCTTTAAATGTTAATCGGAAATGTGAGCTATCATCATGCCAAATTTCAGCCCAATCCGTCCAGTAGTTTATGCGCGATTGAGCAACACACACACAAACACACACACAAACTCACAAACTTTGCGATTTATAATATTAGTAAGATTTTTGTTACTGAGGAATTCAAAGTGACATTGGTTTACAACAGGAATCTAAATATATAAAAGGCAAAGCCCTCACTGACTCACTCACTCATCACTAATTCTCCCACTTCCCATTTACCTAGGAGGCTGAAATTCGGTACACCGATTCTTTGGGCATTAAATAGGAAAACTAAGTAGTTTTTATTCTGATCGGGCTTTCGGGCTCCGCCCCAGTGGCTCTGGAGTGACAAGTGGCTCCTGAAGACAAGTGAGCGTAGCGAACGAGCTAACCTGAAAGCAAGTGAGCGCAGCGAACGAGCTCCAACCTAAAGGTGAGCGAGCGTAGCGAACGAGCTCCAACCTAAAGGTGAGTGAGCGTAGCGAACGAACTTCAACCAGGACGTGATTGAGCCATGCGAACGAGATCATCTTGAAAATTAAGAAGTTAAACGGGGCAAAGCCCGCGGGTTACAGCTAGTAATATATATATATACGTCCGTGAACGCGATAAACTTGAGTAATTTTTGTCCGATTTTGATGAAATTTGGTCTTAAGGTGTAAAGCGGGATAAACTTGAATGATTTTGCAAACCAGCATGATCAGACCATTGGAACGGGGCTTAACAGGGGGTTTTATAGGGTAAAAATTGGTTTTTCTCACTTTTGACCCTCAAAACACAAAATTTCCCAATTTCCCCTTAGACCTATTTAAAGAGCTTAAAAAACAAATAATTTAGTGCATAAAAAAATTTTTGTTCGGTTATTGGTTACGGAGAAAATAAAAAAATTGGAAATTAAAAATTCCCATGTTATTCTTATGGAGAATATTGTAAAATGTTGTAGTTTGCTTGTTTATGGATATATTTTGATCAAACTTTATCAAATTTATTTATTTTATACTAAGCTATCATTATTTTACTAAAAACACACTTTATTAGTTTTCTTGTAGCAGCAAACCTAGATACTCGTTAAACCTAATGCTATTTTAATATATTTAATTGAAAATCAATTCAGACAAATGGAAATTCGCTTAGTCGGCAGGTTTTCTGCGGCGGGGGTATTTTTTAAATAATTTATTTAAAATAATGTTTTTAAAATAATTTAATTATTGTTATTAGCCTATGACGAACACATACAAGATGAAGATTCCTACAAACGATGAACGAGGATGTTAGCCAATTTTTAGTAGAAGCAATGGGCTTAATTCAGGGCCAAACTTACCTATGGGCGGACAGGGCCAGCACCCGGGGCCCCGTGCCCCCAAGGCCCTTGCACAATACTTTTTTTATAAGGTTTTTTTATAGGTTTTTATTAATAACTTCAAAAATAAATTCAGACACTTACCGAATGGCCTTCTTTTTTAACAGCTTAATTGTCGTTATCCTATACTTAAGGTTATTGTTAGGTGCACCTTTAAGGCATTACTAGGAACAAAATTCTTGACTCTAAGGGACTTTTCCTCAGAGTTGCACTGGGCCCCGTGTTTAAGCCTGGTTTACACGAGCATAGCTGCTAGGCTGTGACGGACCAGTTTCAGCTTCAATGAAGCCGTTCAACGTACGGCTGCGCCGCGTCGATCGAGTTGAAGGGGGCCTCGTGCTTGGGGTAAAAAATACAATAAATATAAAACTCTTGTCCCAACATAGAACGTAGCTTGTAAAATTGTGTTGTGTTGGAGATTCAATGGAGTTCAAATACTTTCAAAAATAAAAACATTGCTCCGTATATGTTTAATTAAATGTTATTCTTTTACCTCTAAGTATATACCAACCATAATTAACAACAGGGGCAGAAATATATAATCCATTCAGTTATATAAAAGGTTTTGTAAAATAATGATTATTATGCGTAAAAATTTGGATCACCGATTTAGTCGTTAGAGTCAAAATCATACAGCTCCAGTACGATTTTAAAAATCTATATATATACATTTTATAACAACTAGGGTCGTCTGATATCAACAAAAAATTAACATTATTTGTCGACTGAAGTCGATATACAATAAACAACCTTTTACAGTAAACTACATCTATTGAGTACCCTAATTGTGTTTTATTATTATTTTATTTATTGTATAGAAAATGTTTATTTATTTTTGTGCTAAATGTTTTTAAAGACTCATATTCATTTTAGAAGGCAAAGATTGTGTCAACCAAACAGACGGTTGTTATCAACCATTGTTTCAAAGTGTTATATTTTTGGATGTACATATTACCTTATCGTTTAATCGGAGATTGGGTGGTTGTCTAAAAACAATGTTTGGTGGATCTTTCAAAAAAATTATGGTGTGGTTGGAGGCCGGTGTGGAAATGGTTGCGGTATTTGTAAGCAGCTTTTAATGTAAACATATTAGTGACAGCTAGAAGTGAGAACTAATCCAAACAGCTGATCGTTATTTCATAAAATGTAATAGTAAACATTGGGAGAAAATTTGACAAAATTCGAACCAAATTGGGTTTTTGATGGTTCGTTATTTTGTTTTCAAAGAAGCGAGGCCATGTTTTTATAGCCAAAGACACTCTCATCAATCCAGTAAATACGGAAAAATTATTAGAACCTTGATCGGAACTTTAGTTTTCTAGGATTAGGCCGCGCAAAATGACATTTTGGCACAGAATAGACAAACAGACAGACATAAATTGAGATAAGACTCGTTTCGGCTTTCCAGGGTTGCCACCACAGTGGGATGATAAAATTCATGCAGAATTCATGGTTTTCATTGGTAGTTTACAAAAAATTCATGGTCGTTGTGCTTATACAATTTCAACACAATTCAGTTTTGCTGATTTCATAAACTGACGTTAAAGAGGCAGTTTCTTTGTGTGTTACTTTTGAATAACCTTTCATACTTAATATACAACTTTTTTAGAGTGCTTTATAAACATTCAAAAGAAAGTTGAAAACAAAACTTGTATGCTCATATTCTATATGAGATATTATTGGAGAAGAATTGTAAAATATATTAAGTCTAGGTCTAATTCAGTCATTCCACCGGAATAAAACAAAAATCCCACTCACCCAGCCAAAAAAGTCCTGTTTCATCCAGTTTTATCCCCCTACATAATTGTCATAAAATGTGCATTCTGGTTTATCTTATTCCACAAAGTACTAAGATGCATCCTACACTCATCTCCATTCATACTAATACCTACATAATTAATACCTACTATGTATGGTCGCCATTTAATAAACCTTGGACCTTTAATAATAAACCTTTAATAGACCTTGGAATGAGTCACAGCGGCCCTGTCCTGCACCTGCTTCATGTCTCTCTCTCGCGTTTGTTATAATTACTGTAAATGTTTAAACAACGATACCGACTGAACCAGCCAAGCGATTTTAAAAATTTAAAAAGTAAAATTAATTTAAAATTATTGTCTTTAAAATTACTACCTGCAATTTTCATTTTTTATTTTGTAACACAATTATTTTACTATAATTTTTTTAACCAGCAACTTAATTCAAATTTATCTTTAATGGCGTGAATTGTTATCATATCCCGTTCACAAATCATTTTTTGAAAATGAAAATCGGATGAAAATTCCACCAATGAACATCAACACAAAATGACTCCATTTTGGTGCTGTGACGTGGTGGTAGAATTTGGAACTAAACCTGGGATGTTTAGCCTTAATAATTGATTAAATATTAATTGTAACACTTTTATTTTCATTTAAGGGCTATTTTATTTTATTTGTAAGCATAATTGTTATTTTCTTTAATACATTTCCTTTTTTTCATAAATTGTGTTTTTATTATTTTTCACAGCAATCAAGTCTCAGGAATTAGCATAAAATTTCATAAGAGATTAGAGTTAGGATTTTTATTGTTTAAAAGCCTTAAAATTTCCTCTTTGGCCTCAACATAGTGGTCCTTCGAGCCGGATTTTGATTAGTTGTGGAATATTATAATAACAATTTATTTGAAGTGAATAGGCCTTACTATTTAATTGTGTTTTAAATAAATATTATTTGTTCACTTATTAATCAATTGAATTGTGTGAAGTTGTTTATACTTGATTAGTGTTTATTACTGTCTTCATTACTCATTATTTAGGGGTAAATTTTGCATTTCAAACTCAAATTGATAACAGCAATCATCAGAATAGTTGTTCAAATATAACATGGCATAAATTAATTTATTGTTGAAATTTCACAGACATTTCAGAACAATTGTTTGTTGTATAGAATAAGTTTTAACTATTTTAATTGTCATGGTCCATTGTTTATTTGTCATTAGTATTTTCATAAGATGTATTTTGTTCATTTAATGTTTCATTGCAGGTCAGCACTTACAATCTGTTTTCAATTGTTTATAACTAATTGAATGGTTTCATACTAATGCAATTTTCAGTAGGTAGTTCTACTACTGTACAAGCTGTTTAATCATACTACAGCCAAACTAAATTCATATTTTTTCATTCATTTAATTTTCCTTTTAACCCAAACCCATCCCAGTCCAACATGGATGCCGAAGAGTTCAAACGCAAGGCTACCACTTTGAAGAGAAAATTAGTAGATAGTTTCAAGGAAGTTCAAGTAATAAATGAAAAGGGCAGAGCAGCACTCAACAATAAGGGCCAACATAATTCCTTCAAGGGCATGTTTAAGGTTCTTGAGAAATATTATTCAAAATTTGAAAATATTAGGGATGAGCTCACAGACCTGTATGAAACTGAGAAGTCTACTGGGAAACAAACCTTTCCTCAAGAAGATGACCTAACAATGCAAACTAAAGCTAAACGTTACTATTATGAAGCACACACTTCACATGAAACTATTCTCTCAGAGGTTAGCACTACTTCATCAAGGCAGAGTATGGGAATTAATTAATCTTTGTCACCAGAAGCCAGAAGCAATAAACACTTGCCTCGCATCAATCTTCCACATTTCAATGGCCAGATTACGAATTGGCCCAAGTTTCGAGATGCCTTCACTTCCATTATCCATAATGATGCCTTATTATCAAAAATGGAGAAATTTCACTATCTCGTCTCTTCTTTAGGGGGAACTGCCTCTGCAGTGATAAGACATCTTCCTTTGGTTGACGACAACTATGATATTGCCTGGAAAGCTTTAAATGAAACTTTGAATAACAAGCAAATGCTTTCTTCAAATTACCTCAATCAATTGATTGCATTCAAACCACAACAGGGGAAAACAACTGTAGATTCACTTCAGTCATTCCTTTCTCAAATTTCAGATAATATTGCTGCATTTAAACTTTTGAAAATACCTAATGAAGGTGACTTCATTCTGTTTCATATAGCAGTTAGGCTGTTGTATCATACAACTCGAGAGCAATTTGAGTTGCAGCATAAAGGAAAAGATTTTCCTGTTTTCAATGCTTTGACTAAATTTCTCCGTGAACGCTCTCTAGCTCTTCAGTTGGCTGGAGGAAACACACAACAATTTGAGATAAGGCCATTTACTTCTGGGAAGAATAGTGGGAGCGTCAAACCATCAAATAGTCGTAACTTGAAAACTTCACTCATATCAAGCTCTTTGCCTAAATCCTCGGCTAACTCTGACAGCAATGATGTATGCTTCGTATGCCAAAGGGGGTCTTATGCTCTATTCAAATGCAATAAATTTTCTGATGCATCAGTTGATGATAGACATAAAATGTCAAAGTCTTGGCGTAGATGTAGTAACTGCCTGTCATACTATCACTCAACCAATAGATGCAATTCTAAATGGTCTTGCAAGTTCATAATTCACTTTTGCATCTACCCGTTCCTTATAGCAACACATCCTCATTGGAACATGAAGATACAACTGCAATTAAGGCTAATTTTGTGAATCCACCAGATTCATCATTAACAGCAACCCTGCCTGAACAAAGTCAAGTCTTGTTGGGTACAGTTGTTGCTGAAATTCAGGATGTTCATGGTAACTTCACTCAAGTGAGACTTGTAGTGGACTCAGGTAGTCAGCACTCATTCATCACAAAGAAATGTGCAAATAAACTTGGCTTGATAATTAAATCATTCCCTCACAAAATCAGTGCTATTGGCCAGACAGTTTTTAATGGCACTAAAGGCAAAGTACGCTGTCACCTTAAACCACGTAACTTGCAGTCACCTATTGTTGAAACTGAAGCAATAGTTGTAAATAACATTACATCTCACTTACCTAATTTTGTCATGCCCTCCAATATTTGGAAAAATTATGCTACCTTTGACTTAGCTGACCCTAACTTTTGGCAACCAGGTCCTGTAGATTTTCTACTGGGATCAGATTTGTTCTCAGATATTTGGGATACATCCACCATGACAGTACAGGACAACCAGCCAAAGATCTTTTCCTCTATATTTGGTTTTATAGGCATAGGACGAGTTTCTGGAACTTTTTTATTATCCGTTGATGGTAACAACTCCTTCTTCACTGTTAACAATGAAGCTCATGACTTGAGACAACAGATCCAACGCTTTTGGGAACTTGAAGAGCCCCATACTGACGTTAGTTTCACAAACCCTGAAGACGAACCATGTGAAGCTCATTTCAAGAACACCCACTTCAGGATGGACGATGGTCAATATGTTGTACGCCTACCTTTCAAGACGTCTAGTCCACAATTAGGAAATTTTGAAGGAACATCACTGAAGAGATTCTACAATCTTGAAGGAAAACTGTTTAAAGACAAGAATCTGATGTCAGAGTATTATGATTTCATGAAAGACTATCAAGATCTGGGTCACATGAATGTCACAACTTCCCCTTCAAAGTATGTCATTCCTCACCACTGTGTGGTAAAAGAGGATCGAGGCAAAACAAAATTACGTGTTGTATTTGACGCCTCTGCTCAGTCATCGCACTTTTCTTCTTTGAACAGCCAACTCATGGTGGGTGCAAAGCTGCAACAAGACATCAGGGACATTCTTCTGAGATTTCGTTTGCACCCAGTTGTCTTCGTGGCTGATATTGTCAAAATGTATCGGAAAATTTTGGTTGATCCACAGGACAGGTCCTACCAACACATTTATTGGAGATTTAATCCAGCAGACCCAATAAAAAAGTATGAATTGTGCACTGTCACGTATGGATTGGCTTCCGCACCCTTTCTAGCACTTAGAGTTATGAAGCAACTCGCTTTAGACGAAGGTGAGAAACATCCAAGAGCTTCTAAAGCTATATCGCAGGATATGTATGTGGATGATATAGTGACTGGCACATCTTCACTGAATAAAGCTTTGAAGCTTCAACAAGAAACCATCCAGTTATTAGAAAAAGGACACTTTTCGCTAAGTAAATGGGCAAGCAACCAAGAAGAACTTTTAAAAGTGGCCAATTCAGGACAGCAAGCAGACTCAGTCAACTTCTCTTCAAACAAAGACTCTAGTGTGAAGATATTAGGACTTCATTGGGATCCAACAAATGATGTCTTCATTTTTAAGCTTCAGGACTTCTCTCCAGCATCTACCAAGCGATCTATTTTATCTACTGTTGCTAAGATATATGACCCTTTAGGGTTCCTGGCACCAGTCACATTTTTAGCCAAAGGGATCATGCAGGAGTTATGGAAGCTTGGCTTGAACTGGGATGAAGAAACACCCTTTCATCTTAAATCAGTTTGGGAAGAGTTCATCAAACAGCTTAGGAACTTGTCAGACCTCACCATACCAAGACTTGTTGTACCCAACAAACCCCTTTCTTATCAACTCGTGGGATTTTCAGATGCATCAGCACAAGGATACTGTGCTACACTGTATCTTAGAGTTGTCAGTGATGACAAAATATTCACACACCTTCTCGTCACTAAAACTAAATTAGCACCAATCAAAACTGTTTCTATACCCCGTCTTGAATTGTGTGGGGCACATCTTTTAGCTAGACTTCATTCTTCAGTATCCAAGATGTTTTCTCTAAATACTGCAATCAAGTTTGAAGAACCAGTCTTCTTTACCGATGCATCAATTGTATTGGGCTGGCTCCATATGCCACTTTACAAGCTCAAGGTTTTCATCTCAAATAGAGTGTCACAAATTACAGAGCTCACATTGTTGTCATGTTGGCGACATGTACGTACAAGTGAAAATCCAAGTGATTGTGGATCAAGAGCATTGTCTGTGGACAAGCTCAAGAACAACAGTTTATGGTGGCATGGTCCCCAATGGCTACGTGATCATGCGGAAGAATGGCCGACATCAAATGTGGACCTGACATTACAAACTCATCTCCCAGAACTGAAGATTGAACACACTGCATTGATGTCTACTGACTCGGAACCTTTCATCATAACCTTCATCTCATCACAATCATCATATTACAAGATCTTGACAGCAATTGCTTGGTGGAAAAGATTTATAACCAATGCAATGGCAAAAATAAATTCTGGTCTAATCCGCATCGGTCCGCTACACCCTTTTGAAATGAGGGAAGCTTTAATTTATGTAGTGAATAAGCTTCAGTCACACTACATATTTCAAGACGACACTTGCAACAAGGAAGAAATAGCCAATTCCAAGTTTTCCAACCTCTCTCCATTCTTCGATGAAAATGGCACCCTTAGAGTTGGCGGAAGACTAAACAGAGCTTCACTTCCTTCCGATCAAAGACATCCTATTCTGCTGCCAAAGTGTCACTTCACTACGTTGCTTGTGGACTATTATCATAAGCTGTATTTACATCCAGGACCTGGTCTCTTGCAAGCATTAATTCAGCTTCGATTCTGGATACCTGCATTACGAAGTCTCGTTCGTCATCGCACATTCAAGTGTTTGACTTGCTACAAAGACAAGGCAAAGAACCTCACACCCAGAATGGCTGATCTTCCTCCATCAAGAGTAAATCCGAGTAGAGCCTTTCTTCATGTAGGTATCGATTTTGCTGGTCCTTTCCCCATGAGAGAATCTCAACGAAGAAAAGCGGCAGTCACTAAAGCCTACCTTTGTGTCTTTGTATGTATGGCTACCAAAGCCGTTCATTTGGAAATCGTCAGTGAACTGAGTACAGATGCATTTCTGGCTGCTCTCTCAATAGATTTATTGGTCGCAGAGGACTCCCCGAACAGTGTTACTCAGACTGTGGCACAGATTTTCAGGGAGCTGCTAACAAGTTGAGAGTTTGGGTCTTGGTATCGCCAACAGTCAACTCAAGAGGACATACTTCATCAAGCAACCAAATTGGAAATAAAGTGGAGCTTTAATCCTCCTTCAGCACCCCACTTCGGAGGCCTCTGGGAAGCTGCCGTGAAGTCAGCGAAGACACTTCTACGAAGAGTGGCAGGTGACACACCACTCACATATGAAGAGCTCACAACTTGGTTTGTCAGAATTGAAGCTGTTTTAAACTCCAGACCTTTATGTCCGTTGTCTTCATCTCCTGAAGAAACTGAGTTCCTATCACCTGGCCATTTTTTGATTGGGACATCACTCCTTGCCACCCCTGAACCGTCACTTTTAGACACTAAAGTATCATCTTTATCTTGTTGGCAATTGCTGCTAAGAATGACTCAACACGTCTGGCAAAGATGGAAGGGTTGAATACCTTACGTTTCTACAAAAGAGGAACGAATGGACCAAGAACTACGAGAACGCAAAAGTAGGCGATCTTGTCTTGCTGAAAGAGCCAAATACCCCTGTTCTTCAATGACCTTTGGCGAGAATTGTATACGTGCACCCAGGTGAAGACGGTATTGTCAGAGTTTTGACAGTAAAGTGTGGACGTTCTGAGTTGAGAAGACCTGCAGTCAAAGTTGTTCCTCTTCTTCCCCTCCATACCAGTCACTTTGATTAAGTACCAAATTCAGTAGAAATTTCTTTGGAAATTTCGGTGGGGAGTATGATTAAGCATCTTTTTATTTAATTAAAAATAAGTAGATTTTATTTTATTGTATTTAAAAATATTCATTTTATTTTGGTAATTCAATTTGCAGTTTCATAAATATTTAAAACTTTGTACTCCATTTGTTAGAATAATTTTCATGAAATGGTTTCATTCATTGAAGTTAGTTAAGTAAATCACTCATAGATAGGGTGAGCTGACAGGTTGGGTACAATGGTCATACTGGACGGTCACAACGGTTGCTCCAGTGGACAAAGAGACAGAGACAGAATGTGACATGTGTTTTGTGCTTGGACTGAGGAGAATATTTTTCGCCATGTAGTCGTGAGTCAGACATTTATAGACATTATTTTCAAGGGTCATCAGCATCCCGTTCTCATTATTAATTAATTTTCCAAGGGTCAGCAGTATCCCTTTATTTTTAACAGACTTTTATTCAGTACAGTAACTTACAGTGCATACCTGTGCAATCAATCCTCAACAAGTTCCATTAAAGTACAGTAGTCACTAACTGAGGCTAATTGAGCCACTGCAGCTCTAATCTTCAACTCACTTTGTGGTCTAGTGGTCAGAGCATTGGACTTATATTCTAGTGGTCAGAGCATTGGACTTATAATCTCAACATCCCGGGTTCCATCCTACCTGGCAGCAATATCTTTTTGATCATTAATAATTGATTAAATATTAATTGTAGCACTTTTATTTTCATTTAAGGGCCATTTTATTTTATTTGTAAGCATAATTGTTATTTTCTTTAATACATTTCATTTTTTTCATAAATTTTGTTTTTATTATTTTTCACAGCAATCAAGTCTCGGGGAATTAGCATAAAATTTCATAAGAGGTGAGAGTTAGGATTTTTATTGTTTAAAAGCCTTAAAATTTCCTCTTTGGCCTCAACACATCTAAAATAGTCAAATCACTGCCTGCTCAATGTAACCAGTCACAACTGAGAAGATGGGAATTGTCTTACCAATGGTCTACAAAGTCTAGACAACCCCCAAACCTAAACCTAAGATAATACCTTTCATCTAACCCACTCCACTTCAACATCCAACCCAACTAGCAGGCTTACATATTTATTCATATATATATATATATATATAGTGCATATAAGAGACTGAAACTGTGTTTTTTGAATTCCTACCATTGGCAACACTGAATCAACAACTCACTGGCCACCATTTTGGACATGTAGAAAACTCTCTCTTCCTTAGTTGAAAATGCTGTCAGTGACAGTGAAATATTCTAATGTTTTGTGTATATAGTTGTAAAGTTATGTGTTTCCTGTGCCAGTTTGGACTCTTTCCCATTCAAGTAAGCCTGCTATCCTCTCAAAAAATCCTATTGACACTTTAAGATTTTGACCTTATGCAACAGCAGTTTTAATATGACGAAATACGATAAAATACAAGTTCAGTTTCACTGGCCGCGTATGCATTCTTGAAACTTCATTGGGTGTAGATCAGCCAACCGAAAGTTGGTCGGATAGAGTTGTTAGAGAAGATTGGTGGGGGTTATATTGTTCGGCTGGTAAGGATTTTGTTTGCAAAATCAAGCAACAACGCCAAAAGCAAATTTCAAACATAATAGAGCCCAAATAATTTAAAGCATTGCGATTCGGCAGTGTTGGATTTATTTTGATTTCGGAGCTATTGGAATTATTCTAAATTCGGTACCCTGAAAGTTTGTAGTGTTGGAAAAAAGATGGGGTTGGTTTTTAAAATAAATATTTCGGCTCTGTTACATAAACATCTCTTTCGGTGCTATTGGAATTTAAACTCCAACAAGGTCGAATGTGACATTTGGTCGATTTGGACTAAAAACATGATTCGGCAAATTCTGAGGTTAAATCAAAACAAACAAACTGGCATAATATATTCCTGGAATTTGACAATAGTTAAATATACTTACTCTACTTTAATAAAATCACTTTGTCATTAGAGAATATTTACTGTGAAATGGAGACATGATTACTAATTCCAAATCAACTAATGAATAAATTGTTATTTAATTATTGCCTACAAATTAAGTGATGGTTACTTTGAAAATAATTAATTTAACATGAGCAGATATTAAAATATTGAATCTTCTTGCAAGATTAATTTTGATCATTATATTAATAGAATATAATAAACTGTTGGGACATAATGATTATTTACGATTCGGAAAACGTTAAACGATAGGCCAAGGAAGCAAGATTCGAGTTTGGTTTATAAAATGCAGTAGCCTAAAAACTGAATGTTTTCT
Source organism: Macrosteles quadrilineatus (assembly GCF_028750875.1). Lineage (NCBI taxonomy): Eukaryota > Metazoa > Arthropoda > Insecta > Hemiptera > Cicadellidae > Macrosteles > Macrosteles quadrilineatus. The sequence goes on along the minus strand of NW_026542594.1, from coordinate 82,947,569 downwards.
AACAAATCAGACAATGACATACTAAATTAATTTATTTGAATCTTAAATTAAATTTCTTTCGTAAGTAATACAACATTGTCCCTAATTGACAACATGCCAGTTTGTTTGTTTTGATTTGTCCTCAAAAATTGACATGGGAACATTGAACACATGATTGCACCATCGATGTATATAACCTTACACCTTAGACATTCCATCCCCATGTTAAAGTTGTAGCAAGGCCACACTAAAAAAAACAGGCCGTAATGCTCGTCAAGCATGACGTCATGATAGAAGACGGCAATGACGTAGGTTTTATTTATTTATTTATTTTCCAAGGAAAGATTAACACAAGCAGCTGATCACAAACGGCAAACATTACATCATTGCCGTCTTCTATCGTGACGTCATGCTTAACGAGCATTACGGCCTGTTTTTTAGTGTGGCCTTGGTTGTAGCCAGGTTTTTAATCAAAATCAAATTTGTCTTAGTTGATGTGAGCCACCAACAGATTGCACTGATCTAAATTACTGACTTCTGTCGATTACACAACGGTTTTTACCAAGTCAAACTGATGGACCGACTTATTATGAGCTATAGTAACTGTAATGACCCGTCAACTATGTGAGTAATAAAAAATAAGGTAGAAGATAGAATTTTAGACACTAGCACATTCTGCGACTGGCTCACAAAACTACATTCTTTGTCAGTAAAAAATTGGCGACAGCTGATCCATATAAATGGGATGTCTTCTTCTGTATCCAATAGTCAATGCTAACACCATCGATGTTACTACTATCTATTACTATCTATATTACCGTACTACTATGGTTCACACTCACTACAGCCTATAGCCAAAAATGTTCATCCGCAAAGATATTCCACCATACTTCAACCGCTTCTAGCTAAAAAATCCAACTGTACAATATATTTATGGTCGATTTTTCGACCACTGGACGACCTCTAGTTTTAGTAAAAATGTAATCAGACAAGTTGAAATTTGCTTAGTCTGCAGGTTTGCTGCTGCAGAGGTATTTTTGTAATACAGGGTTAAAAGTTTCTACTCAGCAGCTAAACTATAAAAAGCTTGGTAATTTTAATTATCTTTAGGGACAACTAAATGCAATATTTACAATTATTAATAACAATAACCTATTAACTAATTACTGAGATGGTTTCGATGCTTTCTGTGTCTTACCTTTTCAAGGGCATTTATCTTGTCCTGGGCGCCTCCCTTGCCACCAGAGATGATAGCCCCAGCATGGCCCATCCTACGTCCCGGGGGAGCTGTCAGACCAGCAATGAACGATACCACAGGTTTGGCCTTAGGACCCTGCAAACAACAATTTTGTTATTGTAAAAATATTCTGAACTATATGAAGGTCACAGGTTTAAAACCAACAGAGTCACAAGACTAAAACTTTTCAGGAGACCAAAACAAGTTTAAAACATACCTAAAAGAGTCATGTTTGATAGGTACCTACTGGTAAATATGTTTTTTATATGTTTATTGCATTAATTTAAAGATGAACTGTTTTTACTATCATAGGTGGACTTAGTTAGTTTTCCCCAGGAAATATATTCACTGAAAACCTTTATTCAATAAAAATGTATTTAACACGTTCAGTGCTGACTACATCAATTGATGTAGTCGCGCCTCAAGCGGCCTTCATCAATTGATGTAGTTGCTCAACCCCTACTACATTAGTTCAGTATGAGCACAGCCATTGCCGGGGAACGTTAAAATTGTTGCTAGCCTGTAGCTTAGAATGTGAGCTTTATTTTGGTGTAGGTTGGTACTAAAATTTCCCGTAAAATCCCATCTGACAATGCTTTTGCCCCGGTTTCGGGGATTTTCTCTCTTCAAGTCATATTACAAAGCCACTGACTACTGATCCAGGCAGTTCTGCTGCCTGTGGGTGTTTTAGGGAACTACGTCCAATCTCGGGCTAACGTAGTACAATCGCCGCTGCCCTTTTGTTATTCGTCAGATTTAAATATTTGAATGCCAATTGTGTTCGCTGTTACGGTACCGCGCCGCCATTGGCGAGCGCCTGTTGGAATGCCTGCCGCACTGAATGTGTTAATAGTAAATTAAAACAAAAAAAATAAGACTGCAAGTTTTTTCCCTGAACCACTAGCTATTGCTCATCAACTTCGCCCGACATACTTTTGGATTTTACTTCTACTATGACCCAGCTGAAGTTGTGACTTCCCTACGGGCTAAAATGACCTTTGTATTCATTTTCCGTACAGTAAAAGTTATTAGGGATTAAATCCATTGGGTTGCCATTTAGTTTTACCTCCTGTTTTTTGGCGTCAGGCATCAAACTGTACCTCATCCAAAATCTGCAGATACAACTTGACAGGTACTCTAGCAGCGTCAAGTTTGATCTCATACCTCTGTGTCATCTACATCTAGTTGTATATATGTCTAGCTGTAGCCTACCTATGCCTAGTTGTATCTATGAATCTACGTCTAGTTGTATCTATGAATCTAGTTGAATCTATGAATCTATGAGTCTAGTTAAGTTGTACCTATGAATCTACATCTAGTATCTCCCCTTCAATGTGTCACCTTGTTTAAAGGTTAACTGAATTACTGTTGGCAGCTTTAAGTGTATTATGTAGTCATTTTACTATATTCTATTCTTAGTTTTAGTTTGTTTTCTACATTATACCATTCCTTTATTAAATTTTTTATTTTAGAGTTATTCTTATTTAGTTGTCTAAAGTTATGTAGGTACTTTTAATTGAAAAAAAATATATGTATATTCTGTAATTATTGTTCTTTTTTAATAAACTGATTTCAATTTTATTTATTTGATTAAATTTTCTTATTGTATTTTGCCGGACAAATTCCTCACAGAGTTTGAGGTTAATTTAACAACACAAAAGTTAAAACTAAAACAGTTCAAGGATAGTTTGCCGGAAAACTATTTCAATTACATTTGTTTGTATTTCCACAGAATAAACTCACATTTTTTATTTAGATATGATATACTACTTCAGTCAAACAATTCCCAGGATGAATTTGTGTAAACATTTAATGTGATTGCCAGCGGGAAATTCACCTTTCAGTAGTTGGTACGACTCCTGGGGAAAGCGCAGCATTGGAAAGCGCTTTTCATGTATCTGCAAGTCTACAATGTCGACTACTGTCGGTCGTGTATCTGCATAGTAAAATGGCATTTCACAAACAGGGTGCGAACATTAAGTTCTGTGTTTAACTTAAAAAAAAAACCACCTAGTGAGACTCATGAGATGTTAATTCAAGCTTATGGAAAAGAGGCGATTGAAAAAAATTGAGGAGAAACAGGGGTGTCATTTGGGGGGGGGGCAGGGGAGGGGCATTTGCCCCCCCCTGGTTCCTGGGCTAGAGAGAAAAAAATGCTTTACTAGCTAATATACAAATATTTTCTCCTGTCAAATCCTAAAAAGCACGGCAGACAAAAATATTGCCTATTCTTCTACAGTAATTTGAAACAAAAATATTATTTTTTAGTGTCTCAGTAGCACATTCAAATTAATTGTGTCAAATTATTTTATTGATAACTAATAAATAATAAAATTTTATTTGCTTTTAAGTACTTAAATACTTATGTTTTATTTAAAAACCAAATTAAACTGTTATGAACTATAGGCAATGAATACAACCGTATTCATTGCTATATAGGTCTAAATGTTGTACAAGAGAATTTGGTCATAAATCTAATAACAAAAATAATATTAATACACCATGAAACTATTGATCAAGTTTCTTAGATGACTAACTTACCAACATATTATTATGTTTCTGTCTGTTATCAATAATTGTTAGTTTCATTAATTTTCTGCCTGAATTCAAATAAATTTGACTCATAATTTTGTTTTTATTCGAAGTGCTTTTGACAATTAAAATAAGCTTAAACCCCTCTTTTTTTAAAAAACTGCAAAATTTTCTAGAAATTTCCCCGAACCTCCCCCCTCCGGTTTGCTGGGGGGTATTCCGTACCCCCCAGTGTTTGCCCCCCCCCCCCCCAAGGATTTGGTGAAATGACGCCACTGGGTGAAAAAGAGCGAAAAGTCCAGTTTATGAGTAGCACAAACGGTTTTGTGAAGACTGTGAGCATTGACGATGACCCTCATAGTAGACGTCCTTCAACATCCGTTAATTACATAAACCTTGAGCGAGTACAATTTCATCGATTGTTAATTTATGATTTTCATGCAAAACTTGTCATACTAGCTCAATGTTTACTCAGTTAGCCCTAGTTTTAGAAGATGCTTCTCGTAGTGTAAGAAGTTTGCACCCAAATTTCTCGGACCTCACCGTTTCTGAAATTAATTTTGAAAGGTGTCAGAGGCCTAGGGTATGACATGATATGGAATTTATAGAGTACTTACTAAAAAATACAACCATAAACAATGTGTGTGTTAATTGCTGTTTTTGAGTTTTATAGCTAATCAGTTTAAACAACATATATTCTTCAATGAGTTCTACAGTTGTCATGTTGCATGGGCATATTACTATTTTAGGCCCTATAACAAAATTCTTATGTAAAGCTGTAGGCCTACTAATGTCAATAATAGATCAATTATGTATTTATGATGATGTAACTAATAATGCTATTGCAAGTGTGAGGGTTTTATACTTAGGAGGTTAGGAGGCAGGGAATAAATGATGCATATTGCATGGTGGAAACATAGAATTTTTATTTTCTTCTTTTGCTTGCAGCCATGAAGCCAGTCAACAGGCCCTAAAATTGTGATATGTTGATTGATTTGTTTATGATCTTTTTATATTAAGTTCAACTCAAAACTTGTTGTAATTTAGCTATTTAGTTATTTTAACAGTTATAAAAATAGGAAAGAATGTCTTAAAAAATAAATGTTATTTTCTTCTTTCTTGCAGTTGAGGCAATTTTTGTTAAAAATATATAACCAATGAATAATTTAATTTACATGTTAAGTAACCACAACCACGCCCAGGCGGATAACTCAGGACAAAATGATGGTTTGGGTGCTGGGCTTCATAGCAACTACGAAACCCTGACAAGTCACAACATGGCTTCCTCTGTCCCAAAACATTCGGAGGGAAACCAGGAAGAAATAAATAATATGGTTACGCTTGGAAACTCAATTGGTGCTGAAAATGCAAGCAGCAATGAATGGAAAGAAGTAAGAGGAAATAAAAATAATAACAAGAGCTACGCAAATGTAACTGCAGTTGGTACAAACAGGTCTACAGCAGACGAAACAAAGAAGAGCAAAGATCCAGCACTTATGCAGACGAGCGAGAAGCAGAAGAAGTTTCAACCAGAACGAACACAAGTAGGAATGGCTAAGGGAACAGCGACTCGCCATCTTGAACAGAAAGTTAGACAGTCACAGTTTAATAAAAACACTCGGAAAGTTGTAATTGGTTCGGGTAAACACAGTGATTTTATATCAGGGACGAAGAAAGCCTGGTTTCACCTAGGCAAAGTTAAAAGTGGAACATCAGTTGATGCAGTTAAACAATTTGTGATTGAAAACTTCCCCAACGTTGGTTGTGAAGTGGAGAAGCTCGAAACGAAAGGGATCAGTGATAGTTTCAAGATAGGAGTAGACTTTGCCGCTAAGGAAGAATTTCTCAACAGTTCAGTTTGGCCAAAAAATGTTACGATCAAACGTTTTTTATTCAGAATAGCCTCGGGGAAAACAGTGTCAGAGAGTCAAGGGAGACTAGGCCTAGGCCTAAACCAAGTCAAGGTAATCTCCAACTAAATCCAAAGTCTAGTGACCTCACAAATGTAAATAAATCTAATGTAAATAAAATAGCCTTTCTAAATGTACAATGTCTAAGGACTAAATTCAATTTGATGCCAGTCTTCTGCTCTGAGTCATATCTTAACATCCTATGTATAAGTGAGCATTGGTTGGCGGAAGAGGAAATTGATTTCTACTCTAAATTTGAAAACTTTCAGCTAGTGGCATGCTACTGCAGAAGATTACGTCTAGGTGGAGGTGTGGCTATCTTTGCAAATGAAGACCTAGCAATAAAACCCCTTGATTTGGAAAGTTATTGTGTCGATCTAGACCTCGAAGTGACTGGCATTGAACTATTAGAAACATCAATAATAATTCTGAGCATATGTCGATCTCCAAATGGCCACATTGGCAATTTCTTTGAAGGGCTGGACACCTGTCTCTCCGACTTTTCAAGTTTGAATAAAACAATAATACTGGGAGGAGATTTTAACATCGCCCTAAATTGTGACGAAGCCCACACAAGAACCTTCGCAAACATACTACGAGCACACGGCCTATTTATTACCAGCGTAGCACCGACAAGGGGAGATCGATGTCTGGACACGATTGCAACGAACCTGGACCTGTGGGACTACGAGGTTGAGGTGACGGAGCCTCTGATTGCGGACCATGGAGCAGTGATAATGAGTACATACGACAGCTTGGTGAGTAGCACTCCAATTTTCCCTGCATGGCACCTAGAGTATGCACGAAGCTTTAGATTAATTAAAGAGGATCACCTTCCACATTTCAGAGAAAGCCTATCACAGATTGACTGGACCTGCGTCTTACAGGTTAGTGATCCTGAAGAGTGTTTTAAGCAATTTTTTAATCTAGTCAATGATAGTTTTAACCATCACTTCCCTTCTAAGACAGTGAGAAATTCATCCAATAGGCCTAAGTTAGCTAAGGTTAAACAGGGAAAGTCAGATGTTAAGATATGGTATACACCTGATCTGGCTAGGTATAAGAATTTAGTCTTAGCCTTAAGAGATAGATACCTATCGGCCTCCTGTCAATACAGAAAAGAACGACTTCGTCTTATGTACAGTAAAGCTAAGAACTCCTATAAACTTAAAGTCGATGAGGCCAAAAAGTTGTTCAATGTTAATCAAATTGAAACTGCTTTAAATCCCTGTAAGGCAGCTTGGTCCCTTGTAAATGAGTCCAGGGGGAAAACCAAATCCAAAACCATGTTGAGCAACGCTAGCCCGGATGAGTTTAACAAGTTCCTGCTTGACAATGTCAATGAAATTGTAAATAGTATTCCGAATACAGATCTGAATCCCCTGAATAGTATAAGTCAACTGATGTCTCATGTTAGCTTGACGGAATGGAAACCAGTAGATTCTGTGTATATAGTTAATTTAGTTTCAGGGCTAAGACCTACAAGTAGTCAAGATATTTATGGAATGACAACAATAGTCCTTAAGGCAGTGGTGTGTGAAATTGCATATCCCCTAGCTACGGTCATCAACAAATGCTTAAAAGTAGGGGCCTTTCCCAATATTCTAAAGGTGGCTCGTACGGTTCCCATATTCAAAAAGGGTGACCCGTCCAACTTAAACAGCTATCGGCCTATCTCGTTGATACCTGTCTTTAGTAAAGTTTTTGAGTCTGTCATTAAAGATCAGCTGGTAAATCACTTTGAATCTGGAAATCTGTTCTCAAACTTGCAGCACGGGTTCAGAAGGAGCCATTCGACAACAACTGCTGTTACAGAACTGGTCAACAGAGTGCAAGCGGCTTTTGAAGCATCTGACTCGCTGGCCTTGACGCTGTGCGACTTAAGCAAAGCTTTTGATTGTATATCTCACAGCATCTTGACAGAGAAACTTGAACGTTACGGGGTGGGGGGCGTTGCTCTCTTGTCCATTAAGTCCTACCTGGAAAATAGGCAGCAAGTGATATCACTTAGCGGTGCTCAGTCAAAACCTTTGCCAATCCAACATGGCGTTCCTCAGGGATCGGTACTGGGACCAATTCTATTTCTGGTCTCAATCAATGACCTTGACTTGAGTGGCTCAGCACTAAGATTTGCAGACGACACTACAATTTTGTCAACAGGTTCTACTCCTGCTCAAGCTCTCGACAACGCTGAAATTCTTTTCGAGGAAGCCAAGACATGGTTCTCAGCCAATAAATTCAAGCTGAACGAGGGTAAGACACAAAAGATCGTGTGCACCTTAACTAGACATCCTCAGATTGAAACTAAAGTTAATCTGCTTGGTTTCACGATTGACCCCAAACTGACATGGTCTGAGCATATTGAAGTTGTATGCAGAAGGTTATCGAGAGTTGTGTGTCTGCTAAGAAAGCTGTCTAAGCTGGTAACACCACAATACCTACTGGTCGTCTATCACGCCCTCTTCCATAGCGTGCTAAGCTACGGCCTGCTGCTTTGGGGGCATGCGCCTAACTGCCATGAAGTTCTTCTAGAGCAAAAGAAGGCTATCAGGATAATAACGTTTAGAAAACGATTGGACCACTGCAAGCCTCTTTTTATAGAAACAAAAATTTTAACAGTTTACAGCCACTTTGTTCTCCTATGTGCATCATATGTAAAAAACAATATTCAAAATTTTCCGACCAGAAATACAGTCCATACGTACAGAACAAGACATAATCAGGAAATAGACCTTCCCTTTTGCAGGCTCTCTAAAACTAAAAATGCTTTCCCGACCATAGCGCTCAAGATTTACAACAATTTGCCCCAAGAAATCAAGAACCTTGAAACAAGGAAGTTTGACAAAGTGTTGAAGGCATGGCTAGTAGAAAGGCCACTCTATAGCCTGGATGAGTTTTTTAAAAACTAAACCGAAACTAAATTGAGGCTACATCCACCGCCATAAGTTACGTGTACATATATGTAAATAGTAAGATACAAGCGTATCAGTCAGTATTTTATTTTATTTTTATTAATTCAATTGACACAACCTATCCGGCATTGCTGGTCTTGGTGAAGAAGAAGGTAATAAGGTAATAAGTATTGATGTATTATATACTGCTACTTCATTGTTTGAAATAGGAGTATAAATCTAAAAGATAATATATACAAGTTGCTTCTACATTGTTTGAAATGGGTATACAAATTTTAAAGTTTCTAAACTAATTGATAGATCATTTAAAAGGAATATCAATAATAATTTTTATTTGCAAACATTTATTTATACAGTACATGTTAGGTGTTATAGCAAATTAGGTTGCAGAGTTGTGAAAATAGACCTGACATCATTAACAAGCAGTGTTGTTTTTTCATTCTGATGGTGATAAAAACAACATTAAACATGTAACATGTAAAGTTTTTATGTTTTTTTTAATTAAAAACATGATATTGTACACAATATTGTACAAGTGTAGCTACCTCTTATGGCCGGACCGGACCGGACCGAAACGATTCGTACAAGTGTAGCCACCCAACACAAATTCGGGCTGAACTGAACCGGACCGAATCAGGCAAGTGTAGCCGCTGCTTTATTAACACAGATATAAGTAAATACCCCCGCCACAGTAAACCTGCAGACTAAGCGAATTTCCATTTACCTGGCTGGATTTATACTAAAATATTCCCTTAAAAGTGTCAGATTTACTTCCAATTTAAATAACATTAATTTTAATGAGTACTTAGGTTTGCTACTACAGGGAATGTGTTGAGGTGTGTTTTTTTTTATTGAAATGTTGATAGCTTGGTATGAAATAAATAGAAAAGCAAAATTTGATTAAAATAAAATATATCCATAAACCAGCGAACTCCGAACCAATTGGGCCTGTAGGTAGTTCAGATTACCGATTTGAATGGATTTTCAAACAAAGCCTAGAAATGCCTAATAGACACATAATTAGAGCTACAGTATTAAAAATACAGTTCTAGGATACAGTGAATGAAATAAAAATAATGATTTTTGTACTTAGGTATTTTCGTTACATAACTGTAATTTGTTTCTTGAAAAAATATGTAGAGTTTATACAATGGAAACGAACAAAGCACAGCCTGGCTCGCAGGGACATATTTCCGAATAGGCGGACTAGGCGGGTGCCTAGGGCGGCAAAATTTTGAGGGTAAAAAAATAAAAAATGAGGTTGTTATCTAAAAACATGTTTAGCAAATAATTCTGGGAACGGCAAAACAGCCATTTGAAATATTTTCCTTAAGTATAAAACGAGGTGTTAGCCCGTCCTACGTACGGGAATTCAGTAGTCAGTTAAAACCGTGTACAATTCAGATCAGCTAGTTTACACATATAGAGACAAAGTTTCATGCAGTGTGAAAAATCCTCTTGTAAACAAATGTTGTGTGACCGAATATGTTTTTATTCCATCATAGGCCTTTACGATATGCATTTTAAATCCGATAATTTTACAATAAAACGGCAATTATGCAATTTTTACGATGTGAAAAGCGTTGAAGTGAGATTTGCAGCCGATTCGCACAGACGCACACTGATAATAAGTAGCCTACAGTGAGAGAGAGTAATAGTCAATTGAGAAGTGTATAGACCTAGTCAACGATACCACCTTCCATAGCATACCTGCCTCTTCCATAATTATTATCACCACAATACAACTACTATACACAATTTCCAGTAGGTCTGAATAGAAACGACCTTAAATAAAACGATAATATCCAATAAAATTCTTAGTACTCATAATTTAACTTTGGTGTCCTAACATCAAAACTAATGCACACCTATCCTTTATATCAATTTCACTGCATTATTGCTAAATAAATAAGTGTAAACAAAGAAAAGTAAAAACAATAACAGTTTGTTTTGAAACCGCTGTTTGGTTCAAATAACATTCATTAAAAAAAAAGAACTGGTCACATGTAGCAGGAATATAAAAAGTAAACACACTAGTAAAGCTAATGACGTAATTGTCACTGTTTATTATCCATACCGTTATCAGTTCTATCCTTGATAATTACCCACCCTCATTGAATAAATGTACATCGTAATTTCCCATATTAGTTAATTTAAACTACAATATATTCATAGTTGAAATAAAAGTGATATTTTCACGTTTGGGGGCGCTGATATAGGAAGCCCCAAGCGTAACCACAACTGAACACGATTTCATAAAAGGATGGTTTGTCTAATTGCAGTATCCTAGGTCAATGTTAGTTGACGTTGTGTTCAATCTATGTCATCCATCTGTTTATCTTTGTATAAAACCCGGCTGAGGTTGTGGTGGTAATTTAAAATCGTGATTCCTGATTATTCTTCATCTTCTTTTTATGACATCAATATTTCCGGGGCCAATCCAAACAAAGTTAAAGCAGACAAACATTAATTGTAAACAGAAAGCTACCATAAAGAATTAAAAAATGTAATATTGTTATTTTTCTAATCTTTCCTTGAAAAGTAGAGCAGTAAAATAATTTGCATTTATCCTTTTTTATTAAGACTCGTGTACAGAGCCTCAATTTGTACTGTGGTTTAATTAATTTTGGTCTAAACTATTTTAAACTGTGGTCTAATTATCTCTACTAATCTTACTTATTTCCTATAATCAATGACAAAATGACAGTAAATAAAATAACCTCATAGTTCCATAGTTTTTATTTAACCAGCTGTTAAAACAAATTATATTGCTCTAAAACAAATCGAAGATTAAAAAGATTGCTTTAAAAAATAATTTGAACATCCTAGTATTTTACTATGGATATTTAATTAATCTGTCATCCTCTTACAGAAGAATTGAACGTATCAATGATTAGCATTACACATAGTATAAATAAGTCAACCCTAAGTATGTCTTTACATTTTTATCCAAATGCTGAATTTGTGACACAAAAGCTGAATGTTTACAGCTGTTATGTTAAGCAAATTATTTTATGCCAAAAGCTAGTTTAGAATCTTAGCGTCGGCTGCTAGACTTTTTAAAAATTAAAACTTAATTTCTAAAAAACTGGGACCCTAAACTAAAATTATGGCTTCGACATTCCCTAGTTCTCAAAATTATATTTCTTTCAACACAAAAATCGTGAAAATCCGTCGAGTGGTTAATTCAGAATCATGAAATAAAAAAACACTTTTTCGTTTTAATATTACAGATTATTTCAGAACAAATTAAATTACTAACGTCAATAGTTTATTACAAAAATTAATGTGAGTTTCCTGTGCTGCCCTATTGGTCTGGCGGACCGGCGCGCCGTGGGAGGGGGTTGCCGAGCCGGCCACTATGTACGTATGTAGTGGCAAACAAAGAAAACACTCCTCTCTGTTTATTTCATACGCCACTACGCAGCGAAAGCGCTAGCTGAAAGATTCTTTTGCTAGGTTTAAATCAAGAAGGAAAGTGTGTACAAATAATACTTACTACTGTAACAAACTTAACTAATTTAAAATTGTATATTATTCGTTCAGTAAAAGTACGTAACTTTTTCTTTGCGATTCATGTGTTTTTTGTAAATAAAAAAAATTTATAAGTAAACATATTTCTTTCATTTTTAATCAAAGCCAATAGCACATCTCTCAAGTAGATCTGACTAAAAGTGTTCAATGAAAATCGTTATAAGAACCATTGTATACAGACAATTTTGTGTGCAGTTTCACGCCGCAAAATGGGAATGTAAAAATACTGATTAGATAAAAAAAAAGTTGCATTCCGTGTAGGCCTATCCAAGTCAGAATGTTTTGCATAAAAACGGCGCAAAAAACGTCCGTTAAAAGGAGTCAAAAAAGTTATTAAATTTGTTGATGCAGCATGCAATAATACCGATTATTTTTCTACAAAATCAGCTGACAGGGCATGTATTGGCTATTGGGGTGATATTAGTTAGGTTGGGGAGTGCGCTGAAAAGTGGAAGGGGGTGGGGCAAACTTTGTTGCCTAGAGGCGGTAGATACTTAAATACGTCCCTGCTGGCTCGGCGCGTTCACTCATTTCCCTGCCAGGCGCCGACTGTTTGGCCAGCGAAATTGTAAAACATCTGTTGTCTCTGTACTAATTCAATATTTTAAAACCCTCAGGACCGGTTAGGATTTTTGACGTTTTGGATTTTTTACGTTCGGATTTTAGACTCTCTACTGTATTTTCCATAAGAATAACATGGGAATTTTAGATTTAAATTTTTTTTAAATTATCTCTGTAACCGTTAGGCATACAACAACGCTCCATATAGGGTAAAAAATAGGAAAAACCAATTTTTAACCCATAAACCCCTGTTCCCATAGTCCGATCTTGCTGGCTCACGAACTTGTTTGAATAAATGTAGGTTTACACGTTTGTACAGAATTTCATCAAAATCGGATCATTTTTGCTCGAGTTATCAAGCTAACGGACACACACACATATATCTATCTATCTATATATATAATACGTGAAGCCGTTTTTTGTTAACGCAACAACTCCTCCCTTATTTATGGACCAATTTTAACGTTTAAGGTGTCAAAAGATTCTTCTCAATATGTAGTTTTGCAATAAGGTTTTAGAATTTTAAAATTCCTACTCTTAAGAGTGTGAGACCCTCTCAAAGGTCGGGTTTTCCCCATTAGAAATACACATTCACTTGGTGAGATGAATAATGTTTGCCAGTTCTGCCATGCCACTTACTTTGGAAGTGAAAAAATATACGAAGCACTTAGTGTTGTTAAGGTGGTAAAGTAAACTTGCCTAATGTCAGATTAAATGAATGCATGCAAGAAATGTTTACCTCTGACACTAAAGGATCGAGATATTTCAAAACATTTAGTACAAACTATAATAATGCTTTGACTTTGATAATTTCAAGTAGTAAGATTGTTTCAAGTAGTTTTTTTATTGTAAACTTTTGTATTACTCGCTCTACTTCAATTATTGAGAAAAAAGGCAAATGGATTGTTTACTTCTAGGTTATGTCGCCAGTTCCTCAGAGAAAATTATACAAAGTTTTTTGACTGAATTCACCAACACAATCCAAACATTTCAAGTCAAAAATAACAAGTTTCGAAAACTCATTTCCATTTGCTATTGACAGTTTTAATGGCAATATTAGACCAAACATAAGTGAAGGAATTTGTGTTTATGTATTAAACGATCGAGTAGTTATGGTAAAGTTTTTTTATGATTCAGGAGAGGCAAATGATATACGCTGTTCAAAAAGAGAAAATGAAAATTGCTATCCAAATCTTATAGCTACAATAGTTTTCCAACCTATTTCGACAAATGAATCCATACTTTCAAAACTTTGGGACTGGTATTAAGAGGAACTCCACTAAACAACGTGAGAACACTCTGATGCGGGGCATATACAGTGACTGACAGACAACACGTCAAAATATGTTAACCAACATTCATTAGTGTAGGTGCTTTAGCCTATTCAAAGCAGATTATGGCTGTCCAGTTGGTAACCCAGAGTTTGTGGGTGAAAATGGAGCACATTGAAATGGTTGATATCACCCCACTATTCAGGATTCTCTACGGAGAAAATTTGTTTTATTCGGGGTATGTTTCAAATCAAAGAAATAAAATGACCCAACTTAAAATTATTTAACACAGGTTACCAGTAAGGCAACAGTTTTCTTCAATTCTCAATGCTGGAAAAACTTTGTTGCAACATGTTAACTCAAATTGAAGCAGATCGTTTAGCATTCATTAGAACTTATCAGTTAAAAACCTTGACGACGCAAATAGAGATGTTTAAGATTACTTTCTAACAAGTGTTTAAAAAACTCCAAGATATAACTAGAATTACTCAAATTTAAGCTTAACGTTTTCCTCGGCGTTATGTTTCATACTATGCGGCTCATTGAGCCGCACGGGTTCTCTAGTATATATATAATACAAACAAAAAACATAGTTAACAAAGTAACCCTTGTTAAAAAGGGTACTTTGTTTAAAGAAGCAAAATCCAACAAACAAAATCCGTAAATTTAAAGAAGCAAATTTTATCAAATCGTGTCCTCCCCCATTGCAAACGCAAAGCTCGAGTATAACTACAATAAGCATTTTATACTTATATGCCAACCCCGTACGAAGGACGGGTATTCTGCTAGTACACATATATATATACATACTTACATAGTTCCTCTTTTATAGATATATATATGAACTAGCCGAGTACCCGTCCTTCGTACGGGGTTGGCATATGAGTATAAATTGCTTATCGCAGTCATACTCGTGCTTTGCATTTCCAATGGGAGTGGACATGTTTTAAGAAAATTTTGTTTACTATAATTCACGGTATACTACAGTATAGAACTTCTACCATAGCCATAATGTTCTACCACTTCACCTAAACAATAACTTAGAAAGAAGTAAAGTTCTCACTGGTTTTTGTTGCTGCTTCGTTCAAATTAACTGTTGTCATAAATGTATAAAGACCTAATGGTGCTGCACCCTGTTGGTAAACCGTATAACTTTTAATACTATTGAATATCATGGAAACAAATTGTGTTGTTGAAACAGCTGGCAAATTTATTTTATTCCTTTTAAATATGAATACTCATAAGGTTAACATGGGAAACTCTAGAGCCACTGGGGCGGAGCCCGAAAAGATTTTTGAGGTAAGAATATGTCTATATGTTAATCGGGAATGTGAGCTATCATCATACCAAATTTCAACACAATCCGACCAGTAGTTAATGCGTGATTGAACTTCAAACAAACAAACAAACAAACAATCAAACAAACAAACACACAAACTTTCACATTTATAATATTAGCATAGATGAAGTAATATAAAGAGATAAGCAGCCATATGGAGTTTAGCGTGGGAGATTTTAGCCAAGTAGTGTGCTGCTCCTAGCGGCAATAGCGAGCCCTACAAATCTGCTTTACCAACGGAAGCGCAAACAATGGCATTGTTTCCCCCAACGCAACTTGCCGGTTCATGGATTGAGTTTACTGTGTCTACTGCTCGATTTTTTAGCATCGTAGAGGCGCAGTGTGCGTGTTTGTGTTAAAAACTTGTTGTGCACTTACTCCATTTACATTATTAAATACACATTTAATACCTTACTAGTGGATATTATGTGAATGAAGTATTATCGTATTATTTTCATATTATACCTCATTTAAACTGATTTAGTATGCAATTGTAGTACGCATGACCTTTATACATTTATTTAGCTGATATAACAGATTAACTACAGTATATCTATATATTTAATACGCGACATGAAACTTTGTGAACAATAAGGCTTTTTTGTTTTAAGATTTAACCCCACATATTATATACCAAAATGTTCGTCTAGGTGTGTAGATGTGCAAACTGGCTTTAGATTTTCGAAAAATATCTTTTTAAGGGCGTGGGCTGCCCTCAAAGTTCCTTCCATAAGGATGACATTGGGATTGATTTGAATGTTATTATATTCTGAAACAGATGTCAATACATTAGTTAAAAAAACATTAGTTAAACAAATCCCAGCTGTTTTGTTTGGTTTTTAAATGTAAACAGTTTTTACGGCGGGAGAACATTTTTACATTTAATTTTCGTCTTAACATGCCAAGGACCCGACGACAAAGAAATATTGACACGTAACGAGTGGAACAGTTAGTGGCAACGTGTATTTACAAAATTACACTGACAAATACAAGGATTCAGCAGCATTCACTCGGCTAGATGGCATGAAAATGTCAGAAATTTGGTGCGCTACATTTTAAAGAAGAACAAAGAGGACGAGACGAAGGTTTTTCATCCTGCTGCCATAAAAGAAAAGTGAATCTACCACCACACCGAGAAAGCTATTATATCCAGAGCCTACTTAATGGAGCAAATCATTTGAGCAGAAACTACAAAGAGAACATTAGATAGTACAACTCTGCGCTCGCAATGGTCAGCACTAGAGCTAAAATTGAAGAACATAATGGTGGAGGGTCTTTCACGTATAAGGTGCACGACACAATTTATCACTCAATTGGCACCTTACAACCGTCAGAAGGGAAGCATCCCACATATGCCCAAATTTATATCTACGACGTCGAAACCGCTGTTCAAGAAAGAATGATAAACAAAGCTAATGGCTCTTGCAGCACTGAAATCATGCACATTTTGACTCAACATTTGGTTGATATTAATCCATACGCGCAAGTTTTCAGCATGACGAACTCCGTCCTGCAAAATACTCCTACTGAACAGCAAAAAGAACTTGAATGCGTATATCCAACGATCGAGCTCAAGACCAACGTCGATACAACGACGCAACTTCTAACGACGTTGCTATAATATCCTAATTTATTATTCGTGCGAATTCGCACGGGTTCAACTAGTACAATTTAATTGATTTACTGTACTGTTATACTGTAACATTCAATGATTTACTTGGTTTGAAACTCAAAAGAAACGTTGTTCTTTCTTTTGAGATTGGCGTAATTCGAGCAATTGCGAATATTCCAGGCTTTATTTTAAAACGAATAACAGTCATAATTTCCGATGACATTAAGAGAGTCGATGCAGCACAGTGTTAATTCAGTTTTCTTTTTAGTATATCAAATTGTCAAGGCTTTCTCGGTTTTTTTCATTGTAATATTTGCGCCAACCCAAATTCAAGTAGTAAAAATGCCATTTCAACCAAGTCAGTAAATGATTGTAGCACACGTTTCCTTAAATTGCAACTAAATTAACAGCAATTAAATTATCCAGGTGATCATAACGTACAGAAATGTTCTTCATAAGCAGAACATGTTAACTTTAAAAGCCTCTGGGACAGAGCCCAAAGGCCTTAAAAAAAAAATTAAGGTCAGTTTTCAAATCTTAACACCAATACGTACATTTTGGTGTATAATATGTAGGGTTAAATCTTTAAACAAAAAAGCCTTATTGTTAAAAAAAGATTCATGTAACTTATTAGTAATATAGATTGGCAGTGTTCAAAATAAATAGTTGGGTATTTTTAATTGAACAATTTAAACTAGAATTTAGAATTCTTTATAGCTATATTTATTTTGATTCTTTTATGGTGTTCGTTATGCTTTCAACTATCATAATAGCAAGGTGACATAATAATCTTTTAAAGTAATGCAAACAGGGGACCCACAATTATTTATTGTATTATTATTCAAAGCTCTACATCGGAACATGATGGGGAGAAAGAGTAAAAACTAATTGAGTTTAAACAAAAAACAAATAAAAATACAGTGCCTATACAGTATGAATGCATATTACATAATCTGCAAAAGCTGTATTTTGACCTCTTAACTAAACCACTACTGTATTTTGTTTGAAGAATTTGATAATAAACAATCATCCTCAAAATATTCAGATGACATTGTTGAGTGTCGATACCTTGTTAAGGGGAGTCGCTACTGAAAAACTACCAATTTTGTAAAAAACTTGATTTTTTTTATTATTTTTTTATCTTGTTCTATGGATTGTAAGGTTTCAGAAAAACATAACATTTGGTATAATATATATTTTTTTCACTGTGAAAAAAACATTTGAAGTGAAGCGCGCACACCTCTTTTGGGGCATCAACTAGGCCTAGTATAAACCAACGTATAAACTTCAACCGCTGTTTTCCGCAACTTTAAAATTTTGTTTTTTTTTATATATAAGTTCTTATAACTTTTAACCTATTGCAGCTATATGAATGAAATTTTTACCACACATTGTTTATACTATAAAACAACTTTCTGTGCATGGATATTGTAATTGGGTAAATAAGTACATGAAAAAAAATTTATAAAAATTTATAACCTATAAATTTTTCAAAAACTTATTTTTGAAGCCATAACTTATAAACTAATTGAGAAAATAACATGAGTATGCACAGAAAGTATGTGCTTTCCTTGCTCTTCAAAATAAGATATCGAACAATAAAATTGGTTCAGTAGTTAAATAGTTATAAGAGATTTAAAAAAACCCATTTTTTCCCGCCAAAAAACTTAAAAAAACTCCAAAAAGTATGTAAATTTTTTTTTTTTTTTACTTTAACGGCAGTAAATCTTTTTCTAAGACTAAATGAACTTAAAAAAGTATATATGATAATTTTTAAAAGGATTTTATTAAAAATCACTAGTTTCAGTAGCGACTCCCCTTAAAGGGTTTCCATTACTAAGGCTGAACAGACACTTTTTTCCCGTGTGAGGAACTATTTTTCTTCATATTGATCAACTATTTGAACAAACTATGTTTCAAAATACAGTATATATATATATATTTTTAAAGATAACCTGTCAAAACTACTTTTAAGTTATTTTCAATTTAATTTGCTTATGGTAGCAAGCAGGTGTTTATAGTGCCACTTTCACTCGTGTTTTTAACGTCACTTTTCGCTACACTACAAAGACTAATTATTTTTTTTAAATAAAAAAAAAAACAGACATTGGATCATTATCTATTACAGTTAGGAACATTACGAAACACGTAGTATGTTTTAAGTTATGACTTCAATTTAAAGTTAATATTTACATTGGTTGTACATTTTTGGTCGTTGCCAATTAAAACATTTCAAAATCTTTGTTTGTTAACATCGAAAAAATAAAAAAACCTTGTTAACACGACTTTTGCATAGTAAACATTATTTTTCCGTAATAAACAATGTAAAGATGGATTTTCACAGATGATGAACATGCAACAAAACAGGTCATTTCACACGAAAGTAAATTTCAAAAAAGAAAAAGTATATTTCACATTGTTTCTCATTAATAAATTTTATTTCATTTACAAACTATAAAGTCATCTTTTATTTTGAGATTTGTAATCTGAGCATTATTTGTTTGTTGTACAATACGTTTCTGGCAAGTTTTTGCTTATATTCTTACAGATACGTTGCGGGGTACATCGCAAAAGTCGTTGTAGACAAATACCATTGTAATAGCTGCAAGGAAGAATTAACTGTGGAAAACATTTTATCTGGACCCAATCAGCTTTTAATCCTCTACAAATCCTACGGCACAAAGGAGGGCATCTCACATCTCACTGCACCATCACCAACAATGGTTAAAATTACAGAAGTGATCCTGAACACATTTCAAACACATTTTCCCTCCCTTATGTACAAGAATAGTGTCAAATGTGCTCTAGTGGACTTAGCTGTTACAGAAATAAGCAGAGTGGACAAACTATGGCTGCAACAAACTGACAATTGCTACGTTCACCGCCTTTTACTAGTGAACTTCGTAATTCGCCTTAAAATTATGAAAACAATTTTATGGCAATCAAAAGAACTGAGGACTCCCAAATCCAGAACACCTAACTTCTCTCAATACAAGGAAAAACTTAAACTAGTTCAGAACTTGTAAATACATTGCTACACTTGCACCTCTTCTACCATCAAAATACGTCTCCAGTGGCACTGAATATTAACCTTAACAGATTTATTATTCTTCATAATATTTGCCTGTAAATTTTCCTAGATGTTAATTTGTTCGTTTATGCCTACTACGTATCAATTCGACTTTTGACCATTATATATTTTTTACTACCTATTTAGTGAAAATTATTGTATTATTGTAGTTTTTCTTTATTTTGATTGTTCTAGTAATTATTATTTTCTTCATAATTCCACGCATATTTATGTTGTATGCTTATTTTTATAAAAGGAGATTTTTTTATCTGGTTAATTGTACATATTTAAAGTTTCCTATTTATGTCAAATTTTAAGAACTATTTTGAAAATTGTCCTAGCAATTCTTATGATCTTCATAAGAAATATTTATCCAGAAATATTTATTTATTTTATATGCATATTTTTATCCATGTTAATCTGTTGTTGACAGTTAATTTTGGTCATTTAAAGTTTCCTATTTATGTCATATATTAAAAAAAAAAACAATTTGGTAGATTTTTAACAAATATAAATTGTACTATAAAATGTGACATACTGTAGCTAATGAAAGATTGAACACTATTAGGGCTACGATTTAAATGTATGCTGTTAACGTAACCTTTTACATTTACATTGATAGTTTTATTTATGATGATGTTGCTACGCCATTAACCTTTTTAATTTGATGTTCGTTTCATTTTTCATCATTCATAACTTTGACCATTTTCTTTATTTACAACTCAGTATTGTGCCTGCAATTATGCTTCTAACATGCGTTATTATTTTTTTCTTTTAATTTTTCTTGTTTAGACTTTGTACATTTTAAATGTAAATATATTATGTATTTAGATTTAGTCAAGAATGTGTATAGGTATTATTATATATGCGCATATTAAAAATAGGGTAATTTTTCTTATATTTGAGGGAATATAATAACTTAAATATAGCTTTCTGTTTAAATATTCGTTATTGGTTGTTCGTCTCTTAGAGCGATAGTGCCTATCTCTAAGAGAACTTCTCCATAAAAGAAGTACCCTGTTTCTGGTGGGAACTTTGACGCAGTAACAGGGCTTTGTGACTAATGTCCACCGGCACTAATCTATTTTTATCGTAAATCTTAAAGCAATATATTTCGACTTGTTGTCGTACAGTGTTAAAATGTTTTCTATTCATTTGTATGCAAACATTTATACGGATACCTTCAATATGATACAATTTGTATAACTAATATTATTATTTGTTCAGTTCAACAATATTTCTAATAATACTAATGAAAAAAATTACAGTCTAAGTGACATTGATAGTAGACTTCAAAACAATAGAATCATATTGTTTATCAAGATTGTTTAGTTTTATTTTTTTTTATTTTTTTAGTAGGTATAAATATAATATTGCAAGTAAATTGTTTAGGATAGTCAGTTTCCTTATTTAGTTCAGTATTTCAAAAAAATTATAGTCCAACGTTTATTCTGCCAGGGCCACTTGTCGGCTTTACACAGGTACAGTGGTGTCATAAACATCGTCCTTCTGCGAGAGGACGGACCCTCCCTTGCCAGTTCATAGAATGTTTGTAATCCCCAATCCAGGGCAAGGGATGTGTCTTTTGTGATTGTATCGACGAGCATCACATTGTTCAGTTTGCAAAGCTCTATAGGACGTGAGAGACTAATCCCTCCACGTATATTATAAGTCATTAGTTTTCATTCACATTTAAAACAACCGCAATAGTTTCGAGATAGCAATCCATTCATCACAATTTCATTTATAAAGTGAAATAATAACATTTATAACATTTAATGTGTAATAAAGTAATAGTTTATTTCAAATGTTAGTTTTATTATACCAAAACATTAGCGCACGCTTACGGTCTACGCGCCGAGCGCATCGTTGCTGTAGACGTCAACAACGTACTGTGTATTGCAGAACTGCATTACCGACGCGAAGACTACGCTAGCGCACTCTGAACTCGGGCCGCCCAACTAACTCGGGCAGCCCGAATAAATATCGCATGAAGTTTAGGCCGCCCCTGCTCTTCTCTGGTGTTTATTTATTCTATGATATTAGTATGATTTTAACGGAGGGTGTTTTTGGCCTCTGGGGACCTCAAAACAAAAAAATAAATCGGTCCCGTGTCTAGGTCTTACCATGAGACCTACGGTAATAGCTTATTCCCCATATGGGAAATTCGTTAAAACAAAAAATACGTTAATTAATGATTTTTGGCCCGACCTTATTTTGGCCCAAGACCTGAGAGCCAAAATTATCGATGCGACCCGAACCGAACAAAAAAGTCTGACCCGCAGCTTGACCTTGAAGCTATCGACCAATAATTCTTTGTTATGATTCCATTTTATTTTTGTTAAATGAACTGTTATGTTTTAAAAACAATAATGTGGGAGCCTACTGCATATAAATAATGGGCAGGAATAGTTGAATGTATAATGAATTTCAATACATTAGACTAAAGAAAAACAATTTATAAAATTTTACTGGTACTTTTCTTGGATAATGAAGTTATGTTACAATACTTTAGAGGCGTCTATTAACCACGGTTAATCCGTCGTCCAGTTGATCCGCCCTCGGTTAATCGAGGTTATACTGTAAATATTTGAAGATCTTTTGAGTCAGTCGAGTTCCCCTCCCTGAGAATATTTGTAATCATTGTAATCATCAAGCTAGAAACTCACTGTTCTGTTCTACTGAGCTAAACCTAAGATAGCGACCCTATATTTGATCATTGGAATTATCAAACCTCAATTATTATGAAATACCCTATTTCTTACGTTTATGTTTAATAAATTTGTTTTTGATGTTAGGCTCCGGATTACGTTGAATATATAAATTGGTTTAAATACCTGCTTCTATGTAATACAATAGTCGCAATTAATGTCACGCAACTAGTTTTGACTTCATGAAGAAGTCATCCTCAGGCGTCCGATGGATGTCAAAATAATCACTTCATCAGAAGGTCATCCATACACATTAATCAATCAATCAATCAATCTTTATTTGCCATAAGAATACATTTACATATCATTGACAAAGTCTATTTGCAGTTTTCAAACCAAGTCTTAACATAAACAACAAAATACTCTTACTGGCCAAATATTACAACATTTACTATTCACAACATTCACATTCTTTACCGAAATGAAAACCAAAACTAAAGGACAATTTCTCCCAGTTTACCAGACTATATACAGCAGGGTTTTGAAGCAGATAACTATAAAACATAGCCTTAAATTTGTTAATTGAATGAATATTTATATTATTCTTTACTGAATTATACACTTGAATTGATAAAATTATGTGGCAATTACTAGTTTTACTAAGACAATGGGATTCTAACAGCGGAGTATTTTTAAAACGAGTGTTGTGACTGTGATTATTAAATTGAAGATATTCAGGGTTTTTTTTAAATATATAAACAATCAGATCATAAATGAACAAATTTACTGCAGTTTGAATTTGCAGATCTACAAATAGAGGTTTGTAATGATCAGGGTGCGTCCCTGTCATAGCTCTTAAAGCCCTTTTTTGGAGAATCAAAATTTCTTATATTCTACCACTACCACACCAAAGCACCAATCCGTATCTCATGATTAACTGGAAGTACGCAAAATAGGCCGTCCTTACATATTTCTTAGAAACCTGATTTACAATACGATTTAAAAGATGCACCACACGAGACAATCTTGAAGATAAATAATAAAATAATCTATATGAGCATTCCATGTGAGTTGATTATCAATATGAAGGCCCAAAAATCTTACAGCTGTGCTATTATTTAAATCACTGTTAATGGGGATCTGTTTTAGTGTAAAAATCATGTTTTGGGTTTTTTCTTCAAGCAAAAATCCATTAGCATTAAACCAATTTGATGCTTTTAGCTTTGTTTCATGGACAAGATTTTTGAGTTCTGTTAGGTTGGGGTTTACATGCAAAAATGTTGTATCGTCAGCATAAAGAATAGTTTGACTCTTTACTGCTAATGGAAGGTCATTTAAGTAAATTAAGAATAAAAGTGGACCAAGGACTGAGCCTTGGGGAACACCCCATTTAACATTCTTTTCTTGTGACGTATTACTGTTAATACTTACTATTTGTTTACAATTGTTTAGGTAAGATGAAAAGAATTGTAGAGATGGCCCTCGAAACCCATAATTTTTTTAATTTGTTTGTAAATCAACACAATCAAACGCCTTGCTCAGGCCACAAAACAGCATTACAAAAGACTATCAGCTGACTTCAATGATAAGCACTTTTCTTCATAACAGGTGGTTTTTTGTGTCCCTTCAAGGCAAGAAAAGTAGATGGAGGAATCAAAGAAATGGATTGCCTCAGGGTAGCATCTTAGCCCCAGCTCTTTATACAATATACACTAACGCCCAACCGTTGCCAAACGCTACTCGTCAGTATATATATGCCGATGATACGGCGGTGGCGGCACAAGGTAGGAGTTTTGAAGAGGTGGAACAGAAGCTGACTATGACTCTAAAATGAACTTTCCCAGTACTATGACGCAAATCACCTCAAGCCGAACCCTGCTAAGACCCAAGTTTGTGCCTTTCACCTAAGCAATAGAGAAGCAGGCCGTGAGTTGAATGTGAGGTGGTGGGGAGACTGTCTTCAGCATTGTCCTACACCCAAATATCTTGGTGTCATACTGGACCGCACACTGACATTTAAGGCGCATTGTATTGCGACGAGGGGTAAAGTCTCAGCGAGGAATAATATCATCAGGAAGCTCACCAGCAGATGCTGGGGTGCTAACCCTAATGTCCTCAGAATCTCAGCTTTAGCGCTCAGTGTGTCGGCTGCAGAGTACGCTGCACCATTATGGAATGCATCGTCACATGCAAAAAAGGTTGACATTGCAGTCAATGACATGGCTCGGATTGTAACTGGGTGTTTGAAACCAACCCCAGTAATCTATCCTATCATAGGGATCGTTTCTCCATCAATCCGACGTGATGATGCTGCCGACGCAGAAAGGACTAAGCAAGAGACAGACCCTCGTCACCCATTACACGGCCACCAACCTGCAGAGCGACGGCTTCGGTCCAGAAAGAGCTTTTTATCATGGACACGAGTCCTGAATGGATCACTTTCAAGCAATTGGGTGGCAAGGTGGGAGGCCAAGTTGACTAACCCTCCCATACCAGCCAGGGAGGAACTGGCTCCTGATTGATGCCTGCATTACACGGTGTGGAAGACCCTAAATCGAATTTAGGGTCGAGGTACCAAAATGCAAGAATTGAATTGTATTTTAATTGAATTGAATTTAAGACAAACATGCAGAAATGGGGTTTCTTACCAGACGAAGAAAACATCTTGTGTGCTTGTTGTGCTGTTCAGGATCCTCGCCATCGGCTGATCTGTCCACGCCTGGACCAGTCTTACACATTAGATGACCTTTTACAAGCGAATGACAAAGTCATATCGGTAGCTAATTTTTGGAAAAGCGAAGTCTGATTTCCGGACACGGAAAGTAAGTAAGTAGGGTCACAAAAAGTGCCCTGAGCAAATAACCTATTTTCAAATGCCCCATGAATTTGACGAATTAGATTATCAAGAGCATCAATAGTGGACATTCCCTTTCTAATTCCAAATTGGGATACATTAAACAAGTTGTTCTACTCAAAATATTCATTAACTTGTTCAAAGACCCAAGATTTCAATTAATTTACCAACTACCGGAACGATAACTTTGAGGCTTATCTCTTGGACCCTTCTTATAGACTGGACAAACACGTGAAACCTTCAACAAATCTGGGAATACTCCAGCTTCTAACAATGAGTTTATACAATCAGCAAGAGGTACATCTAAACCATAAATAATATTTCTTAGTAAATTATTTGACATTCCATAAACATCATCACTTTTTGAGTTTTTCATTTTTTGTACTGCATTGACAACTTTTAAAGGCGTTACAATTTTCCAACTAAATGCAACATTGTTTAAATTAATACCACCATCAGTAAGGTCTATTGGTGAGCTCTGCATTTTTGTGTTATCAAGCTGTAGTTTAATATAAGCAATAGAGTTAATAAAGTAGTCGTTAAGAAGGACATTAGACTCAATAGTTAAAGGAAGCCTTTCTAAACACATTTATTTTTTCTTTATAAGATCCCATGCTGCTTTACATTGGTTGTTGCTACTTTCTATGAGGTAGGCTACACCTACATTAGTTTGGCTTCTTTTATGGATCTTTTATATTGAAATTTCAATCTTTAATATTCATCATTGATAATAAACTTATAATTACTCGAATCAATTAAACCAAATTTTAAATTGTACAGGCTCAACAGTTTTTGCTTCATATACGCTAAGTCAGCTGTGTACCATTCCTGTTTGAATTTAATTTTACAATTTGGCTTATTGTCATATTTTCTTTTTACTGGGGTCTTAGAATAGTTCAAATTATTAAGTAATATGATGAAGACAAATTGAAATTAAGTTTCTGACTCCATATAATCAAGTTTTAATAACAAGTCTTGCCAATCATATGAAGCTAAATTATTACATAAATTATTAATACTATGTAAGGCTACTCTGAACTTAGCCTGTGGAACATGTTCTGTCATTGTAGGAACTGTTTGTTTAGTTTTCCTGGGTGGGCAAAAATTAATAACTACTCCACTATGATCAGAGTAGGGAAAATCAAAAATACCGTTAAAACAAATTGTGGCCCATTTTTTACAAACAAAAACATTGTCAAGACATATTTTGTCCCCTCTTGTTGGTTTATCATTTAGATAATAAAAATTGTATTGTTTAAAGAGGTTAAGTAATTCTGTTAAAGTTTAGATTTATTTTGAATGTTGAATTTGTTATTAAAATCCCCACCCATCACTATACTTATAACTAGTCCAATTAGATATGAAATGTAAAAGCTCTTCCATGATTGTTAAAAACTCATTGGAATTTCCATTAGGGGAGCGGTACAATGATACTATGATTAATTTTAATTCATCAATCAAAACAGCTGATGCTTCAAAAGTCAATTCCTTGCAAAACCTACCAACATAAAAAATTCTGGACTTATACTTATTATGTACAAATATGGTGGTGCTTCCTCTGATATGTGCAGATCTGCAAAAGGCACTAGCACAGTAAACACTTTCTGGAAAGCTATGATCAACCCCATTGTTAGAAAGCCAATGTTCAGATAAACATACAGGGTTAGTAAAAAGTGTGGAGACCCCCTGTTATTTTTTTAACGGCCGATACTAGAAAAACTAAACTCGGCACACCTTTATGACATGTTATGAAGTACTTTTTGGGCATAACCGTCACTTGGTGTACATCCCCAAAATGGGGGATTTTGGGGGACACTCAAAAATTTCAAATACAAAGACCCATCGAGTGACCCCTCATTTTGAAGGTCCTGGTAAAAGAAAACCAAAAACGCAAACTAGAGGTCTTTATCTCAATCCAGTAAAAAATGGCAGCCAATTGAAATTCTCAGAAGTTGAATTTAACTTGCAGCTTTCCAGATCTGGAGACCCCCTGTAAATTTTGTAGCGGCTCACACTAGGAAAACTAAACTCCACACACCTTTTTGGCATGTAATGAAGTACTTTTTAAGCCTAATAGCCACTTGCTTACCAAACCCAAAATGGGGGATTTTGGGGGAAACTCAAAAGTTTTTAATGATAAGCCCCATCAAGTGACCCCTCATTTTGAAGGTCCTGGTAAAAGAAAATCAACAACGCAAACTAGAGGTTTCTATCTCAATCCAGTAAAAATTGGAAGCTGATTGAAATCTTTAGAAATTGGAAATAACTTGCAATTTTATATTTAATTAGCTGCCATATTTTACTGTGTTAAGATAGAGACCTATAGTTTGCGTTGTTACTTTTCTTTTATTATGACCTTCAAAATGAGGGGTCACTCGACGGGGCTTATCATTTAAAATTTTTGAATTTCCCCCAAAACCCCCCCATTTTGGGTTTGGGAACTTATGAGAATTTCAACTAGCTGCCATTTTTTACTGAACTGAGATAGAGACCTCCAGTTTGCGTTGTTGGTTTTCTTTTACCAGGACCTTCAAAATGAGGGGTCACTCGATGGGTCTTTGTATTGCGTCTTAATTTTTGAGTTTCCCCCAAATCCCCCATTTTGGGGATGAATGCCAAGTGGCGGTTATGCCCAAAAAGTACTTCTTAACATGCCATAATGGTGTGCCAAGTTTAGTTTTTCTAGTATGGGCCGTTAAAAAATAACAGGGGGTCTCCACACTTTTTACTAACCCTGTATAATGTTAATCTTAGAATTATTAAAAACTATCTAAAGTACATTTTTTTGAAAAATTTAAACCCTGAATATTTAGGAACAAAATATCTAACCCAACTTGACAAATATTATGATTTTGGAAGGTATTTCTGAGTGGTTTTTTGCCACATTTCTCAGAGGTGACATCACCATAATCAACACCATTTACACGTTTCTAATACTAGACATGATTCACTGGCGTTAAGGTTTCCAATAAAAAATGACTATTATCACCTACACTTTGATCACAACCCACTACACCATCGGGAGCCCTTTCAAGCAGTATTGAAGATGGTAGCGGTGGAAATTCCTCCATGGAAGACATGTTAGGTGACAATGGTAGACATGATTGGTCCTGCAGGTCTGCTGGTCCAAGGCCACACTAAAAAACAGGCTGTAATGCTCGTCAAGCATGACGTCACGATAGAAGACGGCAACGACGTTAGTATTTATTTATTTATTTTCCAAGGTAAGATTAAAACAAGCAGCTGATCACAAATGGCAAACATTACGCCATTGCCGTCTTCTATCGTGACATCATGCTTGACAAGCATTACGGCTCTTTTTTTGTGCGGCCTTGGCTGGTCTCAGCGGAGGGGTCAGCTTGGTAACAGGACTTGACAGCTGTAGGTTGGTGTTGGAGTAGTTAGCGTGGTATCCAGTTTTCTCTCCTCAGGCTGCACAAATCCCTCAGTTGGTGACTGAACCCCTGTAGATGGACTGCATTCCTCAGGTGGTGACAAGAGTTTTACACCGTAGTTGCCAATACAGTTTTATAGTTTTTACAAAAACTGATAGTGTGGAAGTCCATTCCACAGTTGTCTTCTAGCAGTCGGCTGGTCATATGACACTAGGAATATCATTATGGTATATTCACACACAAACACACAACACAAACAAACACAGACATAGTTACATAAAAAGGTACATTTACAACGAGAATAAGACCAATTAATGGTAACTTAAGGATGATGCATCACAACTGGGTGAATGTGGCGTCTAGGCTCAATTCACCCTCACCAAACTCAGAGTCTAGACGCCACATTCACCCAGTCGTGATGCATCATCCTTAAGTTACCATTAATTGGTCTTATTCTCGTTGTAAATGTAACTTTTTATGTAACTTAACTATGTCCGTGTTCGTGTGCATGTTTGTGTGTGAATGTACCATTATAATGTGTATCGACGACCTTCTGATGAAGTGATTATTTTGACATCCACTGGACGCCTGAGGATGACTTCTTCATAAAGTTGAAACTAGTTGCGTGACATTTAATTGCAACTATTGGATTACATACAAGCAGGTATTTAAACCAATTGAAATAAATTTGTATTGTAACAGAATCCTTAAGATTTTTCAATTATCTAAATATATAATGGCTGGAGAGAACATGCTAGAGTGCTAAACACGCGTTACATCGGCTCTTACCTCTTTAGTGTTTAACGTGAGTATTATCGTGAGTAATCTGTCGTAACTTTCTGGATAGTCATTGAATAGTCATTGAATAGTCATTTATTCAGTCTTTAAACAATACATTATTGTAATTGACATCGTCATTATTATTGTAAAGATATAAGATGCAATACTTATAATTAATAAAATTTGACATGAAAATTCCAAAATATAGGCTGCCCTTAGTTTAACATTTAACAGGTTTAAAATATTTTTTTTTTTTTAATAGGCAAACTTAACAAACTTAAATTAAGAATAATAGTGAATAATGGTGGGTCTTTCTTAAAAAGGCTAATGGTTATCACAGGTCTAACAATGAACATAGAGGGACAAAATTTCTAACATTAGGCTATCACAGATGGAATATGGTAAAAAACATATCAAAATAGTGAACATGAAATATATGAAAATTAATTACAGTAATAAAAATCCTAGCCTAACTTAAAAACAAAATTTCTAACATTATCACAGATGGAATATGGTAAAAAACATTCAAAATAGTAAACATGAAATATATGAAAATTAATTACAGTAATAAAAATCCTAGCCTAACTTAAAACATTTAACATTAGCAAAAAATGAGATCACATTCAAATAATTCCTCAATTTTGTAAAATGGGTGAGATGAAAGCCACATAGTTAATTTTCTTTTAAAGACACTTAACGGCAAGGACTTGACTTGGGGATGAAGCTTATTAAATAATTTAATACCTAAAACAAAATGACTGTTTGCAGTTTTCTGTAGCCTACAGTGAGGTACATCAACTAGACCCCTATTCCTTGTGTTATAACCATGAATGTCTTGGCGCAAATCATACTCTTTTTCATTTTTCTTAACATTAATCAGACAATGCAGGATAAAAACATTAATGACAGTTAATATACCAGTGCCCACAAATAACGGTTTACAATGTGCTCTTCGGCGAGATCTAGTTATGATTCTCACAGCCTTCTTTTGAATTAACAATACATTATTTACATGGGTACTATTTCCCCATAACAAAACACCATAACTTAAAATTGAGTGAAAAAAAGCATAATACACAGACTTTAAATAATTCTGAGGCAGACTAGAGCTAAGACATTTGAGAAGATAAATAAACCTAGACAGCTTACCACTAATGAAATCAATGTGTTGAGACCAGGTCAAACAGTTGTCAATCACTAAACCTAAAATTTTTATGTCATTTGGTTCATTGTAATCCTCGACTCTATTTTTAGTCTGGCAGAGTAAGTGTTGAGTTTTATTCTCATTAATAATCAAACCAGTAGCACTAAACCATTGCTTGGCTTCTAAAATAGTATTTTTGGCAATATTAGACAAGACATTTGTATCATTGCTTATAGTAAGAAAGGTTGTGTCGTCTGCAAACATTGTAGTTGAAGAAAGGGACACATTGGCAGGTAGGTCATTAATTGATAAAAGGAATAATAAAGGCCCCAAGATAGAACCCTGTGGTACTCCCATTATTACATCCAGACATCTTGAACGATCACCCTTCAACTCAACAAACTGAGATCTTCCATGCAAGTATGATTCAAAAAACTTTAAACACGAACCTTTAATGCCGTAAAAACTTAATTTATCTAATAACACTGAGTGATACACTTACTAACAATCACTGTTCCATACTTGCGATAACTGAGTGTATTTAATAGTTTTGTTTATTTTAAAATAGGCCTACTGTAAATGTTTGAATTTGACTAAAGCATGAGATTTAATAAAGTTTCCTCTAATTTATAAATAGGCTTATAGAAACAGTTATATATCTTCAAAATTAGTTTAACTATGAATAAGTAACCAAGTCTAGCTGAAAACACATTCATAAATGAGGATTTTTTATATACAGAATAACTAATCAAGCAACCTTTTTATTTTTTACACTTTTATTTCTTAACTTTTCTTTCTTGAAAATTTCAACAGTTTTTCACTTATTTTTAATCAAGATTATCACTTAGCCTATAATTTCTCGAAAGAAATCTACATTCATAAATGAGGATTTTTTATATACAGAATAACTAATCAAGCAACCTTTTTATTTTTTACACTTTTATTTCTTAACTTTTCTTTCTTGAAAATGTCAACAGTTTTTCACTTATTTTTAATCAAGATTATCACTTAGCCTATAATTTCTCGAAAGAAATCTACGTGTGAGCTATGAAGAGCAGACAAGAGACATACGTCACTGCCACAAAAACTATTCTCTAATGTGAATGAATGAACTGAGTGTTTATTTAGTGTGAAGCTCCGCCCACCGTCTAACGGGACATGGGGTAGGAAAAGAGAAAGTTTGCTCTAAAGCCTGGTTCACATGCCCTCCCTTACCCTTGGCGTCAGTCGCTTGCAGATTTCCATTACACAAACGTTTCTGAGTGTTAATTATTTTAAAACACTGCAAATGTTTGAATTTGACTGTGATGAGATCTAATAAAGTTTCCTCTAATTTATAAATAGGCTTAGGCCTACAAGTATTAATCTAAGTCATTTGACAATTTTTGTGTTTATTTTTAAAAGCAATTGCAGTTATACTTTTAAAAAACTACATAAATTACATCTTGACCTATAAATACTTTTTGTAAGGAGAGTCTTTTCTCTATAAGAAGTAAAAACGATCGTGGTCAAGGAATGACTGTGTTAAAACAGCACACTGTCAATTTTTACAAAAGTATTTTGACTGAAACCTGGTATTATTTAAAGAGTTGTAGAATAAGTCGACGTCTGTGGAGTAAAGTATGGCAATAGATAAGTTTTGCTTTTAGCCTAAAATAAAGATTATGTTTAGGGACTAGAATCTCCAAAAGAGTGCTTTTACAAAACATGCCATAGTTTTATTTAGTAACAAAAGTGTTTGACTATGTTCCCGATGATACCAAGAGTATAGGTTCGGCAGAGTGGATTCACTGTGAACCGGCCTGCCTGGCCCTTATGCACGACGTCACTATAACTTCCGTGTAGGGGTGTCAAAAATGGATCGTAACAATCGATGTTTTGAACCTGTCTGTAACTAACCTAGTTTTTTTATACTTAAATACTCATTATGCATAAACGAACACGTACTACATATCGGATCTCGAATCACGATAAATTATCGATACCCTTCCCACCCACAATATGCAAAGCACATAAAACGATGTCTAGCAATCGTCATTTGCTCCATTGAAACACAAAAGTCGATTGGCTGACATGGTAGTGCATTGTCGCCTCCTGACCAATGAGAACTGTTGTTACATACTTATTGTCAACATTCACCATTCGTTATAACATTACAAAATCTACATGGACTAAGGCTTATGATATTTTTCAATAAATGCATTGTGTCATAGTAGCACTTAAAACTTAACTAAACTCTTTAATCAGGTAGATAGTACAGATAAATATGGACCTACTTTTTGGCGCAATATAAAGCAAGCCTAACCATACGACGATGACGATGTTAAAGTTTAATGGTTGAATATTGCAGGGAGGAAACGGAACATTTCAACGTGTTTAGGTTATTTATTTTGTACTAAAAATAAAAATAATACATCTAAATGTCTGACTTATTGATACAGACATTGTTTAGTATAATTAATTTTGTGTTGGCAGGACATTCGCGCGCCGGTTGTCTCATGAGTTGAGTCTGACATCTTGAAATGTAGATTGTGTTGTGCAATGAGCTGAAGCTAAACAATGTCACTGGCACCGTCGCTGTTTTGAACTAGATAGTTTCTATGTTGGCTATGAAAATTGTTAACCGTGATTACAAAACTAATCGTGATTACAAAACTAATACTGTAGCTATAAAGTTAATAAATGTTAAAAAAAATATTTATCCCTGTTGGGTGTCCGGTGTTATCGGAATCGACTTTTTACAATTGAGTCTTGGTACCGAACCGATACCAATGTCCAAGTGGTAACCAATGGATGGTGGTATCGATGACGATAATCGATACATCGAATATAATTGGTTTAGTACATATTTATGTAACCGACAATAGTTTGTAGAAATTTAAAATTTAAATAACAATAGATTGCTCAAATACAAATCCACTCTTAAACAGGTAATAAGAGGTGTTCCTCAAGGGTCCATATTAGGACCTTTGTTATTCACATGCTACATAAAAGACATGCCAAAATTACATAATAATTATAGCTTATGTCTTTATGCTGATGACGCCAATCTTCAAATAAATGGGCACTCTATTGAGGAGGTTGAGTTGTCATCATTTTCAAACCTGGCTCTTTTAAATCAGTATTTCCAAAATAATAGTTTAGTACTAAACTCTGCTAAAACAAATTTCATTGAATTCAAAACTTATCAAAATAATAAAAATATGCTGTCACCTACCATCATTCTAAATGAAACTGAATTAGAGAAGGTGTATGAATCTAAATTTTTAGGATTAACTATAGACAGCAACTTGTCTTGGAACAGCCATGTCAATAATCTAGTTTCTAAATTAAACTCTGGGGTATATGCACTAAGGAGGCTCTCAAAAATTTGTTCAACAGAGACTCTGAAAATAGTGTATTTCGCCTATATTCATTCAAATATCGCCTTTGGTCTTTCATTATATGGGGCAACTTCCATTCAAAATTTGAACAAAATACTAAAAATTCAGGAACAATCAATTCAGATTATATTAAGATTAAATTATAATGAATCGGTAAAACTCTTTTTTTCTAAAATTGGTATCATGACTGTATATGCAATGTACATTTATGAAACTATAATTTCTGTGAAAAACCGTCAGGACCAACTTCATTTTGTTGGAGATACTCATAATTATAATACAAGATTCAGGAATAGAATTGGCATTGACAAACATAAACTTGGATTTTATGAAAAGAAGCCAATGTATATGGGGTCAAAATTTTATAATATGTTACCAAAAGCCATTAAATCTGAGAAAAATATTAATAAATTCAAAAATCAACTAAAAAAATATCTTATTGATTTAACATTATATTCTTTCTCCGAATTCCCATGTAAAAATGATGTGTAAAGAAAGTTTTTAGTTCTGTTTTTCTTTTCATGCATATAACTATATCTTTTGTTTTGACAGCCTTAGTATTAACCAATCTTAGTTATAATGTATCTTAGTATTCATTAATATTGACACCATTCTATGTACAGAGTACTAATATTGAATAAAGATTTTATTGATTGATCCCTTTTTAGAATCAAATTGAAATTTCAATGCATCGCACTCGCTGCACACCACTATTACCACTATCACCATCACCCAGTGTCAGCTGTCGCTGTCAGAGAAATGGATGACGCAAGCGATGCCTAGGTTGCCAATAATTATTAGGCCTAGTATGTCAATATTGAAAGGGGTTAAGGGATTAAATAAAACTCAAACATTTTCCTTTCTTATTATTTACTTGTCAAACATCAACGAAATCGGCTTAACCTCTACTACTCGACTTGAGTTGCGAGTATATTTAACTAAGTGCTTCCGGCGACCGGCGGCGTCGGCTTCCCGTGTAGGCCTATTCATGGTGGTAGGTAGTGTACATCCAACTTACCTTCTGCTTCTTCCGAACCATCGCCACTCGCCAGTAAACCGTAAATTTTGGTTTACTATAAAATCAATCAAGAAAGTATTGCAAAACGGTTTATAACTATTAAAATTACTTGAAAAAAAAACTGTAATAACGATATCAATTAAATTCACGGAATAATATGATTTTCACGCATATTTCCCGGTTTTTTCACGGCTGTTAAAATTCACGCATAATTCCCGATTTTCCCGGAATTCCCGGCCTCTGACAACCCTGAATATAACCAACTCCAGAACTCCCCCCAACCTTAACCTAAGATAAACCTGTCCAAGCAGCTAGCTAAATACATAATAGGCCTAGTTTGTATATAAAATATTATATGTGTGTGTATATATAAAGTTGTGTACATAGTTGTAAATAGACTAATGAGATGAGGCAACCCTGCATAGTTGACAACAGCCATCAGCCATGACAGCAGCCATCTTGTAATTTATAAACTCTCTCTACACTTGACAAAGTCCCTTAGGGGACGAAAAATTGTGTGCAAAATATTTTTCTACTTGTTCTATGGCCTACCCACACTTTCAAGGTAAGCTAGCTGCTATCCTCCTTTTTCTACCATTTAAAATACTTCATTTTGGCACATCGTTTGTAAAAATCCGTCCATTATTAACGGAGGAGTAGTGTTTTGTAGAAATCACCTTCACGTATTATATAGGCCTTTGTTTTTTCAAAATATTGAAAGTGTTTTTGATTTTGTTTTGTTAGACGGTTGATGTATGATCGTGATTTTGACTTTGACGATGATCTTATGACAAATAAAGATTATTACTATTATTAATTATTATTATTATTATTATAGTTGGTTGTCTGAAACATCATTAATCTTTGGAATGTTTTTCTAGAAGAATAATAAATTTATAGATTCTATAATTAGGCCTAGTCTAACAACGGTTAAGTCCCATACAATAATATTAAGGATTAGCAGGAAAGAAAATACTACCTTCAGTGGGCCACTCTGTATCACTATTAGAATAAACTAGGTACTTTATGACTTAACTATTGCTACAATAAAACAATTATCTCACAGAGTTGTGTTTCATCAAGTACTCTGCTGCATTTTCTTCAGCTACACCTCCGATTTCCCCAATGAGGATGATGCCCTTGGTGTCGGGGTCATTCAAGAATACTTCCAGACAGTCAATGAAGTCAGTTCCATTGAACGGATCACCACCAATGCCAACACACAAAGTTTGGCCCAAACCCACCTGGTGACAATCGAAAAATAGATCTTGTAATAAATCAAAAGAAACAATTTGAGTTCAAGTCTTATTCAACAGAATTTAAGAATCAAATTACAATGATTTAGACTCATATATGGACCAGTTAGCTATTGAGTGAAATAATTGGATAAATAAAGAAACAGTACTGGGTGATAATTAATAGGTGGACTGTATTTTAGGTGAGAATAAAAGAAAAATTAGATTGAAAAAATAGTTTAACTGTATTTAATGAAAGAAACATTTAAAACTGAGGAATAAACAGTATAAATAACTAGCTGTTACCCACGGGCTTCACCCTGCTTCACCCCGTTTGACTTCATAAGTATTAATAAAATTATTGATTGGTTAAGTTAAGCTGAAATAAACAAAACAGGGTCTGACTTAGGGGAGGTACAAATGAGGCATTTAGTTCAAAATTCCTCCGTGAACAGCGCTGTAGTAGAGAGCACTTTGGCAATGAAGGTTTACTAATCGCAAAAATAGTTCTGTTCATAAAATAAAATTATAAATGCCTAAAATTCAATTTTATTAATTTTTAATTATAAAATTAAACTATCATAACCTAACCGAACTAACCAAACTTGCTGATAAAGAAATAATATAACAAAAGCTTACAGTAATCCGAAAAAACATTCTGTTTATAAAATAAAACTAGAAATTGCTCAATTAAAATTTTATAATGACTTAAATTAAACTGTAATAACCAAACCAAACCAACCAAACTTGCTGAAAAAAAAATCTTGGACAAAAAGTTAATGCTACCGGCGGGATTCGAACCCGGGACCTACAGTATATCAGCCCGGCACGCTAACCATTAGACCACCGAAGCCGATGGCTATCGACCGTTTTGTTACGGTAATGGCGTTCCCTCAGCTAATAAAAAGCCCTCAGCTGTCATCGTAGCCTCTTCTATACCTCCCCTGAGTAAATACCAACAAAACAGGATACAGTAATACAAACAAATAAGTACAGCTGAGGCATTTTTAACATTAGGTATATGGAAGGTACCGTTTGGAAAGGAATTACGACTGTAAAGGGCAATTTACGAAATAATGGATAGTTAAGCGCAAGGTTTCTCGTCATGACGAACATTTTAAGTATATGGTTTATGGGG
The DNA here is from genome assembly GCF_028750875.1 of Macrosteles quadrilineatus. Taxonomy (NCBI): domain Eukaryota; kingdom Metazoa; phylum Arthropoda; class Insecta; order Hemiptera; family Cicadellidae; genus Macrosteles; species Macrosteles quadrilineatus. The sequence continues at coordinate 82,910,014 of NW_026542594.1, read as the reverse complement.
GTGTGACTTGTAGTTTTCTCAAAAGTTCATGGGTACTTTTGGCTTTATTTATAGATCAGCAATATTTTCAACACGCTGGGTCCAGGCATTGACCTTTTCTGCTGCAATTTTTTTTCTTTTCTTCCTCGCAGCCAATAAAGCCTCCTAAAAACTTGCTACCATGAACCACTTCCATTCCCTCTATTTGTTTCATAGCTTTTTTGGGAATTTCAAAATCATGGTTCCAAATTAGTTTGGTTTTTTTTGCTTGGGGGTAGTATCCATATTTTGGACCTATTTCTTTAAGTTTTTGCCACCATTGTATCACATTATTAAGGGATCCTTGACAAGATGAATCATCTGCATACCAGGTCTGGAAAACATCTGGCATTCTTTTTAATTCCTGAATTAGTGGAAGAGTTGCTAATCCATACAAAATCATTGATAAAGGGTCACCTTGGGTGACACCTTCTTTGCTGAACAGTCTTTTACTTGTTCCAGGGATTATCAAGTCTGCGTTGCATTGATAAGTGTTGTAAATAAATCTGGCAGCTCTAGGCCAATGTAACTTTGCTTGCCACAATGCATTTGCTCTGTTAATTTTATTAAAGGCATTATCAGCATCAACTAATATCATGCACCATTCATTTGTACTGTCAAAATTCTCATCCATAACATTTTGCATAAAATGTATTGCTCCCTCTATGCCTGATTTTAGGCCTCCACATAGTTGATTAGTACCTAAAGCATGCCTTAATGGCAAATGAGTACATTAGTACCTAAACATCAACATCAAAATTCTTGGTATTGTAGTTGACAGTACGCTATCATGGGAGGCTCACATTGAATCTGTTTGTGTAAGATTGTCTAGAGTAATTTTCCTGCTTAAGTCCTTGATGAACATTGTACCTGATTCGTATGTTAGAATAGCTTATTTTGCATTTTTCCAGTCTGTGATAAGTTATGGCCTAATTCTCTGGGGAAATAGTTGTCATGTCAGTGAAGTTTTATTAATCCAAAAAAAGGCTCTTAGAGTAATAAATAAGGCGTATTTTACCGATCATTGTAAACCCTTGTTTAGTAATAGTAAAATTTTGACTGTGATAAATCTGTATATATTTGTTTGTTTAGTAAATGTAAAAAGAGATTATGGCATAGGTTCTTTAGTTTTCAGATCAGACTTACATGAACACAATACCAGAAACCAATCCTTACTTGAGTTACCATACACTAGGTTAAGTAAATGTCAAAGTAGCTTTAATATTGTTAGTCTTAAGTTGTTTAATAAGCTAGCTGAAAGCAGTAAATCCCTGGACCAAAAAGTATTTAGAGTAAGGTTGTATGACTGGCTGTGTAAAAATCCTTTTTATAGCCTTAGAGAATTTTACGATTTTAAAACTGTTAGCTTTTAAACGTTGACTCTGATACTGTATATAGCCTAAATTTTGTAATGTATCAAACTTTGACTTTGTCTATTGCATGTTTGTAATGCTGAAGGACAATAAAAACATTCTGATTTCTGATTCTGATTTCTGATTTCATGTTTTGCATCATCACCAAATGCTACTATCATGCATTTAGCTATGATTCGTCTTAGGCATTCTCCAATTCCGATTGGCCTCACTCCGGGACATTTGTCAATGGCTATCAATCTATTTGCCATTAAGGCTCTTATTTTATACCAAGGTATTTTATTTCTCCATTCATTTTCATGGCTAAAGAGGCTATTGATGATCTCAGCAGCGCACTTTTCTTTCCATGTCTTAACAAGAAATCCGTCCAATTTTCTGAGGAGCTTCCTCCTGGCCCGCCACTTCCATGAAGTTGTCTTGCTACTTTCTCAACATGCTCTGCTGTTATTTCTGTGTTTTCTAGTTTGGGAACTTCACTCATGGTTTCAGGTAGTTTTAGTAAATCTTTGTTTGGAATTATTGGGTCTGGATGTTTTTCTTTTAATAATTCATAAACTGTAGTGTTGGATTCACCGATATAATTTTTAGGATTAAGGATTCCTCCTACCATATTTTGGTTTACTACTCTTGATGCATCTTTTATTTTTCCACATTGAACAAGTCTGTTGAAATAAGTTTCTGTAAACTGTTTTTGTTCATTTGTATTAAGTTTTTTACACTTGTTCTTTAAAGATCTATCGCATCGGATTGCCTCATTTATAAGGTCATCATACCTCTCCTCCTTCCACTCATTAATTCTTCTATCAATTAGTCTTCTGATGTCTTTTGTTTGTTTTATAATTTTTTCTCATTGCAAAATAACAGCAGTGAAACATATTACTCTTTCAGAGGTTTCTTTTCCAGTTGCTAGCAATAATATTTCTTCCGCTAGTAATTATACAAATTTGTCACCAATGGATCCATTTGGCAAATTATATTGCAATCTTTTAAGATTAACGATCTTTTCCCAGCGAGGCAACCATATAGATGGTACTTGATCTTTAGAGGATTGTATTGGATTTACTTCAAAATATTTTGAAAGATAATCAGGAGATCTGCATTCGGTGTGTTTAGGTGGATTAAGAATTGTCAATGAATCATTACATTTTTTAGAATGGTCTTTGTTCAAGTGATTGAGGAATTTTGTATGACTTTTGAAAATAATATCACATTCAGTACATTTGTTTTGATTAGTTTCTGAATCTATAACACTATAATACTTGCTGTCTGTATCTATTTCCCATGTTTTAGATTTTGAAATAAGTAGGTCAAAATAACCAGACACAGGATTGCCAGATAATAATAATAAACATATTACTTTATTGTTATCACCAGAAGAGATTTTTATTGGAGGCTTTCTCATAGCTATTGTTCTGGTCATTAGGTTCTGGTAAAAAACTTGATTAAACGCAAGTGTTTGAGAGGTTTAGTTCAAAATAACACATTTCCTTAAAACGCAGATCCTTCACGGTAGGGGAAAACTACCTTAAAGTGAAATAGTACCATCTCCATATTAAAGTTGTAGCCAGGTTTTTAATAAAATTTGTCTTAGTTGATGTGAGCCCCCTACAGAATGCGCTGATCTAAATTACTGGTTTATACCGATTACATGATGGTTTTTACCAATTCAAACTGATGGAATGACTTATTATGAGCTTAGCAACTGTCGTGACCCAGCAACTATGTCAGTAACAAAAAATAAGGTACAAAATAGAGTTTTAGACACTAGCGCAATCTGAGACTAGCTCACACAACTAAATTCTTTTATAGTAAAAAAATTGGCAACAGCTGATCCATATAGATGGGATGTCTTCTTCTGTATCCAATAGTCAATGATAGTATGTAGGCAAACACCAACGAACAATATTTTTGTAAACAAACAACTCGTAACATAAACATTTCAATGACAGTTATAAACCAGCTGTTAGTTAAACCAGCTTTGAAAATACTTTAAGTTGCTAGCGTCGGCTGCTAGACTTTTTAAAAATTGAAACTTAATTTCTAAAAAACTGAAACCCTGAACTAAAATTATGGCTTCGACATTCCCTAGTTCTCAAAATTATCTTTCTTTCAACACAAAAATCATGAAAATCCGTCAAGTGGTTGATTCAGAATCGTGAAATAAAAAACCCTGTTTCGTTTTAATATTATAGATTGTAAAGTGGGTCCTGTGTATGATATTGTTTTAACGATTAAACCCAATTAACCACAACCGAGCAAGCCTTGATCTCCTGGTACTAAAATCATAAAAAAGGGGGTGGTCTGTTTGCTGTTCTGGTTAAACACTGAATCTACCGAACCGACAAGGTTAAAATGTTGAAGCCAAGCAACCTACAGGTAGGCTATATACTTAATTAGAATCCCCTCGTGCTATGCTCCGTGAATGACCAATGTTACAATAGGTACATTGCATAATATGGATAGATGGTTCCCGACAGTTCAGACAATTTTCGTGGAAAACATATTTCCAATCATCGGGACGGGATTAGCTGCGTCGTGAGTGACGATGGTGAGACTTCCGTGATTGCGAGAGAATTTCACGATGTTTGGCGGACCCAGGAGACGATGATGATGTCTCCGTAATCGCGGGAGATATTCATGCTGGCGAAGTAACCACGAGCACAGAAAACGTTCTTAGTATGTTTTCTGTGCCACGAGGTATGTTGAAGTTAGCACCGTGACCAAGAGACATGTCAACGATGGCACAGTGAGTGTAAGAAACGTAGACGGTTAACGCCGTGACTGCAAAAACGTCGACGATAACACTGTAACCATGAGACATGTTGACGTTGGTACCATGACCGCAAAACATGTATAATGCCATGACCCGCTACATAACCGAGAAGTGTTGACAATGGTATGGTAACCGCAAAACATGTAAATGATTACGCCACGACTGTGAGAAATGTTGACGATGGTGCCACAACCGTGAGACATGATGATGATCGCGCCATGAGCGTGGGCAGCGAGGGACATGTTGGCGATGGTGTCGTGAACGCGGGAAATGTTGATAATGGCACCGTGCTCACAAGCGATGGTGCTTTGACCGCGGGACATTCAATGAACTGTATAGGTCATTGGGGACATGTTGACGATCCGGCCGCGAGCGTGGGGTGTGTTAAGGACATAGATCTCTATATAATACAGAGTTGTTGTATTATATAGAGATCTATGGTTGTGGATCAGGCGCCGTGATTGCGAGTGTTGACTGCTGAAACACCTGGACAACTGAATATAGCGCCACGAACATGGTCACGATGGCTCCGTCATCACGGGAGATCTTCACAATGATGTCTCAATTGAGGATTAAAGTCATGCAAAAATAATGACATTGTGATAGGCACGTGTTAAAATATTTAGGATTGGGCCTGCTATACTCCATTGCTTTTTTACAAGTAACCATGTCTCAGACTCAAGTTTTTTATGTAGTTGTATTCGTGTCGTATTCACGTCTCTATTTAAGGTTAGCATGTGGTGGTTTATAATTAGATTGATGTTTCATAGTTAATTGAACCAAAAATTAAATTTGTTTAGTAAACAACAGATCTTGTTACTTGTTTAATTTCTATACAAAATTGTTTTTAGTACGATGCTTTTTTTCATTATTATTGCTATCTGCAATAATATTTAACCTATTGTTTTTAGTACGATGCTTTTTTTCAATATTATTGCTATCTGCAATAATATTTAACCTAGTTTTTTTTACCCCAAAATCGGGAAGGAAATAAAAATCACGTCCCGAAAAAAAAAAACTTAATACGGAAATGAAATGTAAACAGTTAGTTGTGGATACAATCATAGATCAAATGAAGTAGACAATTTAGCATTTTAAAGAACAGACGACGGAACAGCTGTTTCAAGATGGCTGACTATCGATTACTGATTCGGAGAATTGGTAGAGCAACTAGAATAATAAATAAGTACCAGGGTACTGAGCTTTGCTCGGGGAAATCATTACTCTACCCTCAAAGAAGGCTTTGGTTTATGTCATTTATCCTTATCTTCATTTACAGTCTATTTTATTTCCAGCGGTAAACACAACTGGAGAACGCAACAAACTACAACAATGTTATGCTGACGACGAAGCTACCTCCCCCCTCCTCTGTGCGTATAAACACGACATTGATGGATAGTCTGGATCGCGTTCTGGCACTAGCAATTCGAGAATAACGCACTGAAAACAACTAAATGCGGAGCGGAAGTCAGAACAATGGCGGAACTCACATTGACTGTATGGAACCATGTTGGTGTGCATCGAGGAGTGTAAACGCTATCGTAGCGCGACGTGGTGTCGATTTCAGGAAGCTCTTGCACTCGCACACTTTGGTAAAAAGCAATAAAGTGAGGTCCGACCTATTTCGAGTTATTTCGGGTATTTCCATGATGCTGAAGTCATCAGGACAACGAATCAGAGGCTTTCTCAATCCGAGCTCCGGGGGGTCGGAGCTCATATTGAAAACGGAGCTCACGTTGTTGGTGTGTATCCATACATCGGACCTCACAATGTATTATTCCCCAACACACACACACACACATACCCACACCTACGGGGTTTTACCGCATACTCGTAAACACCTAATTGTGGCATCTTTCAAACTGCGGCCACAAGTGGATGAAGGAAGGTGGTAGAAACATGTGTGCATCGATATTTTTAATGAACACTCCATTTTAACATCTAACATTCCAGTTTTTAATTGTGGCACCTTGCCACAAATCGGTATATATCAACAGTGTGTGGACAGGATGCCACTAATGCGTTGTAGCGCTTGAGCGGTGTGTTCGCCCCCCCCTACTTCTCGCGTGCGCTGTTGCCAGTTCTCCGTTCTAGTTCCTTCATTCCGTTCTGTATTCATGTGGCTATGCCCTAGCCGCTGTAGCTCATTGCCCGCGCTCCTCACGTCGTCTTTTATTAGTGTAACGATTTTTTACATGCAGTTTTTTCCAAGCTCCAATAATTTTGACAATTATTGGATTTAAAGTCAATGGACCAAATGAAATGTCGTGAGGATTACATAAAACTACATCCTATGTCGTTGATATTTTATCGTCACATTACATGCGTGGTTTACGAACTTAGATACTTGGATTGAAGGTCTTAATGTGCTGGGTAAATTATCAGTTTCATGGGAATAAACAAGAAATTTACCTTAAAATACGCAATAAGAGTGACTCCGTTTTTTCTGTATGCATATAATTAATTCATGGTAATGTAAAAGTATGTGTAACGAATTTTTCACCACACTATGATGTTTTAGTTGTTTTACATACGTTAATGGGTGGCTGAAAGTTATGTTTTTCTGACCATGCCAGCTGTCATCTTCATATAGGGGCCGAGCAGGCGTTTACATCCCTAGGGCCGCAAAATCACTTGTTCGCTTATTTACTTAAAAGATTAATGTATATTAAATGCACAAGCTGTATTCATGGCATTGCAATAGACTTGTTTTTTTTTTGTCACAGTTGCCTAGACAACTATTTATTGTTATTTTTGATTTTGCTGATTCCTCAAAATATTTCACCTAAATAAGAGGGACGTTATATTGCAAAACATACTTGGGTAAAAAATAGCGTTCGTACCACGAGCCAAAATGGGTTTGCAGCTCTCGATCGTTTCACGTTCTCAAATTTGTCTCGAACTTAAAACCCGATCTCGAGTCGGCAAAACCTCGCTTTCGGCCCTAGGTACGAAATATACTATTTTTTACGGTGAATTTAGAGACCCAAAGATTCTCACCCCGTTGCGAAGCACGGGCAGAAACACTATAGTTATAGTTAATTATAACATTATAAAGTCTTTACTGTTTTGTCTGTACATTGCGTAGATTCATGAAGTGTTTGGTTATTTCTACGTGTTATATAATAAGAAAGCCGAAACGAGTCTTATGTCAATATCTGTACGTTTGTTTGATTGTTTCTGTCATTGTGTCTGTAACGCCAAAATTCCAATTCACGCGTCCTACCTTGAGAAAACTAGAGTACCGTTCATGATCCAAATAGTTTTGTAAGTGTAAAAATAAATTTGCCAAGTTTGATCAAAATATATCCATAAACAAGCAAACTACAACATTTTACAATATTCTTTATAAGAATAACATGGGAATTTTAAATTTACAATTTTTGAATTTGTCCTGTTACCAATAACCGTACAAAAACACTTTGATATGCAAAATTATTTGTTTTTTAAGCTATTTAAAAAGGTCTGGATATAAATTGGGAAATTTTGTATTTTTAAGGTAACGTTTTTCTCCATTTCGTATATTAGTAACAAAATGTATAGTATCAAATTCAGTAATAGCATTGACTACTGTATTTAAACCTTAACACAAGTGTTTATATGAGGCTACTGGTGCTACCGCTGATGGCTTATGCATGTGTACGTTAGTAGCTAGCAGACAATTTGCCAACTAGGAACATGAAATAAGCTGTTCCCCGTCCTCACTGTCGCGGTTGCTCGCCTAGCATGTCAACAGCTGACTGTTGTAAAAATTGGATGAGGCGACAGTAACTTTTTCTAGTACGCTTCTTCACCATGATATCTGCCAATTCAATTTTGTCCTAAAAAATGTATACAAATCTCTAAGATTTGTTGCCAACTGACAAGCAATTCAAATAAAAAAAAAACTATTGTTTATCATCCCTCCAAAACTGCTAATAATTCATGTTCAAATTTTCATCAGAATTCCGTTAGTTTAAATCAACAATCACATAAGACCAATAGATGGAGCACGCCTATCTAACTAACATACAAGCAGTTGAAAAGTTTCTATTTTCTATTTTAAATCTTGAAATAAAGTCTGTACTTTTAAATGAGTTTTAAAATATGACATAAAAAAGTTCGTCGGCTGCTACTGTTTTAATTTTTTTGTCAGGTTAGTTAAAAAACGGTGGATTTTGTGGCTAAAGAGCTCAATTTCTTGGATCATATATTTTTTTAATTTATAAAGAATAGTTGTATAAAGAGTTTCAGAAACCATCTTTTGACTTTGAAAAGACATTGTAAACCAAACGCCAAACCTTTAATACGATATAGATACATATATTATAAATCAATTTGTAGCTTTTGAGAATTTTTCTTTCGCCCAAAAAGTTTTTGTTAAGTATTAATTATGTAAACTAACTTTTTGTAAGATACGGTAAACGCTAGAAAACAAATTAAAAGCGTATTTTAAAGGTCATTGTTCAACCGTCATTAATTGTTACATACCAACCTAGGGCCTATTGGTGACATTGGGGAGGTGGAAGTCTAAATTTAGTTCATTACAAATACGTCAATGACCTTGAGCTCTGCTAGTAAGATGCCGTGGTATGGTGGCGTGTCGGGGAGAAGGGTAAAGGGGATTAATTATTGTTCATGCTTACTCATTCGCTCTTACCCACAAACAAACTTATTTCAAGTCTAAAATGAAGAATGTGGATCTAACTTCTATATTCGTTTGGAAAACGTCAGTCTAAGAGTTAAGATGCCTGCGCGGTTCATCACAAGTCACTGTCTTTACTACTTTTTTTAGTAAGCCTATGTGTCGATTATGTATTTTGTACAATGTAAAATCAAGATGACGTTGTTCAAACTAAGATATAAGTTTGGACTTCCTTGTGTGACCAAAATAGTCGCCTACAGAGCAACAGAAGAATCTACCATTTCTTATAAAATTAGTTTTATCGACATTTGCAGACAGTTCTATATAATTGTTTTTAAGGAAACCCAAAATCTATTGGCAATCATAAATTAATATGATTTGAATTTTTTGCCTCCTACAAATGAAATATCATGTGCATTTTGGTCCTCTGGTCCTGTTAATACAATTTTGTGAAGGGTTTCTTTTATAATTTAAAACTATATCATTGCAAAAGCATTTTCAAGGACTCTCTGCAGTTTTGCGTACTCTTGCAACTACTAATTCAAAAATTCAAGAATCAGTTTGGTGACCAATTAAAAATAATGTGTTGATACGTTATAAAAATTAAACTATAAAATCTCATAGTTTTTGAGGGTGGGACTGGAAATTAATACTATATTATAGATTTGCATTCATAGTAGAACATTATAGACTTTCCAAGTTCATTTTAGAACAAACTGTTTGCTCCGCCTCCCAGTTAACTGAGAATTTCAAGAAGTAGAAACATATTAAATAAATAATAAGTGAAGTTAAATATATCCCATAGTGTTTTTAAAAAAACATTACACAAACTTCACGGATGCTTATATAATTCTAACCATACTAGGAATTTCCTAAAATTGATATTGTATGTTGAAATAGGTTTATCTATCTATCTATTCTATTCTATATTCTATTCTATATTCTATTCTATATTCTATATTCTATATTCTATACTATTATAAAGAAGAGGGGGTGTCTGTGTGTATGTTTGTATGAGCTAATCTCAAAAACTACTGATCCGACTATGCTCAAATTGCACACAAATGAAGCTACAGCTCCGAGGATACATATAGAACTATTACCGCTTCGATATTCACCTAGGGCTTTGCCCCGTGGGCTTTCGGCATCAACAAATCGTATTGTTGTGAAATAGTAACTTTTCAATTTGTAAGATCAACTTTAACCCCAAAAGTAAAACGTATTGAGCTTGCCTTGTTTTTAGTTATCGTGATTGTTAGTTTGTATTATTGTTAGGTTTAACTTATTTGGACAAACAAAAATCATGTCTAGAAGGAAACTAGTTTGTTTCAACTAGGCCTACTCCTAGAAGTTTATATAAGGTTAGGTTAGTTTGTATATAAATTAAAAATCAAGAATTGGATAGGGGCTAATTTTTTATAATGATAATGAATGATTTTTTATAGTACATATAAAAGTTATTTTATAATATTCTATGGCTAGTATTTTACAATAACCTTGTAAATGTGTATTGAATGTGTGACATTCTAAATTCTACATATAGATAACATGCTTGGTAAGCTTGTACTGATTTCACAATTTTAAACACATTCATAAAACATAATTGAATTTGGAATCGGAATCGAGTCCGGAATCGAGATTCGAATCTTAAATTTAAGAATCGGAATCGGAATCGGAATCGAGAAATTTTGGAATCGGCCCATCACTAGTTAGCAGCATTTGACAGTGCCGCTGCGGTGTGCCGCAAAGTCTAAAAGCTCCCATGTAACGAAATGCACCTAGAGGCGTGCGGCTTCTGCGGCTCGTAGGTGCATTGCTTGTCAGCTGTTTTAGCGAATTTCCCTATAGGGAAGTAGCTTTTACCGTAGGTGGCACGGTAAGACCTAGACCCGGGACCGATTTACTTTTTCATTTTGATGTCCCCAGAGGCCAAAAACACCATTTGTTCAAATTTTTATATATGTATATATATATATAAATCAAAAACATATTTAACAAAGTACCCTTTAAGTAATTATTTTATTTTTTAAACATGCAAGAAAATCTATAAGTATAAAAGAGGATGTTTGTATATATATATATATATATTTGGCAGTGATAAACTCAGACACCACTGAACCGATTGCCACGAAACTTGGTACATACGTGTAGAATTTCATGGAATAGGTTTATACACCATCAATTTCGTGATCCGTCCAATCGGCTCCGCCCCAGTGGCTCTGGAGTTTCCCATGTTAACCTTATGAGAAATGGAACTAATGAATCTTAACAGCTGTTTCAATTAAACAAGTTGGTTCTGTTCTATGATGTTCAATAGCATTAAAGTTACAAGGATTACCAACAGGGTGCAGCACTATTATTTCTTTTACATTTATGACAACAGCTAATTTGCAACCAAAAGGTGAGTGAGCATAGCGAACGAACTTCAACCTGGAGGCGAGTTAGTGTAGTGAACGAGCTAACCTGAAGACAAGTGAGCGTAGCGAACGAGCTAACCTGAAAGCAAGTGAGCGCAGCGAACGAGCTCCAACCTAAAGGTGAGCGAGCGTAGCGAACGAGCTCCAACCTAAAGGTGAGTGAGCGTAGCGAACGAACTTCAACCAGGACGTGATTGAGCCATGCGAACGAGATCATCTTGAAAATTAAGAAGTTAAACGGGGCAAAGCCCGCGGGTTACAGCTAGTAATATATATATATACGTCCGTGAACGCGATAAACTTGAGTAATTTTTGTCCGATTTTGATGAAATTTGGTCTTAAGGTGTAAAGCGGGATAAACTTGAATGATTTTGCAAACCAGCATGATCAGACCATTGGAACGGGGCTTAACAGGGGGTTTTATGGGGTAAAAATTGGTTTTTCTCACTTTTGACCCTCAAAACACAAAATTTCCCAATTTCCCTTTAGACCTATTTAAAGAGCTTAAAAAAACAAATAATTTAGTGTATAAAAAAATTTTTGTTCGGTTATTGGTAACGGAGAAAATAAAAAAATTGTAAATTAAAAATTCCCATGTTATTCTTATGGAGAATATTGTAAAATGTTGTAGTTTGCTTGTTTATGGATATATTTTGATCAAACTTTATCAAATTTATTTATTTTATACTAAGCTATCATTATTTTACTAAAAACACACTTTATTAGTTTTCTTGTAGCAGCAAACCTAGATACTCGTTAAACCTAATGCTATTTTAATATATTTAATTGAAAATCAATTCAGACAAATGGAAATTCGCTTAGTCGGCAGGTTTTCTGCGGCGGGGGTATTTTTTAAATAATTTATTTAAAATAATGTTTTAAAATAATTTAATTATTGTTATTAGCCTATGACGAACACATACAAGATGAAGATTCCTACAAACGATGAACGAGGATGTTAGCCAATTTTTAGTAGAAGCAATGGGCTTAATTCAGGGCCAAACTTACCTATGGGCGGACAGGGCCAGCACCCGGGGCCCCGTGCCCCCAAGGCCCTTGCACAATACTTTTTTTATAAGGTTTTTTTTATAGGTTTTTATTAATAACTTCAAAAATAAATTCAGACACTTACCGAATGGCCTTTTTTTTTAACAGCCTAATTGTCGTTATCCTATATTTAAGGTTATTGTTAGGTGCACCTTTAAGGCATTACTAGGAACAAAATTCTTGACTCTAAGGGACTTTTCCTCAGAGTTGCACTGGGCCCCGTGTTTAAGCCTGGTTTACACGAGCATAGCTGCTAGGCTGTGACGGACCAGTTTCAGCTTCAATGAAGCCGTTCAACGTACGGCTGCGCCGCGTCGATCGAGTTGAAGGGGGCCTCGTGCTTGGGGCAAAAAATACAATAAATATAAAACTCTTGTCCCAACATAGAACGTAGCTTGTAAAATTGTGTTGTGTTGGAGATTTAATGGAGTTAAAATACTTTCAAAAATAAAAACATTGCTCCGTATATGTTTAATTAAATGTTATTCTTTTACCTCTAAGTATATACCAACCATAATTAACAACAGGGGCAGAAATATATAATCCATTCAGTTATATAAAAGGTTTTGTAAAATAATGATTATTATGCGTCAAAATTTGGATCACCGATTTAGTCGTTAGAGTCAAAATCATACAGCTCCAGTAAGATTTTAAAAATCTATATATATACATTTTATAACAACTAGGGTCGTCTGATATCAACAAAAAATTAACATTATTTGTCGACTGAAGTCGATATACAATAAACAACCTTATAGAGTAAACAACATCTATTGAGTACCCTAATTGTGTTTTATTATTATTTTATTTATTGTATAGAAAATGTTTATTTATTTTTGTGCTAAATGTTTTTAAAGACTCATATTCATTTTAGAAGGCAAAGATTGTGTCAACCAAACAGACGGTTGTCAACCAAATTATGGTGTGGTTGGAGGCCGGTGTGGAAATGGTTGCGGTATTTGTAAGCAGCTTTTAATGTAAACATATTAGTGACAGCTAGAAGTGAGAACTAATCCAAACAGCTGATCGTTATTTCATAAAATGTAATAGTAAACATTGGGAGAAAATTTGACAAAATTCGAACCAAATTGGGTTTTTGATGGTTCGTTATTTTGTTTTCAAAGAAGCGAGGCCATGTTTTTATAGCCAAAGACACTCTCATCAGTCCAGTAAATACGGAAAAATTATTAGAACCTTGATCGGAACTTTAGTTTTCTAGGATTAGGCCGCGCAAAATGACATTTTGGCACAGAATAGACAAACAGACAGACATAAATTGAGATAAGACTCGTTTCGGCTTTCAATAGAGTTCCCTATGGTGTGGCGTCAGCACCAGGTATTTTTCAAAAGATAATGGAAACCATTCTTGCGGGTATTCCAGGAGTAGTTTGTTTCCTGGATGATATTTTGATTACGGGTGAGAACAATGAGGTACATAAAGAGAGGTTAATTGAAGTGTGTAGTAAACTTAAAGGTAATGGTTTGACAGTAAGCAAGAAAAAGTGTGAGTTCTTTCGTAAATCGATTGAATATTTAGGGTATGTTTTGAGTGCGGAAGGTCTAAGCACCTCACCGTCTAAGATTGGTGCTATAGAGAAAGCTCCTTTACCAACTGACTTATCACAGCTAAAAGCATTTTTAGGCATGGTAAATTACTATGGCAAGTACGTACCTCACTTATCAACTATCGCAGCCCCTTTGTATAATTTGCTAAGAAAAGACAGTGTTTTTGAGTGGACAGCCACCTGTGATCAAGCATTTAAGCTAATCAAAAGTAAATTGGTGTCAGCACCAATATTAGCACATTACGATCCTAACTTACCTGTAAGCCTAGCTACTGATAGCTCTAGTTATGGTTTAGGGTGTCTACTAAGTCAGAGACAGAAAGACGGTTCAGAGAAACCGATTTGTACATTGTCAAAAGCTGAGGTAGGCTATAGTGTCATAGACAAGGAAGCACTAGGTATTGTGTATGGGGTTAAAAAATTTAACCAATATTTGTATGGTAGGAAATTCGTCTTAATTACAGACCATAAGCCTTTGTTGTCCATTTTCGGACCTAAGAAAGGGTTGCCTGCGTACGCAGCCAGCAGACTTCAGCGCTACGCGCTCTTCCTAACTAATTATGATTTTGACATAAAGTACGTGAGGTCAGAGGCGAATGCCAACGCCGACTGCCTATCTAGATTGCCCTTAAATATAAGAGATTTTCCTTTTGAGTCAGACGATGTAAATTATGTTGGTACGTATTTGCAATACATACAAGAAAATGACATTCCTGTTAATTTTAATAATGTAAGAGAAGAGACAAAAAGGGACGTTGTGTTAAACAAAGTTTTAGGTTATGTTTTATATGGCTGGCCAAACTACGCACCAAGTACTGACGAGAATCTAAAACCCTACTACTAGCGACAAAGTGAATTAGCTGTTGAGAACGGTATTATTGTGTGGGGGCATAGAATAGTGGTACCTCAAAATTTACGGAAGTTGCTTTTGTCAGAATTTCATTGTGGGCATCTCGGAATTGTTAAGATGAAAGCCATAGCCCGATCGTACTTTTGGTGGCCTGGTCTAGATGCGGATATAGAAAATCTAGCTAACAGCTGTTCACTCTGTCTGATGGTACGTCAGAGCCCAGCTAAGTGTAACTTACATGTGTGGGAACACCCCAAAAACGTATGGGAACACCTACATGTTGATTTCTTGGGCCCTATTAATGGTAAATTGTATCTCATCATAGTAGACGCTCACAGTAAGTGGTTGGAAGTAGAAGAAGTGAGCTCTACGGCAGCCAAACAAACTATTGCTAAGCTCAGACCACTATTTGCGAGATTTGGTCTTCCCCACCAAATAGTTTCTGATAACAGACCACCGTTTACTTCTTTTGAATTTAAAGATTTTTTGAAATCTAATGGAATCACACACACATTGACACCACCATTTCACCCAGCTACAAATGGTCTAGCCGAAAACTCTGTCAAAAATGTCAAGAAAAGAATTAAGCTAGCTATTATGAGTAACAACAGTGTAGATTTATCTTTGTGTAAGTTTTTGTTAGCTTATAGAAATTCTGTGCACTTAACCACCAACGAAACCCCTGCAAAATTGATGTTTAATAGACCATTAAGGTGTAGGTTAGATTTGATCAGGCCAAACCTACCACAGTTTGTACATGACCGACAGAGTAAACAGATTCAGAATTATGGCGGAAGTAAGACCCGAGTGTTGTTTGAGGGTCAGCCAGTAATTGTTCGTGACTATAGGGGTAGAAGTAAGTGGATAGAAGGTGTAGTAGTTAGAAAATTAAGTGCAGTGTCTTATTTGGTTAGGTTGAAAAATGATGTGATATGGAAGCGTCATATTGACCAAATAATAGGGGTAAACAGTATACCACCCACTTTTAGTATTGACAGAGAAGCGTCTGTACCATTGTTGCCACCAGGTCTGTCAAGTGAGCAACGGCTAGTAGTAGTAGTGGAGGCATCAGCTGTTCCAGGCACACCGCCACAACAATCGCGTAGTCCAAAACAAAATACACCACACCGCGCGAGCGCTACTAGGCGGAAGTCTGATGTCATAGCAGACATTCCTATTCCACCTAGTATAGTAACAGCTGATAGTCCAAAACAAACAGTAGTAGATCGACGTTACCCTATTCGGGAACGTAAACCAACCGAGAAACTTAACTTGTAAGATATGTACTAAACCAAATGTTCTGGATATTGTTTTGAGTTATGATGTATTTATGTATGCTGTGTTTATTCATTGTTTTTACAGATTTTATATTCCTTTATTTGTGTGTTACAATTGATTATTATTGTTATTATGGTATAAATTTTGGTTTGAGTTGAATTTCAGATATCATAACGGTTCAGTAGTATTTTATTGATTTTATATTATGTGTGTGATTATTGTTGTGTTCTTTTACAATGCGTGATGAGTATTTTGCTGATAATTATCGTGTTATATTTATGTTCTAATTCAAAACCGTTTTATCAATTTTATATATGATTTGATAGTCATCAAAGTTAAGGGGGAGGAAATGTAGTGTATTTCATATAGTACACCTTGCTGTGTATAACTATTGTCAATGTATGTATCATGATGGCAGTGTTTGAGTGAATAAACCTTTGCCGTGGTCCGATCATCACGCCACCCTCAACCGACCAATCACAACACAGCCTGACCACGCTCCTATTTTCCCGGCTTTTCCTCACAGCCTTCCAGCAGCTCCCGTTATGTAACCATCTCCGTGTTAGTCCCGCCCGTATCGGCCGCGGCAATTCATTACTGTAAAATGTGTATTTATTTACTTCCATTTTCAAGTTCTTAAACTACGGACATTCCAATTTAGCGACGAGGATGCCTTAAAGAGCCATTCCAGATTAATCGACAATCAAATTATTTGCCAGGCCGAGAAAATCTCCCTTCTTCTCAGGCTTTGGCCAGTTTAATCCTCGTCCACACAAACTATGTGTTCAAACCCCTCCCCTAAATTATGCGTCTAAAATACTAACAGCACGACCCCTTACCACCCTGAGTGATAGGGAACATTGGGATTCACTATAACCTTTCCTCTCCCCTTCTTGGGTAAACTTTCATTCCTTTCCTTTCTTTGTTTTTGTTTTTTCTTTTTTAATTTTAAAAGCCTGTATGTATCCCCTTTTCTTCATATTTCTGTGGTACTTTCCTTTAGGTCACAATTGTTTCCTTGTCTCTTAACAAGTTATATTTTCTCATCTATAGACCTTTCCTATCCAAGACCTCTTCCTGTTCTTTCCTATTTGCTTCCTGAAGTGGACAATTCATCAAACCTGACTCGCGGTCACTATTTCTCTGCATCTGCATACTTCCTCTTCCACCAGGTTAAATCTCCGCAAATTCACCTTAAAATTTCCATGTCCTATGACAAACTGCGTTCAATAATGACCCACCTCCCAATCTTTTCCAGCCTCCTTTTGAAGTTCGATATATTTATATATCATATCCGAACGTTTACCTTTATTCTACACTCTGCTCCCAGCGCATTTGCATTTGTACCAGCTCTAATGTATCCCCTCTTGTTTTCCGATTCTTTTCCGATTTCCGACTGATTTCCGTTTATTTGGTTTTTTTGTGCAAATAAAAACTGGTTTAAAACAGTGAAACATCAATCTTTTCAACTAATCTAATAAATCCTTGTAGCACAACCATGTCTCCAATTTTAGTATAACCAGCTGTTTTAAAAATTAGTGTCAATTTCAAAGTGTTCAAATGTAAACAAACATTTTCTCCCTAAGAATAACATGGGAACTTTGAAGGCCACTGGGGCAGAGCCCTGATGGAATTCCAAAGTTTTTTGTTTGATGGCAAAACTACATGCTAAGACATTTCTAACGACACCTTAGACATGGTGATCGGTTGCACCACCGCTCCAAAACAATTATGACAAAAATATGCCTAGTGTATTAAATATATAGATTAAACATACAGTATGACTGTTTATGTATCAGTAAACAGTCTTTTGGCAAACTTATAGTGAAATATCTATTGAGGTATTTTATAAATTATTATTAAAACGTATGTACGGCAATCATCCCCCCCAAAAACCTTCAACATATCTTTAAAATCTCATCCAATGCTAGCTGGCTGGAATCTCTAAATACCCAACCACACTGTGTTTGTTTCCGTACCTGAGTAGTTTGATGGACAGCCTCATAAGTTAGAGTGCCAGATCGAGACACAATGCCAATCCTGCCCTTCTGGTGAATGTGGCCAGGCATAATTCCTATCTTGCACTGCAAATAACAGAAACAACAGGTAAATAATGTTTTTGCTTTAAGATGTCAAGGTAATTTCAGATGTAATTCTAGTTTTATAGAATCATGCTGTATACTTGTGGTAAAAAAAAACTTCAGACTACTGTTTCATAAATTTAACTTGCGTTCAGTTTAAGAAGCTTTTTCTGAAGAAGTCTTTTACCTTAAACTGAACCTATAAAGAGGTGCTAAAATAGGGATCACATCATTTGTCCGAGTTTTCAACTGTCCGAGTTTGTTAAAAATTACAAAATATTTGAAAAATCATTTGTCCGAGTTTTCAACTGTCCGAGTTTTGATAAATAACTAATAATAATTAGATAAATCAACTGTCCGAGTTTTCATTTGTCCGAGTTTTTAAATTATTTAAAAAATAGCAAAATATCATTTGTTCGAGTTTTCAACTGTCCGAGTAGGGGCAACATCAAAATGTGACCCTGTGTGCCGAGACTAGCGTGTCTAAAGCACCTGTTCAGAAGACGATGTGAACCCCTTCTGTGAAGGAGTCAGGCATTGTGCGAGCCGCGAGAGCCCCTCACGTCGAATTAAGAAAAATTATTTTATTTTTATATAAGACTAATTTTACAATTATTAATTATAAAATTAAACTCTCATCACCTAACACAACCAACCAAACTTGCTGATAATATAAAATACCCCCGCCATTATTATATTATCAGCAAGTTTGGTTGGTTGTGTTTGGTGATGAGAGTTTAATTTTATAATTAAAAATTGTAAAATTAGTCTTATAATAAAAATAATATAATTTTTCTTAAGTCGACGTGAGGGGCTCTCGCACAATGCCGTACTCCTTCACAGAAGGGGTTCACATCGACTTCTGAACAGGCGCTTTAGACACGCTAGTCTCGGCGCGCATTGTCACATTTTGATGTTGCCCCTACTCGGACAGTTGAAAACTCGGACAAATGATATTTTGATATTTTTTTAAATAATTTAAAAACTCGGACAAATGTAAACTCGGACAGTTGATTTAACGAAATATTATTATTATTTAAACCATACTCGGACAGTTGAAAACTCGGACAAATGATTTTTCAAATGTTTTGTAATTTTTAACAAACTTGGACAGTTGAAAACTCGGACAAATGAACCTCACCCCTAAAATAAATCTTTCTTAGAGTAAAATGTTAGCCCACAGGTAAAAACTTAAATGTAAAAAATATCTCTTAAAATAATTAAAAGAAACTAGGGTACCTGTTGCTCGAATTCGAGCAAGTGCTCAGGCGTTATTTTTAAACGAATAAATTCATAATTTCTGATACTTTAAAAGAATCGACTCAAAGATTATGGAAATACTCAATGTGTACATAACAGATCGATATAATCAACATTTCTTGTAAATAAAGGGTGATTTTTTTATTGGTGCGGTTTTTAAAACTAAATAAAAAAATGAAAAACAACCTGCATTGACATAAAAATGCATTTATTTGAACTACAGTGTCATGACATTAACGTATAAAAATGATTTCTGGCATATGGGCTCCATTCCGTTCGCGTAGAAAGCCCAATCGAGAAGTCCAATTTTCGAATACTCTTTCCAGCAGCTGTGAATTCTGCCAATAACTCGACGAATGTTAGCTTCCAAGCCATTTAAAGTTTGTGGCTTGTCAGCGTATACTTGAGTCTTAACATATCCCCACAGAAAGAAGTCTGTTGGCGTGATATCACACGACCGTAGGGGCCAGTTGACACTACCTCTAAATGAGATGATACGTTCACCAAATGTTTCTGCCAAGAGGCCAATTGTGTCGTTTGCCGTGTGGCACGTCGCGCCGTCTTGTTGGAACCAGACATTTTCTAAATCCACTTCAAGTTCGTTTAGCTGAGGAACGAAAAAGTCCCATAACATTGCCCGATAGCGTTGAAGCAAAATCGGCTCTTTCAATAATTACTAAGAAATCCAGCACAGTGTTAATTCAGTTTTCTTTTTAGTATATCAAATTATCCAGGCTCTCTCGCTTTTTTCATTTAAATATTTACACCACCCCAAATTCAAATAGTAAATATTTCATTTCAACCAAAGTCAGTAAATGTTTGTAGCAAACTGTTAAATTAGTAAACTTTTTGACTGTTTACAATTACAATCAACATGTGTTCTTCTTCTCACTTTTAATTTCTGACAACAGGGCCCTGTTTCATAAAAATACTAGTCTAGTATTTACTAGTCCATGGACTAGTAATACTAGTGTATTTTACAAGTCTACGTTTCAAAAACCTACTAGTGTAAAATACTAGTTACTAGTGTAGGGACTAGTATTACTAGTGGTTTTTACTAGTGTAGACAGCAATGTGTTTCATAAAGTTTTACTCTTGTAAATTACACTAGTAAATACTTGCTATTTTCTACCAACCTCTCTTCACCCGTATTATTTGAAGTAGACTAGTATTTTTGGAAAGAGAGCTATTTCATTACTCACATCATTAAAAAAATGAATTATTAAGTTCTTTTGCAAGTGCGAATTGGCTCACGAATAGATCTGTGAGTGCTAAAATGATAATTATTAGATATAAATTACAATCAATAAATGTGGCGTGGTACAAAATGAGTGAAATTCAATATTATAATGTATGTAGAATCGCCCTATTAGAATAATTATGATTAAGTTATCAATTTCTGTGAATTTTTAGTCTAATTTTACTTGAGTTAAATTTCATGGTTATATCAACTATTTAGCTATCACAGAGAAAAATTTATTAAGCTTTGATAGGAACCAAATTAAAACCGCATACCGTTTTGAATACAAAGATGTACAAAAATGTATTAATCAGATTATTTTACACCCAATTAAGGCTCTCGGTTTTATTTAAAGACATTTTAATAGGAAATAATAGTAAGGCAATTTTAAAAAGGAGTTGCATTGTATTTTTTGAGGTGCTTATTATTTGCTTCCGTAAATAGCTAAAACCCTGTGATGTACTAACAATTTTGTAGACCTATATTTGATTTTTGGGCGTTG
Organism: Macrosteles quadrilineatus; assembly: GCF_028750875.1. Lineage (NCBI taxonomy): Eukaryota > Metazoa > Arthropoda > Insecta > Hemiptera > Cicadellidae > Macrosteles > Macrosteles quadrilineatus. Next base: position 82,888,986 of record NW_026542594.1, on the reverse strand, counting down.
AACTTAACTGCTTATCATAAAAACATTACTTTCAATCCATTTTGGTATTCTGAATTTGTTATTCAAAGTAATAAAAAAAATAGATGTTGATTAGAGCTGTTATTTTAATGTAAAAACATGTAAATGTTTAATTAATGCAATAAAAAGTAGAGTGGCGCAGATTTGGACCAGGGTCCGACCACATGACAAGCGAGAACTCTGCCTCTGAGCTAAGCCCTGCCGTAGCGCCTATGCCATGTTTTACTATACTTGAAAACAGCTACTTCTCTATTGCTTGTAACGGCGTTGCAATTATTTGTTACATCAATAAACATTTAGGCTTATTATTCATGGTTTGTAGACTCAAAATTAGAATATCACCAAATGGTTTTTAACCCAAATATTCTTATGCATTCGAATATTTGAAAACATAGGTTAGGGTACTTGAAAACATTCCAAACAAAATGTCCTTAAACGATTTAATTACATTCAAAATTTGAGCCATCTTTTCTTTAATCATAGCAAGCTAAATTTTATATGTCAGCATAAAACAAAAACCATACAAATTGTGTGAATGCGGCAGCAACAGATCAACTTTTTTACCCAACTCTGTTGAGCGCCGCAACTAGGCCTACAACCGGCTACTACTGCAGCGACGCGACGCCGCGCCGCGCCGTCGGCGGGTTCATTGATGAACATAAATAATAGCGTTTTGATAAATAATATGTGATTGTTTTACTTATGTGTCTATATAGTTATTAATTTAAAGAAAACACTGCGTTTCTACAACTATTTACTTTTTGTATCAAATGAAAACAAAATTAAAACCCTTTATGAATGGTTTGAAACCCCGTGATTGAGGTTAGAAATTTGTTTTGAGAATTTACCTTGTAAAGTTGGTCACGTGACTAGTAGTTTTGGTCACGTGACTAGTAAAATACACTAGTATTTACTAGCGGTATAAAAACGTTTATGAAACACAAATTAGTAGGACAGGTAAATACGAGACTAGTATTTACTAGACTAGTAATTACTAGACTAGTATTTTTATGAAACAGGGCCCAGGTGGAGTTCAGTTTCATAACAATTTTTGTTTCCCATGTTAATCTTATGAAGAAATACGAAGCTTTAAAGAGCCCCAGGGCCTCACTCTCTAATTATTTCCCTAAAAAGAAAGTTTCCTGCACAACTTCACGTTACGCTCTTTCCAATGGCACCAAAAACATGTCAATCGGTTCAGTAGATTCGGAGGAGTAATTGTCACAAAAAACCTGCTTGCGTATTAAATAAGTATATATATAGATTGAAATTAAAGGATTTTAACATGGATGAACTTATTCACCCAAGAATGCAGGACACCTGAGAATGCAGAAAACATGCTGAAATTATGACTCTTTTGTACTTGACTCTCACTTTAAGGAAAATGGAATGCGGACAGTTTCTCACAAAAGGAATAACAAAAACTGTAAGAAACTAGTTTTTACAAAAACTGTAACTGAAAAACTAGTTCATGACTTTACAAAAGGAAATTTAAATAATCTTGATTCCCCCGAAAACCCAACAACCATAGAGATATGCAAAAATATACAAAAGTCCCAGAAAACACATCTAAACCCAATGATACCTAAAAAATTGATGATAAATTGGCTAACTATATTAACCACTCAGAAACACATAAAAGCCAAAAAATTATCTTAGTCGGAGACTCAATAATATCAGAAGCTGCAAACATGCTCCGGCAAAAAGAACTACAATCCCATGTAATGCCCGGTGGAAATATAAGAGACCTGAGCAGATACCTAAACAGCCTAGATGCACTCCTCCCCGAAATTGTCTACATCCACATAGGAACAAACAACCTACCGGATGCAAAAAACGCAAACCACATCATGCGGCCCTTGTGGCTTACCATTGAAGCAAATAAAAAAAGATCCCCAACTACCATTTGGATAGTGGATGGAATACTCTACAGAGAAGACTTTCATTCCCACACAATCTCAGAAGTAAACTACTCATTTAAATTTAAGTGTGAACAACTGAATATTGGATATGCTAACCCTAACAAACGACTGAACTCAAACTCTTACACGCTTAAGGATTCCTCCAGGCCCAAAATCCTCAAATCCTCAAGGCCTCCAAACACACCATCAATTTTTTGAAAGATCCACCAAACATTGTTTTTAGACAACCACCCAATCTCCGAAAAATACTAGTCCACCCAAAAGTTCCTGACCCAGCCAACAACAACCCAAACAACGCACACCCTAACGGTTCATATCATTGTGATAACAAGAGATGTAAAACATGTGAAATAAATCAACCCAGCCAAACATTTTCCAGTTCCACAACCAAAGAAAACTACAACATCCGAGGCTTCAACACTTGTGAAACAAAGAACATTATCTACCAACTACAATGTAACAAATGTGAGGCACAGTATGTAGGCCTATCCACCAATAGCCTCAGAACCAGGATGAATGGCCATAGACAAGATGTATCTACTGGATACAAAGACAAACCAGTTGTACAACATGCCCAGAGCCACAACAACCCTAGTTTCAATGACTGCTTTACAACCAAAATAGTCAAATCACTGCCTCCTCAATGTAACCAGTCACAACTGAGAAGATGGGAATTGTCTTACCAATGGTTTACTAAGTCTAGACAACCCCCAAACCTGAACCTAAGATAAAATATCTTTCATCTAACCCACTCCACTTCAACATCCAACCCAACTAGCAGGCTTACATATTTATTCATATATATATAGTGCATATAAGATAAACTGAAACTGTGTTTTTTTGAATTCATACTATTGGCAACACTGACTCAACAACTCACTGGCCACCATTTTTGACATCTAGAAAACTCTCTCTTCCTTAGTTGAAAATGCTGTCAGTGACAGTGAAATATTCCAATGTTTTTGTGTATATTAGGGGTCTGCGGTACAGAAAATTTATGGTCGGTACGGTTCGGTACGGTACAATATTTTGTACCTCGGTTCTCGGTACAATATTTTGTACCTCGGTTCTCGGTACAAAATCGGCACGGTACGCGGCTACCCGTATTTTTGTTGTTTTCTTCTCAGAACTGTATTTAAACCATTATTTTTAACTTTAATACATTGACACTACTATGAAAATGGATAGTATCCTACATTCATGGTTTTATAACAACAATTACTGTACCACACATTATTAAAACAAAACCTTTTACTACTACGAGGATTGTGTCAAGAAAAATCACAGTTAAGATAAAGGCTTTACCTATTTTACTCTGAGATACTTAGAAAAGCCATGATAAAGTGGTTTAAAAATAGGATAAGAGTTTTTATGAATAAACATGTTTGAAACATTTATCGACAAGATAATTTCACAAAACTGGTAAATTTTTTCCAACCAACACAATGTCTAGTTGTTTTAAAAAATTTTAAAAACATAAAAGCATTCAGTACGAAGACAGTGTAGTTTTGCCAGCTGTTCACAGCAGACGAAAATGAAATAACTGGAGGTTATGATGAAGTAATGGCAAAGAGCATCTTTTTTTATCAGCTTCAAAACTAGTTATCAACTCTTGCAAAATTTTTTTCTGAAACTAAAATAAGGATTATGACAGAGTAAAGCCGCGTTTACACCGCAGTGTAAACGCGGCTTTAGATTATTGTCTTTTCATTTACAAATTTAACATCCACAATATCAATCATATCAATCATTAGTTTATCTCAGGCTCAATCCAATTTTCTTAGTATATTTTAAAACTCTTCCAAAGAATCAAAAGACCCAGGCCTAGACCTAATTATTTAGGAGGGCCTATATATAAATTGATTAGGTTACAATGAGGGTAGCAAAATCACTATCTAGTTCATAAGATTTAGATTGCATAGGCCTAAAGTACCTTCAACAACACAATAAAAAATACAGGAAACTAAAAAACATTTAAGCCAAAGGCCCCATCTAACAATATAAGACAAGATACAGAACCTGCAATGACATAATTTGAGACCGAGTAGGCTTGCATAATGAAAAAAAAATATGCAAACAACAACTGCTTGTGGTTTCTTCAATAGAAAGATAAAATATCTATAAAAAATATTTTAACTTATAAAATAAGATTGTAGATTAGTTACAAGTTTAATATGTAGCCATAAACAGTTTTATGGCAGTAGGCAATGGCCAGCGGCAAATTGAATATTCATGAAAATACTGACTGAGTTAGAGATAACATTTAACAGTCATCATAAAACTATTATTTTTATGATAAAACAGAATTGGGGAAAGTCATAAAGAAATAAAAGTGATAAAACTCAACAGTTCTTGGAAGTACTTGAATACAACAATTATTGTCTTGATAAAATGTTAATGGATTTGGGACTGGTAATGGGTTTTTTATTGCATCATCACCCTAGTAATAAATTATGAAGATCGTAAACAAACATCTGATAAGACTTTTATGTGCTCGGAATTAACTGCCGTTGACTATGATAGTAAACTGAAAGTAATTTTTGTACCGTGTAAAATGTTGTACCGAACCGATGACGGTAATTAAGCTTGTACCGTACCGTACCGACTTTTTCGGTGCACTGCAGACCCCTACTGTATATAGTATAAAGTTTTGTTTTGTGTTTCCTGTGCCAGTTTGGACTTTTTCCCATTCAGGTAAGCCTGCTATCCTCTCAAAAAATCCAAAAAAATCTAGGCCCTTGTGCTCTATGCTACACCCTTAACCTCTAACTGCGTATGTTGTGCACTAGTGTAGTTGACAACAATTCATACTCAATGTCAGTTGACAATCAATGTCAACTAAACTCTCTTGTAAAATGGCGTTAGCCGTTCATGTTATAAATAAATATATATAAATACTTCATTCTACTCTTAATCAGTGGTTCAGGATACGAAATGTGGTTGCGGTGCTGTTTCTTTGCGTGTAGCAATATTATTTTCGTGAATGATTTTGTTTTCAAATACACTATTTGTCTTTGAAAATACTACCGTACAAAAATCAAAATCAAAATTCTTTTGCTAACCTATTCAATATTAAAATACCCCCGCCGCAGCAAACCTGCCGACTAAGCGAATTTCCATTTGTCTGAATTGATTTTCAGTTAAATATATTTTAATAACATTAGGTTTAACGAGTACCTAGGTTTTCTGCTACAAGGAAACTAATAAAGTGTGTTTTTGAGTAAAATATTGATAGCTTAGTACAAAATAAATAAATTTGCCAAGTTTGATCAAAATGTATCCATAGAAAAGCAAACTACAACATTTTACAATATTCTCCGTAAGAATAACATGGGAATTTTAAATTTACAATTTTTTAAATTTTCTCCGTTACTAATAATCAAACAAAAATACTTTTATATACTAAATTATTTGTTTTTTTAAGCTCTTTAAAAAGGTCTAAAGAGAAATCGGGAAATTTTGTGTTTTGAGGGTCAAAAGTGAGAAAAACCAATTTTTACCCCATAAAACCCCCCGTAAAGCCCCGTTCCCATGGTCCAATCGTGCTGGTTCGCGAACTCATTCAAGTTTATCCTGCTTTACACCTTTAAACCAAATTTCATCAAAATCGGACAAAAATTACTCAAGTTATCGCGTTCACGGACGTATAGGCCTATATATATATCTATTTATATTTACATATATAAAAATTTGAACGAATAGTGTTTTTGGCCTTTAGGGACACCAAAATGAAAAAGTATATCGGTCCCGGGTCTAGGTCTTACCATGCCACCTACGGTAATAGCTACTTCCCTATAGGGAAATTCGCTAAAACAATTTTCCAAAATATTTTGTAGATGATTTTAGGTTTATAGATGAAGAAAGTGTTAGATACTCACGCCATGCATCATTAACTTTGCGTATGCCTCACCACACCATAGGACCGCAGTTAACGACAGGGCGTTTGTTGTAACTGCTTGCCGTCTTTGGAACGATCTCCCTTTATCTATTAAATCAAATCCCTTAGTCGTTCCTGGATTGTGGCAGCACTAAAAAATCTCTATTTTGAACGCATGGCCATGGTAGGTTTGTCCTAGGGGCTTGCGCGCATGGGCGATCACCGACACGTATGTATGTGTGTGTGAGTGAGTGAGTGTGTGTGTATGTGTGTGTATAAGTATTTGTAAAATTTACTGATTTTTGTTTACAGTTTCTGTATCTATGATTTCTGTTTTGTTTAGTTGTATAAACTGATTTTGTTAAAATATTTTAAAGTACAGGTTAAGTGTAAGAAAGGGCCATGTGGCCCTAACTTTGCCTGTGTAGATAAATGATTTTTCATTTCATTTTCATTTTTTACCGTACTGTATTCAATTATTTACCACTTATATCTAGGCCTTAGTACTTTGAACTTGAGGTTAAGTATTTTAAGATCTAAATAGTATTAATGTATTGTACCGATGGACACACCACACATGTTTTAAGACGATTTGTAAGGAACTAGTTTCAGTCCAATTGAAAGGGGGGGGGGGGGCGCCAAAATAGGTGTTTGCCCCAGGTGCTGAATAGCCTAGTTACGTCCCTGTTCAAACAAACCCCTCACAAAAACTAAACCCAAGCAATAGACCTAACTAAAGCAATAGACCCAGCACACCTATACCCCATAAAGCCACAAAAAAACCGATTACCAAAACTACAATAGAACAAGGACTACAAATCTTTCATTTAAATATACAAAGAGGCCTACAACGAAAAATAGATAAACTTCTCATAGACATTAGGGACTTAAAACCTCATATACTTATCATCACCGAACATGGTACACAAAGTGAAAAACTCAAAATAACTCACATACTAGGATTCAATTTAATTTTAATTTCACACTTTTCAAGAATATCTCATAGATGGGGTGGGGTAGCTATCTACACCATCGAAGCAATGCCACTGAATGTGGAAAAAGTAAACATGGAAACCTATATAGATGAAATGAATATAGAATTCGCGGCAATAGAAATTAAGGAAAGAAGGAGAAACCTTTTAATCTTAAGACTCTACAGACCACCCAATGGGGACTTGCAACCTTTTTTCTCAAACCTGCAAAACCTACTACACACTCATTCAAGTCCGGAAGAAGATCATCATTATGGGCGATTCAAACCTAAATATAATCGACAAAGACAAAAGCAACATCAAAGACCTTACTGCTCTACTTAATCCTTTTGACATAAGAATAGAAGAACTGCCCCACACCAGAATTACACACACTACAAAAACTAGTATAGACTGCTGCTACACAGATATAAGCCCTGCAAATATGAAATCCGAAACCACACAAAACTTCATATCCAACCATCTCGGAGTTTTCTGCAAAATAAGCCTTTTCAATCCTAAACTATCAAAGATAAAAAATACTCAAGACAAATAACAATTAAACCTCTATCTGATGTAAAACATGCACTATCAATGGTGGACTGGTCAATAGTTTATCAACAGAAATGCACAGAGGAATAATATAATATATTCCTAAGAATCATCGTGGAAATTATGCAGACACACATGCCAAAGACCTACAAAACTTTAAAAAATGGCAATAAAGGCATAAATGAATTCATTTATGATGATAATATAAATGATCTACGACAGGAGATGAAACATTCAGTCACACCTAAGATACTAAACAAAAAATAGGCCTGAGGATAAATCTATTTATACATAGGCAAAAAAGAAGTATGACTCTGAAATAAAATTAAAGAAAATGTCAAAAATATCATCTAAAATTGAGGAATCAAAAAAAAAAAATAAAAAAATCTGGAGATTCATAAACAAATAAATAAATAAAAACCCATACAACAGCGAAAATATCATGCTTAAGCAGGGAAATGAAATCATCTCGTGTCTAGAAGAAATAAGTGAACTTTTTAACGATTATTTTATCACATTTGGAGGCTCTGCTGAAAACTCCCACAACAACAGGGAAATATCGCAAAAACAAGAAGAAATGCAAAACTCTCAAACCTCTCAAGAACCCTCACCAGGAATTCTATCAAAATTCAATACAATAAACAAAACCGAATTAAACAATACAGTAGAGTCCCGCAAACTCGGCGTAATGTGGACTGGAAGTGTGCCGAGTTTGTGAAATGCCAGGTTATCGGGAACTAGGGTTAAAAATAATAACAATACAATTTGTATTCCTTTTAGCTGCCTTATTTATTTATATTTATATTACAAGTCAGTATTAAGTCATCAGATATAGTACAACAAATCCTTGGTACGAGTTGTGAATGATTTGACTTGAGTCCATGTTTAACTCGGACTCAAAAAATCAAAAATTTTCTGAGCCAGGTGATGGCCGAGTTATCCAGACTGCCGGGTTATCGAGTGCCGAGTTTGCAAGACTCTTATATTTAAAACTTTTGATTCTAAAAATGTCTGCGGCTTCGATGAAGTCCCAAACTCTGTTATAAAATACTGCAAGGAAGAACTAATTAACCCCCTACTAGACATCATAAACAGTTCAATTCTAAATTCATACACAAAGCATCACTAGAACAGACAACACAGCAGACGCACAAGACAACGCCGCCATTACATCCGCATCGAATTCACACCAGCCAATGGGAACACAGGGAATGGTGGAACAAGAACTCGACACAGAAGGACTTGGTGTAGAGGAGAAGAAGAACGGCGGAGATGAATATTCGTCGTCACAACGACAGACAGACAAATCAGCTGATGTAAGTGACGTCACTATCAGAGCCACCACATCGACAACGAATGAACATACGACTGCAATCACAGACAACGCATCACTGCCTCCAACCACTGCGAGTGAAATAAACATGAATGATTCTATTATCCAATTAATGCTAATGGTTCAACAGAATAATGCATTAATAATTTCACAACATGATACATTAAAATTAGAAATACAATCTGAAATGACAGAAATAAAATTACAAAATGATCATTTAAAATCAGAAATTCAGCGTGAGATTCAACAGTGCCAGATTTCCCTTGAATAAAAAATCACATCCATTAAAACTAACCAAGAAAACATGCGTAAGGAAATGGATCAGATACATTTAACTCAAATTCAACATTCCAAAGAGTTCCTTACAATGAAAGAAACATTTAAATCAGAAATATATGAACGTGATGCCAAAATACGTTAAAATTTAATCCAAGACCTAGAAGAACAAAAATCCTAAATGAAGTCCATGATAATCCAAAATAATACTCAAACTCTTGAAAAAGTGAATATGGAAATACAAGAACAAAAATATGATACTCATTCGCAGATTATATGTCCAACTGTCTCATTGAATGTAACGATTGGTTCAAAAGTAGCGGTTTTCTATTGAATAATAGTAAGACTCAATCTATTTTATTTAGTTTAAGTAACCATGATTTAAACTTTCCTCAACTCTGTGATAATGTTAAATTATTGGGTATATACCTGGATTCTAAATTAGGCTGGAGTGTGCACATTGACCATGTTTGTAGTAGGCTCTCAAGAGTTATTTACTTACTCCGCAAGCTTAAAAAATTAATCCCTAGACACTACCTACGGATGGCCTACTTTGCCTTCTTTAATAGTATTTTAAGCTACGGTATTTTGCTGTGGGGCTGTGGTCATGATGTTAGCAGAATCTTGCTCCTACAAAAGAAGGCTTTAAGAATCATTACTTTTTCTAAGTACAGAGCCCATTGCAAACCCTTGTTTATTCAGGAAAAAATACTCACTGTTTTTAATTTATTTATTTATGTGTGTCTTGTTTATGTAAAAGTTAATATTAATGCTGTAGCCTTGAGATCACATTCACATAGTTATTTTACTAGACATAGGAATAATTTAGAGTTACCTTTAGTCAGGCTAACAAAGTCACAAGAGTCTTTTTCTTATATAGGGTTAAAAATGTTTAATCGTTTGCCAGCTGAGGCACATTGTGTTGATCTTAAGTTATTTAAAAGTAAACTTTTTTGCTGGTTATTAAATCACCCTTTTTATAGTTTAAGTGAATTTTTCATGTCTGACATTGATATTAGTTTTTAGTTTCTGACTGATGTAGGCCTTAAATCTGTGTAACTTACTTTGTTGTTTAAATTATTTAAAGTAGCCTAGTTATTGAATGTTATAGGCCCTAATGCTAACCACTGGACATTTCATATTGACCTCAACTATACAAAATGTTTTTTTGTAATTTGTTGTAATAAATTCTTGATTCTTGATTCTTGATTCTTGCAGATAAATCAATTTAGGTTGGAACAAGAACAACTAATAACATCAAAATCGGAACAAAATGTCCAAGAAATACATAAGTCAATGTTGACCTTTATTGAAAATCAAGGTCAAGAGATATTAACTATCCAACAGAATCCACAAAAACAAAGTGAACAGATTCGAACTAAAACAAAATCATCACTAAACATGGACAAGTATTAACATCGTCCCCTCAACATATCTATGTTACATGTAACGGAAACTCTGGAATCGTGTCAGATATGAAATTACCAAAATTTAATGGCAGAGGACATAATCCAAAAGAATTCATTGCTAAGCTGCACAAATACTATAAAAAGAGTACACTAAGGAAAGATCCAAATATTGACGACAAAGAGTTTCTCATCAACCTGATTGAAACCAGCCTTGAAAATCACGCTGCACGTTGGTTCAACCTCGTAAAAGGCGGCATTAGAAATTGGGAACAATTCCAACACCTGTTTGAGAATAAATAATGGAGTCGAGACACACAGCAAGTGATAAAACAACGTTTAGAGCCTGAAAAATACCGAAATGGTGGAAATTTGTCTCGATCAGAGTACTTCGTCGAACGTGTCCTCACACTACAATCATTGACGCCACCCCTTGATGAAGAAGAAATAGTGGATTATTTGTGCGAACATTTCGAAGAACACATCCAAAATGCACAACGCGTCCAAAATGTAAAGACCATACAAGAATTTGAAGCCCTATTACTAAGAGAAGACATCAAAGAACATCAGAATCGAAACCAATCAAAACCAACAAATCAAAATAACAATCCACAAAATAGGACCAATGACCATCCGAGGAGAAACCTCAACCACCGAGATTCATACCAAAAGGATTGGAGGGGATCATACCCAAATAGAAATAATTATGACAACAGAGCATACACTCCAAACAACCATTATCCACACCAAATACCTCAATCCAACGATCGATCCTACGAAAGACATCAAGATCGCAGAGCCAATTATCTACCACCACCAGAAAACCAAAACAGAATTAATCCACGTCAACAACAAAGTAATCAAAACGATGGAAAACGATACCCTACACAGGAAAAAAATCAAGTTTACCATATGATAGCTGAACAAAACCCGAGTCGACCAAATAATACTGTCACACAACCCAACGATCCTAAAGAATCTTTAAACTGATAAGCACTGTCGATAATAGTTGCCTACACTGTAACATGTTAAATTTTGCCATAAGATTTTTTTGTGTAAGGGGCCGATTTAGCTCCAATACAATGTCACAAATGTCAATTTGTAAATCCCGCCAACGTTTGAGTCGGCGGCTTCCATTCGCACAGCGCCGGGCGCTCTGCGCATGCCCGACTGGACCTGCGCACAAGCGTCGTCCCCGGCCGTTGCACCATACGCAGCTCCTCGAGACAGTCGAGGCCAGGACACGAGAGAGCAGACTTCACGTTACCTGATAGTCGAGTCAGGGAGTCGACCATACCCACTACGAGGGCACGAGACAGACGACTGTCAACCACGCACAGGTCTCCGAGGACCAAGTACGACGACTCTGTATAAGGTAGTCATCACCTTGCTTTAAATAGACATTTGTCGTACCGTTCGTTCAAGTCTAGTACAAGATCAAGTTTCATTGAATATTCTGATAGTCAGCTTAACGTAAAACTTGCTTGCGCTAATTGTTCAGTATATTTAGCATTGATCAAGAGTTAACATCATTGCAGCTATACATTGACATTTTGCCTCTCACATAATTCGATACTTTTACATGTAATTAGTAACTGAACTCGATTGAACAATAATTACATTCAAAGGAATTTACCGTATCTCTCATCCTCACACATACGAGGAAACCATTTAGCTGTTGTAGTCTTATTTACTGTGTGTTGTGTGGTTTTAAATTATTAACTCAACGGCTTTAATCGAAGATATCTAACGTTTTGTGGGACGAATTATCTGTAGTGTGACAGGTAAATACTGTGCGACATCAAGACGTGTTATTTGATTGAATTATCGAGATACTAGCCTATTTGTGCAATCTGTGTAAATATCTGTGTAAACCATCCCGAACTGTGGTTCGCCCGCAGCATCCTGCGATCCTACCTGTGGTTCGCCCACAGCAAATAGCTTTAGTTACCTTTAATTCCCTGTGGTTCGCCCACAGCAATTAGTCTTACTTAGTGATAATTACCTTTCCCTGTGGTTCGCCCGCAGCATCCCCCGATCCTACCTGTGGTTCGCCCACATCAATTAGCTTTAACTAGCGATAATTCCCTGTGGTTCTCCCACAGCACTTAGCTATAGTTAGCTTTAATCTCTGTGGTTCGCCCACGGCAATTAGCTTTAGTTAGCTTTAATTCCCTGTGGTTCGCCCACAGCACTTAGCTGTAGTTAGCGATAATCCCCTGTGGTTCGCCCACAGCAATTAGCTTTAGTTAGCTTTAGTTCCCTGTGGTTCGCCCACAGCATTTAGTCGTAGTTAGCGATAATACCCTGTGGTTCGCCCACAACATTTAGTCGTAGTTAGCGATAATACCCTGGGGTTCGCCCACAGCATTTAGTCGTAGTTAGCGATAATACCCTGTGGTTCGCCCACAGCAATTAGTTATATTTAGTTATAATAACCTTTCCCTGTGGTTCGCCCGCAGCATCCTCCGATCCTATCTGTGGTTCGCCCACAGCACTTAGCCTTAGCTAACGATAATTTCCTGTGGTTCGCCCACAGCATTTAGTTATAGTTAGCGATAAATACCTGTGGTTTGCCCACGGAAATTAGCTGTAGTTAGCGATAATTCCCTGTGGTTCGCCCACAGCTCTTAGCAATAATAACCTATATTATTATTGCTGAAATGCTATAAAATGCATACACCTATGCTGAAATGCATACACCTATACACGCTTAACTGTGGTCCGCCCACAGCACTCCCTGATCCCTAACTGGGGTTCGCCCACAGCATGTGTAAATAGGTTACTAACATTTGTGTGCTTTATATAACTATATTTCAGGTGTTGCAGTATAGTAGTGACTATTATAATATGTGTGTGACTTGAATAACGGTATTTTAGGTGATTGTAGTTTCAGCGATTACTAGTGTGAGCGTGTTTTTATTTAACTGTATTGTAGGTGTTTGTGTGAAATAATCATATTTTGCAGCTTAGCTTCTTCCCGTTCCCCAAGATCGACGTATCCGTCCTAACTGTGGTTCGCCCACAGCGATCCGTCCTAACTGTGGTTCTCCCACAGCGATCCGTCCTAACTGTGGTTCGCCCACAGCAATCCGTCCCGAACTGTGGTTCGCCCACAGCACTCCGTCCCGAACTGTGGTTCGCCCGCAGCGCACCTTTCTTTCCATATAGAGAACAAATATGGCAATGATGATAACGTGGGTTCGATTGTTGGAGATTTTATATCTCTTACCCTTTGTCTGAGCCATCCGTTCTCTTTTCAGAATATTAGTCCGCCCTTTACTGTCGATTCGTTAGACATTTCGACCCCTGGAACCGCAACCCAGCGCGACTAGCTATCCGGCAACCGGGTCAAAACCGGACTCGCGTATTTTCCGAACGCCTCACCCGGAAATACGTTGTAGGTTTTGGCGCCCGCGAACAGGGACTTTTACTCGAACACAATAAAGATTAATTTTCGTAAAATTTGCAACTAAGTTGCTGGCGCCCGTTCAGAATGACAGGTGGAACGACTACCACAACCGCTGTTAAGCCCAAGACGACGACTACGAGAACAACCACCCCAACAACGATAACTCCGTCCACTAATGTTGCTGCGACCTGTAGACCGGAATTAATTACCACGACTGACGTTTTAGTAGTAACTACCTCCCAAGAATTGTTAACACCAGCCACTACAACGGCACAGGCCAGAAGTGAGCTCCTACTTCCGCTCGAATCTGATTCTAGAGTTAATTGGGTTTACAAACTGTCCAAAGATGCAATTAAACAAATTTTAAGGGACTATAACTTGTCAGACGAAGGTAAAACTGATGAATTAAGAAAACGACTTGTAACTGCTATCAGAAAAAGTCCAACTAAGGAGATGGACTTTATGCATGTTCCCTCTACGACTAGTAGATTGGTGGATTATCAAACCATACATCAACAGGAGCTTGATACTACACAAGCTGACGATTTGTTAGGAGCACCAGTTTTTCAAACGAAGGAAAATACCAATGTGGTTTTTACTTTTAACAGAGGACTACCTTCAACTCATGCATATGATACTCAGCAATCAGAGGAATTAAGAATCCGGGAAATGTTAAACCTGCCACCCGCGGCTGATTTTCGTACAGTACAAGAAAAGATGTTCACAGCTCAGCCAGGAGCAGACCAGCGCGGTCCAAGGGCAGACCCTTTGAATAATAAATTATATGAATACGGCCCTACAGCATTCCTTCCTCATAGTTCGTATGGAAATAGAGAGCAGACTTTCGAATCTGTACCAGTAGACAGTAGGATGCAATTTACACGTTTACCTCAAGGAGACATTCCAGAACGTAATTTTGAACCTAGGTCAGCGTACACATTACCTGATGCTTCGACAATATTTGCTAAAAGCTATGCTCCGACGAGAAATCTAAATGCTGTGGCAGAAGTTTGCAATCAAGTACGGAAATGGAACTTAAAGTTTGATGGTGAACATCAACCAGTATTGTTTATCGAGAGACTAAATGAGTTAGCTGAATCTTATGATATACCACCGCCACTTCTGCTCAAAGCAATGCCCGAGATGTTGAAAGGAGACGCTTTACTATGGTTCCGGAATAAAAAGGCACAATGGGCCACTTACCAGGAATTCGTCACTAGCTTTGCTGAAAATTATTTCCCTCCAGATTACCGAAGAAAACTTACCGAAGAGATTGAGAAGAGGACCCAAGGTGAAAATGAATCGATTAGGAAGTTTGTTGTTGCTTTAACCACGCTAATGCGTAGGAGAGGAGGCTATTCACAGGACGAAATACTCGACCGTCTGTTCACTAACATGCGACCAGAATACAAGTTAACAGTAAGACGTAACCACTGTTACACCGAGGACGATCTGGTAAATCTAGCCGAAGGTTATGCGAGTTATCTACGGGATAAAAGAAGTTTTCGGCCCCCGCCTAATCATGCTCAATCATTGTTTACTGAAACTGCATACAATCCACGAAATAAAGCGTTTACTCCGTATAAAGTTGATGCTATCGAATCCCGACCTTACTTTAAGGAACACAAGCCAACACAGCAACCTATCTTTCAAAATAAGGAAGTGACTCGTGGAATAAACAGTCCTAACAACAGATCACAACAACAATCACGTGTGACGTTTGCTCAAAGGACACCTCCTCCCAAAGTTTTCTACCCTAACAGTAGCCGACCTGCGAGACAATCCCAAGAAGAAACACGATATGTAGAAAGCTTAAAGCGTAATAAAGGAAATGGTAACAATAATGCCAACAATTCAGAGGATTACGTTTGCTGGAATTGCGATGAACGAGGACACAGATTTCGGGACTGTCGACACCCAAAAGTTATAAGGTGTTTTAATTGCAAAAGAGAGGGTGTGTTAACCACAAAATGTCCGTGTAAGGCGGGAAACTCAGATCGAGACCGGAAAACAAGAGGTGGACCGAGTCTCGCTACAATAAAACCACCTCAATAGAGTGGGAAAATTGGCTAAACAAAGTTAAAAATTTCAATTTTAACACGTGTTCCAAAGTTAATGAATCGAAAAACAGGATTTTCATTACAGTCGAAATTCAGAACGTAAATTTTAATGCCTTGATAGACACGGGCTCAATGATCACTCTAATCGGAACTGATGTTGCCGATTATCTTCGAGAACATGATATAAAACCTCAGATGGTAAAAACAAATATTTGTCTGACCGACCAATCTACACGTACCGTTGACGAAGTTTATGAATTTGAATGTTCAGTTGGAAATAAAGAAACTCGAGTTCGAGCTATAATGGTACCTAATCTGTCTGTACCCATAATACTAGGAATGGACCTTATCATTCCTCTAGAATTGATTACAGTTAACTGTAACGAATCCAGTGTTACACCTGCAACAGGAGCTACGAACATTTTGAAGTGTAATGCTGTTACACCTCTCTCAAAAGAAGAGAACGAAAAACTAGAATGTTTTCTCGATAAAGAACTTGCTCTATTTAACGAAGTTCCGGGTCGTACGAACTTAATCCAACATAGTATTAGACTAAAATCAGACTATCCCATCAAGCAGCGGTACTATCCCCGAAACCCTGCTATGCAGGCGATTATCGAGAAGGAAATCGATCAAATGCTCGCTGATGATATAATCGAACCATCAAATAGTCCATGGAGTAGTCCATTGGTAGTCGTAAAGAAACCTGGTGGTAAAGTAAGGATCTGTATTGATTTTAGAAAAGTTAATCAAGTAAGTGAACTTGACGCATATCCACTACCTCAGATTGGAGCTATTTTAGACAAACTGAGACAAGCTGAGTACATTAGTACACTTGATCTTAAGTCAGGATACTGGCAAGTTCCATTGGAAGAAAAGAGTCGTCCTATAACGGCATTTACGATCCCAGGAAGAGGTCTCTTTCAGTTCAAAGTTTTACCTTTTGGACTTCACTCGGCTCCCGCTACATTTCAACGCCTACTAGACCAAATCATTGGTCCTGAATTTGAGCCTCATGCTTTCGCTTATTTAGATGACCTGGTGTTGGTGTCTAAAACCTTCTCGGAACATTTAACGCTATTGAGTAAGGTTTTCAAGAAACTCAGGGATGCAGGACTTATTTTGAATGAAGAAAAAAGTAAGTTTTATCGAAAGGAATTGAAATACCTTGGACACGTAATTAACGAGCAAGGTATCCAAACCGATCCTGAAAAGGTAAAATCCATTACAGAGTTTCCTACACCTAAATGTCCTAAATATGTAAGAAGTTTCATCGGATTGTCCTCATGGTACCGTCGCTTTGTTGAAAACTTTGCTAAGATATCAAGCCCCTCTAACCCCCCTCTAACGAAACTTACAAAGAAAAATGTACGATGGGAATGGGGTTCCGACCAGGAGACTGCTTTTGCTACACTGAAAGAAAAACTGACAAAAACACCAGTTCTTTCATGCCCGGATTGCAACCAAACGTTTGTTATTCAAGTAGACGCCTCAAATCATGGCTTAGGAGCTTCTCTGACACAAAACTCTGGGAAAAACGAAAAAGTTATAGCCTACGCCAGTCGATTACTCTCAGATAATGAGAAAAAGTTCACTACAACTGAGAAAGAGTGTTTGAGCTTAGTATGGGCGGTAAAGAAATTCAAGCCTTACATCGAAGGGTATAAGTTCATAGCAATTACAGACCATCAAGCCTTGAAATGGCTAATGAACCTCGAAAAACCTTCAGGAAGATTAGCGCGATGGGTTCTTGAGCTGCAACAGTATGACTTTACAGTGCAGTATAGAAAAGGAGCGCTAAACAAAGTAGCGGATGCATCTTATCTTAAAACTTTAAATGCTACTCAATTCAAAGATAAAATAAAAGATAAAATAATTGAGAAAGCCTACTATTCACTTGACGAATTTTTGGAGAACCCTATAATGTAGATAAAAATTCTCTGATATCCTACATGAGTTTATTTTAATTATTTTAACTATTAATTTTACTATAAAATACATCACTATGACGAAACACCTGTTCTTATGTAGGCTATGAAATGTACTTTATAAAGAACGTATTGTGTAAATAAAATATGTCTTATGTCTAACATTTATTATTAAAACGGCGATGGAGCGGGAACGGGACCGGCGGCAAAGTTGGTGCATCGGCCAAGCATTGACGTCTCGTTAACACAACCAGTACCTTGACATTGTCCTTGGTGGTAGGCTGCTTCGGACTGATTGTATTGATATTGAACTAGTTTCGTGGATCGTAAAATTTGAGCGCAGCCATTGGATCTAAATTATACGCCTTTTGCTTTGAGAAGAATTAGATCTGTTCCCTTTTATAGTCATCAGAAAAATGAAACTGTTCACAATATACTTGTGAGCATTGCGGCAAAGAGTAACCACCATCACTGTGTCCAAAACACAAAGGATCGAGTTGAAAAACATGTTCTTCCATGCAATGGATTTGGATGTATGTACAATAAAAAGCACGTAAGATATGCTGTCTAGTAGACTAGACAGAATTTCTTCACGAGCAAAGGATGCAGTTCTTTAAGAGTATTCGTTGTACAGTGACAGTGTACGTATATCCAGTGTCTTAGATCATTCATAGTTTCACACTGAGTATCCTTTTTTTAAATGTGAACTAGATACTTCACTGTGTTTTTCAAACTTTATTCTATCTCTTCCACCCCATCTTTTCCAAAGTCCATTAGCAAAGTACTTGGATTACATTTTAGGGTAGCACGCTTTGTTCCAAATTTGCTGGCAAAGTCACAACCCGTTAAAATATGGAGTGCTGAGAGAACTGAACAAAGGTTATTTCCAAGCCTGTTTGCTATAATATGAACTAGTACATATCATGAAGTTCTAGCTGAACCAAGTCGCATCCACAATTCCTGCAAACCTTCCGAAGAGAATCCATTCATAAAGTGTAAAGCCAACACTACGACATCTGTATCCGAAGACAGAACTACGACTTAATTTGATAACTCGAGCAAAAATGATCCAATTTTAATGCAATTTATCACAAACGTGTAAACCTACGTTTTCAGACGAATTCGGACTATCAAACCAGCACGATCGGACTATGGAAACGGGGGTTTATGGGGAGTTTTATGGGGTAAAAATGGATTTTTCCGATTTTCGACCCTAAAAACACGAAATTTTATAATGAACGACACCATTTTGTAGAGCTCAAAAAAGAAATAACTTTGTATATTGAAGCGTTAAATGCCCAAAAGTTACGGAGATAATTAAACAAAAAAATTAAATTTAAAATTACCATGTTATTCTAAGGAGAATAAATAAACTGTTTTGGTTTGCTTGTTTATGGATATACTAGCTGTACCCGCGGGCTTTGCCCCGTTCAATTTCTTAATTTTCAAGATGAGCTCGTTCGCATGGCTCAATCACGTCCTGGTTGAAGTTTGTTCGCTACGCTCACTCACCTTTGGGTTGGAGCTCGTTCGCTGCACTCACTTGTCTTCAGGTTAGCTCGTTCGCTACGCTAACTCGCCTCCAGGTATTTAGGTATATTCATATTCATATTCATATTCTTTATTCATATTTTTGTACAAAGGTGGTACAATGAATAGTGTCAATAAAAAGAAATACAACTACAATGATATTAGTAAATATTAACAAGTAAAATAATAACAACAAGTCTTTAGCTAGTCAAGAATCAAATACAAAATTAAAGTAACTTAATGCTACCTATGCCAGGGAGGTGGAGAACTCTTCCATAGAATAAATAGCTAAATTTAATATATAATCTTTGAGTAATTTTTTAAACTTATTAAAATCTGTTTCTTTTTTTATATTTTTGGGGATAAATTTTAAAAATCTTTGGCCTGCATTGGACGGTTTTTTTTCATAAAACTTGAGCCTATGAGGTTCAACAACCCCACTTCTTTTCCTAAGCTTATAGTTGTGGCTTGTAATCGGTTTTTCACTCAAATCTTGTTTTCTAGCAATAAGAATAACTTCATATATATATTGTCCATAAACTGTAAAAATTTTTAGATGTGTAAAGTGTTGTTTGGCTGAATCATCCCCCTTAAGCTTGAGCATTATCCTGATAGCTTTTTTTTGCTGTTTTAAAATAGAGTCCATATTTCTTTGTTTTGTTGAACCGTATAATGCTATGCCGAATTGGATATGGGAATGTACATGAGCAAAATATATATTCTTTAAAGTGTTTATATTGCAATAAAAAGACATTTTTGATAGAGCATAAACTCCAGAATTAATCTTTAGCAGGATCTTTTTAACATGCTCATCCCAATTTAGGTGCTCATCTATCGTTAAACCTAGAAAATTTATACTACTTTCCCTGTTGATGTTATGTGATTTATATTCTAGTGTTGGATCTGAAGATTTTCGGTTTTGTTGTGTTTTAAACGTTATGAACTTAGTTTTTTCAGAATTTAAAATAAGGTTATGATCATGTAAGTAGTCCCCAATGTTATTAAGTTCATTAGAAGAAAAAATTTGTATCTCCTCCAATGAGTCAGCTGATAAAATTGAATTTGAGTCATCAGCGTAGAGACATAATTTTGAATTTTGTTTATGAATTATCATATTTTCCATGCCCCTCAAGTAACACAAAAAGAGCAAAGGCCCAAGAATAGAACCTTGAGGCACCCCAAATTTGACTGGTCTATAAGCTGAGTTTGATTTCATTACTTTATTTTTATCCGTTAGATGAGATATTTCTACATATTGAGACCTATTTGTTAAATATGAAGTGAACCAATTAAGAGATCTTCTTGATATACCCAGAATTTTAAGCTTTTCTAGAAGTTTAGAGTGTTTGACACTATCAAAAGCTTTTGAAAGGTCCATGAATATACCTGTTGTAAACTTACCGTGGTCAACTGAGTTGATCACGGTTTCAACAAAAGATACAGCTGCACTGACAACAGATCTCCCCCTTCGGAAGCCATGTTGATTTTCATCCAGCATTCTAAAACTCTCCAAATATTCATAAAATTGTAGATACACAGCTTTTTCATATATTTTAGAAATGGACGGAAGTATAGATAACGGTCGACTTAAACCACAATAATAGGTATATAATTTTTTCGTTGCAAATTAGCTGTTGAGATGTTCCAAAATTATCCTCATTGTTTACTTTTGAATTTGTATATAAGTTGAATGTTAATAAACCATGTGTTATGTATCCAAATACCTAGGCCAACTATTAGCTAAATTAATACCTCTAAATTATCACATGTGTTTACATGCAGTAAAAGGGCAAAAGGTTCCACCTATTGTAAATTTCCATATTTCACATTCTCATCAAACACTGTCATTTATTTAATAAGCTAAATTTATAATCACTGGAAGTTATTTATACAGTTTGAATTATTTTACAAAATTATTTTTCTCTTTCACTTTCAAAAATGTGATTAAAATACTCTTCATATAATACCAACCAATCATAAAAGTAACAGTGAATAGTGACATCAAGAAACCAGTGAACTAATTGTTGAAACAGATGTATGAAATTGAACATCAAGAATCAAGATTTTTTTCAATTGAGAATAAGTAATGAAGAAGCAAGACAGGAAGATTATTTAAAACTTTTAATTGGTGATTTAACTTTACAGTATTTAAAATATCAAGATTTTTCTCAATTATTTAATACATATCATTTTTTTTTACCTCAAGAAATATATTTGTTGAGAAGACTACCATAAACTTTTGGGTGAGATCAAACTGAACTTGTACTTTGCTAAATACTCACATTCCAAAATTTCTATATTGGCTTTTGCCGTTTTGAACTTTTACCTAAATTATAATTTTACTAAATTCAAAATTTGAACTTTCTTCTTTTCAAAAGTGTAAATTGAACTGTATATAACTTGTGATGAACATTAGGCTTATGCCTATCCAACATCACATAAGCCTACTTTAAGCCGGCACATTCCTAGAACCCTGAGATTAAGAGTTTCATCTAAATTTATAACCCTACTTATTTGTACAATTTGACTAATAAAAGGTTTATACGTATTCATCATTGTAAACCCTGGACATTTATTTATTACTTATTTACCAAACAAAGGTTAAAGAACTTTACACTGTTGTCATAAATTAAAAAAAATAATAGTGCTGCACCCTGTTGGTATGCTTTATATGCACCCTTGTAACTTTAATGCTATTGAACATCATAGAACAGAACCAACTTGTTTAATTGAAACAGCTGTTAAGATTCATTAATTCTTTTTAAATATGAAAAATCATAAGGTTAACATGGGAAACTCCAGAGCCACTGGGGCGGAGCCCGAAAGCCCGATCAGAATAAAAACTACTTAGTTTTCCTATTTAATGCCCAAAGAATCGGTGTACCGAATTTCAGCCTCCTAGGTAAATGGGAAGTGAGAGAATTAGTGATGAGTGAGTGAGTGTGTCAGTGAGTCAGCGAGGGCTTTGCCTTTTATAAGTATAGATTATAGTCAAATTTCAAAATGTTGTTTCATTCATACTAAGCTATCAACATTTCAATAAAAATATATAAAAAAAACACCTCAATACCTTCCCTGAAGCAGCAAACGTAAGTACTCATTACAAATCAATGTCATTTTAATAGGAAATCAATCGGTCAATTTTAATATTTTAGTAGAAATGCAGCCAGGTAAATGTTTGCTGATTTTGCAGGTTTGCTGCGACGGGGGTATTTAGACCTTAGATGTAAAGAGCAATTAGTGCTATGTGCCAAATTTAAAAAACAGTTTTTTTAAGATATTAGAATTTTTTTGTCAAACAGAGTAAAAATTTATAGGTCAAATTAACATAAATTCCTCAACTACTCCTAAATAGTTATATTTAGGGCATTTTTGTAAATACAAAAGTTGTTCCTTATTGTGTAAGCAGCATTTGTTGTTATAAAAGTAACTCGCTATATATTACCGTTTTTGAGATATAAGCTCCAGATGAGTTTCATGTAATAAATGCCGCCGCCATTTTTAAAATGGCGGATTCTGAGGTTATGCCCACTCTGCCAAGCTGGCACCCACGTGAAAAATGATAACCCACATGGTACCTACATGATCCCTTAGGGTGTTTTTCTATACATGAAATGCACACGGGAACCTCCCTAGCAAGTGGATTAATAGTTGCAATAACACTTTTATCCAAAATTATTAATATAGTATAGATTATTTCTAAAACCCCAACATTGAATTATTATCCAAACGCCTGATTATTAGTGCATGTGCAAGTGATGAAGAAAGAAGACAGCTGGCTTCAACAATGAACTGATCAACATCCTGTGTGAAATTAAAATTTTCCCCCTTCTCTATTGGGACATGGCAGCATCAACACCTTAAATTCAGTGAGGGTATAATCCCTAACATTTAAAAAGCCAAAGTGATTAAAATTATTTAACTTAACATTAACTTAACAACAGAAGAACAGTTTAGCTTTTACATATACATTTTTTTTTCATTTCAAATTTGTACTGCCACCTCAAGATTTATATTAATTGGACACTGTTACTGAAGATCTGGTGAGAACTCTCCATTTTGCATAAGGCTTATCCTAACTTCAAGAAATTCAACTTAATACAGACCTATTTTTATTTACTTTCTGATTGAACCTAATTATTTGAATTCAAAAACTAATTTATTTTCATCAAGAATAGAAAAACAATATGAACAAGAGAACTAAATTCAACTTTGATAAATTTTCCACATTCTAGGCCTATTCATTGTTGGACTTATTTAATTTACCTATCCAAGCCTAAGAGCAATATCAAAATTATCCCATTTTTCATAATAATTAACATATTTTATTTCATAAATTAAAATATTTGAAGATCTTTTTAGCCAGCCGAGTTCCCCTCCCTGAGATTTATGTAATTTAAACTGATATACCTTATTATTATGAACTCATTGTTCTGTTTTTACTGAGCTAGGCTAAACCAAAGATGGGGACCCTGTAACTTAACTTATCTGTTAATTTAAATATCAAACCCCATTCATCATTGTAATATCTTATTCCTAGTTCATTAAATTTTTATTGTTAAGAAATTCTTCAGCTTAATCATTTGTCTTGCTATAAGTATATTTAATCTAGGCTTAACTTAGCATAATAAAATTTATTACTATTTAATAGTAAGTAAGTTAAAGGTACAAACCTGAACCATGAGTATCAATTTTAGAATCTGAATTTTATTAACTTAATCTAAATTATTACAAACAAGACACACATAGTGTTTTCTTTTAGTTGTAACTAAATTACCTTCAATATTTTTAATTACAGTATTTAAAAATATATATATTTAAGTGTAATCCTACTAATATTATAAATGAGAAAGTTTGGATGTATGGATGTATGGATGTATGGATGTATGTTTGTGACAAGTGAACGCGAAAAATACTGGTCGGATTGGGCTGAAATTTGGCATGATGATAGCTCACATACCCGATTAACATATAGGCATATATATTCTTATTTCAAAAATCCTTTCGGGCTCCGCCCCAGTGGCTCTGCAGTTTCCCATGTTAACCTTATGAGAAATGGAATTATCGAATATTAACAGCTGTTTCAATTAAACAAGTTGGTTCTGTTCTATGATGTTCAATAGCTTTAAAGTTACAAGGATTACCAACAGGGTGCGGCACTATTATTTCTTTTACATTTCTGACAACAGCTAATTTGTAACCAAAAGGTGAGTGAGCGTAGCGAACGAACTTCAACCTGGAGGCGAGTTAGCGTAGCGAACGAGCTCCAACCTAAAGGTGAGTGAGCGTAGCGAACGAGCTCCAACCTAAAGGTGAGTGAGCGTAGCGAACAAACTTCAACCAGGACGTGATTGAGCCATGCGAACGAGATAATTTTGAAAATTAAGAAGTTAAACGGGGCAAAGCCCGCGGGTTACAGCTAGTTAAATATAAATTAGTGAAGAATAAAAACTGTACATGCTAAAACAAAATAAGTGCCTGGGTCATAAATTAAAATATTTCCCATTATACTGTCTAGGTATAACACATGTTAGGTTACATTGTTGTTGTAATAAACCTAGAAGAAAGAAAATGAAATGTGCTTGTGATGGAAGATCTAGATAGAGATGGATGTGGGAGCCAAGTCTCCAGTGATTAACTTAAATAGTCAAAAGTCTAGAAAATTAACATGCATAACATATAGAAATATCGATGATAAAGAGACATTAAGAAAGAAGATAGGTAAGTATTCAACAGAAATTGGTAATATCAAACTCAATAAACATTTAAAAATCATCATTAATTTCCAACCACCATCACATCATTGTGAATAGCCTAAATTCAAGTGACTGTTTCAAGCTAAGAACTTAAAGCCTAAATTTTATGACTCTCATTATTTAGTAGCCTACATTAGTAAAAATTAAGTAAATTAGCCTATCAGAATTTCATACCCGGCACGAACCAACCCCTAGATTAAGATCATTGTTTTCCAATTTGTTATCTAGCCCATCTATAAAACTTAGACCAAAATATAAGTTAACTGTCATAGCCCATGAGATTGTTGTAATATAAGTTAGAACTGAAATATATCTTTTTGTAATTTTATTGGAATGTTGATTATCTATTTTTAGGTAAATTTATATTCATAAAATCGAGTAGAAAAGTGGAGTAGGTTGCAGAATAAAGGCTAACAGGCCTAGCCTAAATGAAAATACATAGAGACATTGAGGTAAATTTAGACGCAGTTATTGATCGTTTCGGAAAATGCAGTAATCGAAGATTGGAATTTTTAGTTTGAGCCTATTTAGTTTTGTTCATTGCAACTTGTTAGTTTTTGTCTTAGAAGATTCAATTTTATTAAAGTGTGTATGTTTTGACAGCAATTTTTTTTTTCATTTCAGAAGTGTTAGTTTTAGGTTAAGTCATTTCAAACTTTGTCCCGTAATTTTTTTTAATTAACAGTTGATGATAAACTAAAACTTAGGCCTACATGTTCAAATGGATTGTAGAATTGATTTATTTCAATGAGTGTTCCCACATTACAAGACACATTATAAGGTGCTCAAATTTGATTGGCGTGTTGGAGGGGGAGGTTGGATTTGCCGACCGCCCCTCCCAAACCAGTTCTCTGGATCCACTCTTGCTTATAGGGGGCCCAGTCATAATTTGTTCAAATTATCAAGCAGCAGGTTTGCGAGTAATTACTTTAACAGAATAATTACTTAAGGCACTGACCTGTTCAGGAGCAATGATGCCAGGACAGTTGGGTCCAATCAGGCGGGATTTGTTTTGTCTAACGAGTCTGTGCTTGACCTTGACCATGTCCTGCTGAGGGATGCCTTCTGTGATGCAGACAATCAGCGGCATTTCTGCGTCAATGGCCTCCATAATGGCCTTAGCAGCACCAGGCGGAGGCACGTATATTACAGTGGCTTCTGCCCCTGTAGCATCTCTAGCCTGTCACAGTACAGTAAGCTAAACAAGTCAAATCTGCTAGAACTTTCACAGAAATTATGTTTTCATATCTCTTTAAATTATCCTATACTAGGCTACAATTACACAATTACGTTTACACGTACATTGATTAAATAACTGCTCCAACAAGTTCCTCTAAATAGTTAGACATATCTTAAGTTGTATGCTAAAAATAATATTTAAGCTGGGCTCTGTTATGGGAAAACAAGTTTTTGCTTTTAGTTAAAACATTTTATTGAAATTTGACAAAAATATTGAAATTTGGCCTTAGGCCACTGTGAAAAATATTAAAACCTAAACATTATATGCTTACACAAAAAAACCATCTACAGAAGACTAGCAACGTACTAAATACCCCTGTCGCAGCAAAATTTCCATTTTAGAATTTTTTTCTGTAACCGTTAGGCATACAAAAACTCTACAATACAGTATGATTGAAAAGTCCCGGAATGGTGTAATATGTTTTTTACAATTGTAGATAAAGTAATAAGATTTGATAATTATTTATTGATTTGGTAAATCAATAATGACTAAAAATATCTACTCTTTTAAGCTATTATTAATTTTAGCGAATTCATGGTATTTTATCCCTTAAGAGTCTGTAGTACCTAGGGCATTGGTCCGAACTGATGGTGGCACGCTGGGCCAAGTTTATCCGAACTACATGGGTCATTTCGATTTTAAGCAGGATGTTGTTCAACCAGTTTTAGACAGAACGTTGTTCCCGCGATTGGGTGACATGTGTGTGAGTTGGGCCCTGGGGCTGACGTCCGAGGGTGTTTCCCCAAACGTGATCGACAGAGCACAACTTTCACTTCTAGACCCCAAACCCCGGGTGCTCCTTACCTACCAGCTACTGCCAACCAGCAGTCGTTGTGTTTCGACAACTCGATCCCACAGTTGGAGCACACAAAGTAAAAGACATTAAAATATTAATTTTGATGTTGATGACACAACATGGAATACGGAAATCGATAAAATAAAGTATCGGTACAGTTTTTTATACACACTAAGCACTTTTTTTTACAAAACTGAACATAATTTTAGTTTATTTTTGTATGTAAATGAAACATTCATTTGGTTAAACTGATATATTGGTTTGATTAACATAAATAGTTTATACAATCCAACTGTCAGTTCTATTTCATGTAAAAAGACTAAGCAGCCACTAAATAAAATACAAAGATAAACAGTATTTGTTAATTAGGTACTTACGTATTAAACGGAGGCCACATTTTGTCAGCGCGCTGCGGCGGTTATGTTAGGTTGGGTTATCATAATAGAAAGTATAACTCGTCTGGTATCGTTCGATTCATAACGAAGCGAGGAAAGTCCTACACACATAATATTTACGATAACCCAACCTAACATAACCGCCGCAGCGCGCTAACAAAATGTGGCCTCCGTTTAATACGTAAGTACCGTTAATTATTATGTCTTTTATTATTGGCAATATTCCCGTGGCGGATCACGGGCGGGTTAACTATGGTGTTTAATAATGTACCTCTCCTGTTATTCAAGCTTATGCGTACGTGTATGAAGGAAATTTCTGTTACTATCCATTGCAAGAAAAATCAAAATGTTCATAAAAAATTATGTAAAAATCAAGAAGTGGAATTCAGCTTAAACAAGAATATATACCGTTTAACTAAATATGGTATGTCAACATTATCAACCATTTAACACTGCAATTTCCATAATAACATTATTTAGACAAGTTTTAAACTTTTCAATAGGCCATAAGAAAAAAAATACTACTTTAACCCTTTGAGTGCCAACGTCCGGGGAACCGGACGTTTTTAAAACGAGCCAAAAGTGCCGACGTCCGGCCGACCGGACGTTTTTAGAACGAGCCAAAAGTGCCAACGTCCGGCTAACCGGACGTTTCGTAATGATCGAACAGTTGTCATAACAACCGAATGGATACTCAGATTCTTTTAATCCATATATTAACATTGAGTCGAAAGTTACTAGATGCGATACATTGATTTTCGTTGGTCGAAATACAGTATCGAAAATTCAATTTTTACGAAACTTTAACCTAAAAATCGCCAGATCGCGCTCGGCATTTTTAGCGCGACCTTCGGGAAAAATCATCGGCATTTTTTGAGCGTTACTTTTATTTCTTGCCTGGCACTCTAAGGGTTAAAAAGGATATTATGTGTATTCAAAATCAATTATAAAATAGTACTAGCTGTGTGGATCTTGTAGTCAGTTGAAACCTTCGTACATTCGAACAGCAGTTGGTTTGCTTATTTCTTATTTCGACCTTTTACATCTTCGATTCGATATATTAACCGATACTGTCCTGATTTATGTTAAATGAAGTATCTTATATACTACTAGCTGTAACCCGCGGGCTTTGCCCCGTTTAACTTCTTAATTTTCAAGATGATCTCGTTTGCATGGCTCAATCACGTCCTGGTTGAAGTTCGTTCGCTACGCTCACTCACCTTTAGGTTGGAGCTCGTTCGCTGCGCTCACTTGCCTTCAGGTTACCTCGTTCGCTACGCTAACTCGCCTCCAGGTTGAAGTTCGTTCGCTACGCTCACTCACCTTTTGGTTGCAAATTAGCTGTTGTCATAAATGTAAAAGAAATAATAGTGCTGCACCCTGTGGGTAATCCTTGTAACTTTAATGCTATTGAACATCATAGAACAGAACCAACTTGTTTAATTGAAACAGCTGTTAAGATTCATTAATTCCATTTCTCATAAGGTTAACATGGGAAACTCCAGAGCCACTGGGGCGGAGCCGATTGGACGGATCACGAAATTGATGGTGTATAAACCTATTCCATGAAATTCTACATGTATGTACCAAGTTTCGTGGCAATCGGTTCAGCGGTGTCTGAGTTTATCACTGCCAAACAAATATATATATATATATATACAAACATCCTCTTTTATACTTATAGATTTAAAAAATTTGGTTTTTCTTTCCCGAGTTCGTTTAGCTTTACTACCAGACCGATTTTCATGATTGAGGTCTCAAATTGAAGGTATGCACGCACATATTTTCCATCAAGCATTGGCGGCATATAATTATCTATAGTTTCACTTGGTTTTTATGTAAACAAAATTTGCTCTACATGTATTTCTTATGGGAGTTAATTTGGTTTCTCTTTGCCGACTTCGTTTAGCTATTCTACCCGACCGATTTTCATAATTGAGGTTTATATGTGAACGAAATTTGCTCTCCATATATTTCTTATGGGAGTTAAGTTTGGTTTCTCTTTACCAAGTTCATTTAGCTCTTCTACCCGACCGACTTTCATGATCGATATCTCAAATTGAAGGTATGCACGCACAGATTTGCCATCAAGCATCGTCATAAAATTATATATTATCCCACTTGGCTTTCACGTAAACAAAATTGCTCCCCATGTATTTCTTATGGGAGTTCGCATCGGCAAATATTTACCTACTGAAAAAACATAATTTGATTTTTTACGAATTCTTATTTCAATTCAAGATGTATTTCACAAGTTATAATGATATAATCCTTTATATTTTGGTCTAAGCGCCTCCAGTGAAATACTGCCTTTCATTCAAGCTATTACTTATTCAAATCGGACGAGTTTTAAGCAAACGCAAGGCGAACAACCAACATAAAAACTATTTTTGATAAGGGTTATCTACGATTAAAAATTAATAGCTCCTGTATTGTTCATGTTTTTCTATATAATCACTAAATTATAGGCTTTAATTTGAGCTATTGATCCTTTGAATCAGTTAAGCTCAAGATACTGTATTACTCAATCAAAAATCATAAATGTGATTATTTCTCGGATATTATATTTATTTTAACGCTGCGGAGCAGCATGGGTCCTCTAGTAACAACTTATAAAAATCCAAATTTTGATATTTTTGACCTTACAGTAATTACTCATATCGGCCGTACTGAAAACTTTGCATCGCCGACAAGAGGTCCCTTTTTGCTTTCCACATCACATACAGAACTATTCCTGCTTCGATAAGATATTGACCTAGGACTTTGCCCCGCAGGCTTTCAAAGTTCTGAGGAGAGAGTTTTAAATGTAAATATTGATTGGTCTCCAAGGTAACAAAGAACAAGCCCACAAAGTTAAACACGTTGCCTACCACATGTCACACTCATCTGTATGAGGGGCGTTGTGATACCTAGAGGTGAATGTGTTAACACGTTGCCTACCACATGTCACTCTCATCTGTATGAGGGGCGCTGTGATACCTAGTAGTGAATGTGTTAACACGTTGCCTACCACTTGTCACACTCATCTGTCTGAGGCGCGTTGTAAACCTAGTAGTGAATGTGTAAACACGTTGCCTACCACATGTCACACTCATCTGTCTGAGGGGCGTTGTGACACCTAGTAGTGAATGTGTAAACACGTTGCCTACCACATGTCACACTCATCTGTCTGAGGGGCGTTGTGACACCTAGTAGTGAATGTGTAAACATGTTGCCTACCACATGTCACACTCATCTGTCTGAGGGGCGTTGTGACACCTAGTAGTGAATGTGTAAACACGTTGCCTACCACATGTCACACTCATCTGTCTGAGGCGCGTTGTAAACCTAGTAGTGAATGTGTTAACACATTGCCTACCACATGTCACACTCATCTGTCTGAGGGGCGTTGTGACACCTAGTAGTGAATGTGTAAACACGTTGCCTACCACATGTCACACTCATCTGTATGAGGGGTGTTGTGAGACCTAGTAGTGAATGTGTAAACATGTTGCCTACCACATGTCACACTCATCTGTCTGAGGGGCGTTGTGACACCTAGTAGTGAATGTGTAAACACGTTGCCTACCACATGTCACACTCATCTGTCTGAGGGGCGTTGTGAGACCTAGTAGTGAATGTGTTAACACGTTGCCTACCACATGTCACACTCATCTGTCTGAGGGGCGTTGTGAGACCTAGTAGTGAATGTGTAAACACGTTGCCTACCACATGTCACACTCATCTGTCTGAGGGGCGTTGTGAGACCTAGTAGTGAATGTGTTAACACGTTGCCTACCACATGTCACACTCATCTGTCTGAGGGGTGTTGTGAGACCTAGTAGTGAATGTGTAAACATGTTGCCTACCACATGTCACACTCATCTGTCTGAGGGGTGTTGTGAGACCTAGTAGTGAATGTGTTAACACGTTGCCTACCACATGTCACACTCATCTGTCTGAGGGGCGTTGTGACACCTAGTAGTGAATGTGTAAACACGTTGCCTACCACATGTCACACTCATCTGTCTGAGGGGCGTTGTGAGACCTAGTAGTGAATGTGTAAACACGTTGCCTACCACCTATCCCGACCCGAGGGAAAAGTACTAAGGGAAAGTGCTGAGGGAAAAGTGCGCAGGACTTTCGCTGGGTAATGGGTACCTTCCCCCACTCTCAAAGCACTTTCTGACCCTATATAAGGAGCTTCCTTGGGAACTTCGTCAGTTGGTCCTCCCCCTGCCAGTAGGCGCCACCGGTGGGTCCCTTCCCCCGCGCTAGAGGCGTGTTGAGCTCGGTGCTTCCCGTTCCCCAGCACTAGAGGCGTGTTGAGCTCGGTGCTTCCCATCCCCGCACTAGAGGCGTGTTGAGCTCGGTGCTTCCCGTTCCCCCGCACTAGAGGCGTGTTGAGCTCGGTGCATTCCGTCCCCCAGCACTAGAGGCGTGTTGAGCTCGGTGCATCCCGTCCCCCAGCACTAGAGGCGTGTTGAGCTCGGTGCATCCCGTTCCCCAGCACTAGAGGCGTGTTGAGCTCGGTGCATCCCGTTCCCCAGCACTAGAGGCGTGTTGAGCTCGGTGCATCCCGTCCCCCAGCACTAGAGGCGTGTTGAGCTCGGTGCTTCCCGTTCCCCCGCACTAGAGGCGTGTTGAGCTCGGTGCATCCCGTTCCCCAGCACTAGAGGCGTGTTGAGCTCGGTGCATCCCGTCCCCCAGCACTAGAGGCGTGTTGAGCTCGGTGCTTCCCGTTCCCCCGCACTAGAGGCGTGTTGAGCTCGGTGCATTCCGTTCCCGTACTATGAGATGTTCCAAAATTATCCTCTTTGTTTACTTTTGAATTTGTATATAAGTTGTTTATAAACCATGTGTTATGTATCCAAACACCTAGGCCTACTATTAGCTAAATTAATACCTCTAAATTATCACATGTTTACATACAGTAAAAGGGCAAAAGGTTTCACCTATTGTAAATTTCCATATTTCACATTCTCATCAAACACTATCTTCTACTATTTTATAAGCTGAAATTTGTAATCACTGGAAGTTATTTATACAGTTTGAATTATTTTACAAAATTGTTCTTCTCTTTCACTTTCAAAAATATAATTAAAATACTTGATATAATACCAACCAATCATAAGTAACAGTGAATAGTGAGTGACATAAAGAAACCAGTGATAACCAATTGTTGCAACAGATGTATGCAATTTAACATCAAGATTTGGAATTGCATAGTAAGTAATGAAGAAGCAAGGAAGGAATATGATTTAAAAATTTTAATTGGTGATTTTTAACTTAACAGTATTTAAACCTCAAGATATATCTCAATTACTTAATACCTATCATTTACATCAAGAAATATTTTGTTTTTGAACGACATGCTTTTTAGGCGAGGTGTTATTATTGATGTAGATTTTTGTGGGCTTCACTCACCTTTATTTTTGTTCGTGATGTCCGGGACTCGTCAAAACACATAAACACACATATATACAACACAAAATCGTCCACGGCATCAAGGTCCGACGTTTCGCGGAACTCAAAACAACGTTCCGCTTCTTCAGGGTATTAAAAAAACTATTTTTAGCCCGCACGCGGGTCGAACGCCTAACCACGACTGCCGGATCAGCTGAGCTTGGAGGAGGACGGGCGGGGGCGGGGGTAGGTGCATTGTCCATTGTTGATAAGCCATTCACGCTCCTGGCCTTATCTCGTAGTTGTTCTAGTTCGTTTTTAACAATGTTTAAGTACACCGTACTGACATCCACCGATGGTCGTGAGAGTGGCTCGTCTTCTATTGCCATGAAAAGCGACTCTGCCGTATTTCGTTTCCTCCAATCAGACTCCTTGTATAGAATTGCAGACGAACCCCAATCAACAATATGATTAGTTTCTACAACGTGTTCACATATCTTAGAGCCATACTTATCCTTGTTTTTGACTTTTTTTATGTGTTCATTTATTCGAACTTTAACTGGTCTAGAAGTTTGGCCCACATAATTTCTGCCACAAGAACACGGGATTTTGTAGACAATGTCTTTTGTATTTTGTTGCTCATTAACGGGTTTTAGTTTTGTGACACGACTACGGATAGTATATTTATTTTTGAAGACAGTTCTTATATTGTATTTGGAATTCACCCGTCTCAATTTTTCCGAAACATTTTTAACGTATGGAATACATACAGTGGTCAGGGGTTTTATCTTGGTGCTAGGGTCTTCTGGAATGTTTACCCTATTTAAGCTTTTTAAGGCCTTAGCAAAAACGAAGGGAGGGTATCCACAGTTTTGGAGATGTGTTTTTATGTTTTCCAGCTCTGTTTTAAAAATTTCCTCAGTACTACAGATGGATTCGGCCCGTTTAATCAAACCAATGGCTAGACCTGTCTTAACGTGTGCGGGGTGATTGGAGGCAAAGTTGAGGTATTGGCCTGTAGCAGTAGGTTTCCTGAACACACTAGTGATCCAACCTTGTGACTGTTTCTGGACCAATACGTCTAAAAACGGTAATTTGTCATCTTTTTCCAGTTCAATAGTAAATTGTATGGACTCAACCTGACTGTTAAGGTGTTCTTTAAATTTTAATAGTTCTGACATTGAATCTTCCCAAATACAGAAAACATCATCAACATACCGTAACCAGACTCTAGGCTTAGTTTCAAATGATTCAATTGCGTCCTGTTCAAACTTTTCCACGAAAATATTAGATAGGATCGGGCTTAAAACGCCGCCCATTGCCATTCCTGTAGTTTGTTCATAATATTTATTCTCTACTAGAAAGTAGTTTGACCTAACGCAGACTGTCAACAGTTCCATTATATTAGACACAGGAATTTTGGTTCTATCTTCCAGCATCAGGTCATTTTCAAGTTTTTCACGTACTATCGCCAGGCATGGTTCAATGGGAACGTTAGGAAACAAGTTGGTTACATCAAAGCTAACCAATATAGTACTATTGCTAGGTTTAAAAT
Organism: Macrosteles quadrilineatus; assembly: GCF_028750875.1. Classification (NCBI taxonomy): domain Eukaryota; kingdom Metazoa; phylum Arthropoda; class Insecta; order Hemiptera; family Cicadellidae; genus Macrosteles; species Macrosteles quadrilineatus. The sequence continues at coordinate 82,854,574 of NW_026542594.1, read as the reverse complement.
GGTGTATTTTGTTAACAAAATCCTTCGAATCTTTCACAAAACTGTCAGATTGGCCAAAATAAGGTGTAAGTAAGGGCAAAATAAATTTTGAAAGTTGGTAGTATGGTGAGTCTATTGTACTAACTATTGGTCTTAGGGGGATGCCAGGTTTATGTATCTTTGGAAGTCCATATAAATGCGGAGCTTTACTGAACTGTGGGCTCAGTTTCCTACTGCCTACAGCTACCTACTGCTACAGGCCAATACCTCAACTTTGCCTCCAATCACCCCGCACACGTTAAGACAGGTCTAGCCATTGGTTTGATTAAACGGGCCGAATCCATCTGTAGTACTGAGGAAATTTTTAAAACAGAGCTGGAAAACATAAAAACACATCTCCAAAACTGTGGATACCCTCCCTTCGTTTTTGCTAAGGCCTTAAAAAGCTTAAATAGGGTAAACATTCCAGAAGACCCTAGCACCAAGATAAAACCCCTGACCACTGTATGTATTCCATACGTTAAAAATGTTTCGGAAAAATTGAGACGGGTGAATTCCAAATACAATATAAGAACTGTCTTCAAAAATAAATATACTATCCGTAGTCGTGTCACAAAACTAAAACCCGTTAATGAGCAACAAAATACAAAAGACATTGTCTACAAAATCCCGTGTTCTTGTGGCAGAAATTATGTGGGCCAAACTTCTAGACCAGTTAAAGTTCGAATAAATGAACACATAAAAAAAGTCAAAAACAAGGATAAGTATGGCTCTAAGATATGTGAACACGTTGTAGAAACGAATCATATTGTTGATTGGGGTTCGTCTGCAATTCTATACAAGGAGTCTGATTGGAGGAAACGAAATACGGCAGAGTCGCTTTTCATGGCAATAGAAGACGAGCCACTCTCACGACCATCGGTGGATGTCAGTACGGTGTACTTAAACATTGTTAAAAACGAACTAGAACAACTACGAGATAAGGCCAGGAGCGTGAATGGCTTATCAACAATGGACAATGCACCTACCCCCGCCCCCGCCCGTCCTCCTCCAAGCTCAGCTGATCCGGCAGTCGTGGTTAGGCGTTCGACCCGCGTGCGGGCTAAAAATAGTTTTTTAATACCCTGAAGAAGCGGAACGTTGTTTTGAGTTCCGCGAAACGTCGGACCTTGATGCCGTGGACGATTTTGTGTTGTATATATGTGTGTTTATGTGTTTTGACGAGTCCCGGACATCACGAACAAAAATAAAGGTGAGTGAAGCCCACAAAAATCTACATCAAGAAATATTTTGTGGTGAAGACTACTATAAACTTTTGGGTGAGATCAAACTGAACTTGACTTAGGCCTACTTTGCTAAAATACTCACATTGCAAAATTTCAATTGACTTCTGCCGTTTTAACTTTAACCTAAATTATCATTTTACTAAATTCAAAATTTGAACTTTCATCTTTTCAAAAGTGTATACCTAATTGAACTGTAACTTTTGATGAACATTAGGCTTATGCCTATCCAAAATCACATAAGCCTACTTTGAGCTGGCACGGTACTCCTAGAACCCTGAGATAAGAATTTCATCTAAATTTATAACCATATTTGTACAATTAGATAAATAAAAGGTTTATATGTGTTCACTATTGTAAACCCTGGACATTTATTTATTTACCAACACCCATAGACTAATAAAGAACTTTACAACTAGAGGCGTGTTGAGCCCGGTACATTCCGTTTCCGTACTAGAGGCGTGTTGAGCCCGGTATATTCCGTTACGGCACTAGAGGCGTGTTGAGCCCGGTGCAGCTGGTTGGCGTGTTGAGCCCCAGCATCCGTTTTTATTCAGTTTAAGTCCCCGGTGGCCAATGGAGCTGCCTCCCGGGATCATGTATCCGTCTGGAGGGGAATGAAGAGGCCCTACTACACTATTTAGAAGAGAGCCGTCTAGGAGAGACGGTAGTTGGCATCCGACATTGAGACTGGCGACACCTAGAGAAGCTGCTGCGTTTGGGTTCAGGAAGGTGAGCCGCCCAGCACTTCCCGAGATAGGAGTCTGCATCCGTCGGTGACAGCGTGAGGAGCTGCTACGCAAGGGACAACTTTCCGCCTAGCACTTTTCGAGAAGAGTCTGCATCCGACAGTTACTGGTGGCATTGAGTGGAGCTGCTGCGTTTGGGCTCTGGTTGGTGAGCCGCCCAGCACTTCCCGAGACGAAGCCAGTTAGAGGACTGCAGGAGCTGAGAGGAGAGGACTGCAGGAGCCGAGAGGAGAGGACTGCAGGAGCCGAGAGAAGGAGAGGACTGCAGGAGCCGAGAGAAGGAGAGGACTGCAGGAGCCGAGAGGAGAGGACTACGGGAGCCGAGAGAATTAATTAATGTTAAAGTCGCCACATACAATTGACTTTTTTCTGCCGACTGATTTGGTTTAGTAACTTTTCTAAGATGCAAAAAATTTTTTGGACATCTCCATTAGGACTACGATATATGGTTACTAGCAATAAATTCATGTTTATTATTTCAACAGCTGCTATTTCACAGTCTAAATCAACTGATAATTTATTCATATCATTCATTACTTTGCTACATGATGGGTCATAGCGAGAAAAAATTGCTGTGCCCCCATGAATTCTAGAAGTTTGGCAATAGCTAGTGACATGATGAAGGTCGCTAATTGAACATATGTTGATTTCATTAACTTTTAACCAGTGTTCAGTTACGCAGAGAAAATCTAAATTCATTTCTTTTGCAATCAATTCTAATGTATTGACTTTATTCAGAAGGCTTTGACAATTTTGTTGATAAATTGTTACAGTGTTTTTTGTGTGAACATTATTATAATTTTTATTACCTGTAAAACTATTTATTTTTTTCTTGTTTGTAGTTCTACCATTCATTAAAACATTTTTACATTTACTGGACTTACTTAAGCTAATTTCATCACAACTAATAACATTTATTACATCTATGGGTGGGTCAGAGGGTCTGGTTGTTGTCGATGAACCGTTGAAGCCGGTGGGGTGGAGTTTCCCGACAGCAACTCTGTTCCTGGAGGAGGTGGTTGACTCATAACTCCTGGTCTCTGAGGGCATCTTGACATCACTGGTACAGACACACCAGGCACTTCTGTTTTAGATTTTCTTACTAATGGTTCCAGCAATGTTTCCTCCAGTGTATGGTTGGGCTCGGGAATATGTACAGCAGCCATGTTAGGAACTTCTGACAAGGGATTATGGGTCTGAAGATCGATGGGAGCGTAAAGACTTTGCTACCCCACAGATTTTTTGGGATAACCATAGTTTACCTTTGTTGTTCAGGTGCAAACCATGGTGGGTATGAAGGTGCCTCCCCGCTTCATATGCATTTACCATCTTTACGTTGGAGTAATTACAGCTCAGTTCACTCAGGATTCTATTTGTTTTCCGAATTTCCTCATTAACACACGACCACATCTGCAAGATCATATCTATGAGGAATATTCACCAGAATTATATGTTTATTAACGTGTTCGTCAAGAGCATCCTTTATTGTACTTATAGCTTCATGTGCTTCATTACGTGAAACATCATTAGTCCCGCACAAAACTACTAATACATCTTCCTCTGTCAGCTTCTCACCCCTCAGGTTTCCTGGATTAAGAACAAGCTTCGCCCCCCCCCCCCCCACCACCAGGAGCTACAAAGGCCACCGTTTTGTGGGACTGAAGAATATTATTTATGTTCCGAGATAGCTCACGTCCATGACTATCAGCGCACACCAACATCCTATAATCTGCCTTTTTTGGATTGTCTTCTGCTTTTTTGTAGGGCTGATTCGAATGGGTATCTTTGAAAGCTGTCAGTTTAGATGATGTTTTCCTTCCAGAAATCGTTTTCTTCGCAGGCTTACTAATAACTTCATGTTGTATGTTGTTTTTCTGAATCACTGAGATATAATATATATATGAGGTTACATTACCTTAATCGCCAAGTGATCCATGTAGTCCAAAATCTAGGATTACGTACGTTTCGACGTCAATGCGTCATTGTCAAATCTACAAAAACTTTTTTAAACCATAAGGGTCACGTCATAGTTTTTACGACACACACGAACAAAACAATATGGACAAAAATACATTTAAGTAGGCCTACTAACTAATTTATGGTAAACGGTCGTCACAACATAGTACAGATCTGATCGCATGCCGAGACTCGACTGATGGTGCGCCGCTTCCTGGTTTATCAACTTGGACTTTGTCCTCTGCCACCTGTATCATCCAGTTGTGAGCTCTTTAGTTTTATGACTAATAAACTTATTGGTGACTTCAGGTGCAGATGAAGAGTCAGGTCCAATAGCACAAATATTGCTCCTGTCATCGTTTTCTGCTACATCAGCATCAGGTGCTGTAAGAATATCAAAACGATTGCTACATGGAATATTAAATGATAGACTATCATTTTGAGTTAGACTTGGCCTTTGTAATACCCTCCTATCATTACTCTGAACATTTTTTTAAACTGGGTAACAGTGCAAACACAGATTATAGTTCTGGGAACGGAGATTTGATACCTCACTTTCTAGGGTATTTTTATCTTGCTCTAACACTTTAATAATAGCATTAAGATTTTTTACTTCCTGTTTTTTTTTTAGATTTAATTCTTGTAGAATAATTTGTGTTTGATAGTCTTTAGATATAGGTTTAGTTTTAGTACATTTGCTTGATTCATCATGGATTATAAGCTCTTCCCTAAGCTGAAGCTCGGCTCTTAGCTTACTCTCGAGAGTTTTAATCAGTGCATTTTTTTCATCTATTCTCTCATTGTGAGTTGAAGTCATTGTTCTTATGTCAACTTCTTTTTTTTGCAACTTATCTTCAAGTTCCATTTCATAGAGAGACTTTTTTCTGTGCCGTCAATCTGATTAATTTATTCCCAAATTACTCTACTTCAATCAGTTTTCATGTTCCACAGTTAGTTCATAAATTAGTTATTCACGTCAACGCAATTCTTAAACTTTCAGGTAGTGGTTTAGTTATAAGAGGTTCATGTTATAAATTAGTAAATCGCAGCTCATCAAAAGCTGGCTTAAGGTGTTTACGGCAACGGGCACATTCAACCTCAGCGTAAAACCTTTCTTTAAAATAGACAGTTACTTACAGCCCTTCCTAATGCCTTAACCCTTCAAGACGGTTTGACGAGCGTTACTTGTCACGCGTAAAAAGACACTGCTACGGTTTGACGAGTGCCGCTCGTCATGACATGACCCGATAAGTGGTGGTCTCTGACGACGATTTAGTGAACTATTTGGAACCCGGACTCTATGGAGCATGTTGTCCATTAGTTGTTCGACATTTTTCAGCTGTTATCGATCGCAGTAAGTGCGACAGAGACAGATGTATTGTTTGCAAACTTGAGTGTTGTTATGTTTGTTCGTCTCGGCGTCAACTGTTGATACGTACTGACGTTCTCAATAGTTTTTATGGTATAATCGTAATTATATAGCATAAAGTGGTGTTAAATTATATTTCAAGTTATAAAAAAGTTAACTAGGTGATTGTTGATTCTTAGTTTTTGTTTGAAAATGTAATTTATGACGTGTGTTTGGGAAAGTTGCGTGCGTGTTGTTGTGCAAGGTTAGGTTTGTGCTAGGTTATTCTGACAAAAAGATATAAGTTTTAATTTTAATGTTATTTTTACAAAAGTGAAATGGCAAGATCTAGTGAAATAGACGGTTGGATAGATGAAGATGAACACCTATTGTCGTCAGATGAAAGTGAGGAGGAGGAAATAGACTTCGCTCAACAGGAGGTAGGCCTAGAGGGTAACGTTGATTTTGATGATGGCGATGAGATTGAAATTGACATTGGAAACAATTTTGATGTTGATGATGAAATGGAAATTGATGATCCGGTTGTACAGGGAAATAGGAACATTGAAAATATAATTGAAAGTGTTGTACTAGGGGCTGGTGACTGCCCATTACCAAGACCTCAAGCCAAGCCCCAAATGGTTTGGGAAACTATGGAAGGCTACAAACCTAGCAGAGAACCCTTTAGGCCTAACAGGGAATCTGGGCCTAAAATACCCGCTAATAGTCCCCTAAGTATTTTTCAATTTTATTTTGATGATGATATTATGAATCTCATTGTAACAAGTACAAATATTTATGCGGAACAGCAAAGGGCTAAGAAAGGAATGGTTTTTGCACGACGATCCAGAGACTGGGCTTGGCAGCCTGTTACAAAAAATGAGCTTTATATCTATTTTAGTATTGTCATGCTTATGGGTATTGATCAAAAACCAAGCCTTCGAACATATTACTGTAAAAATCCTCTGCTCGAAACCCCAATCTTTTCTAGTACCATGCCTTTCGAGCGTTTCCAGATGATTAGCAAATATTTACATTTCAGCGCTTCAATGCGACTATCGCAATTCCAAGGTCCAAAAAAACTTTTCAAAATATATCCCATTATTGAACATTTGATAAAGAAGTTTATGGAGTCTTATGAGTTGTCCCAAAACATTTCAATGGACGAATCACTAACTCTGTGGAAAGGTCGGCTTTCGTTTCGACAGTACTTGCCTCTGAAATCAGCACAATTCGGAATAAAATCTTTTGAAGTGTGTGAATCCTCCTCAGGGTTTACTTGGACCTTACTTGTGTATACTGGGAAGAACTCACCAATTGAATGTCCCATAGTCCCGCCTGATAGCAACAAGTCCACAACAATCGTCATAAAGCTGTTAGAACCGTTATTGAATAAAGGACACACCGTATGGATGGACAACTGGTATAACTCCCCAGACCTATCAAGCTTTTTGAAATCCAAAAAGACTGATACTTGTGGAACACTGAAACTCTCCAGAAAAAATGTTCCTGATGAAATAAAGAATGCCAAGCTAGGAAAGGGGGAAATATGTGCTCTTCATAGCGAAAACGTTATGGTAATGAAGTGGAAAGACAAACGCCTTGTCACACTTATTTCTACATTTCATAATCATGAAATAGAGCAAAGAAGGAACAAGTCAGGTAAAGAACACATGAAGCCTGTTCTTGTTTATGATTATAATCAACAGATGGGGGGAGTAGACCTTAGGGATCAAATGCTCCATAATTTCCTCCTAGAAAGAAAGCGTGGAGTAAAATGGTATATAAAACTATTCAAGCGGCTGATGAATATTTCAGTTCTGAACTCATATATTATTTGGAAGTTTACAAACCCAAAATGTGACCATTTACAATTCAGACTACAGTTGATAAAGGAGCTAATCCATACTTATCAGGCAGAGGTAGCTAGACCAGTGCATGGCAGGCCAAGCATTGAACCGAAGCCCGCTAGACTCGTTGAAAGACATTTCATCGATCACATTCCACCAACAGAGAAGAAGGAAAAACCTACAAGGAGGTGTGTGGTCTGCTACAAAGCTGGGTTAAGAAAAGAAACAGCCTTCTGGTGCCCAGATTGTAGGGCAGCGCTGTGTCTTGTCAATTGCTTCAAGGACTACCACACAAAACTCAACTTCTGAAGGTATGTTAAATAAAATTTTAATGTTAATGTTATATTTTTTGGTATTATTTTGTAGATTACTTATTCACATACAATTTTATAAATAAAATAGATTGATATGATGTATCCTACCAGAGAAAACTAAGTTTCGGTGAAGTATTGTAAATAATGGGCGCGATCACGGCAAAAACTACCGTAGCAGGGTTCCGTGGGCTTTAAAAAACGCCCGCCTTGAAGGGTTAACCTTATGTCCCAACTCTCACCCATCCATAGCACTCTTCCATTATTCCACAGACATCCCCAACGAGTTCAATCAGTAACAACCAGCCACTAATTAGCATCATATTGCCAAAGATGCAATCGGATGACACGGCTTTGCCCATCCTGAACAGGTACAACCAGAAATAAACCGTGACCTGTCATAAACTGGGTAAGGTAAGTCCACCTCACCATACCATCGGTCCACCCATGGTTAGACTTGCTGAATCAGTCTTTTAAAATACTTGAAGGAATATTAGATAATTAATATTTGAATAAATTATTTCAAGATGGTGTTGTAAAAGAGTCTTGTATTGAGAACAATGTTTTCATAATCACAATAGTAAAAATATCAGGAATAATAAATATTTAAATTAACATATGATTGTTGAGGAATGCAAATAGAAAATATATAACAGATTCTTCCGCACTGAGGAAGTGTTCAAGGCGTGTATCGTGTTGGTCGTTTGATCTGTCTTGATGTATGTCGTCGTGAAGGTGTTGGTCCATAATATACAGATGTGTCTGGTTGATTACTGGTTGATGCATGACTGGTGGACGAATAACTGGTAGTGTTGAACAGAGGAAAAAATGTAAAGTCTGCATTTTCAATCTTTTCATTAAATTAAACTTTCTTTTTAGTAGAAGACGTTTCCCATTTTGTTTTCCCTGACATACGGGTCTTCTGTGGATGACTGTGATCCTTTCCTGATATCTTCTTCGTGGGATCAATTTCTGGCACTTCGGTCCGCCTCAGTTGATTTATGTGTTTTTTTTAACACATAACCGCTATCAAGTTGAATTATATAATGGAGAGCTCCGAGCCGGGTCACAACTTTGCCAAATTTCCACTCTTCTCCCATGCGTACCAGTATCCTGTCCCCATCTTTGAAGGACCGAGGCACTGAATGGCGATTTTTGCGAATAGTCGATTTTAATATTGGTTTCAGAATGTCCAATTTTGTCCTTAACTTTCGGTGTAAGTACAATTCTGCAGGTGATTTTCCACATTGGAGAGGTGTAGCTCGGTAATGGAATAAGATATCCCATCCTCGTCGCCACTTTAAAATACTTGAAGGAATATTAGATAGTTAATATTTGAATAAATTATTTCAAGATGGTGTTGTAAAAGAGTCTTGTATTGAGAACAATGTTTTCATAATCACAATAGTAAAAATATCAGGAATAATAAATATTTAAATTAAAGTATGATTGTTGAGGAATGCAAATAGAAAATATATAACAAGTCTCCTGGTCCAGGTCCCCACGTCTCCTGCCAGAGCTAGTAGGCTGCGGTTGCGCTCCTCCGTTTTTGCGTGGTCCTCCCCACACCGCTCATAGATCGCTTTCCTCTCCACCGCCAAAAGTATGACGGGGATTACTCCAGCAACCACCAAGATAGTTCAGACCCTGTTCGGTAGGCGGATGTTACCCTGGGTGGTGCCTGACGCTGCAATCTGGCGAGCCGCATCCTATACGCCTCCTTATTGAGCGGGTCTGCCCACACTTCTGCACCATACAGGAGTACAGACTGAACTGCGGACATCAACAGCCTTTTGCAGCTGGAACGAGGACCTCCAACATTGGCAATTAACCGGCTAAGAGAAGAAATCACCTTAACGGCCTTGTCCGCCATACGGAATATCTGTTCCCGCCAGTCAAGCTTAGTGTCCACCATGACACAAAGATACTTGGCGGCAGGAACAGTCTGGACTTCGACGTCCCCCAACCTCAACGACACAATTGATGTCAATCTGCTTTTTGGTCAGAATCACGATCTCAGTTTTGTTCAAAGCGAGTGAGAGACCGTGATCTGCCATCCATGCGTTTTGTGAGGTTAAAATTACCAGGGTGTCAAAAACATACCTCACAAAAAAAGTTTGCCGGATAAAACAGTCGAAGCGTGGGTAATTTCGTCCAAGGTTCGATTTAACGTAATTACTAAGTCTAAGCTCAGAAATGAGTATGAGTCAAGCAAAAGCTTACTCCAGTACAACTCTTTTCATCACAGCTATCACAGACCTAGTAATCGATCGGAAATAAATTTGGTTAATGCCTCGATGGCCGAAAGTTGACGTGGGGTAAAATAAACATGGGCCGAAATACTTAACGCCTATTCTAACCCCGAGCGGTGCAATATATAACTATTGCACGCGCTTCCTATGCGTACGGTGCAATATATAACTATTGCACACGTTTCCCTACCGTTCGCTTAAGTTAATGCCTCGATGGCCGAAATTCGACGTTGGGTAAAATAAGCGTGGGCCGAAATCCCTAACGCCTATTCTAAACCCCATGCGGTGCAATATATCACTATTGCACACGTTTCCCTTAAACTTATCTTACTTCGGATTAGCGGTGCACCATATACTGCCGCACTCGACTAACTCTAAACTTACCTTCCGCACCGTACGAGAGCTGGGTCCTGACTGTCTTACCACCGTACCCAGAGCCCTTTATATACCCTCCTGTGAGGGCAGGAGCAGTGCAAAGGTCACGAGGTATTGTACGGCGGCAGGTTCCAGCGTGCTTGGACGGGCAGCTCGACGGTGCGTGCTCGTCCGCGCCTTATCGCTCTTAACAACTGATACGACCCGACAACAACAATGACCGCCTCGGCTTTAAACACAAAATATGCTTTTGATTTAAATTAAGTATTTATACTCGACGAAATAATAAATATACCTTTGGGTTCAAATTTTATTTTATATTTCCAAAATAAAACTATCTCCTTGAGTAGAATAACATTTCCTTCTAAATAAAATAAAATCGTCTTCTAAATAAAATAAAATCGTCTTCTAAATAAAATAAAATCGTCTTTCGAATTAAAATAACGTCCTTATAAAAATAAAACCCTTACAGTTTATAGTTTGCATGACTCGAGTTAATTTTAGCTGGGCCAGCTCAACACTACGAGCAGCTATTAAAGCTGGGTACCCAACTAAAACAGTTTCCTCGGGCATTTTAGACCTAAGGAGGCTGTCGTAGGCAACATTTCAGAGGTCCGGGCCGAGTACATGGAATCTTGGGCAGCACCAGAAGTGACCCTCATCGTCCGCGGGCCTTCTGTAGTATCATGCATGAGGAGGCGGAACCAAAGGTAATCCTCTATAATGCGCATGAGGTATGCCGGGACATTGAAGGGGTTCTCCAGAGCGTCCAGCATATCACACTATCTTGCAGAGTTAAATGTGTTTTGCACATTGAGTGTAACAAGAGGACAACCCTACTAGAGTAGTGATCACGGATAGTTGAACGGATAATGCTATGGATAATAAACATAGACAAATTACGTTGCTAGCTTACTAGGTGTTTTTTTTATTATTCTTTCTACAGGTGACAAGTTCTTTTCTATAAGAATGTTATTTTAACCAAACGGCTGTTTCAAAACAAACTATCTGTTATTGTTTTACTTTTCTTTGTTTACTTCTTTATTTAGCAATTAATGCAGAGAAATTGATATAAAGGATAGGTATGGACGATTTATTTAATATGTCAGGACTATGTCGGCATACCAAATCTTAGGTGGGTAATGCCAATGTCAACTGGTGACTCAGGTCTTAAGAAAACTGTCCAATAAGTTGCTGGGTGTCAGCAAAAATTAAATTCGACCATATATCCCTGTAGCACTATATGGTTCAGAAAATCAGGCCTTGACCATGGAACCGAAAAACCTTATTGCTGGATTTGAGAATAGAGTGCCAAGAAAATATACGGACCATTTCAAGATAACGGAGGTTAAGATACAAAAGAACAAAGAGCTAGGAGGAATGTTTAAACACCCAGATATATGGGTGCTTTCCAGAAGTAAAAGGCTCGGAAGGACAGGCTTTGCGTGGAGGAGAGAAGATAAATCAACTTTTAAAAATGTATTCCAAGAAGTAGGTACCTACCACAAGTAAGACGACCACTTGGAGGACCAAGCAAGAAAAGACTTCTCTATACCGGGTAGAAGAGAATCTGAGGCCAAAATCCTCTTAATAGGTTCAGTGGCCACTGAGGTAAAATAAGGTCTGGTAAGTAATAGTATGAAATGGAATGTGATATGTAGCTACTGTGCTTTAAACCAGTGTGTGTGAATTGACCAATCTCACTTCAAAGCGTTTCAAATCAACACAATCCCTTTCTTACTGTAAAATTGTTGTATCCTAATATCATATAGGCCTATTCGGATGAAAGAAACAGGTGGTCACATGATTGTTTACAAGATGATTTTCCCTATTAAAACTGCCACAATGTTTCTCTATGCAAGTAAACTAGCTGTTTTGAATTATATCCAGTTTTAATTGACTACTTGATTCCCGTACATAGGACAGGCCAACAGCTAGTTTACAATAAATTTGGTGACTTTAGATCTACAATATATATAGTGCTTTTTCTAGGTGACCTCAATTAGGCCTCAGTAAGAAAATAAATTAAGTATTCTATTTAAAATTCATTTTCATAAACTGTCTAACTTGGTCTCTCATTAACTGCTTGTTAACACGTTCACTGCTGAAAATGTTTACAATGGCGCTCCCTAAACTGCGGGCGGAGCCCCGGCGCGCTACTGAATCAGCGATCGCTATTGGTATTGAAATATCTCAGTAAGACGAATCACAAAAGAGCAGTGGTGATTGTTCTGCGTTACCCCAAAAGTGGACATAGTTCATTGAAACACCCAAAGGGAGCAGCACTGCCTGGATCATCAACCAGAGTCTTTGTAATATGGCTCGAATAGAGAAAATCCCCAAAAACGGAACAAAAACATTGCCAGACGGGATTTTACGGGAATGTTTAGTACCAACCTACACCGAAATAAAGCTCGCATTCTAAGCTACAATCTGGCAACAATCACGACGTTCCCAGCCCTGTGCTGGGCTCATACTGACACAATGTTTGGCAGGCGAGCACACTACTGATATAGCAGTAGGCCACGAGCAGTGCCAGTGCCGCGCTACTGCTATGGCAGTAGGCCGCACTCAACGTGTTAAACATTCAACTGAAGGAACAGATGTTGAAGTAAAATTCACATCTAAACCATCATAAGGAAAGTTGGTCAGCTGGATTAACTGGATCTTTGAAAATGGACTCAAGGAAAAAAATCAAACGTGAGGAGGCAAAGCCCTAAGGGAAATACCTTTTAAACTTAATCACCATTTGCAGGTGTGCTAGATCATAAGCTTCAAATTATTTATCTCAGTTGTAAAAATCAAATCATCAGGACGGCTGGAAAAAGGGTGTAACAAACAAACCCCTTATTTTATTGAGTATATAAATAAGGAAATAAATTGCCTTCAGGGAATATAACAATTCAACAACTAGTATACCATATTCAAAATAGCCTATCGTACAGTACCTATATCTATAATTCACAAACTTACTTCTTTGACAGAGTTAAAAACGGGTTTATCTAAATGAGTTTTTCCTCCTTTTCCAGGGGACACACCTCCCACCATGTTAGTGCCATACTCAATTGCTTGTTTGCTGTGGAAAGTTCCTTGTTTTCCAGTAAAACCTTGACAAATCACTTTTGTTTGGCTGGTTAGTTTCAAATTTGGTCTAGTTGCTGCATAAGTTGTACTATTGCACCGTACATTTGAGACCTGTTTTGCTGAAATAGTAACATAATATTAGACCTATTTCATTAATTAGGCCTACAAAAAAACAATTAATATAAAATCTGCAATGCGATAAACATTTTTCCAGTAAAAAGTTAACAGTACCTAATGTTATCAACACGACTAAAAATCTGTAATGCACCGTTAACGTAACGTCAAATTGAATACGGTAACTTTTATAGATTGTTCATACAACTAGACAAGTTTGTATATTCTGCTCGAAATAGGGATTTGCATATTATTGAAATTGATGGTAATTGTTCAATCAGTACATGCCTCCACATGAATTTATAATTTTGATGTCTTTTTTATAGTTTTTTACCTCCTGAATGCAAATTTACCATTATTTTTCAGATAGAGTAGGCTATTTTTGTTTTTAAGTACAATTTTTACAAACTGTAATTATAAGTTATGTATTTGAACGGTGATGTCTTTAGTAGGCCTAATAGGATTCATTTGCGGTGAAAAATAGTTGCATATTTGTATTCAGGAGGTAAAAAATATAAAATTTGATATCAAAATAAACATTTTTTTAGAGAATAAATACCTTGACGATTATTATGATGCATTTACAAAAAACTTCCACATCTCAATATGATTTCGTGTTTTTAATTTTACTTTAATGGGAGCCCCGATAATTTATACCTACCCCTTTAGCTGCCTTATATCAGTCCGTATCCTACTTTAAAATCAAACAAAATAAATTACTGATTAAAAAATTTGCTTTCTTTACAACTTAAGACAACATAATAAAAATTAAAAAACAGTTGTTGACATCAGTAAAAAAACACACCATGTCATCAATGACAGTAGCCTACTATTCTTAAAACTCTATCACGTGCGCTGACCTAACATCAACTTAGTTTCATAGGATTCTAAGACCAACCGTGTGACTCACAATGATGAGAATGGTGAGCATGTTATTTACCTCACATAAGTACCGGTAATGGTGATATTACTACGATCAATCACCTCACCTAAACAGCCTTAGCATTCCACAAGTTGTGATTTTGTTCTCCATCTCATACCTATTTAAGTTATCAATTAGGTTTGGAAACTTCCGATATATCTTTAATTTGAACCCTCGAAGTGCTCATCGTCGCGATTGTGACAATATTCAGTAACAGGTGTAGTGCTCAAGTCGCGATTGCGGCGATTATGCAACGGTTCACAAAAGTCGTTGTAAACATCTCTGTTGTTTGCTAACAGGATAACGAGTATGTTTATTTTTATATAGCATAGACAGTGCCGGATATGCCAACTAGGCCGTGGCCTAGGGCCGCAAGAAAAAGGGGGCCACAATGGATTGACAATAATCTTTCTAAAAAAAATGTATTTTTTTATTAGTTATTAATTTGCCGCAATCGTGGGTGACAATGATGATATTCACGACTTTTCCGTGGTCGCAGGTGGTGCTAATGATGTCATCACGATTGCGGCCCACAGGAGATATTCATGATTTTGCCGCGGTGGCGGGTGACGAAGATGATATCGCCGTGATTTTGGCTCAAAGGAGGTGTTCACAGTTTTGCCGCGGTCGTGGGTTACGATGATAATGTCACCGTGATTGCAGCACATGGGAGATAGTAACCATGACGTTGCAACCGTGATTGAGGCCCACAGGAGATGTTCACGATTTTGCCATCGTTACTTGTGTCAATGATGGTGTCCCCGTGATTACGGCTCACGGGATATTTTCACGATTTTGCCATCGTCACTTGTATCGATGATGATGTCCCCGTGATTGCAGCCCATGGGAGAAGTTAACGATGATGCTGATGATGACCCCGTGATTGCGGCCCACGGGAAGTAATCACGATTTTGTCGCAGTCGCAGGTGTCGATGATGATGTCCCGTGATTGAGGCTCGCAGGAGATTTTCACGGTTTTACCACGGTGGCTGGTGTCGACAGGCCTAGGTCCGCGACCGCGGAGGGCGCCCGGCACAAGGGGTTCCTTCTCATTTACAAAAATGTTTTTGTCTTGTTAGAAGTTATCATTTGTTCAAAGTATCATTTTTCAACCTAGAGAACTGGTGACGATGATGATGTCCCGGTGATTGCGGGCCACGGGAGATGTTAATGATTTTCCCATGGTCATGGGTGTTGATGATGATGTCTCCGTGATTGCAGCCCACGGGAGATGTTCACGATTTATTTTCTGCAATCGCCAGGAATTTCCCCCGTAGGGGTGGGGGCCGCTCAAGTAATTTGGCCTAGGGCGGCAGGTACCCTAAATCCGGTACTGAGCATAGAAGAGGAATATATATACTGGTAGGGCCTACATGGTATTTTAAGTTGAAAAAGTAATTTTTATGTCCATTTTTCAAAAAGTCTGCGCGACCACACAGAAAATGTCAGGGCGCTAAAGGCAATTTGCATTAGCACTTGAGGGTTAATAGGTGTTTTGAAAGAGAACTTAATAGGCCTATATATTATCAGATAAATTATTAGTTCAATATACCGTAATTATCATGATATTCTTACATTCTATACATTATCAGATATTCTTTTTTACACATGATGAAGGACTAATAAGTTATCTTGATCATATATAGTCATATTGTTATGCACATTTTAAGCTATGACTATCAAGGGCTTTTTGTAAAAAAATTATAATCGGGTACCGTACAGTTTCTTGTCTGGGCTCGCTAATATCGATTGGGTAAATATGCATTTTAGGGTTTGCACGCGATTTTTGAATTTTTTTTTCATTCTACTCTAAATTCAACGCTGATTCCGAAAATGATGTCTTTTTTCCGCGTAAAACGACCATAACGCGGGAAAACAACCAAAAATATTTAATTTACCAAAACACGTCATGTAGGTACTCAAATTAACCGGAATATTAAGCAGATCACGAATATGCAAAAATTCTTTGGATCAAACGTCAAGCAAGATTTTCACGAAAATGTGATACTACCAGCAATTACCCCAACTCACTAGGGGACAGGTGGGAATTCGGGGTTTTGGGTGGGGGATACATCTAACGTGGTTTATCATCGGAAAATTAGGCGGGGGAAAGGGTTATTTAAAGTGTTAAAAAGGCTAACTGAACGGAAAATAATGGGTAGTCGGGTGAATTATGGGAAATTTGCTTGGAATTGCTTGAAATTTGCTTAACCAATCAATAGTTTTTTATAATACTTTGAAGTCAAACGGGTTGAAGCCCGTGGGTAACAGCTTGTTTTAATACAGACAAAAGTTTGAGCAAAAATACAAAATAACATTGCAGATTTTTGTGAAAATCTTGCTTGTATGACTTCGGATCCAAAACATTCTCGCATAATCCTGATCTGCTTTATATTCCGGTTAGTTTGAGTACCCACATGACATGTTTTGGTAACAAAATATTTTTTGGTCGTTTTGGTTGTTTTTCCGCGTTATGGTCGGAATCAGCGTAAAATTTCAAGTATGGTAGGCCTAGAATGAAAAAAATGTTCAATAAACACGTACAAACCCTAAATTGCATATTTACCATTGATTGAACCTATTGATTGAAAATATCAATTAAAAATAGCCTATATATATTATTATGTTACCGTGTTATAGGCTATCAATTAAACAATGAAACTGTCATAACCTAACCTTATCGGCTCATAATGAAAAAGTCGAATGAAGTTTTAAGTTACTAATCGAAACGATATTAGTGTAGCCCAGTTGGGTGGCCGGAATTGTACCCCCCACCGATTGTCGACGTAATTTTGACGTCACGCCTAAGGGCATCATTCCACCCCGTACACTTTGATTTTAATGGAATCTAACTTAATATATTTAATGTGGAAAAGTGATCAGTGAACCGGATGATTACATAAAAAATTTCAGGAGATGTACGGCCCGGAATTGTACCCTCCTGGGCCCTGTTTCATAAAACTACTAGTCTAGTATTTACTAGTCCATTAACTAGTAATACTAGTGTATTTTACAAGTCTACGTTTCATAAACCTACTAGGGTAAAATACTAGTTACTAGTGTAGGGACTAGTATTACTAGTGGTTTTTACTAGTGTAGACAGCAATGTGTTTCATAAAGTTTTACTCTTGTAAATTACACTGGTAAATACTTGCCATTTTCTAACAACCTCTCTACACCCGTATTATTTGAAGTAGACTAGTATTTTTGGAAAGAGAGTTATTTCATTACTCACATCATTAAAAAAAAATGAATTATTAAGTTCTTTTTGCAAGTGCGAATTGGCTCACGTTTGCAATTTAAGATACAAATTGATCTGCGAGTGCTAAAATGATAATTATTATTAGATATAAATTACAATTAATAAATTTGGCGTTGTACAAAATGAGCGAAATTAAATTTTATAATGTATGTACAATCGCCCTATTAGAATTAATTATAATTATAAGTTATCAATTTCTGTGAAATTTTAGTATAATTTTACTTGAGTTAAATTTCATGGTTATATCAACTATTTAGCTATCACAGAGAAAAGATTTTTAAGCTTTGAGAGAAACCAAATTAAAACCGCATACCATATTGCATACAAAGATGTACAAAAATGTATCCAACATTGCAACATTAATCAGATTATTTTACACCCAAGGCTCTCGGTTTTATTTAAAGACATTTTAATAGGTAATAATAGTAAGACAATTTTAAAGAGGAGTTGCATTGTATTTTTTTAGGTGCTTATTATTTGTTTCCCTAAATAAGCTAAAACCCTGTGATGTACTAACAATTGTGTAGGCCTATATTTGATTTTTGGGGCGTTGGACTGAACTGCTTATCATAAAAACATTACTTTTAATCTATTTTGATATTCCGAATTTGTTATTCAAAGTAATAAAACAATTAGATGTTGATTAGAACTGTTATTTTAATGTAAAACATGTAAAAGTTTAATTAATGGAACTAAAGTATAGTGAGTGGTGCGGATTTGAACCAGAGACCCACCACATGAGAAGCAAAATCTCTACCTCTGAGCTACGCCCTGCAATAGCGCATATATGCCATGTTTTACAATACTTGAAAACCTACTTTTCCATTGCTTGTAACGGCGTTGCAATGATTTGTTACATCAATAAACGTTTAGGCTTATTATATGGTTTGTAGACTCAAAATTAGAATATCACAGGATGGTTTTCAACCCAAATATTCTTATGCATTCTGTGACATGTGACATTTATTCTGTCTTAAATCAGATGATGTAATATTTATTATTATTATTGTTTGTTGTGTTTATGTTAGTTTTGGAGTTTTTATGGTGAGTTCTATTAAAAACCAGTGTTCAGTACCAATAAATAAATATAATTTATGAAGCTTTATCATTGGTGGCAGCGGTAAAGGTAATATACAAACTTAAATAGAATAATGGACCTTTTAAAACCTCCGTCAGCTATTGATTTAAATAGCAACACATTAAATGAATGGACTAAGTTCAAGCAAAAATTTCTGTTGTACCTGGAAGCAACTGAAAAATCTAAAAAGTCGGGGAAAATCAAAGTTGCTTTACTGCTATGTTTAATGGGGGATGGTTGCCTAGACATTTTCAACACCTTTGAATTGGATGATGGGGAAAAAGACAATTTAGACACTGTAATTAAATGTTTTGACGAATACTTTGAGCCTAAAGTAAACACTGTTATTAATAGGTATACTTTCTTTAACCTCAGGCAAAAGTCCGACGAATCAGTTCAGTCATTTGTAACTAGTCTAAAAAATCAGGCAATAAAATGTCAGTTCGGGGATCAGGAAGAAAGCCTTGTAAGAGATCTATTGATAATAGGGACTAAAGATGAAGCGTGTAAAGAAAGGTTGTTGATGACGAGTGATTTGAAACTTGATAAAGCAATTCACTACTGCACGGCTAGGGAGGAGAGTAAAAAACAAGTGCAACTAATGAAACTTGATTCACAACTTGACGAAACAACTAATGTAGGATCTAAAATTCATAACATTACTTTACCAAATTCGAGTAACATTACAAATAAAAGACAAGTTAAAGTCTGCTCTAAATGTTTAAAAACTCACAATTACAGAAATTGTCCTGCTTGGGGAAAGAAATGTATAAAATGCAAGAAATTTAATCACTTTGCAAACGCCTGTAAGGCCCAAAACATTCATAACATTGAATCTAATGAGGACATTGAACCTAATGAAGTGGGAATTAGTGGCGATAGTCAGGACTTAAGTATTGAAACTATTGTTGTCAACACTGTAGACTCAAAACATAGTTGGTGTCAGAATATTACCGTAAATGGGGTTGACATATCTTTTAAGCTCGATACTGGCGCCGACGTCAATGTTATTCCTTACAAGCTTTATCAACAAATAGCTCCTGACGCTAACATGACGACTCCAGGTAAACGCCTCAAGTCTTATAGTGGGCATGACATCAAAGTTGTAGGTACTTGCCTTCTAAATTGTACACTGGGGGGTTCTAAAAGAAATTTTTTAGCAGAATTCTACATTGTGAATGAAGATGCCTGTCCCATATTAGGGCTTAAAACATGCCAAGAACTGAATCTCATTTCTAGAGTAAATGAAATAACTAAACCAAGTGAAAGTGTGTACGATAGGTTTTATGATGTATTTGGTGATGAGCTAGGAAAATTACCATTCGTTTATGATATAAAACTTGAAGATACCGCAGTTCCTAAAGTTATTCCTGCCAGAGCTATCCCTAAAGCTTTAAATGATACAGTTAGGGAAGAGATAAATAAAATGGTCAAAGACGGTATTTTAAGAGAGGTAAGCGAACCTACTGATTGGGTACATCCGATTGTAATAGCAAAGAAGCCAAATGGTAAAGTTAGAATTTGTATTGATCCAAGAACTCTTAATAAATATATAAAAAGGGAACACTACAAAATGGCGACGCTCCAAGAAATTTTCTCACAGTTGGATGGTGCAAGATACTTCAGTGTACTGGATGCTTCTTCAGCATTTCTACAGATACCGTTATCAGAGAATAGTTCTCGGTTATGCACCATTGCTACTCCTTTTGGCCGATTTAGTTATTGTAGACTACCTTTTGGATTGAATAGTTCCCCAGAGATTTTCCAAAAAGCAATGGACCATGTAACCTGTGGATTGGAGGGAGTGAGTGCATACATAGATGACGTCCTAGTGTTTGGTAACTCAAAAGAAGAACATGATGAAAGACTGGCTGCTTTCTTAGAAAAGGCAAGATATTTTGGACTTAAGCTGTCTAAAGAAAAAAGCCAGATTGGCCGTGAAAGTGTCCAATATCTAGGTCACAAACTTACTCCACAAGGTATTTCAATAACCGAATGCAAACTGAAGGCTATTCAGGACTACCCGAGCCCTAGGGATAAAAATGACCTCCAAAGATTTTTGGGAATGATTACATATGTAGGAAGGTTCATTGATAATCTATCTGATAAAACAGGACCACTACGATTACTGATGAGCAAAAACAAGTCTTTTATATGGACAAGTATAGAACAAAAATGTTTTGAAGCATTAAAGGAGGAGATAACAAAGGTTCCTGTTTTGGCCTATTTTGATGGAAGAAAGAAGTCTACTTTGTCTGTAGATGCTAGCAAATTTGGCCTCGGGGCCGTTGTTTTTCAAAATGACCATCCTATCGGCTACAGCTCTTCAGCTTTAACAGCAACTCAGCAAAGGTACAGCCAGATTGAAAAAGAGCTTCTGGCAGTAGTAAATGGTTGTAAAAAGTTCCACTATTACCTATATGGAACAGACTTCACAATAGAGACAGATCACAAACCTCTACTTGGTCTTTTAAACAAACCTATAGCAAGTCTATCACCACGGCTTCAGAGAATGATGATGGAACTGATGAGATACAATTTTAAATTAGTTCACGTACCGGGAAAAAAAATGTTCATTGCAGACTCCCTGTCGAGAGCTCCAATAGATGAACATTTAAACACAAGTTATCTGGACAACGGAGCTGAGGTAGTTTACTCCCTGGCAGTTTTTGCTAATGACGATGTAGTAAATAGACATAAATATGCTACAGAAAGGGATGCCGCACTAAAGCAAGTACGTTTTTACATAGAACATGGATGGCCTGAACACAAACAAAATTGTGATGACAAAGCTCACCCTTTTTGGGAAAAAAGGTATCAATTACATTTATACGATGATCTGATATATATGGAAGACCGACTTGTTATTCCGAGTGAGCTGCGACCCGACATGCTGAGGCAACTACACGCTTCACACCAAGGAATTAATTCGTGCCAAAACAGAGCACAGATGGCTTGGTACTGGCCAGGAATGATGAGAGACATAAAAAACACAGTAGACCAATGTACAACATGCCAGGAATACCAAAGATCAAACCCAAAAGAACCTCTTAAACCATATCCAGTGCCAGAAATCCCATGGGAAGAAATTGGAGTTGATTTCTTCAAAATTAACAATACCAATCACATGCTAGTGATTGACTATCATTCCAAATTTGTGGAAGTAAAGAAGATGAGTACAACAACAGCTGATTCAGTAACTGCAGGATTGACACAGATATTTAGATCTCATGGCCTGCCTAAGAAATTACACTCCGATAATGGCCCTCCGTTCGATAGCCACAAGTTTTCCACGTTCACAGAAAGGTATAAAATTGAGCATATAACTTCGTCTCCGTACTACCCAAAATCTAACGGGATGGTGGAGAGGGCTATACAAACTTTAAAGTCAATGCTGTCTAAAACGCTAAAGACCAAGGGAGATCCAAACCTGGCCATAATCGATTACAATAATACTCCTAAAGCTAATCTCAGAGCACCTGCTCAAATGCTAATGGGAAGACTACTAAAGACTGTTCTTCCTGCTACTAAAGATTCCATGAAACCACTCTTCCCTACCAATGAAACAGTTCTAAATTTGAAGCAAGCCCAAGAAAAACAAAAAACATATTATGACAGATCGGCTCATCTACTTCCAGAATTAAAGGAGGGCGAAGAAGTTTATGTCCAAAAGGGAACTCGAGAATGGGCAAAAGGAAAAGTTGTCAAGAAACACAAAAGCCCGAATTCCTATTTTGTACAAATGGACAGCGGAGCAGTTTTCAGAAGAAACCGGTGCCAACTGAGACAATTTATGGAAAAGAAAAAAGATTGAAATTGAAAAAAAAGGACATGTGACATGTGACATTTATTCTGTCTTAAATCAGATGATGTAATATTTATTATTATTATTGTTTGTTGTGTTTATGTTAGTTTTGGAGTTTTTATGGTGAGTTCTATTAAAAACCAGTGTTCAGTACCAATAAATAAATATAATTTATGAAGCTTTATCATTCATTCGAATATTTTAAAACATAGGTTAGGGTACTTGAAAACGTTCCTAACAAAATGTCCTTAGACGATTTAATTAAATTCAAAATTTGAGCCTTCTTTTCTTTACTCATAGCAAGCTTAATTTTATATGTCAGAATAAAACAAAAACTAAACAAATCACAGCGAATGCGGCAGCAACAGATCAATTTCCACCCAACTGTTGAGCGGCGCAACTAGGCCTACAACCGGCTACCACAATCACCGTGTTGATTGCAGCGACGCGACGCCGCGCCGCGCCGGCGCGTCGGCGGGGTCATTGATGAACATAAGTAATAGCGTTTTGATAAATAATATGTGATTGTTTTACTTATGTGTCTATATAGTTATTAATTCAAAGAAAACACTGCGTTTCTACAACTATTTACTTTTTGTATCAAATGAAAACAAAATTTAAACCCTTTATAAAGCGCTAGAAAACCCGTGATTGAGGTTAGAAATTTGTTTTTAAAGTTTACCTTGTAAAGTTGGTCACGTGACTAGTATTTTTGGTCACGTGACTAGTAAAATACACTAGTATTTACTAGCGGTATAAAAACGTTTATGAAACACAAATTAGTAGGACAGGTAAATACGGGACTAGTATTTACTAGACTAGTAATTACTAGACTAGTATTTTTATGAAACAGGGCCCTGGAATTGTAAGTTACCCCCGGGATTGTACCCCCTGCAACATCAAATTATTTATGTACGAGGTGGAATTGTACCCCCTGGAATTGTAACCCCATCAGATAACCAAATGTGTACGGGGTGGAATTGTGACCCCCGGAATTGTACCCCACTCTTGGACAGGTAGCTTGGCTAGTGTACGGGCTGGAATTGTACCCCCCTATAAGTAACATCTTCAAATGTCTTTCAATAAACTTAACTAATGTGGTATCATTGAAATATACAGTAACTTAGGCCTAGTAGTGATTGCCATCTAAAGTGACATGTGTTGGATCGATTTTGAAGCCTATAGCCTACATAACACTAACTTATTCCATCCAAATTCTCTCTTCAGTTAATGCTAAAATATAAACGAGTTTAACCTAACTTATATTGGCTTTGGAAATCAGATGTAACTTAGCAATGTGATAAGATAAAATCACACGAGTGTGATTCACCTTTAATTTCTAACCTAAATAGGACCTAACTTATTGTTTTGATTTTACGTGGTAATCACAATAGAGAAGCTCCTAAACATAATATTCCAAACTAGGGCAACAATGGTGATTAAACTATTTTTTGATTAAAGGAATAAAGCTTTTAATTTGATAGCCCACATAGGCCTACATTGGATTTAACTTATTTGATTTTTAGGCCTAGTTGAGTTCGTTTTCAGTTTGAATTTAAAATCACATATTATAAAGGTTTTACAATCAAGTCCATTATGAGGTAATTATTTGGTATGTCTACAACGCGATATTATGTACTTTTTTGATGTCTACTTACAGTATTTTTCACGCTGAATCCAAAAATGCAATCAGTTTTTGTCGGAGAGATTCCTAAAATGACCGTACAGTTAAGTAATTAATATTAAGCTTCAGTTTTGTTGTAATATTCACATACTTGTGGTATGGACGAGTCCAAGTTCTAGTGGCGACTAACACTTAAAGGGGAGGAAGGATTGTGGAGTGGAAACAGCTGTCAGTTGTTTACATTCGATAATAACAGACAAAACCACACACGAGACGCCATGAGAGCAAAATCAGAGTTACAATATGCAATATAACTAGATTTTTAAAAGAAAATGGACTTTGGTGCTGTTTAGAAAATACAATAGATCAACTACGATACATAAACTATTAATCACATCAACATAAATTATAGAACAAAATAGAATTTATTCATGTAAAATAACAGTAATAATAGAAGCAAGGCCACTGCCGACATGATCATCGTCCTCGTTCCAATCCTGAACCATTGACTAATGCCTCAACGTCTGTTAATGAACGTGCCATAGTTCATAATCCCATAGTACATAATCCCATTGTGTCTAAAAGTGAAAACGTGCCACAGTGCATAATTTGATGTATCAGCAATTGATAAGATGTTACATAATCTAATCTAATCTAACCTAACCTAACCCAACCAAACCTTAATAGTAATGTTTAAATCGAATTTTATGTCCGAAAAGGCATGTGAGGAAGATATCAAAAATGCTCACATGCCTAAATAAGAACTGATTCTCTCTGGTTTCAAAACGAATTGATTTCATTCCACATTAAGTCGAATACAAACAGCTGTTTGCTCTCCTCCTCACTCAGTCAGTTCAGTACTCAGTCCACAGACGGACCCGTCCAGACCACGCCATATTGCCATCAGTATACCTCAATTAACCTTAGACTCGTAATGTTGACCTTCGTTTTACGATCATTTAGGAATCTCTCCGACAAAAACTGATTGCATTTTTGGATTCAGCGTGAAAAATACTGTAAGTAGACATCAAAAAAGTACATAATATCGCGTTGTTGATATTTCAAATATTTGCCCATTATGATTTCAGTGCATGAAGAGGTCTGAGTCAAATGGTGGGGGTACAATTCCAGGGGGGTACAATTCCGCCACCCCGCCCAGTGGGTACAGTTTCTTAACTGGGCTATGCTAATATCGATTGAAACTATCGATTTGATTAGTAAACCTTCATGCGATTTTTCCACCATCAGCAAGTTTGGTTGGTTAGGTTAGGTTAAGATAGTTTAATTTGATAATAAATAGGCTATATTTAAAAATATTGTTTATTAATCAATATTTTCAATTCGATAGTTTCAATCGATATTAGCATAGCCCAGTTAAGAAACTGTACCCCGCCCAGTTATGAGACTATAGGTTACCCTAGCCTAACTGAAAAACTTAGTTTAAGTGAGTTTATGGATAGGCTAAATTCTGCAAATTTAAACTTAAGATTACATAAGTTAGTATTACGTTAGCACCTAACTTTAGGCCTTCACTTGGCTAAGTCTTTAATGCCAAAGGTAGGCCTAGGCTTCTAGTCCTAAGCTAAATTTAACTAGGCCTACACGGTAAAGGTAAACTAGGCCTAGGCCTACTATGTTTTACTATTAATCTTCCATTAACTGAGGACTATTACCAGCAAATCTCGAAAATACTCGTACTGAAGCCATTTCGACAGAATTAAATATACTAAATCCACCTCTAAACTAAAACAAAGTTGAACAATGTTTTATCTCAATCTATCAATACGACTGAACCCAGAAGTCCAGGGGTAAAAGGTCGACAGCACGCAGCACAGCACCACCAGCAGCGAATCTCTGCGAATTACAGCAGAAACTAAGAAAAAAGAAAACATATGATAGCTTACTTTTTTACAAAACCATATGGCTAGCCTAGACGACTGAATTGCAGAAATGTTAGAATGGCAACGGACAACAGAACAAAGAATAGGTCAATGAAAGCGTGGGGTCTCATATCTTGATGGTATGGCATAGCTTATAAACGGAATAATGGAATTTGTTCCACAGCTTATAATCTTGAAAATGTGGCATAGCTTATAATCAGTTATAAGCTATGCCACAGTTTCACGAAAAGTTATAAGCTATTCCACAATTTCTCTAAAATGTTATAATGTATGAAACATATTAAGTTTTACAACTTGTAGAGGCGGTTCACGAGTACGGGGTTTCGTGGCCCATGGTTATCGACGTTATCGTTGATCTCGACCAATTTTAACCGACGGTCTAAAATGGGTTCACGACATAGAGCGTTAGCCGAGATCAAGCTTAGCCGAGACCAACGCTGGCCGTCGCATTTTTGTTGGGAGGTTGGCAACAGCCACCTGCCGGGCCACTGCTCGCGGTCGACGAGCCCCAAAACAATAGGATGACGTTGCGTCATAAAGATTGGTTCATAAATTATTACAGTATCATTAAATAGTCCAGGAGCTGAGGGGGTTTGAGCATGCATGAAAGTAGTACGCAATGTTATTGCTGATTATTGTAATACGGACTGTGACTGTGGTGATCAAAATTACGTATGTCGCCTATTTCAGAAGTGGTCGGTAAGGTGGGGGGGAGGGGGCAAACATGGCGGTTTGCGCTATGCGTTAAAACGCTGATAGTTCGAAAACGATAAAAGATAGAACATCGGTTAAAACGTCGTTGGAATTCTAAAAATGTGGACAACAATAATGGTTATTGGGTCCGAGGTCGTATCTCTATAAATAAACAAGTTATTGAATAAAATAAGTAAAAATGGACTTTTCGTGTAGTTTTTTTACCGAAAGTAGAATTAATTTGTGAGTGTCGCAAAGAAGTAATACCAAATATCTTTGCTGATAGTTGTAATATGGACTGTGGTGATAAAATATACGCATGTCGCCTACTTTTCAGGTGGTCGAGAACTTGGGGGGAGGGGGGCAAAAATGGAGGAACGCGCTATGCATCGAAACGACTGTAGCTCGAGAACGGTACGAGATAGGACATCGGTTAAAACGTAGTTTTAATTCAAAAAATATTACCAATAGAAAAGGTCATTGGGTAAAAAGTTGTATCTTAACTAATAAAACAGTTAATAATTTTAACAAAATCTACATCGTACAGCTATTTTTTTCGAAAATCGTATGGATTGTTGATAAATAATAGTGCAATTACTTAATTACTCGGCTAAATATTAACTAGATACATTTTCTTATAAGAAAAAAATATATTATTACGAATACATTTGGTTTAAAATGAAAAACACGTACCAAACGCCTTGGGGTTCGTCCGATAGGTTGCGTTATAATTGCTGCGCAGTGCTGCTGATATCGGCACAACTGTTAATAAGAACTGAATAACTGGCATAACTGAATAAGAATCTGTTACATAATCATATTGAAATAACCTACAACTTTATAATAATTAAAATTAGATTTGTAGTGGTAGTCTGTATTATGCATTTACAGGCGTTTGACAAGGTGTGGCATGTCGGACTTCTGTTTAAACTCAAAACCTCTCTTCCTCACTCTTTGTATAACCTTCTGAAATCATATCTGACCAACCGATATTTTCAAATAAAATTTGATAATTCGTTATCTGATCTGAAGCCGATACAGTCTGGAGTACCTCAGGGGAGTGTTCTTGGTCCCTTGCTATATTTGATATACAGCAGACATCCCTATATGGTCCCCAACGTCACAGTTGCTACGTTTGCTGATGACACCGCACTGTTGTCGAGTCATGTGGACCCTCAAGTCGCTTACATAAATCTACAAGCTGCCTTGACTGAGCTCCAATATTGGCTTAAAAAGTGGAGGATAAAAGTCAACGAAAACAAGTCCAAACATATTGTTTTTACTCTGAGAACAGGGTACCCTCCAGTAACCATTAATAATGTAGCCTTAACCATAGATAAAACATACTCCCTTGCCTTAACGGAGGCAGACAGTGTAAAATATTTTTCCTACAGTTACCTAACAATGTATATGTTCTCTCATTTATTTGAGAAAGCAAAGTGGCCAATTCGCTCATCAGTGAGACAATGTTAACATTGTCTCACTCTAATTACTTTGTCTCACTCCAGATTTGCAACGTGAAGGCACGAAATAGTGAGCGCGTAACATGCAGGCAACGTCGTATGCGCGCGAAATACGTTGGCAGCACTGGCTGTAAATCAGCTGGTCAGCTGTTGTACTGTTGTATTTGTCACGTCACATTAAATATTATATTAAAAGTTCACTTCTATGTAAAAATAGGTTATCTTTCTTCACAAATTTATTTGTTTTATGGTAACTATAGGAAAAGTATAATGTGCAACTCGAGTTCAAAGTACAATTGCCTCACTCGAGAAACCATTCCTCACTCGCCTACGGCTCGTGAGTAAGGATTTCTCTCGAGTGAGTCAATTGCTCACTTTTCTCACTAGTTGCACAAATAACTATAGGTCTATCTTGACAAAAAATTAAATTGGAAATCTCATATCTGGTGCTAGAGACAGCAAATGGAATTAAAACTTCGTAAACACAATTGGCTACTATAGGTACGAATTCAAAATTATCATTGGCTAACAAAATTTTACTGTATAAAGTTATAATCAAACCAATTTGGACATACGGAATTCAACTTTGGGGGACCTCGAGCAAATCCAACATCGAAATTCTTGAACGATTTCAGGCTGGTGCCGTGTTTCCCCCGGACGTGCTTGAGGCGGACAGTGCGTGAGGCGGACAAAACTGGTTGGGGTGGGTAATTGAGCGGACGTCTCCCTGCATCTACCCGGCTCGCGGGGAATATCCCCGTTACCGATTCGTCCGAGGAATTATCGCGTTTTGCCTCCCAGCGCCCAGTTATTTCAACCACACCTAAACTACCGAAGCAATATAGCTCTGATTTTGTAGGTTAATAGCTAAGAGACTATGTTTTATCTATAATTTCTAATAACCCAATTACAGTACCTAACACGTAGGCCTAGTCACCTCTGGTTACTCCCCGTGGACGTCCAAATTTTTAATGTTAACATTTTGGAAGGGTTAGACAAATCTTTAAACTCTAAAATGCTGTGGAATCTTCAATTTAAATTTAAGACGTGAATAGGTCTATGCGTTAATTTAGGATTTGTTGATTTATATGTTCAGGATTTGGCGTTACCGTACTCATCTAAAATGTCGACAGACCGAAGTATGTATACATTTTTGAATCTTACACATAGACCGGTTGTCACTTGGATAACAGTACACACAGACCACGGGCAAAACCCTGTAAAACAGTGATAATTTACATTGTAATACGCTACAATAATAATTGTGTTTGTGAATAATTTATTCTTGGCTGTTTCTTTGGCTGTTTCTTTGTTTGTACTTTTTATAACCTTATACCTAAACCTTTTTATGTACAAACCTTTTTATACAGAAATTGAGATAGCACGCGTTTTGGCTTTCCTATCTTAAAACTCGTTCCATACGATGAAACTAACCGAAACATTTATGATTCTAAACAGTGTACAGACAAAACTCTAATTTTAGCGAATTTCCCATATAGGGACTAAGCAAAAATTCACCGTAGGTCTCATGGTAAGACACATGTAACACATGGTAAGACTAGACCTGGAACCGATTTACGTTATCGTTTTGAGGATAACTAGAGCAAAAATGATCCAATTTTTATGACATTTTGGCACAAACGTGTAAACCTACGTTTATTCGAACGAGTTTGCTAACCAGTTTTATGGGGTGAAAATTGATTTTTCCTATTTTTGACCCCAAAACACAATTTTTTTTTATTTCTATCCAAACCATATTGTAGAGCTTAAAAATAAATAATTTTGTACTCGTATATTGAAGAGTTGTTGTATGCCCAACGGTTTGGAGATAATTTTAAAAATTGTAAATTTAACATTCCCATGTTATTCTTATGGAGGATAAATAAACTGTTGTAGTTTGGTTGTTTATGGATATATTTTAATCAAATTTGGCAATTTTGTTTATTTCATACTAAGCTATCAACATAGTTATCAACATTTCAATAAAAATCACACCTCAATATCTTTCCCGTAGCAGCAAACCTAAGTACTCACTAAAATTAATGTTATTTAGAAATAGGAAATAAATCTGACAATTTTGTGGGAATATTTTAGTAAAAGTCGAACGAACCGGGTAAATGGAAATTCGCTTAGACTGCAGGCTTGCTGCGGTGGGGGTATTATTTACATAGATTTTTTGTTCTTGTGTCACTGAATTGTATTCACAGCATTTGTCAGCAACATCAATTTCTGTGTTTTCAAAATATACTGAACTAATAAGTAAACAATTGAAACATAATCCAAAGATTTGAATATAGTCGAGTAAATCCGTAAGACAACCCTAAGAAAATTGCTTTAAATTGTTTAATAATTGGTTATTTTGACTAAGAATTGTGTGCCTTTACTAGGAAAACGGTATAAAGAAATCGGAGTCTCGGAAGTCCAAAATTAAAGATGGCGTACACGATTTTGGCAAATACTTGTATACTATTCATTCAAAAATTTGTTTTTTATTTATGAGTATTTTTGCTTGAAACAATGATTGTTGGGGAGAGTGTATCTAATTCATCTGTTGTGTGTCTTTATATTTATGTTTTTAGAAGATTTTTACGTTTCTAAATTTCAAATATTATCAAACATCTAGAGTTGTTTACGATCGCATAAACCACTCATTCGTTCTGCTAGGGCAAGTCGGCTTCTTAACAAAGCAGATGAGACCGTCCTTCTGCGTAAAGAACTAATACGGTCACATAAACTCCCTTTCTATTTGTCTTTAGAATTGCTATCTAGGACCGTGGGTTAAGGGTGGTCTGTGGGAAATATGATTAGTAGGGTCTAGCCTAGAGATTGTCGTGTTCGGCCGAGTAACATTGCTTTCTTTCAGCTTCATAATATTCTTAAATTCACATTTAGTTTACAACCAAATCAGTTTCGATATAGAAATTCATTTATTGTAGTTTCACTATACAGTCCACTGATACAATTTGTTCATATTTACATCAATAAAATCATAGTTCAGTTAAAAGTGTTAGTTTTTATTACAGTATTACCAAACTATTGGCGCATCACGCGTGCCGCAGCAATTATTAATAGGTGTGAAAATAAAGAACATAAGCTAAAGTTCAACATACCTATTTTATTTACTTAAGTAAATATCACTAGTGGCTTGTAAGGACATAAGTCCCTAAAAAGCTGAATAATTGACAAATTATTTTAATATTTAAACAATCTCATAAATATGTTATCAATGTGTCAGAATAGATATCCCCGTACAACATATCTTTTGTGTAAAAAAACATTTTGGTGTTTTGCCTTTGTTTGCTTTTGTTGATGTTATACGGTGTTGTGAGTCATGAAAATATATTTATTATCAATAAATAATTTGAATCACTCCATAAGTTTAACTTTGCTAAAGGCAGCAAACATATAATTCATTCAATTCAATTCATTCATTTATTTAGAAAAAATAAACATTACATATACTTTTTACATTAAATAATCTGAAATCAGGTCCCTGCGAAGCAAAGCTTCAGTGCAGGGACCGAGTCGCAAACATCTTCCACCATGCCCATAAACCATATACTTAAATGTTCGTAATGACGAGAAACCTTGCGCAAAACTATCCATTATTTATAAATTGCCCTTTAAGGTCGTAATTCTTTTCTAAAGGAAACTTTCCATTTACCTAATGTTAAAATACCTCAGCTGTACTTATTTGTTTGTATTACTTTATTTTAATACAGTATTTGCTTATGTTAAATTAATTATTTTCAAAGCAACCATCACTTAATTTGAAGACAATAATTAAATAACAATTTATTCATTAGTTTATTTGGAATTAGGAATCATGTCTCTATTTCACAGTAAATATTCTGTAATGACTATGGGATTTTATTAAAGTAGAGTAAGAGTAGAGTAGCCAGTTTGTTTGTTTTGATTTAACCATAACCAAAAAATTTGACACGTATGAACACATGATCGCACTAAAAAGGTTCATCTTCAAAGATATTTCACCACAGCTTAACCGCTTCTAGCTAACAAAATCCAATTGCACTGTACAGACTTCTCTATTTTTCACCCCACACTGTAAGTAAAACATGTGATTGGAATTTCTTACATTTGTTTTGATTTTCTGTTTATATTTTGTTGTTACCTATTTCGTCACCAGCATGGCAACCCATAAAGCCCATGTTAATGGTTTTTTTAATTTAAAATTCATTGTTTGTACTTATTTTTAGCCAATTATAATTTTTAAAGGGATTCTGCAAATCTACTGGAAAATATCTTTCTAACAGTATGAGTAGATTTTCCCTGCGCTGCACACAAACTGAGAAAACAGGTTTTAAAGAAACATGCTTGCCTATTAATCTATCTATTTATATAATTCGCTAAGCCGATTTTTGTGAACAGAACTCCTCCCTCATTTTTGGACCGATTATGATGATTAAAGTCAAAAGAATGGCCCTGATCTATAGTTTTGCAAAGGGTTTTTATTTTTTTTGAAATCTTTATTAGTTTGTGCAGTATCTTCCATCAAAGTTGGGTTTTATCCCATAATATTAACATGGGGGAATCTAAATATTTAATTGGAAACTTTGTCTCCACTAATTTGAGAGAACGGCTGAGCGTAGAAACTTGGTAGAGGTGTCCAAAGAAAGGTCTTGGTCTGTAGATGAGTTATCAAAAGAAAAACGAAGTAAATTCGCTTAGGGCTCTGCCCCAGAAGCCTTTAAAGATCCCTCCACAGGTTTGTTTACATTTTGTCATGTGGATAATACTTTTTAATAAAACAGCTGTTCATTTTAAAATTGTATTGTAAACAACACACATATATTGGGAGTTACTGAATTGTCCAAAAGAAGTATTTGCAATGTTATTTTCTGATTTTAAAATTGATTTCTTATGTTTCATGTCATGTGTTGCAATATAAAGTTCCATTGCGAAATCAGTGGAAATCCTTTTATTACAATAACTCTTACAATCTAATTGATCTAATTGACCTAATTGATCTAAGCTTCAATACTGGTCAGTTTCCAGAGGCATTAAAACTGGCAGTTGTAATTCCTTTATTTAAGAAGGGAGAAAAGAAGGAAATGTCTAACTATAGGCCAATTTCATTGACATCCGTATTTGCCAAGGTATTTGAAAAGTGTATGAAGATTAAACTAATAAATTTTTTTAATAAAAATAATTTCTTTAGTCCTTTCCAATATGGCTTTAGAGAGGGCAAAAGAACAGAAGATACGTTGATAGATTTTGTGAATTTCGGCATGCAAAATCTCAATCAAGGAAAAAAAGTTAGCAGCCTTTTTTTAGACATCTCTAAAGCGTTTGACAGTGTTCAACACTCAATTCTATTAGAGTTGTTGCTGAACAGTGGTGTTAGAGGTGTAGCTCACAAATGGTTTGAGACATATCTGATAGGACGCAAGCAGTGTGTAAAGTTGGGTGATTATATAAGTGAGTGGATGGAAACTAAACATGGGGTGCCCCAAGGCACAGTATTAGGCCCTATCCTTTTCTTAGTGTATGTAAATAGTCTTTGCAATGGTAAATTCAAAGGCAGATTATTTTCATTTGCTGACGACACTGCCTTAACATATATCAGTACGAATTTTGACCAAAATAAGTCTGCCATAGAGGAAGATTTGGTGAAATTAAATATGTGGTTTTCTAAAAATAGAATGGTCTTAAGTATCGTAAAAACTAACTTTATTAATTTTTCTTTGAGGCCTAATGAAAATACTTTTGATGAAGTAGTTTATAGGTGTACTAACTGTACTGCTCAGTTAACAAATTGTAGTAATTGTTCTTCTGTAAAAAGAGTCAACTCTACAAAGTATCTAGGTTTATATTTGGACGAGCTATTTTCATGGAAGGCCCACATTTCGCAGCTACAGAAAAAATTGAATTCTGTCCTAAGAATATTTTATTTTCTCAATGATATAGTTCCTTTGGAGACGTCTAGAAAATTATATTTTTCTATGGTACAAAGTAGACTGGAATATGCCATTATTTGTTGGGGAGCTGCTTATGTGTCCAATTTAACATGTTTACAGGTTGCACAAAAAAGGTTTATTAGATTAATTTTGAAAAAAGGTAAATTTGAACATTCATGGCCTTTATTTTTTAGTTTGAAGATTTTACCCTTAAGACATTTGTACATTTATAAGGTATTAAATATGTTCTACTGCAGAAGTGGAAATATGCCAATTAGAATTAATAGAGATGGTTTACGTTCTGGGTTGTCTTATTGTATTCCAAGGTCTAGGAGAACATGTTTTAGTAATTCTTTCTCATATATCGCTCCAAGAATATTTAACAATTTGCCTGAAAATATTAAGACAGCCCTAAATGCTTCCATATTCTCGAAAAGGGTAAAAAACATGTTATTTACAATAAATGATGTGAAAGATATATTATGTTTCGACTCTTAGAGAATCTAAATCTTGTTCAATATTGTTTATTTAAGCGTCTTAGAAAAATAGTATTAAACATACCAATTACTTATTATTTTGTGTCTCTAGTAGTTAAGTTTAACTAAATAAAAGTATCTTCTTTTGATTTTTTTGATGTTACAGTATCTTTCTTTGTTTCTGATGCTCGCAAGAGTTCTTTTTATTTTTATTTTAAATGTATATTTTTGTGTTACAAAATTAGTTTTTGCACTGGATGAACTTAATCTTAATAGTGTATAATTAAGTGATGGTAACCTCAACACAGGGTTCCCCCTAAAGAGGTACCTATATTTTCCATAAATGTTTGTAAAGCTTGTATGTACAATTTGTAAATATGGAAAATAAACAGATTTCTTTCTTTCTTTCTTTCTATCTATATTGTTACAAGTCAGGAGCCCCGCGCAACAATAGCCAGGCGCCGTCACAAAAGGGTTGTTTGTTTACACGGGTTTCTCAGAACGCACCACTGATAGACAATAGACCTATGTCAACGGACTATCTCAATAGAGGCTCCAGAACCTGCTAAGCCCGCAACAATTGGTGTCAGAAAGCGGCATTATTTTGGCGATTTTATTTGTAAAAAAAGAATTAAGGATTTTGTTAAATATTAGTAAGATTCAAGGTCTTTGTTACATATTAGTAATTTGTGTCGTAAATTTGTTTACAAAGAATAAAATCATTTATTGTAAAATTATTGTAATTGTTTTGCATAAAAATGGCTTTCAAAGGTGTAAAACTTGATGAATTAAAAGTAGCTGATCTTAGGAGAGAATTAGAAGAACGAGATCTAGATACTAGTGGAACTAAATCAGCCCTTCAGGCACGCCTTAAACAAGCTTTAATTGATGCAGGTGAAGACCTAGATAACGTTTTATTTGAAACATCTGATTTCAATAAAATGCTTAAAAACTTAGAGTCAAAAATGTCAGAAAATAGTAAAACTTTAGAAAACCTAGAAGCTAATATTGAGGCAAAAATGTCAGAAAACAGCAAAACATTAGAGTCAAAAATGTCAGAAAACAGCAAAACATTAGAGTCAAAAATGTTAGAAAATAGCAAAACATTAGAGTCAAAAATGTCAGAAACTAGTAAAGCGTTAGAAAACCTTGAAGCTAATATTGAAACAAAAATGTCAAAAGTAGAATCGAAAATGCTAAACAAGTTAGATGAGTATTCTAGCAAAGTTGATGATTTAGAAAGTAGGATGAATGAAATAGATGAGAAATTTAATTGTATAGAAAAAAATCTAGAAGATAGGTTAGTTAAGCTTAGGCAGGAAATGGCTGCATCGGGGAGCTTCACACCTGCGTCATCGGCTAGCACTGGCGAACTTCAGCAGGATAACGCCCTAGAAACGATCTCCAAGCCAGCGCCCACCATTGCTGCCGTTGCCCCTCAGAACATCGTTCCTCACTTTGATGGCAAAACCCCCTGGGAGGACTACATGCTTCTCTTCGAGACAGCGGCTATGGTCCATGGGTGGACTGAGGAGACAAAGGCTTCAGCACTGTGTCTTGCACTACGGGGCGATGCATTAGCTGTTCTGCATGCTATGCCAATGGCGGAGCGGAAGAATTTCACAGAATTAGTAAGAAGATTGGACATGCGCTTTGGACATAGACATATGGACCAGCTCTACCGATCACAGCTGCGGAACCGGATCCAGAAGCCCAGCGAGTCACTCCAGGAGTTTGAAGCCGACATTGCTCGCCTGGTGAGAAACGCCTATCCATCGGTCACGGATGATGTCTACGAGAGTTTGGCGGTGGATAAATTCCTAGACGGTCTACGTGAACCTGAGACCCAACAGGCAGTGAAGCTCGCCAGACCAAAGACCCTGAGTGACGCACTGACACAGGCACTGGAGTTCGAGGCTGTGCGACAGTCGGTGCGGGGCCAGGCTCGAGTCCGCGTGGCAGACGCGGAACCTACAACTCCACTGGACATCGAGGAGCTAGTAAAGAGAGTGCTGGAGGCACTAAAAACTCGTCGCCGGCAGATACGCTGTTGGAGCTGCGGACAGATGGGACATCCCCGGAGTAAATGCCCTTCGACCACATCAGAACCGAAGCAGGAAAACTAAGGAGGGTTGATGGAAAGGGGCAACCGTCAGCCCGCGATTGGAAAGCCCCGAGGAAAAGTGTCAAAGTTGCTTCACTGGGAAGTCAGTCAAACAGTTTCTACGTCGACGGAAAGGTGAACGGGCGTCTCCAAAGCTGTCTTCTGGACACCGGGGCGACTATGACCATCCTGAATCCAAACACTGTGTCGACGGAAGATATTTCACCATCAATATGGTCTCTACGTACAGCTACAGGTCAGCTGGCTCAGGTCTATGGGCAGACGGTTGCTACCTTCCACATCGGCGGCTGCGTGTTTCAACACTGCGCACTTGTTGCCGACATAGACGAGGACGTGATTTTGGGAACCGATATAATGGTGAAGTACGGACTGAAGTTGGACATGTCAAGAGGACTAGTGACTCTCGGAGACGAAGATGTCATACTTCGGCGTGGAAAAGATATCTCTGCACGCGTACTTCTACTGGAAGACACAATGCTACCAGCGCGCAGCCAGGTCATCGTTCAAGCTACAGTCGAAGGAGATTGGACTAGTGGGCAAAGTGTTCTGCTGGAGCCAGCAAGTGACAGTGAATCCCAGCTTGGACGTGGTGTCTTTGTCGCCAGATCCTTATTTAACTTAGGACATGAAAATCCGGTGCAACTGATGAACTTGAATGGTTTTCCTGTTACGATAAAAAGAGGAGTAACGATCGGAACGTGCGTGGCTGTTAATTCGGTGGTACGTCAACTAAAATCATGCCCGCCATCTCCAAATGGATTACCGAAGGAGCTAGAAGATTTCGCGGAGAGCATCTGTCAGGAGCTGACGCATCAACAAAGTGCAAAAATAAAGGACTTTATTATTAGATGGCAAGATGTCTTTGAGTACGGAAGTGGCCCTAGAGGAAGGACGAATATAGTACAACACCAGATAGACACCGGAGATGCAAAACCCATACGTCAGGCCCCTAGACGACTCCCACTGGCAAAACGTGACGAAGCCGAGAGAATCATCAAGGATATGGAAGCGGATGGTGTCATCGAGCCTTCTAGCAGCCCTTGGGTGTCACCTGTGGTACTAGTAAAAAAAAAGACGGCTCAACAAGATTTTGCGTAGACTACCGCCTTCTCAACAATGTCACCAAGAAAGACAGCTACCCTCTCCCCAGGATTGATGACACACTCGACACTCTGGGAGGATGTCAGATATTCTCAACCTTGGACCTCAGAAGTGGCTACTGGCAGGTCGGGCTCGCTCCTGAGGACAAGGAGAAGACAGCGTTCTCTATTGGGACAGGACTTTGGCAATTCACTGTGCTGCCTTTTGGACTTTGCAATGCCCCTGCTACTTTTGAAAGGCTTATGGAGAACGTCCTCAGGGGATTGTCATGGGAGACATGCCTGGTTTACTTGGATGACATTATCGTCCTAGGCAAATCCTTCGAAGACCACCTGAAGAACCTGGAGAATGTCTTCATGCGACTGCGGATGGCTAATCTCAAGTTGAACCCCAAGAAATGCAACTTGTTCCGCAAACAGGTCAATTACCTCGGCCATGTTGTATCAGACAAAGGAGTATCTGTGGACCCGGAGAAGATCAGAGCTATCACTGATTGGCCAATACCTCAGGATAAACACCAAGTTAGGAGCTTCCTTGGGCTGTGCACTTACTACAGGAAATTTGTTAAAGGATTTGCTAATATTGCCAAACCACTAACCAAGTTGACCGAAGACAAGAGGACCTTTGTTTGGGATAACGACTGCGAGAAAGCTTTTGAAGAGCTGAAGACCAAATTATGCAGCGCACCCATATTGAGCTATCCACGATCAGACGGTAAGTTCATACTTGACACGGATGCCAGTAATACAGCAATTGGGGGAGTCCTTTCTCAGCTTCAGGACGGAGAAGAACATGTGATCGGATACTTCAGTAAGGTCCTATCAGCGCCTGAGCGTAATTACTGTGTCACCAGGAGGGAGCTTCTCGCAGTGGTTAAGTCCATAGAACACTTCCATAAGTACCTGTATGGAAGAAGGTTTCTCCTGAGAACCGACCATGCCTCACTGATGTGGTTGCTGAGATTCAAGTCTCCTGAAGGACAGGTTGCAAGATGGTTAGAAAGATTACAGGAGTATGACTTCGAATCAATCCATCGTGCGGGGCCAAGCCACAGGAATGCAGATGCACTATCCAGAAGACCATGCGGGGACAGCTGCGCGCACTGCACACGCAAGGAAGACAAGAGTGCATCGGTTCATCGTGTGACCGCCGTTGACGACGAATGGGATAGTAAGAGAATGTCAGAGGACCAGAAGGAAGACGCCGACCTAAGACACGTTATGCAATGGAAGATGGACAATAAAGGAAGACCATCGTGGCAGGATATTGCTCCATTGTCTAAGAATGTGAAGACCTACTGGGCGCAGTGGAACTCGATTTTAATGGAAGAAGGAGTTTTGAAGCGAGTCGTCGAATCGGAGGAAGGAGGGCACCGCAAACTCCAACTAATAATTCCTAAGAAGAGGGTTCCCGAAGTGCTAAGAGAAGTACACGATGGAATTTCTGGAGGCCATCTAGGGGTACATCGTACACTTGCTAAAGTAAGGGAGCGCTTCTACTGGGCTAATCAGAAAGACGACGTAATAGATTGGTGCAGAAGGTGTGTGACCTGCGCAGCTTCAAATGGCCCTGTCAACAAACGAAAAGCCCCAATGAGGAAATACAACGTAGGTGCCCCGTTTGAGCGCATCGCCATTGACGTAGCAGGACCGTTCCCCATGTCAGATACTGGAAATAGATTTATTTTGGTTGCAATGGATTACTTCAGCAAATGGGTAGAGGCCTATGCACTGCCTAACCAGGAAGCGGTAACAGTTGCAGATATATTAATCAAGGAAATGGTGAGCAGATTTGGCGTCCCGCTCGAACTTCATTCTGACCAAGGAAGAAATTTTGAGTCAGCGGTATTCTCTAGAATATGTGAAGTTCTTGGTATCCGGAAAACTCGAACAACACCTCTTCATCCACAGTCAGATGGCATGGTAGAGCGCATGAACAGGACGATGGGAAGATACCTGTCAAAAGTTGTCTCCGATCATCAGCGGGACTGGGACCAATACCTGCACCTGTTCCTACTTGCGTATAGGAGTTCGGTCAACGAAACCACCGGCCAGACTCCAGCCAACGTAGTTTTCGGGCGTGAGCTACGTCTTCCATGCGATCTGCAGTATGGATTGAAGCCGGATGAATGTGTGGTTGGCGAGGACTACGTATCGGATCTGCGGAAGAGGATGGACGAGATACACGAGAAGGTTCGTCGCAACATATCTGGAGCAAGTGACAAGATGAAGGAGAGGTACGACGTGAAGGCCGAGAAAGGAGGGTTCACACCTGGTGATCTCGTGTGGCTACATAATCCCCGAAGGCGTCGTGGTTATTCACCCAAACTCCAGAACTCATGGGAGGGACCCTATGAAGTTATTTCCCGTTTAAATGACGTCATCTACAGGATTAAGAAACAACCAAATGGCAAACCAAAAATAGTTCATTTTAACAGGCTTGCACTCTACAAAGGAGATCACGGCCAACAAGTTCGGAACCTCTCAACAAAGCAAAGAGACGTCGTGCCTGAGAGACATGGAAATGAGGGACTGAGGTTGTTATACAAGGACCTCTTCACCTTGCCAGTGGAATATGCCTTGGCACACTGTGTAGCAGAACACCTGAGAGCGTCGCGAGGTATAGCCACAGTCTTCAGGAAAAAGTTTGGGGGGACCGAAGATCTTGAGCGTCAGAACCCCGCCATTGGCACAACCCTCCACCTGGAGCGCAATGGACAGCATTTGTTCTACCTCGTAACCAAGGAGACGTCAAGCCAGAAGCCCTCCTACGAATCGTTGAAGAGAAGCCTGCAAGACCTGCGAGACAAGCTCCTTCGGATCGGAATAAAAAAGCTTGCTATTCCCAGGCTGGGATGTGGTTATGACGGACTGGAATGGAGGATTGTAAGAAATATAGTGCAGGAACTTTTTGAGGATACTGGCATCGACATTGTGGTCTGCGTATACAACCCATGGGGAACCGGAGACATTATAGGTCCAGAAGATCCCAAACTTCGAGAGAAATCTGTTCTGGGTCAGAACAGTCTTAAGGAGGGGGCAGTGTTACAAGTCAGGAGCCCCGTGCAACAATAGCCAGGCGCCGTCACAAAAGGGTTGTTTGTTTACACGGGTTTCTCAGAACGCACCACTGATAGACAATAGACCTATGTCAACGGACTATCTCAATAGAGGCTCCAGAACCTGCTAAGCCCGCAACAATATAATTAATACGCTACACGAAACTTTGTCGGTTGAACTCCTCCGCCATTTTTTAGCCGATTATATCCGTTGACGTCTCATTAAAAAGAGCGTGTCGCGTAGATTTGCAAACTGACCTTACATTTTTGAAAAAAGTCCCTTGGGCTCTGCCCCAGTGGCTGTTAAATTTCCCATGTTATCCTTATGAATAACATTATTGTTTACATTTTGATCAGCTGTATAAGTTATCTGCAGTTATTTATTTTTCAATTCAAAGACATTAAAACTCATCAGAAATTATGATGACTTTTCTTTGTTTTTAAATAACTACTTCACTTCTTTGCAATTGCTCGATTTCGAGCAACGTGTTTACTAGTTATTTCTTATTGAACTATCTTATATCTATTTTACGGGTTGGTGTCTGCCTTTTTCACACTTTTTCCTTATATTTTATCATATTATTCTAGACAGATCATCATAGGTCCATGAGATTATTGTCATACATGCTTTAAATCATTGGAAAAATCTTCGATTGTGTAATACAATACAAAATAATACAAGTGCAGAAGGCACGGTACCCATTTGAGCCGTGTCCATAATTTGTTAAATTAATAGTGGTTTGCAGCAACTGGATAAAACATTTTACAATATTTATGTAGAAATATGTGCATGATTTAGAAAGTCATTAAGCTGGAAAACTGCAATATACTGCAGATGTTTCAGAGAGGATACTTCGATGTATTCATTCAGCTTAGTGAAAACATAATAGGTCGATCTCAAAATAGATAAGTATACAAATAAGAACTTGAACTCTTAGAGAGTCTTTGGATGTTATTAGACTAACGAAAAGGGTCTATGCAGATAACATTATTTCTGGTTTTATACACTATACAGTACATTGCCGAATATACTGGCAAATAAGAGTATATTTGAATTATATACGCAATCCTCTAAATTATAATATTGCGTACTGGATTAGTGATAAATCACTATCAGCAGTATTGAAGTAAACAAAAATCAGCTGTAAAATGGCTGCTAATGCTATTCTTATGGAGAACACATTACTTTTGTGTAGAAACAGTTTGTTGTTTGTTTTTGTTTGCTTTTGATGATGTTATTTTCAATAGATTATTTGAATCACTCCATAAGTAAATCACTCTGCTAAAGGCAGCAAACATATACTTGTTTGTGAATAAATACGGTACTGTCATACTAATTAAGGTAGATTTAGTTTCGTGATTAACTTGCATAAAAAAGGATTCCCTGATTTGAATGTTAGACATTGCCTTCGTGAAATATAAAAAGGCAAATAAAGGCAAAGAAGGTGTGTTGAGTTATGCGTAGTTCTTGGCCAAAACAGCTAAATCAAAATAATAGTTTATACTCCTTTTGTAAAAGGTTTAACAAAATTAGTGTGAAGTAAAGGTATCCCATTGGCCAAACCTAACCTGATCAACATAAAAAAACTACAATAATTAGCCTAGTGTAAGATTATTAGGTGGTATCATTGACTATAATATAGTCAATGGTGGTATTCCTCGTAAAGGTGCGATTGACTTGACACCACCACATAAAGTTTGACACCACCATAAAATAAGTCTAATCATCCGCTGATTCCTAACTCATTTGCGATTGGACTGGTTCCATTACCCAGTTATCGAAACCAATTACGAAAATACTTTTCATCAGCATTTACATGCATATTTTTGGTTTGTTTAAAAAACGTAAAGAAACAGAAACTACATCTAGGTTTTACTGTTATATATGGATGCTCCATTTACTACTATACCATACTTGCTAGGCTATATTATTTTAACCTTTTTTGCTTGGAACGTAAAGACAGTACCTGTTTCAAATCTCCTCCAAACAATATTGTTTTTCCGCCTATTGGAACTTGTCATAGTACTCACATAGTTAAGAAATTTATTTCCT
Source organism: Macrosteles quadrilineatus (assembly GCF_028750875.1). Taxonomy (NCBI): domain Eukaryota; kingdom Metazoa; phylum Arthropoda; class Insecta; order Hemiptera; family Cicadellidae; genus Macrosteles; species Macrosteles quadrilineatus. The sequence goes on along the minus strand of NW_026542594.1, from coordinate 82,811,794 downwards.
GATCAAACCTATTTTATCTTTATTCCCAGGTTATTTTGTAAGAGTAGCCGTTGAGGTTATTTCAATTCATACCAAATATTGATTATATACAATAAATAAAAATTATAGGCCCTATTATATACAATTATATACAAAAATTGATATATACAATCAATCTGAAAATTTAAAATGTTAGTTAATTTACAAAGAAGGTGTAGAATAAATCTAGAACATGTGTTTTGAAATATAAACAAAGCAGAAGTTTTCCATCTTGAATCGTTAATTATTTAGTCAACGTGGTTATTTCATGTTAAACGTTAAAAATACACAAATTTGAAAAGTTTCACAGTAAAATAATTTACTTCAACATTCTATAACCCTAAAAAGTCTTAGTTAATATAGGTAACCTTAACCCTGGTTTTATATAGTATACAGTATGTTGCAGAATTGACTAGCAAATGGAGTAATCCAAATGTAATTTTGCATACTGACTTAAAGATAAATCACGATCAAAAAAGTTTTGGAATTTCACTACCGGTATTTTTCCCACCGTTACGGGATCGAGACCTTTAATTTGAGCCCTTTCCGGTCGTTCTACAATTTCCCAGTTGCCCACAATTTTGACGCAAAGAATCGGCTTAAGTCATTAATATATAGTTGTGTCATAATTTAAAAATCCGGTACTGCAGTAAAGCAGTATACAAAATTCAGGATAAGAATCATGAAACAGTCTTGTTCCCCATCCGTGGGGCAGGACTAAAATTGAAGTTTAAATTTTGATTTTAAAATAGCCACCTAAGTAATCATTCTCTAATTGTTATGGAATATGCTCAGGTTCATTGTTAATAAGTATGTGCAATATTTGATATAATACTAAAATTTGAAGGCTTTACTTTCAATGTCCTTTATTTTATTGTTATATTTAAAAGTTATTGCTAAAACTAATATTTGTAATTGTAATTTATAACATTATAGATTCCGTGCTTGCAATTATACAGGTAGTAATAACGTTTAGTTTTTGAAATCCGAATAGAATTAATAATAAATAAAAAAAACTGTATTTTCTACCACTTGTAGCTACGGGCCACCAGTTCTGGTTACGATAGTACAGTAATAATTCCCTGTGTTGGGAGGGAAACGCCACCGAGCGTCCTTACTCGATTTAATGGGGGCGAAAAGCGACGAATTACCCACCCAGCCGTGGCGCGGGGATTTCTGAAGCGTCCGTCCGGGTGAAACACCATTTTGAGGGTGTCCGCGTCAAACACGTCCGGGCTAAACACGGAGCCTTCAGGCTAAGGCACTGAGAAGAATTATTGGCGCACCCTGGTTCGTATCCAACACTACAATTAGGAATGACTTCAAAATTAAATCAGTGAAAGAAGAAATTGCAGACCTTAGCAAAAATGATCAAGAAAAAATAGAATATCATCCGAACAGTCTTGCTGTTAATCTGCTGGACAGTCAGTGCATTACCAGGTTAAAAAGTGTTGTGCATGTGCTGGACCTAAGCTACAGATTTCTGTAAATATTTAAATGACTGATCTAATTTTTGGCAAGACTTGTTGATGAACAGGTGCTTGCTTCCTGACATTGTTTTGATTTATGTTTTACTTATTGTTCTCATATTTGAACAGATTGTAAAATAAATTCTGATAAAAAAACGAATATTTGTTGTCAAATGTAACTGAAGGCAAGTGAGCGCAGCGAACGAGCTCCAACCTAAAGGCGAGTGAGCGTAGCAAACGAACTTAAACCAGGACGTGATTGAGCCATGCGAACGAGCTCATCTTGAAAATGAACGAGCAACGAGCATTTGACATAAAACCACATTAGGACAGGACGACGTCTGTCGGGCCAGCTAGTTGATTGTATGTTATAATAAAAAAATCAATCATTCCATAGACATATGATAGTTAGCTGCTCTACAGAGGCGTGACGTCACACTAGCTTAGTTGGTTTTCTTTTCTTGTTAGTTCAGTTGGGTTTACTTTTACATCGCTGATTGTGTTATCCATCGTAGAAATTTGAGAAAATGGGATTTATGTAAACGTTCATTACATTTTTCAGTTCTTAACGATCTAGTATAATTCCATGGTCATATATTTACCATTTAGAATCAATTACTTACGCCATCTAAACCTTGTAGCTAGTGTTGAAAATTCCATTTTAGGGCTGTTCACTACCTGAGTGAAATGTCTCGACATGAAGGTACGAATTATGTAGTACTAAGGCTATACAGATCTAATACGAAATAACGCATAATAATAGTGATCTAGATATTTTTACCCCTTTTATTGCCTCATAATGACTAATCTTACAATTTTCGACTAGGAAATAATGATCAAGTAGGTCTAAGTTATTTATTGTTCTAAGTTAGCCTACTTAGTGAATCATAATTTTGTAGATTAGGCCTACTTATCTTTAAGTTATTTAGAGAAAGTCATAAAAAAATTAGATAACTTAGGCCTAGCTTAAAATGATTTTACTCTTGAACGATGTCTTATACTTATCACAAACAACATCTAAAATAGGTAGGCTAGTAATATTTTATTCAGTAGGCCTACCCTATTTATTTAGTATAGTTAGGCCTAAGTTACCTATGTGCCTCCAAACGAATTTTTAATTTTGATATCTTACTTTATAGTTTTTTATTTCCTAAATCCAAGCCTATGTTATTTTTTTCACCGCTGATGAATGTTTTCTCAAGATACTCCATAAAAATATACAACATTAGGCCTATAATACACAAGGTAGGATGGATGGCATTTTCAAGTGGAATTAACTGTGGGTTAACTAAGCCTACAGCTGACTCTTTTCAAACACACGACAAGCAATGGGAAGTAACAACATTTGAACTTTATTAACTCACTCTGATTCTGTCGTTGGCAATAGGCTAGGCCTAGTGACGTCATTAACTTACGTCACTACAACTACTTACTTACTTGAATCCACATCCTACACTCATCTCCATTCATACTTGGCTTAAAATACCTACATAGTATGGTCACCATTTCATAAGAAAGTATAAAGAATTCTTGAATACTTGTATTCTTGATCCTTGACTGACAATTTCAGATAGATTGCGTCATGTCTTTAAAAATGTAAAGACTTGATTTATTACTAGAAGGAACACAAAACAAAAATACTCATTGTCATATTGTGCTAGGCCTACTTAGTCTGTTACGCCTGTCACAAGTTCAGGTTAAGTGAAGAGAGTAACATGGTTGATGAGAAGAATAACATAGTTGATTAAACATAATATAACATCATTGACTACAAACATTTCAAGAGATTCTTTACTGTAGTCAATAATGTTTTCTATGAAAGTAATTTCGTCACATTATAATGGAGAAACTTAGATGGACTGGTGGACTAATTAAGTTACATTTAGTTCTTAAGTTACATTTAGTTCTTAAGTTACATTTAGTTCTTAAGTTATTTAGGCATGTCAGGGTGGTAGGTATTGCTTTAGGTCCATGTGAATTCGTGACTGTAAGTTAAGTCCTTTGAAGGTAGGTTGGATTAGGTAAGTTAAAGTTTAGGTTATAATGCATCGAGTTGTTAGTTTATGTCACCTGCAAACTGTTTTTGTAAAATTAAAATTTTTACAAAAACAGGATTTTAATTTTACCAAATACAGTCTGACATAAACTTAACCTAAACTTTAACTTCGGCTACCTAATCTAACCTACCTTCAAAAGACTTAATGCAGTCACGAATCCGCATAAAGCATGGCCAACCACCTTGACATTCGTTTGCTAACGTTCTAGAGGGTTGGTTTGGTTAGGTTATGTTAGAATAGCACTTAATTTTAGTAGGTAGGTACCTATGTAATTTCTAAATGGCGAAATATGAATTATTAATTTAAAAAAATAGGCTGCTGGTAACAATAATAAATAACATTAAATGTGTTAAATTATTAGTCTTAGAAAGTGAAAAAGTGTATAACATAATCAGGTGATTTTCAAATTTCAGAATCAGAGTTTGCTAATTAAGTTGTCACTTCCATTTGCTTGACTATGATTGAAAACAATCAGCTGTTGGCTTACTGGCTTACTTCACCGTTCATCCACAGTTCTTTGTTCATTCCACTTGTAAATGTCATCTGTCCTACCTTTTAGCAAATTTCCCTAGGGAAGCAGCTAATTACCGTAGGTGGCATGATAAGACCTTGGCCCGGGACCGATTTAGGTACTTTTTCATTTTGATGTCCCCACTGGCCAAAATCACCATTCGTTCAAATTTGTATAGGCCTATATATTTATATATATATATATATATAGATTTATATATATATATATATGTAGTGAGACCGGGGACACTTGATACAGTTTTTTAACTTTTATTTTTAGATTTGTTATTATTTCTCTTTTAAATACTTCCAACCAAGCTTGAATTAACACTTCCTTTATCACTTAAAATTTATTTAAACATATAAAAGTAACATTTTATTAAAAAAAATACAATTTTAATGGCAGTTTGTATCAAGTCTCCCCAGCCAGAGTTGGGAGACTTGATACGGCATACATAACAAAACCTAAGTGGGTTACTACTGACAAAGTCCTTCAAAATTGTCTTAAAAATATAATACCCCCGCCGCAGCAAACCTGCAGACTAAGGGAATTTCCATTTGACTGATTGGATTTACACTGAAATGTCTACTTAAAAATATAACATTTATTCCCGATTTAAATAGAAGTACCTGGGGACCGAGCTTTGCTCGGGGAATTAAATAGAATTAGTTTAACAAGTACTTAGGTTTGCTGCATCAGGGAGGGTAAAAATGTTTTTTTTTTGTAAAATGTTAATAGTTAGTAAGAAATAAAAACATTTTCCAAATTTGATCAAAATATGTTCATAAACAAGCAAACTACAACAGTTTACTCATTCTCCATAAGAATAACATGGGAATTTTAAATTTACAATTTTTTTGAATTTTCTCCGTAACCATTAGGCGCATAATAACGCTTCAATATACTAAATTATTTGTTTGTTTAAAAGCTCTACAAAATGGTTTGGAAATAAATTGCTAAATTTTATGTTTTTTGGGTCAAAAATGGGAAAAACCTATTTTTACCCCATAAAACCCCCCGTAAACACCCGTTCCCATGGTCCGATCATGCTGGATCGCGAATTCGTTCGAATAAACGTAGGTTTACACGTTTGTACCAAATTTCATCTAAATCGGATCATTTTTGCTCGAGTTATCGTGCTAACGGACATATATATATATAAAAATATATAAATATATATATATATATATATATATATATATAAATATATGAATTTGAACGGATGGTGTTTTTGGCCTCTAGGGACCTCAAAACGAAAAAAAAAATCGGTCCCGCGTCCAGGTCTTACCATGAGTACTACGGTAATAGCTTATTCCCTATATGGGAAATTCGCTAAAACAAGGTTTATACACAATACAAAGTCCATAAATTATTCTTTTAATTGTATAAAACATGGTTAGGCCTACTACTCAATACAAAGTCCTTCAAAATTTTCTTAAAATATGAAGCATGTTAACCTATCATTTTTCTGTTGAAATTATGGCTGTGATAATTTTGTTTTTGTTTGCTCATCATCAAAATTGCTGATTGTCTTCTACTTCAGGCCATTTGAATTTACTTCTTCAATATGGCAAGCAAACTTTACCCTCCACTCATCGATAGAGACTTAATTTTCAATTACTCCTACAAATCGACAAACACTTTTCTTTGCTTTGTAGGCAACAACCACCCAATCTCCAACTTTTAGGCCTTTAGTCTTCGTCCTCGGTGAAGAAAACCCAAATTTAACTCCCATAAGAAATACATGGAAGCAAAATTCATTAACGAGTAAGCCAAATGGGATAACAAATAAATGTAGGCCCTATGCCGATGCTTATTGTAAAATCTGTGCATTCATTTTGCATTCATACATTCAATTTGAGACCTCAATCATGAAAATTGGTCGGGTAGAAGAGCTAAACGAACTCGGCAAAGAAAAACCAATCCCATAAGAAATACATGGGGAGCAAATTTCGTTTACATATAAGCAGAGTGGGATTATAGGTAAATATATGCCGATGCTTGATGGCAAATCTGTGCGTGCATAACTTCAATTTGAGACCTCAATCATGAAAATCGGTCGGGTAGAAAAGCCAAACAAACTCGGAAAAGAAAAACCAAGTTTTTTAAATATTTAAGATGACATTAACATATGGTTTGACAGCTCCATTTAAGTAATGTTAAATAATGTTTACATTCAGGCTAGTGACATCATTATTTTAAATATTATCCTTACCCTCTCTGTTTTAACATTCGTGCAGTATTTAAATAAATGTTTAAACCAGCTGTGTGGAATTGTGAAATCAAAATTCATTTGACCGTTAGTTCTGCTTGTTTACATTTTTAAACTTTGTAGGTTTGTTCTTTGTTACCATGGATACTATCAATCAATATTTACTTTTAAATCTCTCACCTAAAATTCTTGAAAACCCACGGGGCAGACCCCTAGGACAATATCGAAGCGGGAATAGTTCTATATGTATCATCAGAGCTGTTGTAGCTTCATTTGTGTGCAATTTGAGCCCAGTCGGTTCAGTAATTTTTGAGATGATCTCATACAAACACACACACAGAAACCACCTCTTCTTTATAATAGTATAGATAGATAGATAGATAAATCTATCTAGGCTATCTATATATGTATATAAATTTGAACGAATAGTGTTTTTTGCCTCTGCGGACATCAAAATGAAAAAGTAAATCGGTCCTGGACCTAGGTCTTACCATGCCACCAATAGCTACAATAGCTACTTACCTATAGGGAAATTCTCTTAAAACCAAACAACTTAAACGTTTTGTCAAGAAATGTAGTAAAATTATGTACATTTTTTAAAAAAAGGCAATAACATTATAAACTAAATGAAGTAAGAATTTTTCATGGATAATGATCATTACTTTAAATCTTTAAGACTTTTATAAATCTTACAACATTAGGCCTACAACTTTTATATTTTTTTCAAAAAAAGTTTTGTTATTCAGACTTGTAGGTATATTATTTTTCATACACATAAAACCTAGAAAAAGTTAGTAGATGTAGGTATTCAACTACCTAAATATATATATAGTTATAAAGGCAAATATAAATAAATAAATATTTTATAGTGTTTTGTATAAAATGCTGCTGCACCTTTTCCATGTAGCGATCAAATCGTTTATTTCGCTATGACGAAATGTTTCAAAAACGAGCTAAATGTAAATGGAGACACACTATCGATCTTTTCCCCGAACAAGACCCGGAACCGAGCAGGGAGAAGGGAGGTAAAAATCTGCAAATTTTCAATCCGAACATTTCCCCGAACAAGACCAAGACCAGACAAGTTCTACCGAGCGCGGTAAAAGGGAGTTTAGAGAGAGACGGTGAGCGTGTGTGAGTGAGAGCGTGTAGGCGGTAATAATAAAACAGTAATAAAACATGAAATAACATGTTACAGAATGATAGTTTTGATTGCCTTTAACAATTTTTATGTTTATATTAATTTTGAAAGAATTAAAGTATAACATCCAATTACTTAATTCAAGTTAAACATCATGGTATCATTGATTTAACGGTTTCAACTTGTAAAATACATTTTCAACCTTGACAAAACATACAACAAAATTACAACATAAATGTCCATAATATAACGGCAAAATATTACCCAACATTTTTTTTTTTTAGCAATTAAAGAGTTTAATTGCCATATTAAATTAGAACTATCAACGCTAGCGCAGGCGGCCGCTCGGTGCGGCGCTCGCGACGATGTACGGGGCAAAAATATACCGTGACACAATATCGTACATCACTCCGTACATCGGACCGATCTTTTCTTTGATCTTTCGCCAAAAAACTGCCTCCAGAGCGCTCGTCTCCCTGCTCGGCCTGATGTCTGGTTCGCCGTCTGGATCAGTGTACGGACCCGTGACACACTATCGAACATGCTCCCTTCGACCTCCCTTCTCCCTGCTCGGGGAAAAGATCGAGTGTGTCACCGTCTTAATGTCCCAAACCTCAAATCTAGTAAGTACATCTATGCTCAAGAAACAGTTTACAAACTAAAAATGTACAAATTTACAACTAATATGATTCAAAGTGATAAAGTCACAGTCAAACCCGCGATATTCGTTAAAGGTTGATTCACACATATCAGTTCAGTCACAGTTCCGTTACAGTCCAGTCTCAGTTGCATCCGCAATTTCTCAGTCAATTGTCCGTCAGTTGTTTTCAGTCAGTCATCCGTTTCTAAAATTTACAGTAATTTACAGTGAAAATTTTTAAGTTATAAACCTATATTTTATCAAATATTGAGTCAAATATTTATCATTGTCCATCTTGTTGATTGTTACAAACAGTTCTCAAAATGTAAACACAACCATTTAAATAACAATAACACTATTTTCTAACCTCAAACAGTTCCGTCAGGTGTTCGAACAATAAAAAAATATCGTCGGAAAGAAATCTGAAATTGACTGACGGATGCCAGCAGAGTGACTGACGGGACTGCAACGGATGAGTGTAGATAGCGCTATAGAAAATCCATTAAAGAAAATTTTTGTTAACTGTGACGTGCCTGAAGTGACTGGACTGCAACGTGTCGTAACTGATGTGTGTGAATCGACCTTAATGGTAAACAATCAATAAAGTTCTCAAAAACCGGCTAAAAATAGTGTTGAAGTTTCTAAAAGTAATTTCACATTTCAGTCAAAAAATAATAAATAATATCCAAACTAAACATTTACAAATTTACAGCTTATAATCACGATGTAAACTAATACCTACCTAAAGTAAAATCACACCAAAACTAGACTTCTTAGTTGTTGGTCAACAGAGATTGAGGTTAGTTAGTCAGACAAATATTCTCAAAAAGTAACAGCTGATAACTTAAATACCACAATGCACAGAATTTCATGAACTTTCGAATGAGATACATTATCATATGGATAATTATATATTTCAGTGAATAAAATGTGTTTTACGACTGCTACTATTATAGTCGCTCTGCCACTTCACGAACACGTAAAAACTGATTGATTTGTTTTTGTTGTTGTGAGATCATGTAACTATCAAATTATTTTTGCACCATAATTTAGGAAATTTATTTCTTATTGCAGTGGTACCACCTGTTTTTTTTTGGACAAAGATATCCCTTGTTATGATTTTTTGAAACTACCGTTTTTGGCAGTTTTGTGACGCGTACATGGTGCAACTGACTTTGCTCACAATTTTTGTTTAATTTAGTGCTCAATTACAGTGATCCCTTTGCGAGATGAAGTTCGTCCATGTAACAAAGTGCAAATTTAGAATCCTATCTTTCTAACGGTATAAAAATTATTCTATTTTACAACCGTGACTAAGCATTTATTTTGGAGTTAACCAAAACCTTGCATAACGCTACTTAGTGACTGCCACTACAGAAACCACCTACCGTGACTTTATTCGCGCTGCCAGTTGGAGGATTAAAGATTAAAGCTGTCACCTCTTCCACCATTTTTTTATCGCAATCAAAAAACTAACTCTAGAACATTATTAACGATGAATTTTTTTCAATACAAGTTAAGATAAATTATTGATATTTTATTTTTCAATCCGATACATCAATATTAACGAATTGAAATATAGGCCTACAGCTGACAACTACAATACATAAAATACCCCCGCCGCAGCAAACCTGCAGACTAAGCGAATTTCCATTAGCCTGATTGGATTTACACTAAAATGTCTCCTTAAAAATATAACATATATTTCCTATTTAAATAGAATTAGTTTAACAAGTAATTAAGTTTGCTGCATCAGGGAGGTTAAAATTTTTTTTTTTTGTAAAATGTTAATAGTTGGTAAGAAATAAAAACATTTTCCAAATTTGATCAAAATATGTTCATAAACAAGCAAACTACAACAGTAGGCCTATATTTATTCTCCATAAGAATAACATGGGAATTTTAAATTTACATTTTTTTTTAATTTTCTCCGTAACCATTAGGCGCATAATAACGCTTCAATATACTAAATTATTTGTTTGTTTAAGGTCTACAAAATGGTTTGGAAAGAAATTGCTAAATTTTAAGTTTTTAGGGTCAGAAATGGGAAAACCAATTTTTACCCCATAAAACCCCCCATAGACCCCTGTTCTGTTCCCATAGTCTAATCATACTGGTTCGCGAACTCATTCGAATAAACGTAGGTTTACACGTTTGTAACAAATTTCATCAAAATCGGACGATTTTTGCTGGAGTTATCGCGCTAACGGACACATATACAGGGTTAGTAAAAAGTGTGGAGACCCCCTGTTATTTTTTTAACGGCCCATACTAGAAAAACTAAACTCGGCACACCATTATGGCATGTTATGAAGTACTTTTTGGGCATAACCGCCACTTGGTGTTCATCCCCAAAATGGGGGATTTTGGGGGAAACTAAAAAATTTCAAACACAAAGACCCATCGAGTGACCCCTCATTTTGAAGGTCCTGGTAAAAGAAAACCAACAACGCAAACTAGAGGTCTCTATCTCAGTTCAGTACAAAATGGCAGCCAATTCAATAGAAAATTGCAAGTTATTTCCGATTTTAAAGATTTTAATCACCTTCCACTTTATACTGGATTGAGATAGAAACCTCTATACTCTGTCTGAATTTAATGTGCGGTTGAAGGACAAATTTGTTTTCCCCTGTTTTCTCCCTGGCCCCTGCCACCACCACATAATAGCCTACAGCTGATTCATACTGTTCATAATTTTACAACAGGAACAGGTGTCACTTTGTTTACATTTTAGTAGTAAACAACATTGTGATTATTATGATGATATTTTGTGCAGTTTAATATTATTCAGTTTGGGTTTAATTGATTAATGTTAATTAGAAATAGCCAAAACAGTGCAAAACTTAACGGGGGAAGGAAACAAATGCATTGCAGCACATAATATGGACTCCGAAGATTGTAATATAGAAAATATATCAAAAGATTATTGTAATGGATAATGCCAGCTACCATTCGAAACGACTTAACAAAATTCCAAGTTCAAAATCAAGAAAGGCAAGCATTGTGAAGTGGCTAGCAGATAACGGTATTGAACACAATCCAGTCCACACAGTAGCAGAACTTCTTACCACCGTGCGGCAGCACAGGCAAGATTTTCCTCCACAGTACGAACTGGATGAACTTGCGTTGCAGATGGGTCTGAGGTTGTTTGCCTACCCCCTACCATTGTCAATACAATCCCATAGAGCTAATTTGGGCTCAAGTAAAAGGGGAGGTAGCGCAATAACACGTCTTTCAAAATAAAGGATGTCAGGAACCTTCTTGAAAATGCCATGAACCATATAACAGTAGAAGACTGGAAGCAATGCGTAATTCATGCTGAAAATATCCCGGAAGAAGATTTTTTTAAAGAAGGACTGCGTGACGAAATTATGGAACCATTCATTATAAATCTGCAGGATGACACTGACTCTGATGGCTTAAGCGAAGATCTACTTTCCAGTTATGAGAGATAATGATGTAATGGAACGTCTCCAGTACTTTGTTAACGTTCACATTACATCTAACTGTTGTTAAATTTACATCATTGTGTTCATTTTGTGGTTTAATATATGTTTTAAAAATAAAATTATATTTATATATTTTTACGAGTTTTGTTTTCTATTTGGTGTGTACTCAGGCATATTGGGCTTTTATTATTAGGGATTTTAAATATTTATACAATTAGTAAACAATGAAAAAATGCAAAAGCTTAAATATAGCTGTTTCATACAAATGGTTTAATTTTTGTGTATCTTTAAACATAACTCGTTCATTCAAATAGTATGATCAATTTGTTATGTTAGTTTATCCTCAGTCAAAGAAAATTATAGTAAATAATGTATGGTACAATAAAACAAGTTTAATGAAATGACTCCATTGTTCATCATGACCTAATAGGTAGATATTAAAGTCAAAGTACTCTGATGTTGTACAATGATTATTCAGGCATAAACAGGAACACTCAATGGTTTTCATCCTGATCTGACCTTAGGGCTCCGCTAGAGACCTTGACAAAGTTCCCATTACCGACGGCATTAAAATAATAACTAAATAAGAAGTGAAGAATCGCTTTAGAATTGTGAAACCAGTTCACCACGATATTAACTAATTTAATAATGTATAGTTACATTACCTGAACTGAAATTGTATTTAAAACAATCCATCAAAAGCATAAAGCATAAATGTTAGTCCAAGATTATCTATATTACAACAAAACTTCTAGTGAAATTAAAATTAATACGTAGATTATTTATGAATAAATCTTCTTGTTTTATTATGTGTGTAGTTCAATCATTATAAACAAATGCTTCCTAAAAACCTGTCTGCAATATGAAACAGATGATTGTTACGGGTATTTTAGCGTAGAAAAGGGTAAATGAGAGGGAGATTTACCATAATAGGGAAATCATATGTTGAATTCCAACCACACAACTATTTTAGACAGACTATAGTTTGCGTTGTTAGTTTTCTTTTACCAGGACCTTCAAAATGAGGGGTCACTTGATGGGGCTTATCATTAAAAACTTTTGAGTTTCCCCCAAAATCCCCCATTTTGGGTTTGGTAAGCAAGTGGCTATTAGGCTTAAAAAGTACTTCATTACATGCCAAAAAGGTGTGTGGAGTTTAGTTTTCCTAGTGTGAGCCGCTACAAAATTTACAGGGGGTCTCCAGACTTGGAAAGCTGCAAGTTAAATTCAACTTCTGAGAATTTCAATTGGCTGCCATTTTTTACTGGATTGAGATAAAGACCTCTAGTTTGCGTTTTTGGTTTTCTTTTACCAGGACCTTCAAAATGAGGGGTCACTCAATACGTCTTTGTATTTGAAATTTTTGAGTTTCCCCAAAAATCCCCCATTTTGGATTTTACACCAACACATGTGTTGGATTTTACATTTTTGGCATGTACACCAAGTGACGGTTATGCCCAAAAAGTACTTCATAACATGCCATAAAGGTGTGCCGAGTTTAGTTTTTCTAGTATGGGCCGTTAAAAAAATAAAAGGGGGTCTCCACACTTTTTACTAACCCTGTATATATATAGCCTATATATGAATTTGAACGGATGGTGTTTTTGGTCTCTAGGGACCTCAAAGTAAAACGGTCCCGGGTCCAGGTCTGTTTGGTTAAAAGTATTCCTTTATCTGTGTATAATCATATGTCATATTATGTTATTATTGTTATTGTTTACATTTGAAGTTGTACACAGATTGAGTTCAGTAATAAAGATACTTTTGTCTATTAAACATGGCGCAGTCAAGAATAATAAAGTAAATAAGAGAATTCAAAAAGAAAAGAAAGATCAAAATGGATTTTAATAAACCTGAAGAGTTGAATGTTGTTAATGGTAATATTGCCACCAATTATAAGAAGTTTAAAGAAGAAATATTAATATACTTTGAAGCAACTGAAACAGACAAAAAGTCAAACAAAGTACAAGTTGCAAGATTGAAGAACCTTTTAGGGGCTGAAGCTTTTAAAGCTTTACAACACACTGAAGAGAGATGCAGAAAATGAGGATGAAACAGTCTTAAGTATCTTAAACACGCTGGAAAAACACTGTATTCCTAAAAAGAATGAGACTATGGCAATACATCGTTTCTTAACTCGTAAACAGAGAGATGAGGAAAGTTTTGATAAATATTTGATTGATTTAAAGTCACTTGGAAGCCCTTGCGAATTTAAAGATCAAGAAGATAAACTCCTACGGTCCCAAATCATATCTGGAATTTCCTCTGCGAGCGTTAAAGAACGCCTTCTAAGAGACAATGTTCCTCTAGAAAAAGTAATTGATTACTGCAGATGCGTAGAAACAGCAGAAGAAAACAGAAGCAATTAATGAAAAATGATCAGCCAACCTATATTGATGACGTTACTATTAACAAGACTCAAAAACCACAGACGAATAAGCAAAATTACAGCCAAGCTACAAATGGTTATTCCTCAATGATCAGGCCTAGAGCTTATGATAATGAGGGTGTAAGATGTTCAAGATGTGGATATTTTCACAAAGGCCAACCTTGCCCTGCACAAAATAAAGTATGCTTAAAATGTCTAAAACCCAATCACTTTGCTAAAGTATGCAAGACAAAAATTTTCAATGGCCATGAATTAGAATCTACTGCTCGAATTGATGAAACACAGTCAGAGTGGAAGCTTAACGATGAAGTGGGGGCTATAGTCAATGTTAACAGGATCAAAGCAAGTCACTGGACAGTAACATTAAATATAAATGCAAAGAAGATCGTATTTAAGATTAACACTGGTGCAGATGTTAATATTCTTTCCACCAAACATCTTGATAGCTTATCTCTACCTAAGTGCTTTGAGGTTCAACCATCAACAACCAAGCTTGAGGCTTTTTGTGGGTTCAAGATAATCACAGTGGGGGAAGTAACCCTGCCAGTTACAGTGGCTTCTAAATTGTACAACATCACATTTATTGTGGTTGATTCTGAAAAGGCGACACCAATAATAGGACTTAATTCATCTATTGCAATGGGCCTCATCAAGAGAATATCTATTGATGCAGTAAGCAAAATACCCGACGTACAAACGCTGGTTGAAGAGAATAAAGATGTATTTGTAAACCAAGGTTGTTTTCCTGAAGTACTGAAACTGAAACTTAAGGAAGGGGCTGTTCCAAGAAGTTCACCTGCCTGTAGAATACCTAACAAATTAATGGACCGTCTTAAGCAGAAGCTGGATTCTTTGGTATCAAGAAACATAATTACAATGGATCAGTACATAAAATCTACAAATGAAGACGAATCCTTATACAAAGTTATGCAGTTTTATCAAGAAGGATGGCCCAGCAAAGTTTCGCCGAATAACCATGAACTAATGCATTATTTTAGAATACGAAATGACCTAACAGTTCAAGATGGACTAGTGTATTTTAACGAAAGGTTGATAGTGCCACCATCTATGCGAAGATATACTTTACAGACACTCCATGAAACTCACTTGGGATTCAACAAGTTAAACAAGAAAGCTCAAGAACTTGTTTACTGGCCTGGATTAGTTTCAGATTTGAAAAATCTTATTGACAGCTGTGCTACTTGCGCTAAGTTTATGCGAGCAAAATTGAAAGAGCCACTTCAACCTCATGAAGTTTTTGACATGCCTTTTTACAAGGTAGCAGCAGACATAGCCGATTTCGACGATCAAAGTTATTTAGTGTTAATAGATTATTACTCAAGATGGATTGAAGTTGAGCGTATTCGAGATAAAAAAGCAACTACTGTCATTACGGCATTGAAGCCAATTTTTGCTCGTTTTGGAATACCAAGTATTTTTGTAAGTGACAATGTCCCATTTAACTCTCAAGAATTCATTGACTTCAGTAAATTGTGGAAGTTTGAAGTAAAGTTTACTAGTCCCCATTATCCTCGCAGTAATGGACTCGCGGAAAAAGCAGTAGGCATAGTTAAGTCAATGTTGCAAAAGTCAAAGCATGAGAAAACAGACTTCAGTTTATATCTTCTAAATTATCGGTCATCTCCAGTTGCGAATCTGAGGTATTCTCCTTCGCAACTACTTCAAAGTAGAGTTCTGAACACTAAGTTACCTGTAATACCATCAAAACTTAAACCACGGATTATTGATGATAAAGAAGTGACAAGCAAACTTGGCCAGGGTATGCAGTATAATAAAACAGCACTAAATAAAGCCAGTGTTTTCATGAAGGGACAAAAAGTATTAATCAGGAATGTTTCCGACCTTCAGTGGGAAGAAGGTATAATAGTTGATGTGCTGGGAAACAGATCATACATTGTTGAAGTAAATGGGAGAAAGTTGCGTCGTAATTCGTGGTATATTCGACCCTTCATTGAACGTACCAGAACCAGGATATTCAAAGCTCCAAAAAAATTAGGCCTAGATTTGTGAAAAGGGGCATGTTTGGTTAAAAGTATTCCTTTATCTGTGTATAATCATATGTCATATTATGTTATTATTGTTATTGTTTACATTTGAAGTTGTACACAGATTGAGTTCAGTAATAAAGATACTTTTGTCTATTAAACAAGGTCTTACCATGAGTACTACGGTAATAGCTTATTCCCTATAGGGGAAATTCGCAAAAATTAGTAAATTGTACATAAAATTGTAAATTTATAATTCCCATGTTATTCTTATGGAGAATAAAGTTAACCGTTGTAGTTTGCTTGTTTATGGATATATTTTGATTGAACTTAGAAAATTTATTTATTTTAGACTACCGGTAAGCTATGAATATTTTACCAAAAACATACTTTATTACCTGCCATGTAACAGCAAACCTAGGTACTCGTTAAACCTAATGTTTTTTAAATGGATCTAAGTGGAAATCCAATCAGGAAAATTGATATTCGATTAGCTTGCAGGTTTGCTGTGGAGGGAGCATTTATTTTTTACTGTGGTCTATACCATTAGTTCTTTAACAGTTTTGCCAACAGTTATTCAGAGTCCAGAATTTGCCTTTAGAGCTGTTTTGTTACTTCTGTTATATGTTGTCAGTACCTATCTAAAGCTGTTCATATTTTGAAATTTTCAACCAAAAGAATCATATTGTTGCCCTTTGTTATTAAACCTTGTAACTTTTGTATTCTATTATTGAATATCATAGAACCCACCTTATTTAGTTGAAACAGCTGTCAAGATTCTTTGACGAACCTACAATAACCTTACCCTTTAAATACGTTTTGTGGATAACTGTAACAATTAAATCTGAAATAACATAATGGTAGTAAATTAACGGAAAAGGCCCTTTAAATGTTTTAGCCTACTACTGCAAATCTTTAGTGATAACTGCCCACTCTCCTGTATTATGTCATGTTTGAAATCATATATCAGTTGGCTTTATATCAGAGTTGGGTTTCCAAGCATGTCGGTAGGTTTTAAATAATACCAGCTAAAAATGCTGATATAGGTCAGACAGGAAAATCAAATATTATGCACCTTATATGTTGATAGCTTTGACTGCAAAGAGATTTATAGAGAGAGACTCACCTTTGGTTTGCTGGGGGCTTCACCTCTCAGGTCCCCTTTTTAGTTATAGAGAATTGTAGGAAATTACCTTGGGGACATCTTGAAATTGAAATATTGTTTTACTGAGTAAAATGCCAATAATAAGTAGGTAAACACTGAGCACTGCAGAAGTAGGTAAAAAACTGTTAAAGGAGTCCTTATATTTATCTATTTAAGGGAGGGGGGTCATGGTTGCAATTTTAAATTTCATATTTCTCAAGTATTAGCCCTCTTAGCTAGCCCTCTTAGATTTGTGAGGGGGGGGGGTTGGCAATAAAAGGTTACGTTAAAGATTCAAAGATTTTGAGTTTACGTTCTAAGATTCAAAGATTTTGAGTGTTAAAACTTAAGGCCAATAATCCTGCTAAATATCAAAGTATTTTGCCTATGATAATTTAGTCCAATGAAGTGTTTTTATTCAGAAATGTAGAAGTGCGATTTTGGGGGGAGGGGTTAAATTGTGTGATATTTGATATAAATTAATAAATTTTGGTTTTAAAAATAAGACCAGTACCTAACTGTAAAAGATGTCAAGTCCTTAGCACAATGAAAGTGGTTTAAGAATTGTTAGGGGGTCAGAGCTCAATTACTGTATTTGTTGGGAGGTACACATTTCTTAAATATTTTGGGTTAGTACCTCAGTCTAGCCATCCTACCAGATGCCAAATACCCAGCATGTGTGTTGTTGATGGGTGACAGTAATAGACCATTGCACACAGTGACAATAAGAAACAATTTGATTTTTTTCTATTGTCATTTCAAATATTTTTGAGGGGGTGAAAATTTTTAAATGTTACTTTTGGGTTTTTAAGTTGGGAGCATGAAATGTACAAATATTTGTCCGAAAAGCAAGTTTAAAAATTAAAAACATGTGGAAAATCCAAGAAATTTTAAGAATGTAGGGCGTTTTTTTTTTTGGGCAAATGGGTGAGATTTTCGGAAAACGCCCAATAGCATTTTGTATAAAAAATGTTATTCCTGACCATGAAAATTCTTTCAAATATTTGCTAGCTCTTAAACGTTATTAACTTAGTTGTAGGTAGCCATAAAAAAAATGTACTTTATTAAATAAAAGAGTATTTTAAGGAATTTTGTTTTGGGGGTTAAAATTTAAAAATGTGACTTTTGGAAATTTAACCGTTAAAAACGGATGGTGTAATATATTGGTAAATTTCAAGTCTCAAGCTTGTTTTTAGGCTGAGAAATGGTTTCTTATCCCCATTCCAAAGTCAGAAACTTCCAATGTTATTTCCTATAAGAATAACGTGAGGGAAATTCTAAATTTAAGGGGATTAAAATTAAAAAATGCACCTTTTTAGGATTTTCCTTCAGAAAATTTCCCATAAGAA
Organism: Macrosteles quadrilineatus; assembly: GCF_028750875.1. NCBI lineage: Eukaryota > Metazoa > Arthropoda > Insecta > Hemiptera > Cicadellidae > Macrosteles > Macrosteles quadrilineatus. Next base: position 82,793,409 of record NW_026542594.1, on the reverse strand, counting down.
TAACATGGGCGAAATTATAAATTTAAGGGGGGTTAAAATAAAAATTGAAACATTTGTATCCCGAGTGAGTGAGTGAGTGATTTGGTTACACATGAGGCTGTAGTTATAGAGATAAGACCAACCTCTATGTAATGTTATAACTTTGACTATTGATGTTATACCTGAATTACCTATATTTATTTGTGCTATTCAGTATTGTATCTATACAAAGTTGTGAAGCATGCAAAATAAAAAATATAGGTTTACAACAAGAAATTTTTTTACAAACTCCATTGTTTTTAATGTTAATGCGATTGAGGATAGGAGAGTTTAAATATTAGTAAATTAGCTTCAATGTTTCGTTAGTCTGTTAATTTAATTCAGGTAGGACTCAGAAAACATTTTAATTGGCCATTTGTTCTAGGGGTCAGTTGTGATTCATGTCTAAAAGGCAACTTTAGAGGACGACGTTACAAGTGTCTGATTTGCTATGATTACGATCTGTGCGCAACATGCTATGAGGCAGGTGCCACTTCCACCCGCCACACGACAGAGCATCCAATGCAATGCATTCTCACTCGCTCAGACTTTGGTAAATTTATTTAAACTTATAGCTAAGCCTATCTTATAGACTCCCTTTAGAATGAAACAAAAGTTGTGAACAACCACAGGATTTGAACTGGAAATGGAATTGAAACAAAGCAAAGTAGTAGGTAGGTATGATTGAAAATGAATTATGGTGTTACCTTCATTGAAAACTAATGATTGTAAACGACAACAACATAACTTAAACCATAGAAAAATAAAGCCCTACATAAACATTACAACACTCATAACAAAGATGAAATCATAAAGAAAGATAACAATGAAATAAAACGTGGTCATTCTTACCCTTCCACACATGCGTGTATAAGGTGCATTCAACAAGTTGCTATGATTACTGATCACCCCAATCGTATACCAATACTCCATTATGTCTTCATCAGCCCCTTGGCTAAAATCTATTGTCGTGACAGTGCATAACGGACAGATGAACAAGGCGTAGACGATTGTCAATGCCAACATTGACACCATCTTGCATCAACATTTCTTTGTTCTACTCCTACTTTATTTTCTACAAATAAACTGTAATGTCTCAAACACATTAATTTGGGAGCCAACTGCATTTACATACCCATTTGGGCCAAACCAGTTGAATAAAATAATGCATTTTATTACACAGATCGGAAGTAATTTTTCTTGAGGTAGTGTGATTTTGTAACAGTTATACAGGGTGAGTTTTAATTGTCCCCCCCCCAACTTTTTTCTACATTTTTTCAAATATCAATCCCAGACCACTTTCAAACATTGTTGGGTAGTAAGTACTTTATTTTGACAAGGTGGTCATTTCCAGCCGCCATCTTGGATCCGCCATATTGGATGCAAAATATTTTTTTTCAAATGTAAAGGTAGGGTTGTAACCCATTATTTCGAACTAGGTTTTTACCCTGATTGCAATGCCACAAACAGTTTTTAAAAATCTTGATCCATTCCAAAGTTATGAGGGGTTTTTAAAACTTTATTTGTAGTCCATTTTAACATTGTGCATTTACAAACCAAGACCATAATCTCAAAATAGTGCTAGATAAAGATGAGTATACACTACCAGTCATTGTCAACTTATTTTCACTTGGTTATGGCAGGTATATTTTTTTCGGCCACCATCTTGGATCCGCCATTTTGAAATGTGATAAATTATTTTAAATATGAAGGGGGTGTTGTGACCCATCATTTCGAACTAATTTTTTAAGCTGAACTCAATTCCATGATCCGTTTTTCATTTTCATATTTTGATTTTGAAATATTGAAATTTTTAACAAAAAAAAATGCAATATTTCATAACTTGATAACAAAAAATGGATTGCGGCATTGAGTTTAGCTTAAAAAATGAATTCGAAATTATGGCTCACAACACCCCCTTCATATTTAAAATAATTTATCACATTTCAAAATGGCGGATCCAATATGGCTGCCAACAAAAAATACATCAATCATAACCAAGTGAAAATAGGTCGACAATGACTGGTAGTGTATGTTAAAATGGGCTAAAAATAAAGTTTTAAAAACCCCTCATAACTTTGGAATGGATCAAGATTTTTAAAAACGGTTTGTGGCATTGCAATCAGGGTAAAAATCTAGTTTGAAATAATGGGTCACAACCCAAGCTTTACATTTGAAAAAAATTTTGCATCCAATATGGCGGATCCAAGATGGCGGCCGGTAATGACCACCTTTTCAAAATGAAGTACTTACTACCCAACAATGTTTGGATGTGGTGTCTGGGATTGATATTTGAAAAAAATGTAAAAAAAAGTTGGGGGGGGGAACAATTAAAACTCACCCTGTATAACTCGATTTAATTTGATTCTGGCCAAATGTTTATTTATGTTACCGGTATGCTTAGTATCTGAGATTTTTTTATACCGGTACCCGTCCCAAAAAAATAAAAATGTTTATTTTTACACTTTAAAACATCCTATATATATATTAAAATTAAAACAAAACAGGGTTTTTTTATTTCACGATTTTGAATCAACCACTTGACGGGTTTTTATGATTTTTGTGTTAAAAGAAAGATAATTTTGAGAACTAGGGAATGTCGAAGCCATAATTTTAGTTTAGGGTTTCAGTTTTTTAGAAATTAAGTTTTAATTTTCAAAAAGTCTAGCAGCCGACGGATGAGTTAAAGTAGTTTTAGTAGTGGTTTAACTAGCAGCTGGTTCTAACTGTCATTGAAATGTTTACGTTACAAGTTGTTTGTATACAAAAATCGTCAGAGTTTGCCTACACACTATTTTACTTTAAAATACAGATTATTTTCTACCGTAAAAGATCTATATGTTATCAGGAGATTGTGTAATTTTGAACTAAACATTTTAAACGTATAATCAAGTTTTGTCATAAATGCAATCCGTCTAGCCTAAGTGTAAGTGCTTAATCCTTTAAGATATAAGTGGTTTACTTGTTGATACATCTTTTTCTAGATGTTTGAATATAAGTATGACTGCATACAGTACACATTTTATTCATAATGAAAATGTCAACCGGTGTAGTAGGTCTCCAGAAAACTTACGAGTAAGCTGCAGGGTGTCAGTAGAAACCAAAATCGATTCATACCATATCATAACTATCCCAGTAGTACTGTATGATTCAGAAACTTAAAAAAGGGGTACATTCCAAAAGTAGACCAAAAGGCTCGGATCTCGGATGGGCTGGGAAAGGCTTTGCATGGCGGAGAGAAGATACTTCAACTTTTAAAAGTGTATTCCAAGGAGTACTACAAGGTAGACGACCACTTGGAATACCAAGTAATGAAAGACATCTTCAGACTGGTATCTTCCTGTCTTCCTGTCATCCAGAAATGGCAGGGGATAGAAGAGAATGGGAGGCCAGGATCATTTAGAGGTTTCAGTGGCCAAGGTGGTAAAATAAGGTACGGTAAGTGATAGTAGAACGTCCTGTTTTCCAATGTACGTACTCGGACAACTAGCACATTTTATTTTATATACACCTGATTGGTCAGCTTTATTTTTATTAATCTTAGGTTTTAACTTATTTATAACTTTATTGCTGGTTCTGAAAGCTAGTTTAATTCCATGCTTTTTCAACTCATTCTTTAGGCATTATTATATTATATTCATCAATTCAGCTCAGGGGCTAAACCATGTCTATTGATAAATTAAATTGATCGAAACAAACAGTTTCCGCCCCCTATTATGGGTATTTTTTCACGTTCCGTGTTGTTTAAACCTAAAATTAGGACTTCCCTTCAAATCATTTCGCATGAAAACTAATACACAATTCAAAAATACAAAATTTACACCAAAACATAGGCTACAAATAATGTTTAAATACATTTGAAATTAAATAACGCATTGTGGTATTGTAAGTTAACAAAATAATACACTTTTCCCTGTTCGATATCGTGTCTGTTTTTAACAGAAACTCCTAGATTAATAATTATATACTGAAAGTGGGGTTATAAAAATAATAACAAATGTCTGACAACCACAGCTGACAAATCACTTATAAACTGTTTATTAATTCTTCAATTAGAATTGTATCTGGATGATTTGACCGTATGTGGAAAGGATCAAAAGGATCATGATGAGAATCTAAGAACATTTTTAGATGCTGTAACTAAGTATGGACTTGTAATCAACAACGAAAAGAGCAAGTTCAACCAGTCTTCAATAACCTTGTTGGGACATTTAGTTTCCCATAACTCTATTCGACCTGATCCAGATCGGCTAGAATCTCTACTGTCACTTCCTGTGCCCAAAGACCAAGTTTCACTAAAGCGAGTCCTAGGATTTTTCGCTCATTATTCAAAATGGATACATCGGTTTTCTGATAAAATAAGAAACCTGACACAAGTCAATTCTTTTCCTTTGTCACAGGAAGCGGTTGCAGATTTTGAAGCCCTCAAACTTGACATTGCAAACTCAGTAATTACTCCTAGGAATGGGCAAGAGCCACTGGTAGTGGAGACTGACGCATCTGACATAGCCGTGGCAGCAACTTTAAGTCAAGATAATCGGCCAATCGCTTTTTTCTCACGGACTCTAAACAAATCTGAGAAGCTGTATTCAGCTGTTGAAAAAGAAGCCGTTGCCATTGTCGAAGCCCTTCAAAAATGGAAATCATTTCTTATCGGAAGAGACTTCAGATTATACACGGATCAGCAAGCTTTATCATTTATCTTTGACAAGAGGCATACAAGCAAAATCAAGAACGATAAAGTTATGAGATGGCGACTAGAGCTAACACCTTATCAATATGAAATAGTGTACCGACCTGGTAGGGAGAATGTAAAAGCAGATACGCTCTCTCGGGCATGTGCGGTTCGCTGGGACAATGCTAAGTTGTTTGAATTACACAAATCTCTCTGCCATCCGGGAGTCACTCGAATGTTTCATTGGATTAAAACTAAAAATCTAAACTACACTCTGGATGATGTAAAAAGGATGACGTCAGCTTGTCAAACATGTCCAGAAGTGAAGCCAAGATTTCACCAATTCCAAGGCAAATTGATAAAGGCAACCACTCCCTTCGAACGTCTAAATATTGACTTTAAGGGCCCTCTTCCATCAACAACCAGAAACCGTTACCTTTTAACCATGGTGGACGAGTATTCTCGTTTTGTATTTGCTTACCCCTGTAAGGACATTAGTTCAGCAACAGTTATCAGATGTTTTTCAGATCTATTTTTTATGTTTGGAGCCCTGTCCTTTGTACATTCAGATAGAGGTTCATCTTTCATGTCGCGAGAGCTGACGGACTTTCTTCAAAAGTACGGAGTAGCTACAAGTCATACGACACCTTATAACCCTAGAGGGAACTCTCAGATTGAACGCTTCAATGGAACAATATGGCGAACCATCCTACTAGCTTTGAAAAACCACAACCTGCCAGTTGCTGCATGGGAAGAAGTATTACAGGAGGCACTTCACTCAGTCAGATCTCTTTTATGCACTGCAACAAACTGCACACCGCACGAAAGATTCTTTATACATAGCAGAAGATCTACCAATGGAGACTCCTTACCATCTTGGCTATCCGCTCCTGGTCCTGTCCTGCTTAGAAAGTTTGTAAGATCTAATAAATATGATGACCTTGTGGAGCCAGTTCAACTTTTGGAATCAAATCCACAGTACGCTCTCGTCAGAAGAAGAGATGGGTCAGAATCACAAGTATCCCTGAGACATCTTGCACCCGCTGGCCTACCTCCTGGTGATCTACCTCATGAAGACAACACTACTGAGAGAGAGATTGTTGAAAATATAAATTCAGACATTGACCACAATGAAGTTCAAAATGAAACTCAACAAACGGTATCTCAGACCCCACCTTCAGAGACGGCTGTGGGGGAACTACGTCCAAAGAGGAATGTCAAGCCTCCGTCATATCTAAAGGATTACATATGCTATACCTACCTTGAAAACTAGTGGGGGAGAATGTGGTGATGTGAACATTATCGCCTGATAATATTTATTATTTGATTTGTTTGTAAATATTGTATTTGTTCTTAACTAAAACATGGTTGTAATTTTGAATGAATAAAAGCCATACTTTTGGTTTACTAAGTCTTTCTTACAACAGTATCTAATGCTAAAGGAACGTCCTGTTTTCCAATGTACGTACTTGGACAACTAGCACATTTTATTTTATATACACCTGATTGGTCAGCTTTATTTTTATTAATCTTAGGTTTTAACTTATTTATAACTTTATTGCTGGTTCTGAAAGCTAGTTTAATTCCATGCTTTTTCAACTCATTCTTTAGGCATTATTATATTATATTCATCAATTCAGCTCAGGGGCTAAACCATGTCTATTGATAAATTAAATTGATCGAAACAAACAGTTTCCGCCCCCTATTATGGGTATTTTTTCACGTTCCGTGTTGTTTAAACCTAAAATTAGGACTTCCCTTCAAATCATTTCGCATGAAAACTAATACACAATTCAAAAATACAAAATTTACACCAAAACATAGGCTACAAATAATGTTTAAATACATTTGAAATTAAATAACGCATTGTGGTATTGTAAGTTAACAAAATAATACACTTTTCCCTGTTCGATATCGTGTCTGTTTTTAACAGAAACTCCTAGATTAATAATTATATACTGAAAGTGGGGTTATAAAAATAATAACAAATGTCTGACAACCACAGCTGACAAATCACTTATAAACTGTTTATTAATTCTTCAATTAGAATTGTATTGACTCGACCTTTGAAGGGCTGTAGGTCTCAGCCCTTAGAAAAAACGTAAATTCTAAGGAAGTTCGGCAAATCTACACATTATCCTCTTTAATTTGAGTCATAAATCTTGTAGATCGGTCCAGTAATGACTGAGAAAACGCACCTACATTTGTGTATTAAATATATAGATTGTATTAAATATATAGATATATAGATTGTTATATTGTTGTGAGTTCAAAATTGGAAATAAAAAAGAGTGTTGAAAGTAGCTCTCTGATTTAAGGGGGTTTTAAGCTTTTTACTATCTTAAATCTAAATGTTGATGTGATTCCAACAGTTGTGGCAAACAGCTCTTACGGTAGCAAGAAACTTTACAGGCAACCAGTGTCTTGCCAGCACAAACATATGGTGGAAATGTATTAAGTTTGGTCCATTTAAAAGAAGATTTAGGCTAAAATTGTATTTAAATACCCCCGTCGCAGCAAACCTGCATACTAAGCGAATTTCCATTCACCCGGCTTGATTTTTACTAAAATATTCCCTATAAATTTTCAGATTTATTTCCATTTTTAAATAACATTAATTTTAGTGAGTAGTTAGGTTTGCTGCTACGGGGAAGATGTTGAGGTGTGTTTTTTCAATTGAAATATTGATAGCTTAGTATGAAATAAACCAAATTGCCAAATTTGATTAAAATATATCCATAAACAAGCAAACTAGAACAGTTTATTTATTCTCCATAAGAATAACATGGGAATTTTAAATTTACAATTTTTTTAATTTTCTCCGTAGTCAATGAACATTCAAAAACACTTCAATATACTAAATTATTTGTTTTTTTAAGCTCTTCAAAATGGTCTAGAGAGAAATTTAGAAATTTAAAGTTTTTAGGGTCAAAAATGAGAAAAACCCATTTTTACCCCATAAAACCTCCCATAAACCCCTGATCCCATGGTCCGATTATGCTGGTTCGCAAACTCGTTCGAATAAATGTAGGTTTACACGTTTGTACCAAATTTCATCAAAATCGGATCAATTTTGCTCGAGTTATCGAGCTAACGGACACATATATAAATATATATATATATAAATATATATATATATATATATAAATATATATATATATATGAATTTGAACGGATGGTGTTTTTGGCCTCTGGGGACCTCAAAACGAAAAAGTAAATCGGTCCCGGGTCTAGGTCTTACCATGAGACCTACGGTAATAGCTTATTCCCTATATGGGAAATTCGCTAAAATTACAAGCTGTTGGCCCGTCCTACGTACGGGAATCGAGTAGTCAATTAAAACTGAATATGATTCAGAACAGCTAGTTTACAACTTGGTGGCCGATTCACACACACTGGCTTTGAGTACAGTAGCTACATACCACCTTCCACTGCATAGATTCAACAGATTTAGGTTGATTTTAACAAATCCGTGGACGTTTGATTTCATATTAGAAGCAGCTAGTGATACTTGTCCACTTTCATTATACATTTTAATTTTGTTTAACTGAACAAACTTCAAGTTTACAAAGCTTGATGTACTCCCGGTGTCTATTAAGCAATTTGCTTTCAGGCCATTCACTTTAGCTTCAACTGTAGAGTCCTTCAATACAGATGTATTATGTGTAGTTGCTATTAGTGCAGCTGATGTACTAGACGTCTTCTGTTTTACTTTAAAATGTTGAGTTGGATTACTTTTACAGACTCTCGCATAATGCCCTGTCTTGTTACATTTCCCACAAGTTGCTTCTCTGGCTGGACAGCGATCTCTAGAGTGTCTATCATGCCCACAAAAATAACACTTGCCATCAACATCTTTAATAGCGGAAACAGTCGCTTCTTCCTTTTGTTGTAGTGGGAATTCGTACTGACAAGCTTGCTTTGCCAATTCATTCGTTGCACAAGTTTGCATTCCGTACATAGATTTTGGATAGCTCTCGACTTGAGCTTGAGCCATTTCAAGAGCTCTAGACTGTTCCACTGCTTCAGCTAGGTCTAAAGTTTTATTTTCAAATAGTCTCTGTCGTATGTATGACGAGGCTAAGCCATTGATAAAAGCATCACGAATGTAGTGATCCCTGTATTGAATCGCATTAACAGCTTCAAAAACGCAATCTTGGCTCAAAAGTTTCAGTTCCGACACATATTTGTCAATAGTCTCACCTTGTTGCTGTTTTAGCTCAAGCCAAGGGATCAAAGTCCAAGAGATAATACCGCAACGGCTGGAACGAACTAGCAGTTGTCCAGTCAGCTTCCGTACACGTACTCATCATGTGCGCAACAGGCCTGTCTTTCGTTTTTTATGTTTTAAATGTTTTAAATGTTTGTTATTGTGTTACGTGTGTGTATCAAGTTTGACGACGCCAAATCCGGTGGATGTATGTATCTGAGGATGGCATTTTGATGCCGAAACGGCCGTAATATATACGGAAACTACGGAGCTGTGACGAGGTAATTGTAAAATTATATTATAATTTAATTTATTCTCTACGGCCACCAGAACAATCATAGGGAAATCCGCTTGCAGGTTGTACAGAAAATTTCTAATGTGTGGGAAACATACAAACATTTTATCATAGATGATTAATCTTACTCAAGGTCAGTGTTTGGCGTTAAGCAGTACCAAACTTTACTTTCTAGTGGGGATGGACAAGATTGGATTTTTAGTTCGAGACGAGACGAGACGAGATTTTTTATTTCTCATAAAATGTCGAGACGAGATCGAGACGAGATTTCTCTTCTCATACACAACGGGAAATGCACGTTCAAAATTTTTACCTGATTTTGTAACATTGTTAGATGACTGTTTAAATACTAAAATAATGATAATAGGCAAGAATATTTACAATCTTTCATTAAATAACATCAGCATAACATTTTTTTATTAATCACGCCTAACTTATTAAAAATGCCTACGATTAGGAAACATGGTGATATCAGTTAGGATAGAGTTCAACTTATCCTAAAATAAAATAATTCATAAAATAAAAGCAATATTAATTTTTATAAAATAGTTACTTGTTTTGACTTTTTTTATAGTAATAAAACATTCCTCACACTGCTTACACTTAACAAAACTTCTCAAATGTTATTAAAGTAATATTATTAAAATAATGAAAGTAATATTTACATTAAAAGAATTAAAGTAATATTTACATTAAAAGAATTAATTAAATAAGAACGCCTTCGAAAAGGAAACGCAACTACAACACGCTCCTGTATTGCGGGTATTGCATTGACTTTCTGCAGGCGTTTTTAATTTTTTTTTTTTTTTTTTTTTTTTTATTCTCGTCTTGATAAAAATCTCGGCCAAAAAGTAATCTCGTATCGTGTAACGAGATTGAAAATTTCCCGAAAATTTTCCGAAATTTCGAGACTTGACCATCCCTACTTTCTAGAGATGGCGAGTACGCTGGATATGTCAAACTACAATGTAAATTTTGTATTTTTGAAAAATGTGTTACTTTTCATGCAAAATTATCCAAAGGAAAGTGGTAATTGAGTTTAAGTTAGAGTATGGAACGTTAAATAATACCGATAGTAGGTGACGGAAACTGTTTGTTCCAATCAAAATCATTTATTCCACCACAACAATCATGGGAAATCCGCTTGCAAGTTGTAGAGATAATTGCTAATGAGTGGGATACATACAAACATTTTATCGTAGGTGATTAATCTTACTCAAGATCAGTGTTTAACGTTCAACAGTACCAAACTTTACCTTCTCGAGATAGCGAGTACTCTGGATACGTGGAACTACAGTTTAAGTGGTTTAAATACCTGTAATGTTGATAATCCAATCGGTTGTGAAACAACTAGTTTCGGCTCACAAAGGAGCCTTCTTCAGGTTTTCCCAAGGACATTGTCACTTCTCCTGAAGGTCGTCAAAGATCACAATATTTACAAAACATAAAAAACATTTAAAAAACGTAACACGCATGCCTAGGCCTAGCTTTAACGATGTGACCGGCGGGAGTTTACGTCTAGACTGCCGGGCACTATGGTCGGTGCGTCTTATCAGTAACAGGTTGTTTGTGGGTATCATTCTTCTCCCTCTCCCTTTCCATTATTTCTATTGTAGTGTTGTAAATGAAATTAGATGCGAATGAAACTACAGTTTATCAGTGAACTATGCCCTCCTAACTATTTTTTCGAGTACACAAGGAAATTGCTTGAGAAACTGTCACTTACAATTTCGGTCCTGGCGAAAAAGTGTGTGACTTGATGTTTAAAGGCAAAGTTGAATCGGGTCATTACAGCGTTATACAACTTTATCATAATCCCCAGATTATGAAAAGTACAAAAAGAAAAAGAAAAAGTAAGTCATTAAATGTGTGTAAAGAGACAACCAGAAAAAAAAAATGTGGAGAACCATGGAATTAAAAAGTAAATAGCTGTGATGGTGTTAAATATGCTCTGGAAGTTCCTAAAAATAAAACGCAGACTCTTTTGAATTGGGGTCGTTAAATTGGATTTCTCACTACTGCAAATCTATGAATATATTCTCCTTGTGTTGTCACAAGGGGAAGGTAAAATTAGCTCCTTATCAGCATTCTGAGTTCATAGAAAATCTTATCAATGGGGCTACATAGACTATAAATAAAGTATGTATCAAAAGAAACAAAAAAACGTTCAAAAAACTATTTGAATAATATAAGAACATACAACTCTGCAATTTGCAATGGGGAGTTTATAAATCTCACTTAGAAGAATCATCATTCTGCATATAGATTTAAGATCCAGGACTCCTTTTACCGTCGGATTGGATCGTTTACCCTCTAACATCGTTTACCCTCTAGGCCTGTCTGTTGTATGAGGGCTATCCAGAAAGTTGATTATGTTTTGGGATTAAACATAAACAAAGTCTTGGAAAAATATTTTATTGTATACAAATGAAAGCCACACTTAAATTCTACTTTTCAGCATAATCACCATTAAAATTAAGGCACTTGTCATAGCGACGAACGAGCTTAGAAATTCCTTCGTCGTAGAATTCGGCCACCTGCGTCTTCAACCACTTGGTTACCTCTTCCTGTAGCTGTGCGTCGTCATCAAAACGCTGCATAGCCAGCCACTTCTTCATTGCTGGAAATAAGTGAAAGTCACTCGGTGCCAGGTCAGGACTGTGCGGCTGATGAGGAAACAACTCCCACCTAAAAGATTCAAGAACTTCACGAGTGAAATTAGCCGTATGGGGCCAGGCGTTGTTGTGAATCAACAGGATCTTTGAGCTTAACTTTCCCCTGCGATTGTTTTGTATCGCTCTTTTAAGGTTTTGCAGAGTTTGGCAATATCTTTAAGAGTTTATTGTAGTTCCTCTTTCCAGGAAGTCTACAAAAATTACACCTTCCCTATCCCAAAAAACAGTCGCCATTACCTTCCGACATCGTTTGCATGCATTTCTTGGGTTGGGGGGAATCTGTGTGCACCCACTGCATTGACAGCAATTTCGTCTTGCAGTTCACATGTTTAACCCATGTTTCGTCACCAGTAACGATGCGATCGAGTAGTGAGTCACCATCTTTATCGTAAGCGCCCAGAAACGTTAGTGCTGCAGCCATTTGCTGAGTTTTTTGACTCTTTCAAGATTTTCGGTACCCATCTTGCACAAAACTTGTGGTAACCAAGTTTTTCGGTTATGATCTCGTGCAACAAACTTCGTGAAATTTGTGGAAAACCCATAGAGAGTTCCGTGATTGTGAATTTTCAAATTTTACGGACTTCGGCATTGACTTTTTCGACAAGTTCAGCAGTCACAATGCTGGGTCTTCCACTTCACTCTTCGTCGTGAACGTTAGTTCGGCCATTTTCAAATTTTATGACCCGCCTACGCATTCCACCTTCAGTAATCATGTTTTCCCTATAAACTTCACATAGTTGCCGATAGATTTCTATCGGTTTACAGTTTTTTGCAGTTAAAATCCTTATAACTGCACGCACTCCACAGTTTGCGGCATTTTCAATTAACACAGACATTTTAAACTGTCACAGTAGCTCAACGAAGTACAGCAGAAACCTCTCACTAGCACAGCTAGATGCCGACTGAGCTGCATAATGAACTGACATCAAGATGGCCGCGCAAGCCCCACCCCTTGCGGATATAGACAAAAACGTAATATACTTTCTGGATAGCCCTCGTAGTTTCTCTACAGATTTCTTAGCTACGTGAAAAGCTAATGCTTAGTCCTTTTGGCTGTCCATCTCCTTGCCCATGTCATTGTCGTTTACTTCAGTCAGTTGACAACATGGGTTCAAACACTTCTGAGTCATGTTTCGCTATGGATTCATATTGAGTACCTAGCTAAAACATCCATTAAAGCTTCAATCTTAGTTCAATCCTGATCTTCACTACTAATCAAACCTTCAAGTTCAGTCCTTGTTTTAGTGGATGTTCTTCTGATGACTCCTCTACTTTGATTTACTTTTGAGTTTTGATATATCCATTTTAGCACTGTTTTAGTCCTGTCACGGTTGCCAATAATGTTGGAATCACATCAACTTTTAGATTTAAATACCATAAAATAGTAAATGCTTTAAAAACTGTTAAATCAGAGAGCTATTACTTTCAACACACTTTTTTATTTCCAATTTTGAACTCACAACAATACAACAATGAGCATTTAAATCATAACTGAATCTTAGCAATGAAACAACAACAGCAAAGACTAAAGTTTATAAAATATTTAACAGCTGATTCAAATTATTACCCTAGCTGTATTTAATAAACTGACAACCTCTAACAACAACTATTGAATTGATTTTTTCAGATTTGTACTACGGCGGAGAGGCCCTGACAGTTGAGCAGCCTCAGTCGTTCACTTGTCCGTACTGTGGCAAAATGGGATTTACAGAAACAGCTTTGCAAGAGCATGTCACTTCCGATCACTCTGAGACTTCGTTTGAAGTGGTAAATAACTTTGCGTCTTACCCTGTAAAGTGTTACTGGCCTCAATCGTTTGACAGCATGTTTACAGAATTGTTTTTCACAGGTATGCCCCGTGTGTGCTGCCTTGCCTGGGGGTGAACCCAACTTAGTGACTGATGATTTTGCTGGACATCTTACATTGGAACATCGCAGTGGTCCGAGGGATCTCATATCCTTCCTGATATCCTTTACAACACATCTAATTTACATTTAGTCAAAAGAAATAGTAAATGTAGTCTCTTTAAGAATTAGAAAATGACAATGATTTGGTACAAACAAAATTTTTACAATTTTATCTACTTCTCAAAATATTTTTCTGTAAGGTCAGTCTTTTGAAAATCCAAATTTTCAACCTGCTAAAAAATCTGAAATTGTTGAGAAATATTGTTGAGAAGTATATTGAAATATACTTCTTGAAATATTTTGGAAAGGTCAGTCTTTTGAAAATCCAATTTTTCAACTTGTAAAAAAATCTCAAGTTGTTGAAAAATATTTTGCAGGGTTTAAGCTCATAAATGAGAGAAAACATACTTAGGATAAAAGCCTAAAATGGGTAAAAAATATTTCAGTTTTTTAAGCATGATTATTATTGATGCTTTAAATTTGAAAAACCTAGTATATGTTTATGTGTTAACCCTTTGAGGTTTAATATTTTTTTCATTTTTGGGCCAGTATTGGTCGCCATTCGAGCAGTGGGGAAAATGGCACCCGGCGACCTATACTCGCCATTTGTCCGTAAAGGGTTATAAAAACATTTAAAACACATAATAAATACTAACCAATCCACCATGGACATGGTGTCACGTTGTTTCAATAAACTTAGCTTTATCCATCCTCAAAGAAATGAGTAGTACAACATATTCTGCTAATAAAAGACTATGGGGATGTCCAGCAGAACTGAAAACCGGAAAACTGTTCATTGTACAAATATCATTTATGGGAACAAGTGTAGTCTACTTATTCCTTTTGTTAACCTTCGATTGAGTTTTTTTAAATATTTCTTCACAAAACATACAAATTAGAGGTGTGCGGATATCCGTAACCGAACCGAGCCCAAATTTGATATCTGACACTATCCGTTAAATATCTGACATTTCCAGATAGACTGTATATAATGACGTTTGGGACTGAGGTTTAAATATTCATAAGGTTACAGGTTACTTAAATCATCATTAGTTTCCCACGACGTAATAATTTCAACACTACTCTTTCCCAGCGACGTTACAGCGGTCGATAAGTCATCGTCTATGACACAAAACTAAAACATTCATATCATATCGTTGCCGTGGAAAATAACCGAATCAAGAAACAAATACAGCAATGACAATCAATATACAGCAAAACGCCGATTATCATAATTAATTGGGACCGGGGTCGATTCGGATTATCAAGAATTCGGATAATCAGATACAGAATGGTAATAAAGAAAAACAAAGTGTTACACAAAGAATGAACTTTATTGAGTGGATAACTAGACATAATAGAGCTGTTAAATTGAATTGGAGTACAGTAGAGGAACAAATACTGATATTTATAAAAATAAAACTAAAGTAAACTATAAATTTTTTTTTTAAAGTTCTTTAACAATGCTTACTTGTACATCTCAATTAGCGTAAGTTGCCGTGACCTTGTAGCTCGTTTCCGCGCAGCTAAATCACGCAGGTGCCAGACGGCAAGAAGCTGTACACCGTCGCACTCTGGTTGCCGCTCCATCTATTTGAGGGCGTTGTCAAAGCACATAAACGCCTCACTATGTGATGGTACACTTTCGTCTCCTGCCTCTTCATCTCCTGTGGTCTCATTGTTTTCATCTTCTTTTTCGTGTTCATCCATGACACTCACTGCGATTTCATCATCAGTCATTATCTGGTATCCTTGATCATTCTTATCACATTCCAACCACTCTTCCATATCATCGACATCACACTCCGAACAACCCGCAATTTCCTTAGCCATGTTTACTAACTCCCCAACTGACGGCAATCCCGGTCTGTCTTCATCAACGCCAGCAGTTAGTTCTCGTTTTTTAGCTTGCTTTTCTAACTCGAGTTGCTCTTTTGTCGACGTACCATTTATTTTGTTCCAAGCCTGTTTAAGTGAAACACTTTTAACCATGTTCCAGGAGTCTGCAATCATGTAGTAACAGTCTTTCAAGTTGATTTTTTTGTAAGAATCCAAAACTTGTTCTTCGTCATTCTCTTCAGCTAGGAGCAATTTACGAAGCATCTGCTGTTTCTAAAGACGTTTTGTGCACTCAATTACACCCTGATCCATGGGCTGGAGCAGACTTGTCACGTTAGGAGGTAAAAAGAGACATTTAAATCTCCCCTTTTCTCTCACGAGAAGCTCCAGTGAAGGATGTGTCGGCGCATTGTCCATGATAAGTAAAACCTTTCCCTTTTTTCCTGTTTCCTGTTTAAATTTTTTCACTTGAAAATTAAAAGTTTTATCGTACCACTCCAAAAAAAAATAGTGCTCTCAATCCAAGCATTCTTCTGATTAGTTTAGGTCACTGGTAAGTTGGCTACGTTTTTAAAAGCCTGCGGCTTCTTTTCTGATCAATAATAAAGGAAGGCGATGGGTACCGGTAGAGTTAGCGCAGACCTTAGAGACCGGTAGAGTTATTAGTGACACGATCTTTACTGACTTTGTGTCCAGGAGCACTTTGTTCTCTTTTAGATGCTATGGTTTTTCTTGGCAACGCTTTCCAATTCAAACCAGTCTCGTCAGCATTATACACAAGATCAGGGTCGTACATTTCTGTTTCTTTTTTAAATGTTTCCACAAATTTATTAGTAGTTTCATTATCAGCAGAAAGTTTTACACCGGCAATATCCAATTCCCGAATTCCGTGCCAATTCTTGAAATTGCGTATCCCTGTGCTTGCCTTAAAATCAGCTACACCCATTTTTTTCACTGAACATTTGCGCTTTCTCACATAAAATAGGTCCTGAAATCGGTTCTCCAATAGATCTTTGTTACAAAAACCAAGAAAAGACAGCATTTTCCAGCTGTTCATCTTTGGCCTTTTTCATAACTTTTCGTGACGAGCATCCATCATCACTTTCCAACATAGTCACAAAACTTAAAAATCTTATGTCAGATGTTATTTTTTATGTCAGTAAACGTAGCCGCCTCGACACCAAATCTCTCCGCCAATACCTTTCCCGCCACTCCTTTTTTAGTTGTTTTATTATTTCCAATTTGTCCTTTAGTGATAGGACCACACGTTTTCGTTTTGCACTCATTTTACTAAGTTATTTAACACACGTAACAATTAAATACAGTACGGTAATGAAGATTACAAGTTTGACAATCTCACAAAAATCAGCGATCCGCACAATAGGACAGGGAAGAGAACTGGCCTAGCCTAGAACCCGCCTAGATTCGATAGTTCACGTGTCATTGGGTAGGGGGGTGGCTACAGGTGAATGCACAGTACATTCTGCACATCTAAAACGCTGTCTCGATGTCAATTCACTACACCGCCGCGCGGGGTGGCGTTGTCATTGTGTCTACGCGGCAGTTGGTCGAATTTTTGCCCTTAGTTTTAATTTTAGCGAATTTCCCATATAGGGAATAAACTATTACCGTAGTACACATGGTAAGACCTGGACCCGGGACCGATTTTTGTTTTTTTTTGAGGTCCCTAGAGGCCAAAAACACCATCCGTTCAATTCATATCTATATAAATAAAATTAGAGTTTTGTCTGTACTTTGCTCAGAATTATATACTTTTAGGTTATTTTTACGTTTTATACATTAAAGAAGCAGAAACGAGTCTTATCTCTATTTCTGTCTGTCTGTCTGTCTGTCTGTCTTTCCCTTTGTCTGTAACACTCAAGATGGCATTTTACGCAATCTTCTCTGTGAAAACCAGAGTACCTATCAAGATCCAAGTCATTTTAATGTATCCACTGGATTGGCGAGAGTGTCTTTAGTGATTTAAATATAGCCTCACTACTTTGTAAATAAAATTACGGACGTTCAAAAATGCAGTTTTGCGCGATTTTTGTCAAATTTTCGTTCAATTTTTATCACATAATCGTCTATGAAATAACGAACAGCTGTTCGGATCAAGATTATTTTTTCTAGCTGTCAATGATATGTTTACAAATATGTTGTTTACAAATACCGCAACCATTTCGAATCACGTTTTGAAAGCAAATCCCAACCAAGTGAGATTAAAAACGTTTTTCTTACATAACGGATTTAATTAATCGCAAATGCAATAATATAGTCTAATAGTGTAACCGTAAATGAAACTAAATAACTAGACATCGTCCAAATCGGAACCAGAAATTCTTTGAGTATAAAATGTTTCTTGAGTTTTGACAACCAGAAAGAAGACCTTGAATCAGTGTTGTAAGGGAGTATGTTTTATCTATGGTGTTGTATAGGGCTGGGACACTGAAATGATCGTCGCCAATAGCTTACAAAAAAGGTTTCCACTCATTGACGGCGCTTCAATGGCGGTTGTGTAAAGTGTAAGGTAAAAAATCACAACTGCATTGGGTGATTGTAACAGAGGTTTAACAGAGGAAGTGCTAAACTCGCTTATCCAATGTGTCACTTTCTGTTTCTACTCACCGTGTGATGCAATCGCTGGACCATACAACCAATAGGCCCATAGCTCATATCTTGGGTACGTAAGCCTACATATTTATTCATAACAACCTTTTTGACGACGATCCTTGATACCGGTACTTTTCCATAGAATACATGGCCTACCTACTTAAGAAATATAATTACAAATGACCAAAACCCCAACATTGTGTGATTTTCGGCACATTTCCTTATAATGTTAATAGATATACTAATCATTGTTTAGAGAATGCATAATCTATTAAATAACAAAAAGTTGTTTGGGTAAGGTTGTTTTTTTTCAAACTGACACCGATAAGTTTACGCTATAACTTTTTACGAGAAAATCCAAAAGCAAGTGATCGATAACCTCGGGACTAGATATTAATGTATTTAATTGGTCGGATGTACTATAGTTCTTAGGTAGGTTCTTACGTAGGTACTGGTTCTTTTCCTTAGAACCGTTGGTAGCTGCTAGAATCATTTTTACGTAGGTACCAACACATCACTGTAGTTTACAAATTAGTTATCGTTGGTGTTGCACCTTATTTATTAGAGCCGTCCGTATTCAATTTAAGTGATGTCTTAACTCTGTATAAGTTTTGCTTTTTCTGTCTGGATTCCAAATTTTAGCTTACCCGGTATGCTAAGAAAATTATAACCTATTTGAGTAAAACATTTGTTGGGCAAACCATCATGAATTGTTTACGCCTTTATATTGTTTACTAGGTGAAACCCGTCGAAATCGACGGTCACTGTCAAGGCTTAAGCTAATTATTCATCTACGGAAAGTTAGGATCTAGTGGATCTAGTGGAATATACTTGAAGTGAAGTTCGTTGGCTTTTACTCTTAAACTGTTAGGGACCTCCTCGTTTTTATGGTTGTGCGGCTTCATTGGCAACAAATAATTCAAATTACATAACAATGCCGCATTTCCAAAAAGCAATAAATACTGTAAATTGGCTGTTACGTCAATATTGACGTATACATGCATTGTTAAACAAAGTATCTTATAAAGGATGATGTGATCAAGTTTAAAAGGAATATGACCTTTCTGTCATGACAGTAGCTGCTTAAATAGTATTTACTCTTTGTGCCTTTTTTACAGCCAAAATGCCGTGTTATTTTAAATCATGTTAACAACCCAGTGAGCCACGGTCTGTACGGTAATATAGATCACTTCAAATAATCTGTCAAGATAGGTAACATTTTAGGCCAGGTTTCTGTGTTTGGATGTTAGTTATTGCACACGATAAGAGCACAATAAACTTCTTCTGCAGATAATAATCTGCTGAATTATGAATGTCACAATGTGAGTTTGAGCATTTTGTAACTATATGGGTAAGTTACATAGTATTTTCGAGGCTGCTGCTCAGTGCACTTTAAGAATATATTTTTAGAGATAAATTAAATGGTTTTTGTTGCTGAGTAGCGTTAGTAAACATGCACAACCCATTTCGTTATTCTAATAACATTCAAAGGCTCTCTAAGAGTTCAAATTCTTATTTGTATACTTATCCATATTATGTTTTCACTAAGTTGAATTAACAACATCGAAGTAACCTCTCTGAAAAGTCTGTAGTAAATTGCAGTTTTACAGCTTAATGACTTTCTAAATCGTGCACATATTTCTACATAAATATTGTAAATTGTTTTATCCAGTTGCTGTAAACTACTATTAATTTAGCAAAATAGGGACACTGGGGGCAACGTGCCCTTCTGCACTTGTATAATTTTTCCAATGATTGAAAACATGTCTAACAATAATCTCGTGAACCTATGACGATCTGTATAATAATATGATAAAATATAAGCAAAAGTGGGGGAAAAGGCAGGCAACAACCCGTACAGCAGATATAAGATAGTTCAATAAGAAATTATTGTAAGAGTTCTGTGATAAAAGGAATTTCCACTGATTTCGTAATGGAATGTTATATTGCAAATACAGAATATTACAGAATATGTTATATTGATACAGAAGAAAATAAATTTTAAAATCAGAAAATGGCATTGCAAATACTTCTTTTGGACAATTTAGTAACTCCCAATAAATGTGTGTTGTTTAAAACACAATTGAAAAATCAACAGCTGTTTCATTAAACATCTGTTGTCTTGTTGTGTGTTCATCTGTTGTCAAGGCATCTTTAAAAGCTTCTGGGGCAGAGCTCTAAGGGAATTTACTTCGTGTTTCTTTTGAGAACTCATATACAGACCAAGGCCTTTCTTTGGAGACCTCTACCAAGTTTCTACGTCCAGCCGTTCTCTCAAATTAGCGGAGACAAAGTTTCCAATTAAATATTTAGATTTCCCCATGTTAATCTTATGGGAGAAAACCTAACTTTGATGGAAGATCCTGCCCAAACTAATTAAGATTTCAAAAAACCAAAAACACTTTGCAAAACTACAGATCAGGGCCATTTTTTTGACACTTTAATCATCAAAATCGGTCCAAAAATGTGGGAGGAGTTCTGTTTACAAAAATCGGCTTAGCGTATTATATATATAGATGTATCAATAGTTCGTGGCCTTTTTTGGATTGTTGTGTGTATGTCTGTTGGTAACGCATTAATGTCCTTATTTCGCAGTGTTTCACGGAATGGACAAGAGCACCTTTGATACTGAAAATGTCAACCGGAATAAAGTGTTAAATGGTGAGGTTGAGGTAGTACTTTAAATACGTTTAAGTTAACCGATGTGGAAAGTAACTTTCAATTATAGGCCTACTTTAGGGCTACGCTTCATGGATCTATAAAACATTTTTTAGTTTAATCATTGGACATATGGACCATAACGATCCAGGTGACATTTAATTGCGAAGCATTTATTTTGGCTTGAACTGTCAGATACTGTATTTGCGAAGGTTTATATATAATAGTTTTGCCAGCATATCTGCAAATATGCAAACTAACTGCTGTTCTTAATCTTAATATAAGAAGGTTTCAACTGACTACTATAAGATCCCCGTGCGTAGAACGGGCACACAGCTAGTATATATATAAATATATATATTTATATATGTGTCCGTTAGCGCGATAACTCGAGCAAAAATTATCTGATTTTGATGAAATTCGGTACAAACGTGTAAACCTACGTTTATTCGAACGAGTTCGCGAACCAGCATGATCGGACCATGGGAACGGGGGTTTATGGGGGGTTTTATGGGGTAAAAATGGGTTTTCCCCATTTTTGACTCAAAATACATAAAATTTTGCAATTTCTTTCCAAACTATTTTATAGAGCTTAAAAAAACAAAAAAATTAGTATATTGAAGCGTTATAATGCACCTAATGGTTACGGAGAAAATTCCAAAAAATTGTAAATTTAAAATTCCCATGTTATTCTTATGGAGAATAAGTAAATTGTTGTAGTTTGCTTGTTTATTATCATATTTTGCCCAAATTTGGAAAATGTTTTTATTTCTTACTAACTATTAACATTTTACTTAAAAAACACTTTTACCCTCCCTGTTGCAGCAAACCTAAGTATGTGATAAACTGATTCTATTTAAATAAGGAATGTGATATTTTTAAGGAGACATTTTAGTGTAAATCCAATCAGGCAAATGGAAATTCGCTTAGTCTGCAGGTTTGCTGCGGCGGGGGTATTTAATATTATGCTTGGAGCCGATTCGGATAATTGGTGATTGGGTTAATCGGCGTTCGGATAATCGGCGTTTTACTGTACAAAGGTGAACATCGATGGTTGACCTATCGATGCTCATCCCTATTCAATATGTACATCTGCCACCAAACTCCAGTTTCCAGCTAACCAGCTGACCGGTCTATACTTTGGCGTGTGACGTGCGGTCGGTTGTTTTCATTCGGTTGTTCCCGCCTGCCCCGCCTAGTAGTGAGCAATAGTGTTTGTGAGCGAGAAAAAATCGTAGTGCAATCTGTAGAGATTGATAGTCAATGGAACAACTCAGCATGAAGTCGACAATAGCGATATATCGATGGTCGACACACATAACATCGAAGTACAGGTCGGCCAAAGTTTCTGTGCGTGCGACCAGATCTGGATGGGTATAGGCGAGGGGGTTGGCGGGGGTACTTTCGTGAAAACATTTGTGTCTTACTACTCACGCACCCCTACCCCCAGCACTGCCAATAACCAGTGCCCGTATGTTTTAGTTCGGCTAGTAGCAACCTGTCCGCGCGCACAGAAGTTTTGGCCAAACTGTAAAGAGTGGAAGCAAGGAAACGCTCCAGTTCTTGCGGACACGAAAATATCGTACACTCCCGGATTTTATGGTATCTTCCCCTCTATAACTAAATAGAAGCAGGGAACCGTTCTTGTTCATTACGGCACGAAATAGTTGTGCTCTTTAAATTCTGTTTGGATTATTTCTGATCATTTAATATCTGCGGTTCTGTTATTTAAGAAAGAGATGTTTTACTGTAGCTGTAAAATTTTATTTTCATCAATAATTCGCCTGTTGTAGAATGGTGGACTCAATATCAATTTGTATTCATTTTTAACCAATTTCAATGATTGGAGATGCATGGAATCCTACAGTACCGCATTACGATCAATTGGGGAACAAGGTTAGTTTAATTCACTATAGACACATTAGAAAGAGTTCACAGTGGAAAGAGTTCAGTTCTGATAAATATTATCAATCAAAGTAGGCCTACAGTAATGCC
Organism: Macrosteles quadrilineatus; assembly: GCF_028750875.1. Taxonomy (NCBI): domain Eukaryota; kingdom Metazoa; phylum Arthropoda; class Insecta; order Hemiptera; family Cicadellidae; genus Macrosteles; species Macrosteles quadrilineatus. The sequence continues at coordinate 82,770,523 of NW_026542594.1, read as the reverse complement.
AAACACTAAATTTTAATCTCGCGCTTATTATTTTATTTCTTGACTTTTATGTCTGGCTAGCCTAAATTATCCGTGAGCTCGAAGACAAAACCGTTTGATGCAATGCCGAAATCTCATTCAGTTGTTTATGGGCTCTACATTCATTTGCTTTTACTTTACGATTCGCTTTAATGGAATCGCTTTATGTTGAACGAACAGAGATAAAGCAGAAAGGAGCTACCGAACTGAGGTTAAGTGAAAAGTCAATTCGTGTAAGTTGCCTGTTACTAGGAGCGCTACGCTACTACGCCATTACATACGTTACTAGTCAGCCATTATTTAACTTCCACTGCAAGACAATAATTCAACAATGCTACAACTGTTAAAGTTCTACTGCCATGCCAGGCACTTGAATCCACTAGTAATGTTTTCCTTTGCTTCTCTTCTTCAACATTACAATTATTCTCAACATCTGGGCTGGGCCAGTGGGCCCTAATTTCTATAATGTTCGTTCCGTTTCAATCAGTGTTTCAATGCCCAGGATTTATATCCCGAAAATGGGAATTTTAGACTTTAAGCGGGAAACGGGAATCGGAATTTGCTGCTTTCCATTTCCATATAAAACTTATTATTGGTTGGATAATTGTTTACGACAGTGTTATTGCAAGATGTAACTGTCATTTAAATAGTCTTTTCTATGTCATAAAAGGTTTAAAGGTAACACCAAATCGGATAAATCGGAGAAAATGTCATGCGGGATAAAGCGGAATTTTAGATACCTTAAAGTGGGTTGACAGGGTGTCCACCGACCGGGAAAACCGGGAATTATGCATGAATTATTTGAACCGGGAAAAAACCGGGAATTATGCGTGAATTTCGTATTTTACCTGGAATTTTCAATTTGCCACGATCACGCATGAAGATGACGTTTCCGTGACCGCGGGAGAGGACGATGATGTCCAAACGGCCGTACGATCTGTTAGTGATTTTGCCACGATCGCGATCCCGCATGACAACGTATCTGTGACTGTGGGAGCAGACGATGACGTTTCCTTAACCGCGGGAGACTACGATGACGTTTTAGTGACTGTGGGTGACGATGATGACGTTTCCGTGACCACGGGAGCAGACGATGACGTTTCCGTGACCGCGGGAGCAGACGATAACGTTTCCGTGACCGCGGGAGACGATGATGACGTTTCCGTGACCGCGGAAGAGGATTATGATGTTTCCGTTACCGCTGAAAAATTCAGAATTTGGTCACGACCACAAAAGACATTGGTGATGTTTCTGTTTCTGAATGAGATATTCAGGATTTTTCAGTTAACGCAGAAAACGATGATGGTGTCTCTATGAGAGTGTTAATGATCACGATATAAACTCGAGTTTGACTTGACCAAAAATTTCAAAATGGCACACTTCTAGAAAGTTTTATTTTTTATATTTTGTAATATCTTCATTTACATTTTAAGGTTGTATTTATTTACTGTGTTTAGAAGGGTTAACAATTTAAATTGGCTCCGTGCACTTTTTGTAATTTCTGCATTTAATTATTTCTGTAGGTCACTTGAGAAACTGTTAATACTGTTCAATGAAATGGCGACCATACATAGTAGGCATTTTAAGCCAAGTATGAATGGAGATGAGTGTAGGATGAGTGGCGCGATCTTGTAGTCTTGTTAGTGACTAAGGACGACATTCCTTAGACACAGCTGTTAATTAATAGCCCATACAGCTAATGGCAACTAAGGGACCTACAGTTTATAGTGGAATCCAAACCACATTTTTCCTTGGTATATACGAATTGGTCTAATTATCAGAATAGTACTGCGGATAGCTGTAGTACTCACTCGTGCGGACGTTAATCCACACCAGGGAGTATCGCATCCACAGTGCATGCCTATAAATATCCACAATTCGTGACCTCCTAGTAGCTGGATTACAGGACGATGCCACCCGTCTCAACCTATAACTCAAAATTTACATACTATATGAAAGTACATAAAGACAGGGGTTGGTGTAGTAATCATTACAGAAAATTTTGGTAAAATTGAAATTATCAGTATTAAGAATCTTATTTTTTCAGGTATCTGTACAGAGATAAAAAAATTGTTGGTATCGACACATCACTATTTTTAAGAAGTTATTGATAAATTGCAGGTTTAAGGATTACTAAATACCTTGGAGGAGTTTGAAATATATATGGACATAAAAACCAGGGACAGCACACAAATTTTGAATGAAAAACTCAATTATGAATCCCATTATATTTTCAACACTACGTCACTACAATAGTCCTATATCAGCTGTTGATAACGCAGACGACAATCCAGAGTCCACGTCGGTCCTTAATAACCTGGTTCAGTCTACTTCCAGTCCTGCCCGCGGCAATGTACGTGCATAAGTTGATAGGCCTATCTGTTACCGTGTATTTAATCGTTTCGTGTTTTGTGTTTGTGTTAAATGTATGTAACAACTCTGACGACACCTTTAAGAAGTGGATCCTTTTGTGTGCCTGACAATGGTGGAATTTAATAACCACCGAAACATGTAGCAAGTTTATTTTCGACACTACAAAACTGTCAAGGATTGTCTGACAAGGTACGTTTTTAACCATTATTTACGCAATCCTGGGGCTATAAAAATGAATTATAATTTAAGTATTAGTTTTTAATTTTCGGATTATTTAATCAGTAATATATACAAATTGAGTACTTGTGTCAGGCAATATTACAGTAATCATAAATTTTGTTTCTTTAACTGAGAATGCTCTTTCCGATAACTAAAATAGCGGTCTGTGTTAGCGCTAAAACAGCATTGCGAGAGTTGGCGCAAAACACGTTGGAAATTTTAGTATGAAAAGTACGAACTGAACTACCAGGATTTTTTTTTTTACTCATGAATTACTCATGATTTTTTTCTGGTTGGCCTGGTGGACACCCTGGTTAAAACGTGATTCTCTTGACCGGTTGACCAAGGTTGACCCGATAATTTGGATTTTTATTTGATTGTGTGACTTTGGAATGTGAGTGGATTGAAACCGTTTGGTAATACGACTGTGAAATACCGTGATTCCGATAGTGGTGGTCTGACTGTTGCTGTTTACATACAACTGTAACTCATTTGATTTCCGTAGTTTCTTCTTCTTCAGCTTCTGATAAAATTTATGAAAAGGATTGGAACTGGAACTATTGGAAAATATAGAACAAAATATAACATCAACAATTGACATAACCAAACTAACAAACCGGGACTGAGAATTTTCCGAATTGAAAGAAGTTTAGTTTTAGTTTTGTTTAGTTTTAAATAAAAATGTATAGACCTACATCAACAAAGAAAACGAAGAGTTTAATATGGAAATGTTTTAGAAAACTTGACGACATTGAAAGCTAAATGTACTTTATTGCAAACTTGTGCTCAAGGTAGCAGTGTAGGTCTTAAGTTATATTTGATGAACCTTAATTTGTCAAATGTGATTAATTCATGTGTCCGGAGTACTAAAGATAGATAACTGATTGCAGATTAAGTTAAATAGCTAGGCCCAATGGTGTAAGTCACACCCTTGTTATCCTAACCAAGCCCTTACTTTTCATATGTTTTTTACTGTCCAAAAATATTAAAATTACTTAACACGTTCGCTGCGGCACGTCAAATAGCGGGCGTATCCCCAGTGCGGCGCAGCCCTCAGCGTCGAGTAAACCCGATTGCCGCGTGTGATTGGCCTTTTCAATTTTGGTCTGACGAATAGCAAATAACGTGAGGGGATGTCCTGCTTTACAACGAGAGTCGATGTAGTTCGCTAAACACCCACAGATAGCAGCACTGCTTGGAACGTAGCCGGTCCCATTGGAATTGTATTGCCAAATGGAGGGAAAAAGACGGGACAAAAAGAAGACTTTTGAGATTGCCAGACGGGAATTTTACGGGGAAATTTACTACCAACCTACACCACAACAAAATGCAAGTCACATACTACACGCTAACGTCGTATAGGTCCTCTTTCGGCCGACGCTAGAGCAAAAACGAAGATATACAAAAGGCATTACCGAGCGTTCCCGATGGGGTACGGACGCACCGTACGGGGGCCAAGCGCCGTACCCGATCGGGAACGGCCGCACTCTACGTGTTAAATAAACCTTGAAAAGCTACAAAATATAAATTAGGCCCTTAGTCATTCTATGTATTTATGTCTATAGTATTTATTCCATTACAGTACCCAAATGATCTCAATTAATAATTTCATTGTTATGACATTTATTTACATTTTGTTTAGCCTACAGTGAAAACAAAAACAAGTAGGCTAGGCCTAGGCCTATTTTAAACCACTTGTATTTTTAATGCAGTTTATTGGAAAGAGATTGTAAGTTATGTAGGCTACTAAGCTACTTTACAATAGGCTTGAGCCTATTATCAAAGGCTTAAGAATTATTTTACTTAGCATTTTATTTTAAAAACTTACTGAGACCTTGATTTAATGTAAGAAGAAATGTCTACATGTAAGATGTAATTGCAACATTTGTGGTCTAGGGACTTAAAAACATAAAACATTTCAAAACAAATTCCAGGTAAAGAAATTTAATGCACCATACAGTAAAGTAATTTTGATCTGATCAATAATATTGGTTTAATGTTACGATATATAAAAATGACATTAATTTATTAACCTTTCTATTAATTTATTAAATAACAGTGAACTATCCGAATCCGAACCTATTACAGTAGACTCCCTCTCATCCGGACTCCTCGCGACCGAGGCCAGTCCGGATAATGGGTTTTCCGGTTAAACCAACGTCCCCAACAACTCGTAAAAACGTGCCGTTTAAATGCGTATTTGACTTAAGTTTATCAGAGCATTGTATTTAGACACGTGATCACTCTTCTCAAATCTTTCCCACTAGAATGGTCTTTTCAGTACCGCCCACTTCCTGCCGATCTAGTCCGGTTAAATTGATGTGCTGATAAAAATTGTCCGGTTAAAAAGGTGTCATTTCTGCCAAGTGTATTCCGGTTAAACCGATGTCCGGTTAAAAAGTGTCCGGATAAGAGGGAGTCTACTGTACTATCCGATCCGAGCCATAAATATCCGATCCGAACTCAAATTCCGCTATCCGCACACCTCTAACTGTTTAATATAGTGATACCAGAAACAAAAGAACCCTGGGCCGTTTCGAGCCGCGCAGGTTTGAATGGTACGCCACACCTACCGGCGCAAACCACGTGATCTTTTCGTTTCTGCGCAGGTTGTTTTGTTCGTGGTATATCTATAGTAGATAAATTATTTATTTATTTATTTTTTTTTTATTGAAATATACTTTCCCAAAAGCAATTATTGTTCTAGTGGGGCAATAAGTTCTCATGTTAGCAGTCTTGCAATGTGAATAATTCTAGTTCTACTACAGTTGATATTCTGGTGTTTAAAATTAACTTTAAGGCAGTTTAGAATAAATTAAGGATAAAGAATGGATGATCAAGCAAACATTAGTGTTCTTACATTTCATGCTTGGTCTCATAAGAGGGGAATATTTAAGTATTTTGTTACGTTTTCAGTATATTCTATTTCTCTTACGTAGGATCGTGTGACATCTCAGTATTATATCTGTCATCATAACTATACACTCTCATTAAGACAGTTGCATTGCATTCACCAAAAATATTCAAAGGATTGCGTTAATAGGTGATGGACCTTAACAGATAACTAAGACGAGCCGTCAGGTTCTAGGCATGGTGTAAGGAGGATACCTCACCCTACCAGAGGCGTGGGTGGACCTAGGGCACGAAGAACAAACATGCATTTTAGGTAAGGAGCTTCAGCAACATGATTGATAAGAAAATAACAGATTTATCCTTGTCATAGCTTTGTTTAAAAAATACAGTATATTCGCAGGGTGTCCAGCCGACCTGGAAAGCGGCAATTGTACGAGAATTTGGATTACCGGGAAAATATCCATGAGTTGTGTGCGTGAATTTTAGTAAAGAACCGAGAAATTTAAATAATAGAATAATCACCCTAAAATCCACCCAAAATTGCCAAATTTGTTTGTTGCATAGTTAAAATTGCAATAGTTTCCCACGAATAATGGACATTGCTGCGATCCTAAGAAATATCACTGGCGTTGTTGCGATAGTAGGAAATCATCACACTACGATTGCAGGAAATCATCACTAATTTTTAGGGGTGTGCGATGCATCAAAATTCCGACTTGATTTGATTCAATGCATCAAATCATGATTCGATTCAGTGGTGATAAAAAAAACAAGTCAATTCATGAGGGAGTCAGTGTCCATATACGAAAAACGCCTGTAGAAAGTCAATGCAATACCCGCAATACAGGAGTTTACTGTTGTTGCGTTTCCTTTGCTAAGGCGTTCTTATTTATTTAATTCTTTGCTTGTAAATATTGCTTTAATTGTTTTATAATTTTTTGTTTTGTCATTGCAAATGATGATAAGTTTTTTTAAGTGTAAGCAGTGTGAGACATGTTTTACTACAGTAGAGTCCGGCAAACTAGGCATAATGTGGACTGGAAGGGTGCCGAGTTTGTGAAATGCCAGGTTATAATAATAATAATAATCTTTAATGTCATTCAGCAACATAAAATTACAATAGACAACGTCAGAAGTCAGGACACAAATATGACATCATGCTTAAATCTATATCATCTTATGAAGCATTGAACATTTTGTTGCATAAACTGTACATATAGGCCTAATATTTAAATTTAAAATTCTACAATTGAATGCTCTTACACAAATTTATAAAAAACTTAAGTAAATAATACTTCAAAACTAAACAATTTGTAAATATTCAGGAAATTTGTAAAAAGATTTTTGGTCATACAGGCTGCCTCCTACATACATCCTCATACATCCTCCTGGGCTTTTCTTTGCCAAGTAAACACCCTGCTGGCCCTACAGATATTTCCCCAGTTAATATTTCCATATAATAAGTGCGTATGAAATTAACTGTGGTAAACAGAAAGGAGTGTGTGATTTGATACACAGTTTTTTAGTTTTCGCATCAAAAAACAAACTCGTGACATTTTAGATGTGATTTTAGATTTTAGATTTTAGATGATTTTAGATTACATTGTTGGTATGTTCTTCCCAAGTTAATTTTTTATCTAAGAAAATACCTTGCAATTTAATAAAATCTGGATTTTCAATTTGGTTTCTACGTAGTGTAAAACATATTTTCTCTGTCTTGTCACTATTAATTTCAAGAAAATTACTCTTAAACCAATTATTACCGATATCGATCATGTTATCAATTCCATGGATTGCTGTGTTAAGATCGTCAGAAGGCCAAATAAACGATGTGTCGTCTGCATATAGAACTGTTTTACAAGGCATAGCATTTGGCGAATCATTAATATATAATATAAACAATACTGGCCCAAGTACTGACCCCTGTAGCACCCCAGCAAGATCCTCTTTAAAAGCTGATGTTTGTTTGCCGGAAGCTACATATTGTTGTCTGTAGGTTTTAAAAAAAATTAGTTCCTGGTGTTTTATACCATAAAAATCCAATTTCTGCAAAAGTATGGTGTGCAGAACTGAGTCAAAGGCCCTGCTGAGATCCACAAGGGCCAGACTCAGATAGTTGCCAGATTCAAATGTATCCAGAATATCTGACACTATGGATGTAACAGCTAAAGTTGTGGAGTACCCAGGTCGAAAGCCAAATTGTTTGCTATTCAGAATTTCATTATTTGATAAAAAATCAAAAAGCTGTATTTTAACACAATTTTCAATTATTTTTGGAAAAACTGGAACCATTGAAATGGCACGATAATTGGAAATGGAAGATATATCTCCTTTCATGAAAATTGGCACTGTTGCATATTTTCAGACAACCTGGAAATGTGGAATTTAATAAGGCAATATTAACTAGATAAGTTAAAGGTTCTAGAATGTATGGAGCTATATATTTGAAAATTTTGTTAGAAAAGCCATAAAAATCTTCAGAGTTAAAGGAACTAAGTGATCTTATAACTTTTAAAATTTCAATTGATGTTACCGGCTTCCAGGAAAAATTGGTATTAGAAACATTTTCCTTATCTAAAAAGTCGTAAAAATTTAACCCACTTCCCCCTCCATTAGAGAACTTGTCTAAAATTTGTTTTCCTACATCAATGTAATAGTCATTAAATTCGTCAGCTGTAATTGGTGGATTCAACTTTTCACTTTTAAAAAATAAATCACTTTCTGACTTAACAACTTTCCATGCAGCCTTACATTTGTTTTGTGAACTATTAATAAATTCCTCATTATATTTTATCTTAGCGGTTTTAATTCTAGCTTTATATTTGTTTTTTGTAAGATGATAGACATTTTTTTAGGATGTCATTGTTTTGATAAGCTGGTATTTTAGTCAAATCCTTGAGGAGTAACAGAGTATCCTTCATTTTCTTAAGTGACTCATCAAAAGGCAGGTTATTTTTTGTACCAACTTTGTAGTCCTTTCCTACTCTCTTAGATATACTAGGACAGTGATAGTTGTAACAATTCTGAATACAGTCAATGAAACATTTAAAAGCAACATTAACATCAGCAATCGGAAAAACCGGCTCCCAATTGATGACACTTAAACTATACAAAAGGTTATCGGGAACTAGGGTTAAAAATAAGGACAATTCAATTTTTAAGCTTTTTAACCACCGTTTTTTATATTACAAGTCAGTATTAAGTCATCAGATATGGTACAAAAAATCCTTGGTGAGAGTTGTGAATGATTTTACTTGAGCTGTTTTGAGTCCATGTTTAACTCGGACTCAAAATATCACTAATTTTCTGAGCCAGGTGATGGCCGAGTTATCCAGACTGCCGGGTTATCGAGTGCCGAGTTTACGGGACTCTACTGTACTGTAAACATAGCAAAAGAAAGTCACTCCAAAATCATTCTAAAAATAACACAAGTCTGAAAATTTTTTACTTGATACTTAACTAGTAAGATTGGTGTTTTAGACTGATAAATTTGGTATTTTTGTAGGTCTGCTATGTATACTTTGTAGTAGGGGTCTGCGGTACAGAAAATTTAAGGTCGGTACGGTTCGGTACGGTACAATATTTTGTACATCGGTTCTCGGTACATAATCGGTACGGTACGCGGCTACCCGTATTTTTGCGTTTTCTTCTCAGAACTGTATTAAAACCATTATTTTTAACTATAATAAATTGACATTACTATGCCACTTCTATATATAGACTCGTCCCCGGTGACGTCACCACCTGGGGATTCCCCAGTCCCGTGACCGCGAACTTGGCTCTTGGGGCAGTGTCCGTAAAACTGTTTAAAAACGCTTATATCTCGAAAACGGCTTGAGATACGGCAAAACGGTTGAAATTCTGGCACACATAGTGGGTGTCAACTTTTGATTATAAACAATATTACAACATTAAAAAATCAAAAGTAAAAAAAAAATTAACATTATTTTATATGGGTAGGCTACAAATAAAAGTTACCATGAAAAATCATCTAAGTCCGTAAACTGTCTAAAAACGCTTATATCTCGAAAATGGCTTGAGATACGGCAAAACGGTTGAAATTCTGGCACACATAGTGGGTGTCAACTTTTGATTATAAACAATATTACAACATTAAAAAATCAAAAAGTAAAAAAAAAATTAACATTATTTTATATGGGTAGCGCGTAATTAGGAAACTAAAAAACATTTTTAAGCCTTAAACAGCCACATATAACAATGTAAGACACAGAACATGCAATGACATAATTTGAGACCGAGTAGGCTTGCATAACAACGAGAAAAAAATTATGCAAACAACAAATATGCTTGTGGTTTCTCAATAGAAAGATAAAATATTTATAACAAATATTTTAGCTTATAAATAAGATTGTAGATTAGATTGGTTAAAAGTTTAATTTGTAGCACCTGACATTTTTATGGCAGTAGGCAATGCCAGCGGCAAATTGAATATTCACGAAAATACTGACTGAGTTAGAGATAACATTTAACAGTCATCATAAAACTATTATTTTTATGATAAAATAGAATTGGTGAAAGTCGTAAAGAAAAAAAGTGATAAAATTCAACAGTTCTTGGAAGTACTTGAATACAACAATTATTGTCGAGATAAAATGTTATTGTCATGATAAAATGTTAATGGATTTGGGACTGCTAATGGGTTTTTTATTGCATCATCACCCCAGTAATAAATTATGAAGATCGTAAACAAACATCTGATAAGACTTTTATGTGCTCGGAACCAACTGTCGTTGACTACGATAGAAAGTAATTTATTATTATAATAGGCTGTACCGAACCGAATTTGTACCGTGTAAAATGCTGTACCGAACCGATGACGGTAATTAAGCTTGTACCGTACCGTACCGACTTTTTCGGTGCACCGCAGACCCCTACTTTGTAGTTTGTAGGTCTAATTCTATCGTCTCATTTTATCAAGCAATTATTGAAAGCAATTATTGAAAGTTTCAGTATAAATAATGCAAATGTTTTTATTTGTTTACACCAAAACATATCTTTATTTGTAAAATCAATATTATAAAATAGGTAACATGCTTAACAATATGATTCCGAAAGTAAAAATTATGAAATAGGCAAGTAAAGCAGCTCACTGACATTTCCAGCAATACAGTGGACTCCCTCTTATCCGGACTCCTGGGGACCAAGGCCAGTCCGGATATTGGGTTTTCCGGTTAAACTGACGTCCCCAAAAACTCGTTAAAACGGACTGTTTACTGTGATATTCGACTTAAGTATGAATAGAAAAATGCCGTATTGCTTCGAATGGAGTTGCATAGATTCAAATCGAAAATCTTTTTAATCAAATCGTTGCTTCACATTTTTTGCTGCTTCGCACACCCCTACTAATTTTGCCACAAAATCATCTTGCATGTACCCACGATCACAGAAAATCATCTTGCATGTCGTCGCGATTAAGGGGAATCGTCACAGATGTTTTCACGATAGCAGGATATCATCATAGATGTTGCTGTGATTGCGGAGAATCATCACTGATTTTGCTGCAATCGCAAGACATTGTCATAGAATTCACCAAATACCGGTTTTCAATTGCAAACAAACAAGTAAGTTTTGCTTATTTGAGTGGAAAGTTTTGCCCTGGTAGAAATTTTGAACTGGGAATTGTCCATGAATTTTATTTTGATGGAACGCTGTACACCCTGAGCCGTGACCATCTAACCTAAACTGGTTGCACCAAGGTCGGATATCACAACAAAGATATAAAAAAATGATTGTGTAAATGTACAAAATAAATTTTAAACCTTTAAAATATTCCGGATTTTATTTATTAATGGGTCATTGGAAAGCTCACTACCTGTAGTTTTGCAAATAATCATGAAAGTTTGATTTGTTAGGAGTTATGGTGACAAAAGTTTTCCTTTGTTTGGATTTGAAAATAATTATGAAAGTTTTATTTTGTCAAAGATTTGTGATGAAAAAGTTAAAACACAAAAATACATTAAAAACCGTCTTTTTAAAGTTTCATTTGTAGCCAAATTTAGGCTGCCTTTATTGAGTACAGTAGACCCTCAGTAATCCGGCAGATATAGGACCGCCATACTGCCGGATTAGTGAAAATGCCGGATTACTGAAATGTTATCATTAAAAACACTTAAAATGCAATTAAAACACGTCTCTGAAGTTCGCGTGGTCGGAAACCGCTATTGCCGCGATCGGGCATGACAATTACATATTCGCGGGAGGCGATGATAACGTCTACACGTCCGCGGGAGATAATCGTAAAATTGCCGCCATCGAGCATGACGTTTTTGTGACCGCGGGAGATGTTCATGATTTTGCCGCGATCGCGCAAGTCAACGATGACATTTCCGGGACTGCGGGAGTAGACAATGATGTTTACACGACCGCGGGAGATGATAAAATTTTTGCTGCGGCCGTGGAAGACAACAATAACGTCTACATGACCGCGGGAGATGTTCATGATTTTGCCACGATCGTGCTTGACGACGATGATGTTTCCGTGACCGCGGGAGGCGATGATAACGTCTATACGTCCGCGGGAGATGTTAATGATTTTGCCGCCATCGCGCAAAACGACGATGACGTTTCCGTGACCGCGGGAGTAGACAATGACGTTTACACGGCCGCGAGAGATGATAAAATTTTTGCTGCGGCCGTGGAAGGCAACAATAATGTCTACATGACCGCGGGAGATGTTCATGATTTTGCCGCGATCGTGCTTGACGACGATGATGTTTCCGTGACCGCGGGAGGCGATGATAACATCTATACGTCCGCGGGAAATGTTCGTGATTTTGCCGTGATCGTGCTTGACGACGATGACGTTTCCATGAACACGTGAGAGAATTATGATGTCTACACGGCCGCGGGAGATAATCAGAATTTTGCCGCGATCGCAGAAGACCTCCCGTTAAAAGACGCCGGATTACTGCAGTGCCGGAGTGGTGCAGTGCCGGATTAGAGAGGGTCCACTGTATTTTCAAGAAATGCATTGAAAGTAATTTTTATGAAATTTTCTTCTCTTTCAGAATACCACCTTCCACTTTGGTCGATTTCCTCACCATTTAAAAGCTATTTTCTAAAAAGCAAAGAAAAACCTCTAAATTTATAAAGGCGAGAAAAAACTGAATTAGAATTATTTTTGTTAAAATTTGTACAATTGAATCCACCGTTCTACTGGACCGTTTTTATTAATTAATAGGTCAATGGAAAGCTTCATCCGTGTAAATTTGCAAATAACTATTAAAGTTTGATTTTCTAACAAATTTTCTAGAGACCGTTGTATTTAACCACAACGCTGTTGCTAGTTTGTACACAAGATGTTACAATGGTGATTGCTTGCGACCAGTCACACTTTTCATCAATAGCCTCAAATTAAGAGTTATTTTAATATTTATTTATAATATTCATTTTACAAATAAAGATATGTTTTGGTGTAAACAAATAAACACATTTGCATTATTTATTTATTTTATTCTACACTGAGCAAAAGTAACCTGTTAAACAATTGCAGTTCATCTGGTGGTCTGTCATCACTGTCGCCATCGTCTCGTGAGAGTGTTGACCCGATTGCAGAACTGTTGTCTCAGTTGTCCGGTGTACGACGGACAGCCGCGACATCAGGCTCCACACCGTCTCAGTTGCAACAACTACAGATGCAACTGCAGCTGGAGCGCACTCAGGTCAGGGTATGTACATGATGCACTCACTCCCAATAAACTCAATTATTATGCTATATTATATTATATTACTCAATATTCTTAAAAAAGAATGACCCTTGTATTATTATTATTATTGTTTATTAAAACACAAACAAAACAACTAAAATAGTTCTTTTTGACATTTAATAAATTTTCAAAACTGTTTATACAACAAACTTTTATGTTTATAAAAGTAGTTTGAAATATTATATAACTATAAAATTACACTTTAAACCAATCATATAGATGTAAAGCCACTCTTAGTTAAATTATCTTTCTCCTATGAAGAAAACCATTTCAAAAGTTTGTATTTAATATACTAATATAATCAATCACAGATAAACTGTAGAATTGTAATCATTCTACAATTCTACCTTACGTTCACATTTATAAAACAAATTGATTTCAATATATATGCAATGTTAAAAAAACCTAACAACGTCTAACGGTTGCTATCTTGGTGATGGTAGCCTATTTACTAGTTCTTGAGTAGGGGTAGTGGAATTTTATTTACCTCCTGAAACCTTAACAGCGACATTGTATTTTTTCTGCTCTACATATTGATACTCATTATTATTTTGATCAAAAGTTTAAGTTACAATTTAAAGTGTTAAATTTAACCAGGCATTAACAAACATGTCAATGTCGTTTTCTTCTTATTTGCTTTATAAATAATTATACAGTTTTTAAATTGTGAATTTGTTTCAAAGATATCTCCCCTTCCTCATGATGATAAAAATCTACTGTACAGGGAAGCCTTATTCTGACACTTATTATGTTTGTTAATCGCTGAAGGCTGCAAGACAGCAGTTAGAAAGACTGCCGCGGCGTCAGGCGCAAACTGCCAGTGCGGGCGCAACAGCCTCAGCCCCTCCCCACACTAGCCTACCTCCAGACACATCCTCTGGACAACACTCGTCAGCCACTAGCTCTTCCCAGCTCATGCTTACAAGGTAACACTAACAAACTTGACAATATCATACTCTTAATTTACTCATTTCTTTGTATAAAACAGTTTAAAGAAATCTTTTTTTATTTTTGTTTTTGGGGTGTCTGTAATAGTGATGTAAAACCATTTTTCAGGCTTTTCACATTTTAACATTTTACGGCCTGTATTTTAGAAGCATTATTTTAGGTATACAATAACTTTTCCATTTTCAGGGAGAGTCACACAAACCATATTTTTATGGTTGTAATAAATACATAAATTGATAGGTAAATTAGTTTAAGATAAAATATAACTGAACTTATTCATGAGTCAAAAACTAGAAACAAAAACAAGTTAAAAGTCAGCTGCAATTTAAAAAATGTTCAAAACATATCACTTCTTTCCACCAAGTTTAGGCTTCTTCAATTAACCTCCTCTGTGGCCGAAGGTCCTTGTTGATCTTCGCAGCTGAGGAGGTACATTCGGGTGTGGTAAAGCTTCTGCAGGGGATGTTCTAGGTCGTAGCTGACGAGGGACATTCGGATGTTGTGAAGCTACTGCAGGGAATGTTCTAGGGCTAGAAAATACAGCTGGTGATCCATGGTTTTCTGAATTCTGAACATGTACTTCTAGATTTTGTACTTGGAAATCTGAAAAAGACAGTAGCTGTGGTAATTGTTTAATGCAGGGGTCGTCTTTCTCTTCCGATTCATTGTCTTGGTAGCATTTCCGAATTTGACTTTTATGTCTTTTAGTGTGTCCATTAGAATCAATCAACCATGTGTTCCTACCTAACTGTCTAAGTATGGTTCCTATTTTCCATTTTACTTTCCCTTCAACAAAAGTATGAATGAACACTTTATTCCCAATAGAAAAGCCTCTGGTTTTATTATATCACAGCACTTCAGAAGGTTTATCCCTTGAGTAAAAAACCAGACTTCAGTCATCTCCGAGAGAAGGAGAATTATTATAGACAAAATTACAAACGAAATTATGATCAACGACATGGTGCTCAACCCTTATCAGATGTAAACCCAGGAACCAAAGTTTGGATATCTGATCTGAAACGTGAAGGACAAGTCGTAGAAAAGTTAAACTCACCACGATCTTATAAAGTATTGACGGACAAAGGAACCATAGTTCGAAGAAACCGGTTCCACCTGCAACCAATCCATCAATCATCAACAAGTAGTCAGAAGGATCATCGATTCGAGGAAGACAACGGTATGTGCTTAACAAACTTTTCAACAGTTAACCGCAACCGTCGACCATTAACAAGTGGTCCGTTGGATCATCATGAAGACATGACAAACTTTTCAACAGTTCCTCCAAACACCTCTGGAATGTCTTCTGCTAACATAACAACCCGATCAAGACGGCTTATAAAACCTCCCCAGAAGCTCAACCTTTAAAGAGGGAGATGTAATGGTTGGCTCTACTGACTATTGTCATTCTAGTTTTATATTATCATGTGTTTATTGTTATTGTTTACTTCTTGTTTTGTACTAATGAAAGATTTGTAATTAAACTATTCTATTGTGATAAATTCTTATTTTCATGGGATTAATACAGGTTTAAAATAGGCCTAGGCCTAGCCTACTTGTTTTAGCGAATTTCCCTAAAGGGAAGTATAGCTATTACCGTAGGTCTCATGGTAAGACCTAAGCCCGGGACCGATTTACTTTTTCATTTTGATGTCCCCAGAGGCGAAAAACACCATTCGTTCAAATTTTTATATATCTATATATATATATATGTCCATCCGCACGATAACTTAAGTAATTTTTGTCCGATTTTGATAAAATTTGGTTTGAAGGTGTAAGGCGGGATAACTTGAATGAGTTCGCGAACCAGCATGATCGGACTATGGGAACGGGGGTTTATAGGGGGTTCTATGGGGTAA
This sequence comes from Macrosteles quadrilineatus, assembly GCF_028750875.1. Lineage (NCBI taxonomy): Eukaryota > Metazoa > Arthropoda > Insecta > Hemiptera > Cicadellidae > Macrosteles > Macrosteles quadrilineatus. The sequence continues at coordinate 82,754,529 of NW_026542594.1, read as the reverse complement.
AAATAGGTTTTTTCCATTTTTGACCCTAAAAACACAAAATTTCACAATTTCTTTTTAAATCATTTTGTAGAGCTTAAAAAAACAAATAATTTAGTATATTGAAGCGTTATTATGCGCCTAATTGTTACGGAGAGAATTCAAAAAAATTGTAATTTTAAAATTCCCATGTTATTCTTATGGAGAATAAGTCAACTGTTGTAGTTTGCTTGTTTATGAACATATTTTGATCGATTTTGGAAAATACTTTTATTTCTTAAACTATTATCATTTCATAAAAAAAATCTTTTTTACCCTCCCTGTTGCAGCAAACCAAAAGTACTCGTTAAACAAACTAATTCTATTTAAATAGGAAATAAATGTGCTATTTTTATGGAGGCATTTTAGTGTAAATCCGATCAGGTTAATGGAAATTTGCTTAGTCTGCAGGTTTGCTGCGGCGGGGGTATTTGTTTTCACTGTAGGCTAAACAAATGTAAATAAATGTCATAACAATGACATTAATTGAGATAATTTAGGTACTGTAGGGGAATAAATACTTTAGACATAAATACATAAATAACCAAGGGCCTAATTTATGTTTTGTAGCCTTTCAAAATTTATTTAAGTTATTTTAATATTTGAGACTATGTGAGATGCTACTAGCTAGAGATACCCATGTTATTGGAACAGTCGATTACAAAAGAACAAATATGCCAGATGGTTTTCCAAATATGGAACTGGAAAGAGGTGAAGCTGTAAGAAGCTGCAGTGGGGTATTAGCAATTAGATGGCTTGATAAAAATATGTACACGTTTTGTCAACAATCCATGAAGGTGTTCAGTTTGCTGTTGATAAAGAAATACAGTAGAGTCCCGCAAACTCGGCGTAATGTGGACTGAAAGGGTGCCGAGTTTGTGAAATGCCGGATTATCGGGAACTAGGGTTAAAAATAAGAGCAATACAGTTTCTAAGCTTTTTAACCGCCTTTTTTATTTATATTTGTATTACAAGTCAGTATTAAGTCATCAGATAAAGTACAACAAATCCTTAGTACCAGTTTAGAATAATTTGACTTAAGCTGGCTTGAGTCCATGATTAACTCGGACTCAAAAAATCACTAATTATCTGAGCCAGGTGATGGCTGAGTTATCCAGACTGCCGGGTTATCGAGTGCCAAGTTTGCGGGACTCTACTGTAATAATAAGGGGGGAAACAATACAAATAAAGAAACCTACAGTGACTGAATACAACAAGGGCATGCTAGGTGTGGATGTGCAAGACCAGTTTTTGGCATCCCACACAATTATGAGGCGCTGTGTCAAATCGTATAAAATAATATTTTTTTATTTGATTGACATTGGGATTTTCAATTCATTCTGCATTTGGAGGAAGATTTATCAAAAGAAGAAAAGATGCATTATTCTGACTACAGACTGAATATTGTTGAACAAATGATAGAGAACATCGCGCTCCCAGAAAGAAGTTCTCCGGGGCGCCGTTCTTTGCAGGACAATCCCCTCCGCCTTCAAAGTAAAGCTTGGGCACATTTTCCAATGGCTATTCCTCCAACTGGAAAGAAAAACCGTCCCACAAGAAACTGCAAAGTGTGTTTTAAGAATGACATCCGGTCAGAGACGCGTTACATATGTCAGAAATGCCAAGTCGCCCTCCATGTGGACACGTGCTTCGAAGCGTACCACACCAAAAGCGACTACTAAAAAAAGAAGCTAAACTGTAAATAGTGTAAATATGACTTGTAAAAATGTTAAACAGTTACTATAATATACATGACAATGGAAATTACTTACATCATTTCTCATTGGTCAGTTAGCCTACAATAGCCTACTGATTTTCCACTACCGCATGCCAAGTTAGTTTATTAGTTTTATTTTGTAGGTATACATATTACATACGAAGAAATCTAATTAAGTACATAGGCCTACTGTGGGCTACATTATGTAGAAACTTGCTATGTTTATTCTGATAACCAAGAGATGTAGGCCTACAGAAATGTAAAATACCCCCGCCGCAGTAAACCTGCAGACTAAGCGAATTTCCATTTGCCTGATTTGATTTTCAATTAATCTATTCAAATGACATTAGGTTTAACGAGTACCTAGGTTTGCTGCCTACAGGGTAATAAAGTGTGTTTTTTAGTAAAATATTAATAGCTTAGTTTGATCCAAATATATGCATAAACAAGCAAACTCCATAAGAATAACATGGGAATTTTTAATTTACAATTTTCTCCGTAACCAATAACCATACAAAAACACTTCAAAATACTGATTTATTTGTTTTTTTTAAGCTCTTCAAAATGGTCAAGAGGAAATTTGGGAAATTTTCAGTTTTGAGGGTCAAAAATGAGAAAAACCTATTTTTACCCCATAAATCCCCCCATTAAACCCCGTTCCCATTGTCCAATCATGCTGGTTCGCGAACTCGTTCGAATGAACGTAGGTTTACATGGTTGTACCAAATTTCATCGAAATCGGATCATTTTTGCTCGAGTTATCGTGCTGACGGACATATATATATATATATATATGAATTTGAACGGATGGTGTTTTTGGCTTCTAGGGACATCAAAATGAAAAAACAAATCGGTCCCGGGACTAAGTCTTACCATGAGACCTACGGTAATAGCTTATTCCCTATTTGGGAAATTCGCTAAAAGACAAGTGGGCGCGTTTTTATTTGTAAGCCAACATTTTACCACTTGTAGCGTTTTAGAAAATATTATATAAAAAACTAAATATTGTATTTAATTAAATCAAAGTTTTCTATGTAGAGAATTAAATATTCTACACAATAATATAAAAGTTAAAGCATTTAACTATTTTTATGAATGAAAAAAAATTGCTTACTTTCAAAATTGTATATACATTTTTATAAATTTGTAAGTATTATATTAATAAAAATTTTTTTTTTCTTAAAAGAACTTAAAAAGTATTCTAAGGTATAGAGAATTGTATAAGGATTAAGAAAAATATAATATAAACCACATTTGGATGAAAAACACAAGTGTTATAGGCTATTAGTTAAAACCTTGCATTTTGCTGGAATTTAATAGGATCCATAGGGGCCAGCTAGTAATGTGCTTATTAGGTCTCCAATGGGTTAACACTCTAATCTGTTTCCCAGAAATTTCTTTGGGGTCAAACAAATAATCTATATATATAAAAGGCGAAGCCCTCACTGACTGACTCACTCACTCACTCATTACTAATTCTCCCACTTCCCATTTACCTAGGAGGCTGAAATTTGGTACACTGATTCTTTAGGCATTAAATAGGAAAACTAAGTGGTTTTTATTCTGATCGGACTCTCGGGCTCCGCCCCAATGGCTCTGGAGTTTCCCATGTTAACCTAATGAGTACTCATATTTAAATGGAAATGAAATGATTTATTGTCGTTAAAACTATGTACAAAGTTCATGACAATCGTCAAAAGAAAAACAAAACAATCAAGATGGCTCTGGCAACTAAAATATCTAAAACTAAACCACCAAAGTACTCTTCATGTTTATACAGGCAAGCCTGGGTTAGAGTAGTTTTTAAAACATGTTTGAATTTTAAAACACACAGGTTTTTGATGGATGCAGGCAAGAAATTGTACATTTTAACACCTTGGTACTAAAAACTATTTTGAGTGGCTGTATACTAATGCCTTAGTGTAGACAGATTATCTTTAGATCTAGTACAATAGTTGTGAACATCAGATATATTTTCAAAGTGAGAAATGTTTTCTTTTACAAACAACAAACTTGCCAAAACATACAAGGCTGGAAATGTGAGAATGTTAAGACCCACGAAAAGGGGCTTACAATGTGTTCTTCTATTCACACTACAAATTAACCTCACCGCCTTCTTTTGTAAAGTAAAAAGCAACCTGTTAGCATAAAAACTGTTGGCCCACAGTGAGGTACCATACGACAAATAGCTATGAATGTGGCCATAATATATACAAATAAGGACATCAACTGAAACAGTGGACCTAAGTGCTCTTATCATAAATATGCCTTTTACAATTTTAGATGCTACAAAATCTACATGTGAAAACCACTTCAAGTTTGACTGCAAGTGAAAACCCAAAAACTTCAGAGTGTTTACATCATTACCATTACTGCTAAGACTAATAGTCAGGTCTTGAGTCTTATCAGCATTAAGACATAACTTGTTTGCATTACACCAGTCATTAATAACAGCAGATTTTGTATCCAATGTATCTGTAACGTCATTCAAAGAGTTACCCCGTACACACAAGGCCAAGTCATCAGCAAAAAGAAAGCTTTTTACAGATAAGTCATTAATATTACAAGGTAAGTCATTTATTATATATACAGTATAAACAGGGTAGGGCCCAATATAGAGCCTTGGGGCACTCCGTGGGGCATTCGAACAGGGCTAGAATAAGTGCCGTTTAGATAGACTTTTTGCCATCTGTAACTGAGATAAGATTGAAAAAACTTAACCAAAACTGCATCAAGGTTATAGCAAGAAAGCTTATCCACAAGGAGATCATGAGCCACTGTGTCAAAGGCCTTAGACATGTCGTACGATCTAAACACTATACCACTTTTGGCCTCTAAACTTTGAAAGCAATTTGATATCAGTGCCTGGGTTGCTTGGACAGTGCTGTGTTTGGGCCTAAAGCCAAACTGACTACTTGCTAAAAGGTTACTATCCTCAAGATACTGAGAAAATCTACGATGTACGAGATGTTCCAAGACCTTCGACACTGCAGGGATAATAGATATAGGCCTATAGTTAGCAATAACATTTTTAGGCCCCTTTTTATGGACTGGTATAACCTTAGAAATCTTGAACTTGTTTGGGTAGCAACCTTGTGTTATACAGAGATTAAATAGGTACCGGTATGTCAAAACTTCACTTATGTAACTAGAAGCTAACTTCAAGATGGGGACATTAATTCCGTAAATATCTAAACAAGAGCTATTGTTAAGACTGTTGATGGCTGCATACACCTCTTCTACAGTAAATAGTTCAAGCCTAAAAGCATCTGTGTTCAATAGTCAGAAGAACGTTGCAAGAGGTCAAATTACTTAGATATTGCTCAGGACCATTAGAAGAGGCGGGAACATTACTTCTCAGGTTTTCAACACAGTCGACAAAGTAAGAGTTCAGTCCATCGGCAGTTAGGCAGTCAGGAATAGACAAAGGCTTACTATTACAGTTGCTTATTTCATTAATCATTGACCAGGATGTTTTAGAAATATTACTAGAGTTTTGCAATAAACTGTTGTTATGGTCAAGTTTGGCTTTCTTGATTTCTTTGCGGTACTGCAACTTTAATGAGTTGTACTTAAGTTTTAATTTCAGCAGTCCCTGCTTTACAAAACAAAAAATATAGCCGGTCCAGCTCATTTTTAATTTTTACAAGTCCTTGATGATACCACCTTTTGTTAGGTTTGTTGTTAAAACCGACAGTAGTTTTCAAGGGAATCGAACCATTTAAGGCCCACAACAGTTTGTCAAAAAACACTTTGAATTTAGCATTTAAGTCTAGGCTATGGTCATATAATTCAAACCAATTCAACTGGCCAGGGTTAGGTTAAAGAATTCTGAGGATTTAATTTCCTAGTAACTTTTCTCGGTAAAGAAATTGGATTAGATTTAGAATATGACTCAATGTTCATTGAAAGAAAGGCTGCATTATGATCTGAGACAGGAGTGTGTATAACTGAGGCTTCCCATCTATCTGGGTGTACTGAGGTCACAATATTGCCCAAGCAGGTACCTTTGTTTACACTTCCAGCTGCGACATTAGGCCTAGTGATTTCATTAATTGCAGTGTGAAGACCAAAACTAGATATTAGGTTTTTAAGTTCCCGGACTTCAATGCTGTCAGACAGGAAGTCTAAGTTAAAATCAACTGTGCAAAAGAAGTCAAGTTTCACACCATGCATAGTTGAGAATACATCATGCAGTTTATCCAGAAATAAAGAAACATTACCTGAGGGTGGTCTGTAGAAGTTTACAATCACTGTTTTGTACTTAACGATGTACACCGCTGAGGCTTCAAACGTGAGTTCTTCCACTAATATATTCAAATTTAACTTATTATAAAGTCTAGGTTCTCTTTTTCAAGTATTGCAGATCCACCATGATTAGACATTGATCTAGCAAAAGAGGTTGCAGCTAAGTAGCCTCTTAGGCTTAAGCTATTAATATCATTTTGTGAGACCCAGTGTTCAGTCAAACAAATCACATCCACACTACTGTCATACCCAAGCAATCGTAGGTAATCTAGTTTGTTGGTAATGGATTGAATATTCCACAGGAGGACGTTTAATTTTTTAGCTGACCTAGATAGTGTATTATTAGATGACTGGGGCCAGGAAATGTTAGAGGAGTTCCCAATCGCTTTGTTATGCGAAGAGAGTCGCGTATCAGAGTTATCTGACACTTCAGACTCTACAGAGTTGGAGGGAGTTTATACAAAATTTCCCTGACGCTTAGCAGTGCTTGTTGCTTTTACTTTCTCCCCCTATACCATAGTATATGGAGAAAGTATTGTTTTTGTCAACATTTTCGAGTTTGAGTTTTGAGTGGATATATTCGTTTTGGGTCCCCCTGGACCCAAAAAAGTGGTTTTCGAAGTGATGTCTGTGTGTGTGTGTGTGTGTGTGTGTGTCTGTGTGTCTGTGTGTCTGGATGTGTACAGAGCTAGAGACTACACCTGTGGTCCGATTTCGATGAAATTTGGTATGTAGGTTCTAATCCATGGTATCTCTAGTCGATTTTTCATTTTTTTGAAATTTTGATTTTTAATGGGGATTTTCCCATAAAAACCCATAAAAAACCGGAAAAATCGGATTTTCTCAAAAATGGCCCGAACGATTTTGATAAAAAATTAGTATGTTGTAGCCCTTCAAATTCTTAACAAAATGGTACAAATCCCATTTCTCTAAAAATTACGGTTCAAAAGTTATGGTAAATTATGTTATTTTCCCATAAAAACCCCATAAAATAACGAAAAATAGGATTTTAGACAAAAATCCGGTTTTTATTTGACATAGTATGTTATGGTCCTTACAATTATGATAGTTTTTTCATTTTTTAGAAATTTTTATTTTTAATGGGTACTTTCTCATAAAACCCCATAAAAAAACGGAAAAATAAGATTTTCCCAAAAATGGCCCAAACGATTTTGAAAAAATTTTAGTATGTTATAGTCATTTATATTCTGTACAAAATGGTACAAATCCCATCTCTGTAAAAATTACGGTTAAAAATTATTGTAAATTATGTTATTTTCCCATAAAAACCCCATAAAATAACGGAAAAACACATTTTCCCAAAATTGCCTCGAACTATTTTGATAAAGATTTTGTATGTTATAGTCCTTTAAATTCTGAAGAAAATCTTACAAATCCCATTTCCGTATATTTACTCTCACCGCTTACACATGATAAAGGTTGTTGACAAACTTATGGGAGAAAGTATGTGTCAGAATGCTGATACCGTTTATTTTAGCAAACCTGAAGGCATTTATATATGCCCCAGAAGGCCAGAATTCAGGCAAATATATTTTGTCCCACAAGTAAGCAGGAACCCCTACCTTAAATGTACGCTAGCCTGAGAATCTGTTCCTCATTTGTGTGACTTTGTAATCACCACTAATTTCATCACTTATATATTTATTAACTGTGTCACAGTCAACATCTGTAGCCAGCCTTGAGATGAATAAATGCCTGTATTTGTTGACAGTTTTTAAGTTTATTGCTAGTGTTGGCAGAACCTGTGATAGAATTGTCGTTATTAAAATGTTGTTTTCCAGAACTTTGTATTTGTTTGTACACCTTAAGCCCATTAGTGTTAACTGCACTTGTACTTGTTGTAGTTGGTAGGTTAAGGTTATGTTTATACTGTTTTGACAGTTCAGTTTGACGTTTTCCACCATTCCTCTTCACTGATGTATGTTTGGCAGGCGTAACAGTTTCGCTGTTTCGCTTGTCTACTACAGGAGCAGACGTCGCAGGAAAACTAGCAGAACTTTTGGCGGCAGACGACACGGGCATAGTAGTCGAATTTTTGACAGACTGATGACAACTACTAAGATTAGAATTAGAATTGTCTTTATGATTGTGAACAATATTCTTTGAGTTGTCATTTGAAGATTTAGATGACTCTATTTATTTGTCACTATTAGCAATCATTTTAGATTTATTTTTCAAAACACTTGCAAAAGTGTTACTATCTTTTAACATAAGATCACTGACAGCCTCTGCCTGATTAGACAAAGCAGTTTTTAACCTTACATTTTCTATTTTAATTTCTGAAATTTCTACTTTAATTTCTAAGTTGTTTTGAGATAGTTCATTGATTTTTTATATCAAATATTCAATTTTCTCTGAACACGGGCAGATATGGTTGACAATTGAGTTGGTGTCGTAAGCTACCGAATTGTCTGTGTTGTTACTCACGTTACTTTCAGCGACGGAGCATATATCACACTTCCAATCAATTTGAGAGCAATTTTCCACAAAATTGATTCTGATAAACTGGTACAATTTAAATGAAACATATATTTACATTCACCACTACATTGGATTTTGTCAGATTTATAATAATATAATAAAAAAATATTATGGTTGGATTTAAAATATACTGTTAAAGGTAATGCACTATGGGCAAAAAAAGTGTGTTTAAAAACGTGACATTTTATGAAGTTTTTTATTTATAAATTATTTTATATAGTCTAGGAGCTAGGCCATGTCCCGTGTGCACTAATATGTCCCCTAAGTTTTGATGCGGGGCTTTGTTTCACATCTATTGTAGCTAAAAAACGACTGGTCACGTCGTTCAGATCATGGTTGTTTCTTTTCTGAGTCGTTTAAATCTTTTACCCGTCCGATTTTCATAATTTTGGTCTTAAATTAGAGGTATGCATGCACAGATTTGCTATCAAGCACCAGCGTTCATTGATCTAAAGTATATGATTGATCTTGGCTATGCACAAAAGCAACTTCCTCCCTGTACATTTCTTATAGGAGTCTTTTCTGAGTTCGTTTGGCTTTTCTTCTCGGCCGATTTTCATAATTTAGACCTTTAATTAAAGGTATGCATGCACAGATTTGCCATCAAGCATCATCATTCATTTGTATACTGTACTACTCGACAAAAAAATTAGATTGTTTTCTTTCTTAAGTTTTTGGAAGACCATGTCTCTTTGTATATTTTATAGGGGTCTGCGGTGCACCGAAAAAGTCGGTACGGTACGGTACAAGCTTAATTACCGTCATCGGTTCGGTGTACAAATTCGGTTCGGTCCAGCCTATTATAATAATAAATTACTTTCAGTTTACTATCGTAGTCAACAGCAGTTAGTTCCGAGCACATAAAAGTCTTATCAGATGTTTGTTAAGATCTTCATAATATATTACTAGGGTGGTGATGATGATGATATAAAAACCCATTACCAGTCCCAAATCCATTAACATTTTATCACGCCAATGATATTGTTGTAATCAAGTACTTCCAAGAACTGTTGAGTTTTATCACTTTTATTTCTTTACGACTTTCCCCAATTCTGTTTTATCATAAAAATAATAGTTTTATGATGACTGTTAAATGTTATCTCTAACTCAGTCAGTATTTTCGTGAATATTCAATTTGCCGCTGGCCATTGCCTACTGCCATAAAACTGTTTATGGCTACATATTAAACTTGTAACTAATCTACAATCTTATTTTATAAGTTAAAATATTTGTTATAGATATTTTATCTTTCTATTGAAGAAACCACAAGCATAGTTGTTGTTTGCATATTTTTTTTCATTATGCAAGCCTACTCGGTCTCAAATTATGTCATTGCAGGTTCTGTATCTTGTCTTATATTGTTAGATGTGGCCTTTGGCTTAAATGTTTTTTTAGTTTCCTGTATTTTTTATTGTGTTGAAGGTACTTTAGGCCTATGCAATCTAAATCTTATGAACTAGATAGTGATTTTGCTACCCTCATTGTAACCTAATCAATTTATATATAGGCCCTCCTAAATAATTAGGTCTAGGCCTGGGTCTTTTGATTCTTTGGAAGATGCTTTAAAATATACTAAGAAAATTGGATTGAGCCTGAGATAAACTAATGTTTGATATGATTGATATTGTGAATGTTAACTTTGTAAATGAAAAGACTGTTTACACTGCGGTGTAAACGCGGCTTTACTCCGTCATAATCCTAATTTTAGTTTCAGAAAAAAACTTTGCAAGAGTTGTATCCATCTTATAACTAGTTTTGAAGCTGATAAAAAAAGATGCTCTTTGCCATTACTTCATCATAACCTCCAGTTATTTCATTGTCGTCTGCTGTGAAAAGCTGGCAAAACTACACTGTCTTATGCTTTTATGTTTTTAAAATTTTTTAAAACAACTAGACATTGTGTTGGTTGGAAAAAATTTACCAGTTTTGTGAAATTATCTTGTCAATAAATGTTTCAAACATGTTTATTCATAAAAACTCTTATCCTATTTTTAAACCACTTTATCATGGCTTTTCTAAGTATCTCAGAGTAAAATAGGTATAGCCTTTATCTTAACTGTGATTTTTCTTGACACAATCCTCGTAGTAGTAGAAGGTTTTGTTTTAATAATGTGTGGTACAGTAATTGTTGTTATAAAACCATGAATGTAGGATACTATCCATTTTCATAGTAATGTCAATGTATTAAAGTAAAAAATAATGGTTTAAATACAGTTTTGAGAAGAAAACCGCAAAAATACGGGTAGCCGCGTACCATACCGATTTCAGGGTGTCCACATTCTGGAAAGTCAGGGATAGTCATGGAAAGTCATGGAAAAAAATTCTGGTCATTGAAAGTCATGGAAATAGGCAAAAGTCATGGAAAGTCATGGAAATCCCCAATGATGGATGGATTCCAGGGGACCTTTCAATGCTCTAGTGGGTCGTAACCCCAACTATTGTAGCATTTTCCGAATTTTTCACAAATGTACGCCAATTTCAATTTATACAGTTGTCTTAGTTTATGGGTTTTGAGTTTGTATTAGTTCATTGTTGTACCTATTGTACTCCATTGTTATCTGTTATTACATATTTCAATATTTTCTGTGAAATAACTTGTCTAGGCAGTATTATTCGTGTGTATACGGTATATTATAATTTTTGAGTTAAGTTCGTGAGTCATGGAAATCAATGGTTAATGGTCATGGATAGTCATGGAAAGTCAGGGAAATTAAAGACAAAATTTCTGTGGACACCCTGGATTTTGTACCGAGAACCGAGGTACAAAATATTGTACCGTACCGACCATAAATTTTCCGTACCGCAGACCCCTAATATTTTATCAGTAGATCAATAGGAAATATAAGTTTTAAACATACCTTTAAGTCCTCTGGTATATTTTGAATCAATAGTGTTAAGCTTTTGGAACGAATAACATAGATTCATAGATTTTTTGTTATTGTCTCACGGGAACTTTTTGTATCTATAGTTCAGTATTGTTACATCTTGAGGATATTTGTTGTTATTATCTGTACTTGTCAAATAACGTTGATTGTTATTTTTGTTTTAATTCAATTTCATTGCTGTTGTTATTTTATGTTGCAATGCTGTTTTGGTCAATGTTAGATGAACTTCTTTTGTTATTTGTAGTGCAATTAGATAATTTCTTTCTACTCTTGTTCCTAAAACATATAAATTTGTAAATAGTGTATCTGTTGAGATAAATAAATAACGCATTAACCAGTCAGTAAGTCCACACGTTAATGGAATTACTCGGCGAAACCCGTCAAAATAGACGGTTACTGTTGAGGCTTCAAGTAAAATCATTTTACTATCAATCGATTATAAATAACTTCATTTTTTATCAATTTTGGTTATTCATGATAAGATTGACCCGATCTTAATAATCAATAACTCAAATAAAAGCTGGTATTTCACTTAAGGTTCTTGGATCAAAATATGTAGGATTATGTAATTAGAATTGAGGAAATATATATAAAATTAAATTTGATATCCGAGAAATAATCAGATGTTCAGTATATCTTTTGATTGAGTAATACAGTATCTTGAACTGAACTCATACTAACAATCAATACCCAAATTTAAAGCCTTTATTTCTAGGAATATGTTAAGACCAAGACATAAAATAACTAAAATAAAAATGGAGTTACGTATCATTGATTGCAGATAAGTCCTCAAATAATTATAATTAATGTTGGTTCATGATTCAACAGCGTGCTTCAGGTACGACCGATCTTAATAACCAATAGCTCAAATGAAAGCTGGTATTTACTGAAGGTTCTTAGACCGAAACATATCAAATAATTCAGTTAGAACTGGTGAAATACATCCTTTAATATAATTGAGAATTCGAAAAAAAAATCTATTTTTTGTTTTTTGGTCGAGTAATACAGTATACAAATGAATGATGATGCTTGATGGCGAATCTGTGCATGCATACCTTTAATTTAAGACCAAAATTATGAAAATCGATCGAGAATAAGAGCCAAACGATCTCAGAAAAGAACAAGCAAATTTAACTCCCGTAAGAAATGTACAGGTAAAAGTTTCTTTTGTGCATAACTCAATATATACTTTAGATAAATGAACGCCGGTGCTTGATAGCAAATTTGTGCGTGCATACCATTAATTTAAGACGAAAATTATGAAAATCGGATGGATAGAAGAGTCAAACCGACTCGGAAAAGAAAACCAATATTTTTAAAATATTTGTATTCAAAATATATCTCAACAAATAATTGGTTTAACAAAACATGTATAATGACAAAGTTTGTTTGCCTTTAGATAAGGAGTGAAATGAGCTTTACAAAATTAAAATCGGACCACTGGGTACGGAGATACGCATTAGCAAATAATCTAGCAATTTGGCGGCCATTTTCCAGTATGGCAGCCAAACGACCATGATCTGAACCACGTAACTGGTTGTTTTTTTTTAGCTCCCATAGGTGTAAATCAAAGCCCCGCAACAAAACTTTTAGGATAAAAAAGGAATAAAAATAGGAAAAAAAACTTAGGGGACATATAAGTGAACACAGCACATGGCCTAGCGCCTAGGCTAATGCTTTTAAAATTAGTTAATTTTTTTTAATTTTTGCCCCTAAAACATAAAATTTCCCAATTTTTCTCCAAAAATTTTTAAAGAGCTTAAAAAAATAACTTAGTATATCAAATTGTTTTTGTACGGTTATGGTTGGCGGAGAAGTTAACAAAATGTAAATTTAAAATCCCCATGTTATTCTTATGGAGAATATTGTAAAATGTTGCAAAGTCCTCGCCACCCTAAGTTGAGGCAGCCAAAGGCCGCGGCCTTGGGCTGCCTCAACTTAGGGTGGCGAGGACTATAGTTTGCTTGTTTATGGATTTATTTTGATAAAACTTTGCAGATTTATATATTTTATACTATACAATTAATATTTTCCTAAAAACACACTTAATTAGTTTCCTTGTAGCAGCAAACCTAGGTACTTGTTTCGTTATACCTAATGTTATTTATTAAATAGATTTAATTGAAAATCAATTAAGAGAAATAGAAATTCGTTTAGTCTACAGGTTTGCTGCAGTGGGGGTATATTGTACTACGATCGTATTTCCAAATAGTGCTTATAACCACTATTATAACATTTTTCAGCTTTAAATTTCCTATAAATTGATACCCAAAATTTTATTTTTATGAATATTAAAATTTTGACACTTTTTTCAAGATGGCGGCCAAAAAAACGTATCTTGCGCCACAGTATGGATGTATATTGTTAGTATGTTGATTAGAAGCATACTACCTACCATTCACAGCAAGAATGATTTGTGTTGCAATTAGTTCCACCCTAAGCTATATTTTCAATTATTTCTACTGCACTAATCATAGAACCAACTTGTTTAACTGAAACAGCTGTATTGCAATAAATGATTGTAAAACTTGAACGTTATTGCGATTTATAGAATCTAAAAGTTAATTAATAATAATAAATTGAAAATTATGGTTTTTCGTAAAAGAGGTAGATTAGCAAAAGGTAATGTATGGTTCTATAAAGGCAAAGAGGTTGAGATTGTTAACTCTTACAAATATCTGGGTGTCTTATTCACACCAATTTTAAGTTGGGAACAAAATTTTCAGATGGAGTCCACAGCTGCAAAATTAGTTATTCACACTGCTTGGAACAAATTAATAAACAATGACAGAATGCCTTTGTCCTCAAAATTTGTTATGTTTTAACACTGTTGTAAGACCAATATAATGTTAGGGAGGCCAGGTCAGGGGATATTTAGAGAGCGAAAAGTTAGAATCTGTACTAAAGATATTTAATAGGAAACTGTTTCAGTTGGCTTAACACACCAAATTCACTGTACTTGGAAACGGGTCTAGATAAATTACACACTTATTCTCTCTCAATGAATCCTAATTATACGTATAATAAATATATTGGGGCTACCGCCAGAGCGTTTTCCTAGAATATTAGCTGCTGAAGTGTTATGAAAAAATGTATATTGGTGTCGAGCGTGGAGATCATTAGAAATAACATTTGGCATGCAAGTGGACCTGAATTTAGATACGATTGAGGAGGCGGGGAGTGGTAGGTTAAAGTCTCAATTAGTTAGACGTAGATGCAGCAAGAGATAGCTGGATGGCTGAGTGTCTAGGCAGAGCGCGTACTTCAGCTTATCATTCTCAATACCTCGCCGTCAACTTTGACCTTGGCAACAATAGCTTCTTGGAAACTGGTTTAGACAACCGAACCATTTCTTGGATAATGAAATGTAGGGGAGAGCTTATAGATCTCAACTATAAACCATAGATTGTCGACAAAAACCACACTTGTTCCTAGTGTAATTTAAACGAGAATGAAACTTTTCACACTTTGTTGCTAGTTGCTCTGTGTTCAATGACTTGCGACTCAAGTATTTTGAAACCAAAAATACTATATGAGGAGTTTGTGTCTTATCTAAATGGGAAGGTTTGGCAGGGCCTTGGAAGTTTTTTTTTTTTTTATTTGTATGGAAACGTAGATGAGAATTAAAAGTTAGTTAGGGAATTTAATTTTTTTAATTTTGAATCTTAAAAACTGCGTTTAGATAGTAGATACTAATGTTGTGTAAACCATTTTGGATGATTTATATATATTTTAATAGACAACATAATTAAAATATGTTTATGTGTGTATATGTATATATATGTGTATGCATACATGTGTATATGTATATATGTTACCTAAAGTAAGGGGATTTTATTTTGTTTTAATGCCCTGTATGTTGATTATTTTGGACAAATATTGAATGGACATTATGCCAACCCAGCAGACGTTCGGATGACCATTGTTGTATGAGCACTATGGGACTAAATGACTGTATTTTATTTTATGTAAATTTATATGTAATATGCAATCGTGTAGGCATAATTATTATCCCCTAAGATCACAGAAACATTATCACCATCTTTAATTTATTGTAGCAAAGCCACGGTCTTGCAGAAATCATCATTGTCTCCAGTGGTCACTAAAACGTTAGGCCTAGACAATAGACAATAGACAAAAATCTTTATTGAAATATTCCTAGAGAACATTCATGCGTCAGGTACATAAAATGTACAGTATGTACGTAAACTATTACAGTAATTTACAATTACAATTAGAATTTTTTTCTTCTTTTTTCATGGTAGCTTATTGTTTAAGAATTCATCCTCAGAGTAGAACGGCCGGTCCATAAGCCATGTTGTCAGGTGCTTCTTGAGCAGATTGGGTTGTTCTCTCTTGAGGTGCTCTGGTAGGTTGTTAAAGTACAGAGCACCTTTGTAGGATGGTTTCTTCTCGTACAGACTCAGATGGTGTTGTGGGAGGGAAAAATTGGCGGCATGTCGTGTGTTGTGCTGGTGTATGTCTCTGTGTCTTGGCTGGGCTGTTTTAGTGGTGTGGATAATGACTTCTCTTATGTAGAGTGAAATTGATGTGAGAATTTTAAGGTTCTTGAAGACTTCTCGGGAACTGTCTCTGTAGTTCAGGTCGGCAAGGCATCTAATTGCTCTTTTTTGCTTTAGGAGTACTCTTTCCAGGTTGCCTTTTGATGTTCCACCCCAAGTCGCAATGCCATATCTGAGGTGGGACTCGAATAGAGCAAAATATGCAACTTTGGCTACTTCTGGGCTGCAAGCTTGCTTGATCCTACGTATAACGTAGAGACTTGAACTTAGCTTTTTGCAGAGCTGGTCTATGTGGGGTTTCCATGATAGCTTGGAGTCAATTATGATGCCTAGGTATTTTGTGGTGTTTTGTGTTTGTAGTCCCGGTATTGTAATGTCTGTGTTGTTGCGTTTGGTGGTGAAAGTCATTTGAACGGTTTTGCTTTCGTTTAGAACTAGGTCGTTGGAGGTACAGTATTGCTTTGTTCTCTGGAGTTGTGTGTTGGTTTTCTCTTCCAGATTTTCCATTGTTTTGTCCGCAAATGTGAGAACCGTGTCATCTGCGTACATGGTGGTGTGTCCATCTTCCCCAATCCAACTAGGTAGGTCATTCGTGAGAAGGAGGAAAAGGACTGGGCCAAGTACTGATCCTTGGGGTACTCCTCTTTGCACGTCTACAGCTTTGGATTGGGCCTTATACTTAGTGTTGTTCTTTATGTAGGCTATTTCCACAAGCTGTTTCCGGTTACTAATGTAGCTTTTAAA
The DNA here is from genome assembly GCF_028750875.1 of Macrosteles quadrilineatus. NCBI lineage: Eukaryota > Metazoa > Arthropoda > Insecta > Hemiptera > Cicadellidae > Macrosteles > Macrosteles quadrilineatus. The sequence continues at coordinate 82,737,895 of NW_026542594.1, read as the reverse complement.
CCATTCTGCTGCTCTTCCTCTCACGCCTAGTGTTTCCAGCTTGAGTAGAAGAAGTTCGTGGTTTAGGCAGTCGAAAGCTTTACTAAAATCTAGGAAGAGGCTTGTTGAAGTGCTGCCTTCTTCTAGTTGGTCTAGTATGTGCTCCGTCAGTTGTATTAAGGCTGTGGCTGTCGATCTGCCTTTGATAAATCCATGCTGTTGACTATTGAGAAGGTTGTGTTCTTGAAGATGGTGTAGGAGTTGGGCTAGTACTATCTTTTCGATTATTTTTGAAAATGTTGATATTAGGGAGATTGGCCTGTAGCTGTTTCTTTCTATCGTTGGTCCATTTTTGTATTTTGGGTAGACTTTAGCTATTTTTAATTTATCTGGGAATTTTCCTTGTGAGAGTGATTTATTTATGAGGTCTGTCAGGGGTATTACTATTTCATTTTTACAGTTTTTTAGAAGTTTAGCTGATACCTCATCAGTTCCGGATGAATTTTTCATCTTTAGAGATTGAATGGCCTTTTGCACTTCTTCTTGTGTGACCCGTCTGAACTGGAGTGTGTGATGTGTTGCTGGTAAGTGGTCTGTTAAGGCATTGGTTCTAGAGTTATTGTTATTTTGGAGTGTTCGGTCGGCTATTGATGAGAAAAAATCATTAAAACAGTTTGAAACTTCTATTGGGTCGTCTATTGTTTTATTGTTGACTTGAAGATGGATTTGGTTTTCAGTATTTGATCTCGCTTCCCTTTCTCGGTTTATTGTTTGCCACAGTGCTTTGGACTTGTTTTCAGCCTGGTTTATGTGAGCTGTGTTGTTTTCTTTCCGAAGCATTTTCAAATGCTGGTCGTACTCCCTTTTTTTAATAGTTGTTCTGGCTTTGTCTTCCATAAGTCCGGTTGTTTGCTCCTTTTCTAAGGCCTTTATATATTCATTTTTAAGTCTAGCCGATTCTTGATTCCAACACTGTCTCCTTTTATGTTGTTTAACTCTTGACGTTTTAAGAGGGCAGGCGTGGTTTAGTGTTGTCTGGATGATGTTGCTGAAATTGTTGTAGGCTTCATCTACGTCATGAGTTTGTATTATAGTTTCCCAGTCTTGTTCTTGTAGCTGTGTCTTAAAGTTATCTATTGTTGTTCTGTTGAAGATTCGTTTATTTTCTTTGATGTTGTTGATGATCGGTTTTCTAGTGATGATTTTTGCGATTTGTGCGGTATGGTCAGATAGTCCTGATGTTATAACTGAGGTTTCTATTTGTTGATTATCAATGTTTGAGCATATCCAGTCTATTGATGTTTCTGAGTCACTTGTAATTCGAGTGGGAGGTAGCCTCAGTCTTGAGATATTGAAGGAGGTTAGGAGTTCTTCAATTTTTTCGTTTTCATTGTCATCAACTAGGTTGTTTACATTGATGTCTCCCATTATTAATATTTGCTTATCCGTAGTGAGCACTGTTTCCAGTTGTTCAGAGAGTATATCGATGGCTTGGTCTAGGTTTGCACTTGGTGGCCTGTATACTCCGAGGACTAGCAGTGGATTCCTGTTTAGCTTCAGTTCAAAGAGCACAGTTTCGTAAATTAGTTCTGTTTCCTCGCTACTTGTGCATATGAGTGATACATGCTTTTCCCAGCCACTTCTTACATAAGCAACCACTCCTCCTTTGTCATGGGATTTCCTTGAGAAGCCTCCAATAAGTGAGTAATTTTCTACCCACGTGTTTTGCAAGTTTTGTTGTGCTACGCCGTGCTCTGTTATTAACATCAGGTCCGGGTCTTCATCTTGGAGGAAGTGTGCTAGTCTATCAGTTTTTTTAGATAACCAATTTATGTTTTGGTGTAGAATTTTAAGTCCTTGTTGGCTATTAGGTGTTTGGAATTTTACTGTACGGAGTGTCGGAGGGGATGTGTTACATCTTTGAGCTGGTTTTTGTGCTTTTCTCTGGGATGATGGTGTTCTTCTAAAAAATGATGTTGGGAGGTGGGAGTGTTTAGGGGTTCTTGTGTGCAACTTTGGTTTTTGTTAGTTTGTAGTGTGTTTTTATACTTTGGGAGGGGTGGTTCTGCGATTTTCTCAATGTTGATGTGGTATTTGGAAAGTTCCTGGGAGCTAAGCAAGTTTGCTTGTTGTATCCAACGGCCTAGTTTATCATTACTGCTGGGTGTTATGTAAAGGAATGAGTGTGTGTGCCTTGAGATAGCAACGATGCAGTGGTGCTGCGATTCATAAATTTCTTCTCTTTTAGCAGATGTTCGTATGACAGCTATGTTTTCTGCTTGCCGTCCTTGAAATTCATGTATCGTAGATGCGTTGAAACCTAGCTTGTTTAGTTCTCTTTTCTCAGCTTGTTTGAAGACCAAGCATTTGTATTTATTTTTGTTGAGAGTGAGGTTCAGGCTTTCTAGTCCCTGATACTGCTGTGTCGCCATTTCTTTCTCTGTCTGGTTGGTGGTTTGCATTCCTTGGCTGTAGAATTTTGAGAGGATGGCTGTGGTGCTCTTTGTGCATCTGTATGTGGTGTTTAGTATTTTTGTTGTTGTGGCTATTTCTGTAATGTTGTGGTATTTAACTTCTAGGTTCTCTGCTCTGTTTATATATGGTATTTGGTTCATGTCGCCAATAAGCAATACTTCTTTAGCAGTTGATAAAATGGCTGCAAAGAGTATTTCTCCGGCATGCATCATTAGGGCTTTGCCGATGAAGAGCCTGTTATAGGTGTTTCCTCTCTTAAGATGTTGGGTGGAGTTTATTATGAATGAATGCACGGTTCTGAAGGTGTCATTGCATTTTGCCTGGCTATGGTCTGGGTGGTTGGTTTTGTATCTCTGTCGGAAGTCCATTGCCGCATCTCTTGTAGGAAACAGGATGAGGTCCCCTGTAGCATAGTTGTTGAGTAGGAAAGTTGTTTTCCCAAATCCTGGCACACCTTGGACTAAGTTCAGTTTAGTGTTGTATGAGTTTTTAATGTCAATGTGTTTTGTGCTATTATAGAGATGTAGTTCGTTTAGGAGTATTGTCTCGTCTGATACTAAGATGTTTTGATTAATTGCTATGTTGTTTGGAGCAGTTGCATAATTTCCATTACCTTTCCTCAGTAGTTGCACTAGACGTGCTCCATCGAAACCAAATTGGTAAGGTGTTGGGTGTGTTGTTTCTTGTTGGGTGAGGAAGTTTCCAGTGTTCAGGTTTATGATGGCGTATTTGTTTTTGGTTCTATTGCAGAAGTCTTGGAGTTTAGGGTCGTCTTTTTGGAGGCTGCTTATATTGTACTCCTTGTATATGGTGTTAAGGTGGTGTAGCAACATCGATTCTTTTGACTTCCAAAGTTCTCTTTGCTCAAGCATCGCTGCTTGAGCGAAGCTTTCCTCACTGTTGGATGGTAGACATGGAGGTTGATAGGTGTTAATTCCTGTGTACGTTCCCCGAGTTGTTCTCCAAGTACTGTAGTACGAGGTTTTTTCTTTTCCTGGGAATATTTTTGCTATTTTCCTTTGTACCCTGTCTGTAGATCAATAGGTCAATGTAGGTCAATGAGATCATCAATAATTTTTTTGTGGTCTTTTGTTTGTGTATAGTAGGCATTACATGAATATTGTAGTAGTATTTGTATTATTTTTTTTAAGGTGTAGTTTGCTGAGGCTGGCAGTTTCTATGAATTCTTCGAGTCTGATAGAGAAAAGTACTGGGAATTTTATACAATCGTTTGCCAATTCAAGGAACCGGAACAGTTTCCTCTTCCAATTGCCATTTATTCCTGTTGAGCATATGACAATGTGAGTGTTGTCCTCGTTCTCTTGAGCTGTAATAAAGTTGTTAAAGGATAGGTTTCTATTTTGTAGTCTCCTGATTATAGTAGGTCTAGCTTCGGGTGGCAGTGTTTTGTATTCACATGATGTCAGGTGTTGTGTGTCAATAAGGTGGATGCGGCATGTGTGCTGTAGATCCTCATCTGTCATTAATTGTGTGCTTATCAGCGGGGTATCTTCTGGTGGAAATGCAAAAATCTTTTGTCCTTCGAGGCTACGATGGTCTTCCTCTGTAATCATAGATACTCTGCCGCTGTTTGTGTTCACAGATTTACTCCTAATGAATTTCCCTGGATGTGCTCTTGTTTCGGTGGATTCAGCATCTTCATCGTCACTGAGTGGAATAAGAGAGGCTGTTTGGCCCAGGTCCAGTGTGGAATTGATTGTTGTGTTTTCAATCAGTTTTTTTGGCGGGGTTTGTCTGTTTCCCTCTGTATTAGGTGTATTCAGTTTTTTGGGCGGGGTTTGTCTGTTTCCCTCTGTGTTCGGTGTATGCAGTTTTTTTGGCGGGGTTTTTCTGTTTCCCTCTGTATTAAGTGTATTCAGTTTTTTTGGCGGGGTTTGTCTGTTTCCCTCTGTATTAAGTGTATTCAGTTTTTTGGGCGGGGTTTGTCTGATTCCCTCAGTTTCAGTCTGTTTGTGACAGCAGTAGTTTTTTGTCTCTTTTGTGTCTTGAGTTCTCTCTTTTTAGTTGCTTTTTATTCAATTTTTCCATATTCCCTTCTAAGGCCTTGATTTTATTTTTTATGTGTAGTAGTTCTGTGTATATCGTTGTGTTTGGAGTTGACGGGAGTGCATCAGAGTTGGGTTTCAGAGTCTGTGTATATTGGTCTAGCTGGGTTTCTATCTATGACAGGCTTATTTTGTTCAAGTTCTTTAACTTTGTTTTGGAGTTGTTTGATGTTTGTTTCATATCTAAGGATAGTTTCAGTACTCTCCTTGTCATGTTCCTCGAACATTTTTTCTAGGCTATATCTCATTTGTTTCTCCTTTATCAGTGCTTTATCTAGTTCATCTGTTTTTTCAATGAGGGAGTTATATTTGAATAGGATGTTTTCCTTTTCAATAATGCATTCCTCTAGTTGCTGTTGGTATATTAAGGAATGGTCTTTGGAGTTTTTCAATTCCTTTATTTCATTTTCTAGAATAATGTACTTGTTTGTCATAGCTACTAAGTTTTGTTTGAGTTCTTTATTCTCCATTAGTAGCGCGCTGCCAACCTCGGATGCTAAAGATAGTGATGTTTCAAGGTCAGCTGATTCTATGTCACTTAGGTTACTAATCCATTGCTCTAGTTCGTCTACACTGGGGTTTTGGACTTTGGTGTCTTCGGTACACGAATTACATTTCCAGCTTTGTATCTCTAGGTTCGTAAGCGTTTTCAGTTTTTTATCTGTCCATTTCAGGCATTTGGAGTGATACCATTGATTGCACTCTCCGGTACACAGAATGCCTTTGTGTTTAACCCCTATGTTGCATATTCCACATGGATATTTTGACATGATTTATGGTGGTTTCTGATTGTCACTTTTTTAGGGGGGTTTAGTTTTTGGTGGTTGTAAAATAAATTTCTTCTTGGTTTGGTCAAATTGTTTAAGTGTTTTTTATCAGGAATATTATGTCAATTGATAACATATGTGCAGTCTTGCATTAGTGATTTGAAAGCACAGCTCAGCTATGTTGGCATTGGTCAGTTATTAGCAGTATTTTGAGTGGGTTAGCAAAGATGGAATGTGCTGATTGTGCTCTGTCAGCATTACTTGTCACCAGCTGTCACAGTTTTAATTGGTTTATTCTAGTTCTGTAAATAGTGTATTATTCATAATATCTTAGACTTTTTCAGTTTATACTGTCAGAAGATTATACAAATTTATTTTGGTGCTTGATTCAATATTTTAAAGCTGAGAGCAAGGTATGTTGGTGAGTTGTAAGCACTTGTGCAGCAAATTTGTTTTCAGATTGAATCTACTCTTTAGGTATGTAGGTCTTAGTTTCTCATGATTTTTGTGTACTTACAGTTGATGAGTACAGTTTTGTGTGAAGTTATGTAGGTAATTTGTTGGTTTTACCACTTAATTCACTGAAATAATGGGGAGCACTAGTACAGTTGGTGATGAGTGTCCGCCATCTTGGATGGGAGCCTATTATCGTCCTCCGCAATCGCACTAAAAGCGTGAATTATTTTTCTAAATTTCAGTAGAAATCTAACTATCCTATTTTTGTTCGTCCGAATGTAACTTTCCTGATTGATCCAATAATTGGAATTCTTCAGTATTAAACAAGATAGGTAACTCTTTAATTGGATATAGTAATTATTGCAGTTTTTAACCATGTTGCAGATGTTTAGAGGCCAGTATGACAGATGTGGAGCGAGAGACAGTTGAACGGAGTCGGGCAGATAGAAGTCTCTTTGTACAGGAACTGGTGCTGACAACACTGAGCGATGTGGCTCGCTCTGAGCAGAAGATGGTGTGTAATACTGTGGCCCGAGACTACCCGAGGGGTACAGAGAGTGTGGTACCCAAGCGTCCTCAACCCCGTAGTCGTCCTCAGGCCCCTCCTCCCACCCTACGTCCCACCCCTCGCCATCACCCCGGCACTGGCACCATCAGGGAGGTTGTCACTGCACCTCCTCCACCCTCGTACGCCGGAACTGCACGGCGAAAACCTGTACGTCCTGTACAAGCCTCGGAGCCCCCACCCTCCCACTAACGTATTTACCGTTCCTCTATTCTAGTCCTCTACCCTCTACAAATTGTACGGAGGAATATTTTCTGTAATATTGTATTTAACTAACCGCTCTGTATAGAATCAAATGGATACGATTGACTGTTTATATTGGTGAAACAAATCGACCGATTCGATTTGAATTATAGTTTGAGTGTGTGTGTGTATGGTGCGTGGTGCCAGTACAGTCGTGGAGTTGCCTTAGAAGAGATGAAGCAGCCGTGCGATCGGAGATACAATCCAGCAGTTTTGTTTTGATATTGGTTCAACCTTACAAACTCTTAAAATACAATTGGCCTATCACAATGATTTTTAATTGTGCAATCGTGATATAATTTATTTTCAAATTGTTTTTACAAATAAAATATATAAATAAGTTTTAGATTGCTTTACCGTTTTCTCTTGTTGGTATATTATGATGTTGATTTGTTTATTATACGGCCGTAAAGTTGTAGGTAGCTGATTATTAAACAACTGCTAAATCACTGGAATTACTTTATAAATATATTTAAAAAATGTTGTCATGTTTTATTTCATCCTCTCAGCCAGTTTATTTATTTATTTATTTCCTCTCAACGGTTACACCATTTTACAGCAAATACATGACTACCGAACAACCAATAATACTGCAACACTGCAGTATATATAATGATGTTGACGTGCTAGTTTCTAATAGATCACAAAAGTACTAAAGCAACAGTAACTATAACAATTAATTAGTGATGGGCGGATCCGGATAAGAAAATGTCGGTACTGGATCCGGATCTTGAAAAATTCGGATCCGGATCCAGATACACACTGTCATAATGGCGGGTTAAAAAATATAATTAACAGAATGCCAATTTAAATCATACCATACAACAGGATGACTTGAGGCCTGTGGAGTGACTTGAAACTATAAGCTAAAAAAGTTTTTTACACTTTTTTAATTTTTTAACTACCAATAAATTACTTGTACACTTAAACTTTTTTTGAAGCCTAATACCTTAGCTTCAATATGGTACAATAATATCTTCAATTGAAACAAAATTAAATGTAAAAAAAATAAAATTTAAAAGCCAAAGAGTTTCCCAAAAATTTTAACCCGAATAATATTATACTTTTTTTCAGAACAATGACCCCGTGAAACCTGTGGCATTTTTTCCCCTCTTTTTTCAACTTCTTAAATTACATTATCAGCATAGTTTTATCTCTTATCTATGATAGGATTGTCATAAACCTCGTCTTATCAAAACTCAACATAATTTTCCTGTCTTTGGGTGACTTGATACCACAGTGGCTGTACATGATAGATGCTCTTCTTACAATAATTTTAGTTTCTGGGGAGGACTACAAAATAACTTCAATGTCAATGAGTGGCCAAAACCTTTTTAAATGGCCTACCAATAAAGATGTATGCTGGTATAACAAATGTGATATAAAAGAACCAATTACACCTCAATTACCCATTTAGCCCAGTCAATAAACGTTTTTTATCGCAACTAAATGGTGGAAAGCTGGACTTTTTATATGTGATAGAACCATATGAGAGGTTTATTTTCCCAAAAGTCCCCACTTCTACCCCTTGAGCTTTCCCCCCCACCCTCCTCCAAACATAGAAATTGCAGTGTTTTACTTAATTGGTCATAATTTGAATGCTATGTAAGCTATCGAGCTGCAATTTGTTTTGTTTTATTTCTGATTAGTTTTCCTACAACTTTTGTATTTACAAAATTTTTCTAAAACCAATACTTAGGGAGATATAAAATTTAAACTTCGTTAAAAGCTTTGTTTCAGAGTGCAAAATTTTGTTTTTCTCTATTTATACTTGTAATTAGATATAATATTCAAATATGGTACAAACAAAAGTTTTAGTACGTTTTTCAAGGTTTACAAATATATTATTGGTTAGTCATCTAGGTGACCGGGTGAAGAGCTGGGCGTCGGCAAAGAGAGCGCGTGCGGGCTAGTTGAACACCTCTGCGCTGCGTCATCGCATCTAGCCCAGCCAATAAACGCACAAACTGCCTTTTTTTGTAGCTAAATAGTGGAAAGCTGAGTTTGTTATATGTGATGAAACCACTTAAGACGTGTATTTTCAAAAAGTTTACGATTCTCCACCTTGAGCTTTTTCCCCCAACCCCCTCCAAACCTGGAAATTACAGTCGTTCACTTTACTGGATATAATTCAAATTTGTATTATTTGTAATTAGTTTATCTTCAACTTTTGTACTAAATGTTTTCTTATAAAACTATATCCAAAGAGATATAGCATTTTAACTTTTTTTGATAATGTTTATGTTTTAGAGTACACAATTTTGTTTTACCCTCTATATATTTTTTCCAAATAAAATACGCATAATGTGTCAGAAAAAAAATGTTAGTATGTTTCTTAAGGTTTATAAATATATATATTTGGTTAGTCATCTGAAATAACTGATGTAGTGTGGGCGTTGGCAAAGACAGCGCTTGCAGGCTTCTTAAAGCATCCGCGCAGCCCCGCCCGTCGATGCATAAGGACCGGCACCGCTAAGTTCTCAACTGTTTCATACAAATCCTAAGACTTCCTAATTTGAAGCCTAATTTACTACCAAAACAATCTGTTTCCAAGCTAAACCGTGACTAAATGAAGCATCTCACTGTCAGTATAAAGTTTTCGTCGACCCACTAATCCTTGATACAAACTGCGTCCTATTATTGATATGTCCCTCTCTTCACGCTTCCCACTAGCAAGGGTAAGCTTTCTGCTCTGCCATGATTTGTAAGCCTGTGTTAAAATAATATCACGAACAACGTAGAAAACTGTCGGTAATATTTATAAGCCATTTTTAATCATGATAATGAATATACAAATTAAAACAAGGTCAATGTTAAAACTAACTTTTTTATTAAGTCTATATATATAATAGAGGAGATTTTAAAACCCTTAAGGCTGAGCGTCTACCTCTGTAGCAAATTAAATCCGCTAGGCAGCGTGGAGGTCGCCGTTGCGAGCGCGCTGCATGCGTGTGTGTATCTTCCTTCTCTCTCGCACTCTGACTCACCACGCCATTGCCATTGCTTTCGCTTTGCGTCGCCGTACCGGCCAACCTCCCTAGTCCCTGCCTGCCTAGCCACTGCTGTCTTGTCTCATTCTACCACTGATGGCCTAGTTCAGTTGCCTATAATCAACCTTGATGTTTGACAAGATACTAACGTTATAGAAATATTTTATTTTATTGTATGTCTAAATTTATCTAAAATTAGTCTAAAGTTATCTAAATGGTTTTAATTATGTCTAAATTTTAATTTGTTCAACTGCTGTAACAACTACTGTATTTCTATCAATACAGTATTAATGCTAACAGTAAAATACAGTATTAAATAACTGTATATTACTGAAAAAATACACAAACACATAGACAGACACCATCATAGTGTTATATAGCAGTAGTAGTAAAGGTATATTTCGTTTACTTACATATATAGTTGTAGTAGTAGAGGTATATTTTGTTTACTTACATTTCCAACTTTCGTCTCGTGCTTGTTGTATTTGTTATGACCCATCATTGGTATATCCATAATACTAAACATTTCTTCTACTTGTGAAAAACCAATTCCAACTGACATGGCTCCCCACACCAATGCATCATTTATTTCCATCTTTTGGTCAAGAGGCTCTGACGTGACAACAAATTCTTTATCACAATTGTGACAAAAATACGTCCAACTGCTAAATAGTCCATTGGAGACCTCTCTACGGAATTCATATTTTCCCATTGTACAAACCTTAGGATGGTTCGATATAATGCACATCTGTTCCATCACGTGTTTTACATTGACTATGCGACGACCAGATAGTTCAAATTGTGTCTCTGTCGGTGTCGGACAATGTTCCACAATCAAAGGTGGAAAGTCAGCTTCATCATCATCTGCGTTTGAATCACTTGTACATACTATGTGTTGTTCTTGATCGTCGTCCATACTATAGAACAGAAAAATAAACTACCTTGGTTTAAAGTTATTTGGACTTGGAAGGTTATCAATAAAGACTATATAATTACTAAACAACATTCGGGGGCTAAATCTGCATTACATACAACCAAATTTATCTACATGCAAATCACTTCGATGCTCATTCTGTAGTGGTAGGTATAACCAGTATAATCCAAAAGAGCACTTTAAAGAAAAAATTCGTCTTAAAAATTGTCTGAAATTATTTTTGCACAGTTTAATTCTAAAAGTTGTGTTGTTACTCTTGCTACTGCAGTTGTATGAAGGTATGCATTTCCATATCTGTTCATTGGTTAAACATTTTCCAACATGAAGTACCTGCCCACTACCTCACGTCTAACCATATAGAGGTAAGGGGTTCATACATTTCATTACATATTCATAATATGGATATTCATACATTGACTTGGACAACCATAGTAAATAAATAGTTATGCAACTTTTTCTTAAACTCACCTTTGGTTGATTACTTCTTTGTGCCTTGTAGAAGGACCTTCTTCCATAAGTCTATTGAAGATTGATTCGGAATCCTCTAACTGAACAACATCATTGTTATCACTCGAAACTAGTGACTCGTTTTCGCACCTCTTGTTTTTCCAAAACAACCTTTTTACGAGGGATTTCTTTGTCCTTTTACACTTAAAGCTCTTACGAGGCGAGGCATCTTTTATCTTTATAAAGAATCTAAATTAATTTCAAATAAAACAAAGTGCCTGTTGTATAACACTGGCCTGCCAATAACACGTCCAAATATTTCTACATACAAGTGATATCTGAATACGTATAACATTAACAATGATAAAATAAATAGAAATTTAAAGACGTAAAAAGATCACATAACCATACACTGACGGTGACAGTACGACCACGTGGTGTCAGTGAAAAGACGAGCGCAAGGTTAGTAAAGGAAAGGAGCACGCAGGTGTTGCCGATCGATAGCGCGGGGGGAGAGGCCGGCGCGTGCGAGTGCGGGCGTCTATAAAGCCGTTCTAGTGTGCGTGCCGGGGTTTCTTGACCGTTTTACATCGCTTTAAAAGTACATACACCATGGCCTTATAATAAACGGATACATACAAAGAATATGCTTAACGGTTAAAACATAAAAGCCCCGACATCTTAAGTTATTTTTAAAAATTATAAGTTAGGGATTTCCATGTAAAAATAGCTTTTAACTGTGGGTAAAAAAAAAAATATGTATTTCAATTTTTAAAAATTATGTCGAGCTTTGTTGTCACTAGTACAGTATATAAAATATTTTTTAATAATTTTCGCACTTCCCGTTTTTGAGATTTGTATGTTCCTTTATGGCTAAAAATCCGACATTTGACCTTCAATTTTTCCTAAACCAAAACTCCAAAAAAATTGGTTATTGCTGATAACTCATTCTAAAGGTCCAACTAAAAATATAACATCAAAATAAAAAATAAATAAAATGCTCACATTTTTAGACGCACAGCCTTAATAAGCGCCTTCATCTTTTTTAGCGATGTTAAACGTTTGCATAATGTCTACCACTAACTAATAAAGAACTATTATGCTGACTCATTTTTAAGATAACATGAAAACGATCAAATATTAGAGAACAGAACGTCACCAAGATTATGAAAAAAAACCCAATTTGATTGACACCTCTTCACAATATGTCAAGAAAGAAAATTTGAATAATTTGCCTGTATGTATCCTGTAAATAGTCTTGCCTGCATGTATGGGGACACAAATACAGTTTTTTACTTACTTATTTATAACTTTTGGATATATACCTTATTACATTAATTAATTGGAAAGTAAATAAAAGAAAATACGTCTAATAGCCTAACACTTAAAACATAAATTTACACTTAATAATGTTACTCACAATACTGTAAATATACATAAAAGATGGTAAGTGGTGGTAGATTTCGATTCGACACTGCAATCATCCTCAGACCCATAGGCGAATGGGGTCATCTCATCATTGGGTTCAGTATGTTTCTTACCCAGCTTTATGTAATGTAATATATGTATCCATGTATATTATTGTGTAGCCGTTGACAGAAATAATCAAATAAATTATTATTTGAAATGAGGAACGAGTTAAGACTTAACAATAAATTTAAGAAATGTACATATAATTAGGTTAAATCTAATTATTATTTTTTTACAGTTTACTGTTTAGATCTTTACTGACCGCGAGGCGCAGTTAGTATAAATCTTGCGGAACAAAGCGAGTCCCATTGGTGGTAGATAATGGAAAGCACATTGTAACGTAAGGAAGAGCAAAGAGTATGTTTATAGTGATTTTTAAAGTGTTTATTAGGCCTAGTGTTCTATACCTCAATCTATCAAGCTTCCGTTGGTCAAAGATTAAGAAATCAAGTATTACAAGTATTGCAAGTATAACAAGTAAGTAGGTAGAGATTAATTTACCTGAACCAAAACTGGTTATAAAAAAGTAAATTATTGGGTTCCATCTAAATAACAATTGTTTTTGTAGTTCGCGGTTAAGCTTGGATACAGATTGTTTTGGTAGTAAAGTACAAAGTACAACGCTTTAGCATTTGTATACAACTTTTGAGAACTTAGCAATGTCAGTGCCTACGACGTGACGCATCGACGGGTGGGGCTGGGCTGCGCAGATGCTTTGAAGAAGCCTGCACGCGCTCTCTTTGCCGACGCACCACACTATATAGTGCACCACACTATACATCGTTCGTTCAGACGACTAACCAAATATATATTTATAAACCGTAAGAAACATACACACAATTTTTGTTTGAAACATTTTGCACATTTTATTTGGAAAAAATATATAGAGGGTAAAACAAAATTGTGTACTCTAAAACATAAACATGATCAAAAAAAGTTAAAACGCTACATTTCTTTGGATATAGTTTTATAAGAAAACATTTAGTACAAAATTTGAAGATAAACTTATTACAAATAATACAAATCAAATTTCACTACGATGGCATGCGTAGAATTTGAATTATATCCAGTAAAGTGAATGACTGCAATTTTCAGGTTAGGAAGGGGTTGCGGGGAAAAACTAAAGGGGGAAAATCGGGAACTTTTTGAAAAAAAACGTCTTAAGTGGTTCCATTACATATAACAAACTCAGCTTTCCACTTTTTAGCTACGAAAAAAGGCAGTTTGTGCGTTTATTGGCTGGGCTAAGCTTTTAACAAAGTTTAAATTGGTTTTAGAAAAATGTTGTAAATACAAAAGTTGTAGGAAAACTAATCAGAAATAAAACAAAACAAATTGCAGCTCGATAGCTTACATAGCATTCGAATTATGACCAATTAAGTAAAACACTGCAATTTCTATGTTTGGAGGGGGGTGGGGGGAAAGCTCAAGGGGTAGAAGTGGGGACTTTTGGGAAAATACACCTCTCATGTGGTTCTATCACATATAAAAAATCCAGCTTTCCAGCATTTAGTTGCGAAAAAGGGTGTTTTATTGCATTCATTGACTGGGCTACATTAACGCAAGGGGAACGTTCGCAGTCCCCCGAGATTAAAAAATGGAGGCTGAATGACAAAATCAATTATTAAATGTGTTTAAGAAGCCCTGTAAATGTGTATATAATTAACAATTTAGTTAAGTTACTTTAAAGCTGACAGTTATTGAATTTTTTAGAAAGAAACATTTTTAAATTTAGACCACTTTTTCAAGTATTATAACTGCGGCGACGTGACAAATTGCGACATTTCACTAAGAAGAACAATTTAAATTATGTAAGTTAATTAAAATTTTGGTTATTATTTTGTTTGAACACACCACTTAGGCCGGGCGCCAAACGGGTTGAGTATGCACTGAAAGTCTGACAAAATTTGACTTTTGATTATTGTTGGGTACATCTAGTAGATGAAAAAAATTGATGATGTCACATTTCTAGGGTGGTCACAACTCGGGAGGGAGGGGGAAGTTACGCGCGTCAGTGGTTTACGTTTCCGCGATAACTCTCAAACGGTAATGATAGAAAGGTGGTTTAACTGTCTATCTACGCCTAAATATATTGTCCTTCAAAAAGGTTATTTACAACCTTTCTTCTATCTCTTATGCTTTAGGCCCCAATCAACATTTATTGCAAAAAGGAAAATTTAAAACTACTTTAAAATCAAATATTGAAAATATTGTACGCGTTTAAGACAGTTACAGAATATTTATGGTTAGAAAAACTAACAAGTAGTACAACAACACCAAGTTTAAGGAAATCTGTGCAAAAACAACAGAGCTACGTTTAATTCTGTAAGAGTAAACGTGGAAAATTCGTAGTAGTAGCGAGGCGCGCCATGGATAGTACGTAGCCCACAGTCAATATAGGTTTGATATTGTAAGTAATTATGGGAAAGCTGGATTTTTCTATGCTGTTAGACCATGTTGAGATGAGCATTTTCCCAAAAGTCCCCACTACTCCCCCTTGTGCTTTTCTCTACCCCCCCCCCCTTTTAGATAAATTTACAGTTTCCTCGAAATGTAGCTATAACTTTAAAACGGGTAAGGATAACAACGCAATCTTTTATTAGTAATTTTGCGTTAAGATTTTCTACAAAAAGTGTATTTACCATGTTATCCTAAATAGTCATAGTTTCGACAAATAAAAATAACATAAACATGGGAGAAAGTATGTATCAGAATACTGAAGAAGAAAAAGTGTTTATTGAAATAAAATATAAATACAGTGTTTTTACTTAAACACAAAGAACAATGGTCAAAGTCCATGTGTTTTGTGGTTGAAATACTGATTTTAAAATACTAGGTGAAACCCGTCGAAATTGACGGTTACTTTCAAGGCTTACGATAATTCACCTAACTGTGATAAATTGGGTGAAATATAGGCTACATATTTTGAGCATTTAGCATTGTTTAAAGAATAATAAGAGTAAAAACAATAATGATATTAATTGCGTTAGTTGCCGAATTAGGTTGATCATTCAATGAATAAAATATTCCCCATACCGTACGTCATCGGAGTTATTACAGTATTAGAATGTTATCTGGTATCTCTTCCTTTGGAAGAACCTTTAAATAGTATTAAAATAGTATTGGTCGTTCTTTTGTAGTTAAACACTTCCGTGATTTCATCAGTGTAATATGATTTTATTTGAAAAGAAAAATTTTGTTGGGAAGACATATTCCAATTTCAAAGGGAGGTATATCCGTTACAGTGTAAGTTTGATTTTTCCTTCATCAGGTCGCGTCAGTTCATATCAGTTCATAATCATACTTCTGTGCCAACGAATGAACCCTCTAGCTTACTTTTGAGAAATTTATTTTAGGGTTACTGTTGAAGCTGGAATTTCTTGACATGGGGGATGTCAGTTAGTTGTCTCAGCCTTATCAATAACATAAAGTTGTCAATATAATCTCTCTACGGAATGTTAGGTGTAGTGTAATACTTGAAGTGAAGTTGGATTTTATTCTTGAACTGTTAGGGGCCTCCTAGTTCATACGGCCTTTCGACTTTATTGGCAGCAAATAATGCAAATGACATAGCAAAGGAACATTTCCAAAAACAAAAAATACTGTAAATTGGCTGTTACGTATACATTGACGTTTACATATTGTTAATCAACGTATCTTATAAAGGATTATGTGATCTAGTTTAAAAGAAATATGACCTTTCTGTCATGACAGTAGCTGCATAAATAGTATTTTATCTCTGTACCATATCTTACAGCCAAAAGGTCGTGTTATTTTCAATAATGTTACCAACCCAGTAGTGCGCCAAAGTCCGTAATATAGGCAGGTGCAAATAATTTGTCAAGATATGTACCATTTTAGGCAAGGTTTCTATGTTTGGATTTTATTAGACACGATAAGAGCAGATATCTCTACATAAATATTTGACATGTGTAGAATAATATGATAAAATGTAGGCAAAAGCGGTGAAAAAGGCAGACACCATCCAGTACAATAGATATAAGATAGTTCAATAAGAAATAATTTAAGAATTGCTGTGATAAAAGGATTTTGCACTGATTCCGTAATGGAACGTTACATTGCAAAACATGGCATGATAAAGAAAACGATCAATTTTAAAATAAGAAAATAACTTTGCAAAATACTTATTTGGTAGAATTCAGTAACTCCCATTAAATGGGTGTTGTTTGAAATACAATTAATTTAAAAATGAACAGCTGTTCATTAAAAAGTATTATTCACATGGCCAAAATGTAAACGACTCTGTGGAGGGATCTTTAAAGGCTTCTAGGGCAGAGTCCTAAGGGATTTTGCTTAGTTTTTCTTTTGATAACTCATCTACATACCAATACCTTTCTTTGGACACCCCTACCAAGTTTCTACGCCCAGCCGTTCTCTCAAATTAGTGGGGACAAAGTTTCAAATTAAATATTTAGACTCCCCCATGTTAATCTTATGGGAGAAACTCCAACTTTGATGGCCTATGGGGCAAAGCCCGAGGATTTTTATTACAGGAATTGGTGAAAGGGGGCGTCTACACAAAAAATACTTAATTTTGACACGTCGTTTGTAAAAATCCGTCCATTATTAACGGAGGAGTAATGTTTTGTAGAAATCGCCTTCACGTATTATATATAAGGATTGTAAAACACTTTTAAAAAGTCCATGAATCACATACAATCATTCATAAAATAAACTGATTTCCACAACAAAATATACACAAATAACACTACATACTAAATAAGATCAGATAACAAATAAATCAAAAATAAAATTGAAATGTAGCCTACCGAGAATCTGAATTTTTCCTACAAACAGTTAATAATTCATAAAACAAGACTGTTACTTTTATAATTTACTTTAATGAATACTTGTCTTAACAAACAATATTTTATTAATTTTCCAAATTACATAAATTTTTCCCACTTTTGTATTGATATCTCAATTCTTAAATTTAATAATTAAACTCCATTATCAATTCCCACCTTTTACTCCAGGCCCCTTTAAGATAATTTCCAAGTGCCCGCCAATCTTTGCCATTTTAAAAATTCAAAAAACTCATATTCATTGAAGCATTTTTTTATTGGACATTCTGCTATAAAATTGTACACCGTTTCATCCCGGTTGAGATTACATAGTGAACATACATAAATTAGATTTTCCATATAGAGTTAACTTTTTATTAGACGATCCCATTTATTTGTGAAAAATATTTTTAAGGACTGTTACGAATGAAAAATATATATCCACCATTTTCCAATATGGCCACTAACTTTGTTATTTCTTATGGAATACACTGCATTTTAGGATTGTTTAAGAATTTAAATGTCATTTTAAAACGTTTTTATTCGTGACATTTTTTACTCTAAAGCTACTCCTTTTAGAAGTTATAGGACTCTGTCTTGTCTTTGTGACATTTTTTTCTCTAAAGCTACTCCTTTTAGGAGTTACAGGACTCTGTCTTTTTTGTGCACCGCAACAATGAAAAAATTACGTATATTATGGTTTTTGTATTTAAATTGTTATCTTAAAATTAAAAAATTATCTTAAAGAGATGTGGAGTAAAAGGTGGGAATTGATAATGGAGATTAATTATTAAATTTAAGAATTGAGATTTCAATACAAAAGTGGGAAAAATCTATGTAATTTGGAAAATTAATAACATTTTGTTTGTTAAGTATTTATTAAAGTAAATTATAAAAGTAACATTCTTGTTTTATGAATGACTAGCAGAGTACCCGTCCTTCGTACGGGATTGGCACATAAGTTTACAATGCTTATTACATTTATACTCAAGCTTTGCGTTAACAATAGGTGAGGACCCAGTTTGATAAAATTTTCTTCTTTAAATTTACAGTATATAGTATTACACATTTACCATAGCCATAATGTACTACCACTTCAGCTAAACAATTAGAGAAAAATAAATTATTAAAGATTTGCAAAATATCACAAATTATTTATGAAATTAAAAATACCCCCGCCGCAGCAAACCTGCAGACTAAGCGAATTTCCATTTGACTGATTGGATTTACACTGAAATGTCTACTTAAAAATATAACATTTATTCTTGATTTAATTAAATAGAATTAGTTTAACAAGTACTTAGGTTTGCTGCATCAGGGAGGGTAAAACTGTTTTTTTTTTTGTAAAATGTGAATAGTTAGTAAGAAATAAAAACATTTTCCAAATTTGATCAAAATATGTTCACAAACAAGCAAACTACAACAGTTTACTTATTCTCCATAAGAATAACATGGGAATTTTAAATTTACAATTTTTTGGAATTTTCTCCGTAACCATTAGGCGCATAATAACGCTTCAATATACTAAATTATTTGTTTTTTTAAGCTCTACAGAATGGTTTGGAAAAAAATTGCTAAATTTTATGTTTTTTGGGTCAAAAATGGGAAAAACCTATTTTTACCCCATAAAACCCCCCGTAAACCCCCGTTCCCATGGTCCGATCATGCTGGATCGCGAACTCGTTCGAATAAACGTACGTTTACACGTTTGTACCAAATTTCATCAAAATCGGATCATTTTTGCTCGAGTTATCGTGCTGACAGACACATATATATATATAAATATATATATATGAATTTGAACGGATGGTGTTTTTGGCCTCTAGGGACCTCAAAACGAAAAAAAAAATCGGTCCCGCGTCCAGGTCTTACCATGAGTACTACGGTAATAGCTTATTCCCTATATGGGAAATTCGCTAACATAAACATAAGTGTAAACAATCCAATTTTGACAGTTCTCATTGCGTATAGTGGTTTTTTGTTGCTGCTTGGTTCAAATTAGCTGTTTTCATAAATAAAAATAATAGTGCTGCACCCTGTTGATAAATCTTATAACTTTTAATGCTTTTGCAATATCATAGAACCAACTTTTTTAGTTGAAACAGCTGACTAAATTCTTTAATTCCCTTTAAATATGAATACTTACCTTAAATCAGGCTACATGTCCTCCAGTATCCATGAACAATATTCACCTCCCTCAAGTAACGGAAATAAAATACTTGGGCATGCACTTAGATGCAAAGCTTAATTGGAAGGCACATATCTGGACTAAAAGGCAACATCTAAATTTAAAAACAACTAAACTTAATTGGCTTCTTGGATCTAAATCAAAACTCAGTACACAAAATAAATTGTTACTGTACAAAACAGTTTTAAAACCAATTTGGACTTATGGTATTCAGCTTTGGGGATCAGCAAGTACCTCAAACATTGAAATTATTCAACGTTACCAATCAAAATTATTACGTAAAATTGTCAACGCTCCTTGGTTTGTTACCAACAGAACACTTCACAATGATCTTCAAATTCGAACAGTAAAAGAAGAAATTACAAAATATAGTGAAAAATACATTATAAAATTGGAAAATCATTCAAATCATCTTGCACTTAATTTATTGGACAATCACAACACCATTTACAGACTGAAGCGACATACGATATTGGACCTACCATTCAGATTCGGCTAAGTGTTATCAAAATTCTCTTTGTTTGCTAGTGTTGACGGTGGTCAATCACTAGCTCATGTTCTTTAAGTTATTTTTGTATTACTATTTATATCATTTGCTTATTGTTCAACTTGAACAGATTGTAAATTAAATAAAGTTAAAAAAAAAAAAAAATATGAATACTCATAAGGTTAATATTAGTACAGTGCAATTAGCTTAAAAAAGAGCAAACCAGGACATCCAAAAAAAAAGTTCCAAACCAGCGCCAAATTGTTGAATACACTTCCCTCAATATGTAAAAAAAAGTTACATTGATTTGAGTGTTAGATTTGGGAAGGAGGGTTTATGAGAAAAGGGAATGGGGTGTTTTTTACTATTTTACTAATCTCTTGAAAACGGAACGTTTTTCTTTAAATATAATGAAATACAAAAATAATCAACATTAAATTTAAAACAAGATGATACCATACAATACCTATCTAACATTAACGGGTAAGGAGATATTGAGGGGTAAATGTGATTTTTTCTTGTAATTCTAAAAAAGTTGTTTTATTTTTAATGCAGGAATACCATGGATACCTATAAAAAAAGATCCTAATGAGTGCTAAATTATTCAATAGACCTCCCTTATGTGTAATAAAGTTACACTGATTTAAGTCTCTGATTTTGGTAGGAGGGTTTTTCAAAAAGGGAGGCTCGTAAAGGGGGGTTTTTTAATATAATGAATTACAAAAATAATCTTTTTTGAATTTCAAATACAATTGTACTATACAATACCTATCAACTATGAACGGTTGTAAAAATTGCAACTACATTCTAATCTATATAATTAATACGCTACATGAAATTTTGTCGGTTGAACTCCTCCGCCATTTCTTAGCCGATTTTATCTATTGTCGTCTCATTGGAAAGAGCGTGTCGCGTAGATTTGCAAACTGACCTTACATTTTTTTTAAGTCCCTTGGGCTCTGCCCCAGTGGCTTTTAAAGTTCCCATGTTATCCTTATGAAGAACATAATTGTTTACATTTTGATCAGCTGTATAATGTAATTGCTGTTGCTGTGCATTGAGTGCATTTATTTACTATTTGAGTTTGTGTAAACATAACCCCCAAGACAGACCGTGTTAGTATGGTTGTATCTTAAATTAGTGTATTTATCGTTGTTTTGTGTCGCTATGACGGATCGTGTTAGCATGATTGTAACTTAAATTTGTGCATTTATCGTTGTTTTGTGTAGATATACAATTTGTTTATAATAGTCAGCACCTGACCTTGGACAATCTCAACCATTAGGTTACAAATGCGCCCTTAACACTATCCCAAAACGACTTTTCGTTCTCAATTGGCCCTCTATCAATGACCTGTGTTGCCTGTACAGCGAGGCATTTTGAGAAGGAGAAAACCGTCCGTAATGCTTTAGGTTTATCAATAATGAAGATAAACATGGTTTGAGTTACACACCGGTAATCTCTGAGTTGACTCTTTTAAACTCATTGTAAACATGACTGTTATTCGTTTTGAAATAACTCCTGTAATACTTTGCAATTGCTCGAATTCGAGCAACATGTACACTAGTAAAATAATAAAATACGATAAAAATATTGAATTCCTTGTAAATAAACTTGCCACCATTTTCGAAAATGGCAGCTAACTTTAATATTTAATTTAATTAATTTATTTATCCATATCAACGGATACACCATTTAAAAAATATGTGTTTTAAGCACATGAGCAGAATGAAAAGATAACAAAAAAAAAAAAACAAGACAAGTAACATAATGACCATGAAACAAAGCAGCATTGCAACAAAAATAATAACAAGAAAACAACAACGTGGCAAAAATTACAGATAATAACATTAACAAAGTATTGTACAGATAATAACAAAAAAAATTTAATAATAATTTGGACTTCAGAAAAAGCATATAGATTTTGAAAGTAACAACAACAAATATCTCCTCAAAGATTTAACAAAATATAAACTATGATGACATTAAGTTCAACGTGAAAAAATAACAACAAACAACAATAAATCTATGAATGAATAACAAGAATGAAAGGGATTTAGGAAAAACAAACAAACATCAGGTACAAAACAGGCATAACAAAGATAATGTTGGAGCATTTTCTTCTGAAGGAAGACAACTGTTCATTGAAGAAGTCAACTTGTGATCCGACTTTGTTTCCAAGAAGCTGCAATCTGGCCAATCCACAATTGAGAGAGTAGTTAGTTGGTAAGTACAAGTGAGCAAATGTATCCGAAGATCGTGTTCCTCTCGGTATAGGTAAGGAAATTAATTCCCTCCAGTAGATTGGTAGAATCGATCTCACTACGGACCAGTTTAAACAAAAAAAGGATGTCGTGCAGCTTTCTTCTGAGATGGAGAGGTTGGACGTTGAAGCGCTCCTGAAGCTCCAAGATTGGTGGGGCACGATACTCATAGCCCAGTCGGACACCTAGGACTCGTAGGAAGCGTAACTGTACTTTATTTATCATTTCAATATGGCCAAGCTGATATGGTGACCAGATAATAGAGCCATACTCCAAAACTGGTCGCACTAGGGTCTTATATAACACTAGAAGTGACTGTGGGGACTTGAAGTCTCTTGATGATCTACGGATGAATCCTAAGATGGAATTAGCTCTTGAGATAATATGAATGATGTGCTCAGCAGGACTCAAGGTAGAAGTAAGTATGACACCAAGATCCCTCACACGATCCTCACGTCTCAGAATATCACCACCAATTTTGTAGTCAAAGGTGCTACATGTTACAAGTCTTGTGAATGAGACAACATGACACTTAGAAACATTGAGTTCCATTGCATTTTCATTGCACCACGTCTCAACGTTGGTGAGAGATCGTTGGAGATGTTCATGGTCTAAGGATGAGGAGATCCGGGAAAATATCTTGAGGTCATCAGCAAACATCAAGCAGTCCGACGTCAGTACACCAATTATGTCATTTATGAATGTATTAAAAAGTAGTGGACCGAGGTGAGAGCCCTGAGGAACACCGGAGAGAACATTGAAGGGCGAAGAGAAGGTGCCACTACACTTGACAATCAAGTGACGATCTTTTAGGTAGCTTTCCAACCATTTGATCAATGGACCACTAATGCCATAACCAGCAAGTTTAGCGATCAACAAACCATGATGAACCTTATCAAAAGCCTTGGAAAAATCCAAGTACATGCAGTCAACCTGCCTTGAACTAGTGAATGCCGATGAAACATATTCTTGAAGTGATAGTAGGTTAGTAATGGTGGAGCGGCCTCTTAGAAAACCATGCTGATTACGAGTAATATATTTTTTCAAATAAGCATATTGGAACCTTCTGTATTTCATGGTCAGTTTAAGATGCGATTTTAACACTTTTTTGTTCTTTCCATTTTCTCTATAAACTTATTCGTTTATGAGCTACAGGATGCGGAATGTACACAGCAAGCCTTTTTTCCAAAAGTGTAACACGTTGTAACTCCTAAACGAGTAGTTTTTAAGAGAAAATGTCAAATTAAAAATGTTTTTAAATTGCATTTAAATTTTAAAACAATCATAAACCACAGGGTGTTCTATAAGAAATAACAAAGTTGTCGGCCATATTGGAAAATGGCTAACGTATTTTTAAAATTGGAAATCATCCCAAAAATCATCTAAAAAGTAAAGGGGAGTGCTCCATAAGAAGTCAACTCTATAACTCATAATAAAGTTAGCTATTGGTTCACTTAACGTGAGGCATCCTACAGGTCCCGTAAGTAAACAGCCAAACTACAGGAAATGGTTCTATGGGTCAAAATAAAAAGAAAATCAAGAATAAATTATTTCCCAAAATCGCTTCGTTAACCAGATATTTGCCAATTTTTTTAACACATACTTAAACATTATTTTATCTTTGAATTTTTTTACCAATCATTATGTACCTAACTTGGTATGTATGTTGAGGTAAAATAGACTCTAGTTAGAAAAAGAATTATCTTAATCCAATTTAAAATTTCAAAATGGCGGCCAAATTGCAAAAAATGGCTAATTTTATGAACAAATGTCTATAAAAATGTTATTTAGCTTTTAAAATAATGAAAATAATAAATAATAAATGAAATTTTTAGTTGTAAAATTTAGGCAAAACCTGAATAGCGTAGCCTTTATAATAATAATTTTACAACTAAATATCATAATATTTTAGTTATTTTTTATTCAATATTTTTGACCTAGTGTCGTTTGATAGGGAATTTTAAACCCAAAATAAAAGTGTTCATGACATTTTTTCTTAAAATTAGCCATTTTTTGCAATTTAAATTTAAAATATTTAAATGGCCACCAGTTTAAAATTCTTCATTGGACTAAGATAATTTTTTCTTCTCACATGGGTCTGTTTTACCTAAATATTCATGCCAAGATTAATAAATAATCAATGATAAAACACACTTATGAATTCAAACTGTAGAAAGTTCACTGTGTTCACGTATCTAGGTAGATTTGTTGTTTCAGGTAGGTAAGTCATTAGTAAATTGTCACAATATATGTGTTAAAAAGGAAAATAAAAAGTGTAACTTAACAAAATTTACAAAATTACTTATGAATAAAATTCCCCACCCCGTTTTCACACCCTCCTACCCGCAACCGGCAGGCAAACCGTTGTAACTTTTTTACACATGTTAAGGCAGGTTTACCCAACGATTTGGCACCAATTACAAACTTTATGGGTATCCATGGTATTCCTGCATTAAAAATAAAACAACTTTTTAGAATTACAAGAAAAAATCACATTTACCCCTCAATATCTCCTTACCCGTTAATGTTAGATAGGTATTGTATGGTATCATCTTGTTTTAAATTTAATGTTGATTATTTTTGTATTTCATTATATTTAAAGAAAAACATTCCGTTTTCGAGAGATTAGTAAAATAGTAAAATACCCCCGCCGCAGCAAACCTGCAGACTAAGCGAATTTCCATTTGACTGATTGGATTTACACTGAAATGTCTACTTAAAAATATAACATTTATTCTTGATTTAAATAGAATTAGTTTAACAAGTACTTAGGTTTGCTGCATCAGGGAGGGTAAAACTGTGTTTTTTTAATGTGAATAGTTAGTAAGAAATAAAAACATTTTCCAAATTTGATCAAAATATGTTCACAAACAAGCAAACTACAACAGTTTACTTATTCTCCATAAAAATAACATGGGAATTTTAAATTTACAATTTTTTAGAATTTTCTCTGTAACCATTAGGCGCATAATAACGCTTCAATATACTAAATTATTTGTTTTTTTAAGCTCTACAAAATGGTTTGGAGAGAAATTGCTAAATTTTATGTTTTTTGGGTCAAAATGGGAAAAACCTATTTTTACCCTATAAAACCCCCCGTAAACCCCCGTTCCCATGGTCCGATCATGCTGGATCGCGAACTCGTTCGAATAAACGTACGTTTACACGTTTGTACCAAATTTCATCAAAATCGGATCATTTTTGCTCGTCATAGAACCTTTTTATCAAACTGTGTCCTCCACCCATTGCAATCGCAAAGCTTGAGTATAACTGCAATAAGCATTTTATACTTATATTCCAACCCCGTACGAAGGACGGGTACTCTGCTAGTATATATATACAGGGTGACAAAAAGTCTGGAAACGGTTTAATATCTTTTTAACTAAATTCGTTAGAAAATTCAAACCTTTTACATCAACTTATATGTATGAAAACTACTTTTTGCAATCATTGCCATTATTTGACCTTCACCAGGGGACGGCCCACGAGGAGTAGGTACATAATCTTTAATGTAAGCATAGGTTGATATGCACATAATTTTAAAGGTCTGGTCAAGTGGAGTTCATTGCCGGAAACCGCGTCAAAAAAGGTTCATCTGTTACAAAATGGCGGCAGTTCAAAGTTGTTGCAGAATATACCTGCAGAGGCCTTAGTATTGGTAAATACTCATAGTCAACATTAGCAGGGAAATCTGAAACCCGGTTAAATTTGTTTTGAAGATTGAATACTATATTCTATGAGCTAGTTGACTTTAAAATACAGTTTAAGCTCTCAAACTAATGTTTAATACGAGTATTTGCCCATACTAAGGCCTGTGCAGGTATATTTCACAATAACTTTGGACAGCTGCCATTTTGTAACGGATGAACCTTTATGGACGCGGTTTCCGGCAATGAACTCCACTTGACCAGACCTTTAAAATTATGTGCATATCAACCTATGCTTACATTAAAGATTATGTACCTACTCCTCGTGGGCCGTCCCCTGGTGAAGGTCAAATAATGGCAATGATTGCAAAAAGTAGTTTTCATACATATAAGTTGATGTAAAATGTTTGAATTTTCTAACGAATTTAGTTAAAAAGATATTAAACCGTTTCCAGACTTTTTTGTCACCCTGTATATATATATATATATATATAAATATATAAATATATATATATATATATATGAATTTGAACGGATGGTGTTTTTGGCCTCTAGGGACCTCAAAACGAAAAAAAAATCGGTCCCGCTTCCAGGTCTTACCATGAGTACTACGGTAATAGCTTATTCCCTATATGGGAAATTCACTAAAACACCTCATTCCCTTTTCTCATAAACCCTCCTTCCCAAATCTGTCACTCACATCAGTGTAACTTTTTAACACATATTAAGGGAGGTTTATTGAACAATATGGCATTCATTAGAAACTTTTTTTATGGATGTCCATGGGTTTCCTCCATTTCAAAAACAACTTATTTAGAATTTTAAGAAAAAAATCTTATTTACCCCTCAATATCGCCTGAACCGTTCATTGTAGATAGGTATTGTATGGTATCATTTTGTTAGAAATTTAATGTAGATTATTTTTGTAATTTATTGTATTTTAAGAAAAACGCACCATTTTTGAGGTATTTGCGGAAAAGAAAATAAGTCCTATTTTCACCCCATTTTCTTTAAACCCTACTTCCCAAATCCGAAACTCAAATCAGTGTAACTTTTTTACACATATTAAGGGAGGTCTATTGAACAATTTGGCACTCATTATAAACTTTTTCTATGGGTTTCCATGGTTTTTCTCCATTTAAAAAACAAATCTTTTTTGAATTTTAAGAAAAAATCACATTTCTCCCCCAATATTTCCTGAACCGTTCATAGTAGATAGGTTTTGTATGGTATCATTTTGTTCGAAATTTAATGTAGATTAATTTTGTAATTCATTGTGTTTTAAGAAAAACCCACCGTTTTTGAGGTATTTGCAAAAAAGTAAAAAAGTCCTATTTTCACCCCCTCCCCCCCCAAACCCGACACTCAAATCAGTGTAACTTTTTTTTACATATTGAGGGAAGTGTATTGTATTCAACAATTTGGCGCTGGTTTGAAACTTTTTTTTTGATGTCCCAGTAGTTTAGGTCTAATTGCACCGTACTATATGGGGAACTACAGAGCCACTGGGGCAGAGCCCGAAAGGATTTTTGAGATAAGAATATGTCTATAAGTTAATCGGGAATGTGAGCTATCATCATGCCTAATTTCAGCCGAATCCGTACAGTAGTTAATGCGTGATTAAACTTCAAACAAACAAACACAAAATTTCACATTTATAATATTAGTAAGATTAACTGTTTGTAGAAAAAATTCAGATTCTCGGTAGGCTACATTTCAATTTTATTTTTGATTTATTTGTTATCTGATCTTATTTAGTATGTAGTGCTATTTGTGTATATTTTGTTGTGGGAATCAGTTTATTTTATGAATAATTGTATGTAATTCATGGACTTTTTTAAAGTGTGTAAACTCGCCTCACAAAATTAATTTAGGCTAGGCCTATTCTATAAATGTTTAAAGTTAATAAGTTAACAAAGATATATGAATTACAAAAGGTTTTATTTAAACAAATGAACAAACATGCAATGAGAAAAGGCTTAACGTTACCGACAATGAAAGGATTGACAATGGTGTGTGGGGTTGAAATTAAAATGAAATAAAAGATAAATTTGAATAATAACTTAAAGGTTCAAATAATTTAGATATGATATATCTCAGAGTAGGGTGTCATGCTGGCTTGAATGCTAAGAACTAATAAATTTAATAGTGTCCAAATAAGCCTAATTAAGGTGTTAAACTTACAAAATCCCAACAATGAAAAATCTAATTTTGATGTTGTCCAAAAGGTAAGTCCAATTAGCACTGAATTTAAAAGAGTTTAAAAGAAAGTTTATACTTAATTTTGAAGATAACAATGATGGAGTTGAGTCCTCTTGAGGTTTAGGCTCATGTGATATAACTTGATATAAACTGGTCTTCTTGATTATATTAATGAATTTGATTTAGATCAAATTTGGACTCCTTCTTCTAACTAACAGTTTCAACTTCTGCAATGGCTTCCTTCTCTTTCAATTCCAATGTTCACATAATTCATTGTTGAACACATGGATCACTTTCACTGCTTCTTAAATTTTGATTCCTTAAGGACTAATTTTGAAATGATGTTATAAAAAATTTTGATGTATTGCAATTATCTTACATATTTAATAAATAATTAGGTTGTAGGCTTTGTAAAAAAATATATATATAGGCTATGAAGTGAATATCTATATATATAATACGTGAAGCCGTTTTTTGTTAACGCAACTCTTCCCTTATTTGTGGACCAATCTCAACGTTTAAGGTGTCAAAAGATTCGTCTTAATATGTAGTTTTGCAATAAGGTTTTAGAATTTTAAAATTCCTACTCTTAAGGGCGTGAGGCCTTCTCAAAGGTCGGGGTTTCCCCATAAGAAATACATGGAACAAATTTAAAAACAAAAAACAGCTGTTTATAAAAAGATACTCATTAGCTTTTTGGGAGTAAATATTTATGTTTGTATATTCAGTAGGTTAAGACCAAGTTAAACAGTTAATCAGTTTTGTGTGAAGAACAGAAAATGCCTCAAGTTCAAAGAAGAAATATTTAACACGGGAGGAGGACATAATTAATAATAAGATATCTTGTGCGTATGAGGAGAGTAGAAAAAGAGAGGCCTGGTCTAACTACAACTGGTGTACCCATCTAGATACACATTCACTTGGTGAGATGAATAATATTTTCCAGCTCTGTTATGCAACTGACTTTGGAAGTGAAAAAATATACGAAGCACAGAGTGTTGTTACGGTGGTAAGGTAAACTTGCGTAATGTCAGATCAAATTAATGCATGCAAGAAATGTTTACTTCTGACACTGACAGATCGAGATATTTCAAAAGATTTATGAGAATCTATAATAATGCCTTGACTATGATAAGTACAAGTAGTAAGATTAAACCAAATATTGGCGGACCTTATGTTTTTATATGTAGAAATACGTTAACCAACTTTCAATGGTGTTGCTGCCTTAGCCTATTCAAAGCAGATGTAGGTGAACCTTGACGACGCAAATACAAATTAGTTTCTAACAAGTGTTTAAATAACTCTAAGATGTTACTAGAATTACTCGAATTTAAGCATAACGTTTTCCTCGGCGTTATGTTTTAAACTATGCGGCTCGAGCCGCACGGGTTCTCTAGTTATTAATGATTAATTGAACAGATTAATGAAATTATATAAATTAGGAACTAGGAATTATATAAATTAGCCAAACTGCTCCATGCTTTGGAGAACAAGGGTATAGACGAACCTCTCAAGATTGAAGAATGTATGTATGTAATTGACGGTATGGCTTACTTTTAGGTTCTTACTAATATTCCAGAAACCTCTGGTGAACTAGCACAGATTGCCTTCAGCCGTTTTCCGAAACTCAGCAGGATATACTTTATTGCGGATACCTATTTAGATGTAACTATTAAAAACATTGAAAGAGAGAAGAGGATTTGGAGAAACGTTCTTAATGAGATGTCCAAAATCAAGATCCCACGGGATTGGAAAAAAATCCTAGCTAATGGTAAAAATAAGGAACAACGGGTTAACATGCTAAATAATGAATGGTCTCAGCACAAATATTCATAAATTCAAACAAGCTTCAATACACGTTTCTAGGGTAATGTAAGGTTGTTTTTTGGTAATATTTTGAAATTCACCCCCACCCACAAACAGGGTTGAAAATTTTTTAAATGGCAACCCATATCAATCGGCACATTATTTTAAAGAGATTTAAAAAAATAAAATTATTGCCGCAAATCCGATTTTGATACGAGGAAAACGAAGTTTTAGACGTTAATTTTACTGGAACCTTACATTCCAGTAAAATTTACGTCTAAAAAAATAGAATCTCTTAAAATCGCTTTCCTAGAGGTACTCTTCAAATCTAATGTTATTTAAATAGATTTAATTGAAAATCAATTCAGTCCAATTTGAAATCTGCATTGCCTGCAGGTTTGCTGCAGCGGGGGTATTTTAACTTTTTTATTTTCATTTGAAGTCTTTGAATACATACTGAAGAAGTCCATAAAGAATATTGCACCAGTAATTAACGCAGGCTACCCTTTTGTAATTTAAATAAAACAGTTTTTTTGATTTAATAGTTTTTCTTTATTTTTTGGAATACGCTGTAATTTAAAAGAAGCAAACAACTGAATTCTTAATCTGGTAGGTAATACCAACAAAAAAAGTGTAAGTCACAAATTCCCACGGGGGGGGGGGGGGTTTCATATTGGTGGCTCATGGTCTATGTGTGTTGTGCTATCAATGCTATCATACTCATCTATTCTATATATAATTCAGTTTTAAAAATCTTTGTACAACTAAATCTAGAGTTCTACTGGACCGATTTTATTAATTAATGGGTCGTTGGAAAGCTTAAGTCGTGTAGATTTGCAAATAATTATGAAAGTTTGTTATTTGTTATGATTTATGGTGATAAATTAAAGAAAATTTTGCAAACAATTATAAAATTGTGATTTTATTAAATATTTGTGGTGAAAAATTAAAAATAACAAAAATACATTAAAAACTGGGTTTTCAAGTTTCTGTTTTCAAGATTCTATTTGTAGCCAGCTTTTGGCTGCCTTTATTAAGTATTTTCAAGAATTGCATAGTAGTTATTTGTAGTAAATTTTATTTTCTTTCAGAATATCACATTCACTTTGGTCGATTTCCCCTCCATTTAAAAGATATTGGCAATAATCTAAGTGATCTCCAAATTTATAGTGGTGAGAAAATACTGAATTAGATATATTTTTGTTAAACTTTGTACAACTAAATCTAGACTTCTACCGGACCGTTTTTGTTACTTAATGGGTCGTTGGAAAGCCTAATTTGTGTAGATTTGCAAATTATTATGAAAGTTTGATTTTATTAGATATTTAAGGTAAAAAAATAAAAAATAAAAATAATACATCTAAAACTCCTTTTATTTCAGGTTTATATTTTCAATTTTATATTTGTAGCCAACTTTAAGCTGCCTTTATTGAGTATATTCAAGAAATTCATAATAGTAATTTGTAGGAAATTTTATTCTCTTTCAGAATAACACCTTCCACTTTGGTCGATTTCCTCGCCGTTTCAAAGTTATTTGCAAAAACGTTAAGCAACCTCCAGGTTTATAGTAGTGAGAAAATACTGAATTAAAGATGTTGTTGTTAAACTTTGTACAATTAAATCTACAGTTCTACTGAACCGATTTTATTAATTAATAGGGCATTGGATAGCCTAATTTGTGAAGACTTGCAAATAATTATGAAAGTACTGTTGAGGTTACAAGCAAGATCGTTTGGCTATAAATCGATGATAAATAACTTCTTTTTTTACAATTTGTGTTGGTCGTGATTTAGATGCGTGCTTTAATGAAATGGAAGCTGGTATTTCAATGAAGGTTCTTAGGTCAAAACAAATAGAATAACGTAATTAGAATTAAGTAAATGTATCGAAAACTGAATTCCATATCCAAGATATAATCAAATTTATATTTTCTGATTGAGCGATACAGTATCTTGAACTTAACTGATTAAAACTACCAATATCTCAAGTGAAAGCCTTTGAAGTATGTTAATACCAAGACATATAAAATAACTTAAATAAAAATAGAGATACGTATCCATTGATTGCAGATAGGTACTAAAACAATTGTATTTATTGTTGATTTGTGATTCAGCAGTGTGCTTTAGGTAGTCCAATCTTAATAATCAATAGCTCAAATGAAAGCTGGGAAGAAAGTCGCTAAAAATGTAAAAATTTTACATATTTTGTTTTTTATGTTAAAAAATTCCTCATTTCTTCCAGAATAAAATTATATATAACTTACCATGTGTATATAATAGTTTTACAGAGAAAAATAATTTTTACTTATGAGTGACACTTTATTTTGGGCTGCCGTGGGCAATAGGGATGAAGCGAGCATTTTCTTATAGTAGGTAGCCTATTCGTATCTAACCCTGTTATTTGTTATTCTATACATGGTTTGCCACTGTACTGTCTACAGACAACTGTAGCAGTCTGTTGCTAGGATACCATAATGCATCTGATATCTGTTTGTTTTGGTTTGAATTTGAAGTTGCTGTTTTGTTTACACTCAGTTAATTTCTTATTAATTTTGTTAACACTTCTGTGTATAATGTCTACATTGAACCAGAAATAAATGCTGTAAAAAAAAACAAAAAACACATTGTTTTGTTGTGCAGTGTAGGCTAACTTGGTGATTCTTATTCTTTATCTTTAGTAAGTTTGTTTATTCAAAAAGTGTTACGAAAATGCCTAGATCACAGTTATAAGAAGAAACGATTCTTTACTGGCAATCAGTATGTAAAACACTACGAAGAGTCTAATCCATTGTCTCCTTCTCAATCTGAACCCATCACACCTAGGCTAAACACCCCTACCACAAACACTCCTCCCAGCTCTTCTAAAAAGAAACTAAATTACCTACAGGAAGACGAGAGTGGTTTAGATCAAAACAGTGATACCAATGCTAATGTGATTGTAGATTTAGAATTTCTGACTTCATTGATTTCTCAATCGTGTAAGTGCAAATTTTGTGACGCTGAAGGCACACTTTCGGTGACCGAAGATGAACTGAAGAGGAAAGGGCTCGTGACTAATTTATTTGTAGAATGTAGTAAGTGTAAAGCGACTAAGTCACATATGACATCAAAACTAATCCCAAAGGCCAATTCTCGCATTTACGAGACAAACGTTCGCTTTGTTTATGCCATGCGGGACGTTGGCGTAGGCATAGCTGGGTCTCGAGCCTTTTGTGCACTCATGAACCTGCTGCCTCCTCCCCTAAAGTTTGTAACACACATTAAAGCATTGGTTGATGCACTGGAGCCTGCTGTAGAAGAGTCCATGTTAAAAGCTGCTATTGAGGCAGTTGTGGAGAATTCAGGCGATAACCAAATTGCAGCTGCGTTTGATGGGACGTGGCAGAAGCGCGGCCACACGTCCCTCAATGGTATTGTAAGTGCGACATCTTTTGATACTGGAAAGGTTTTGGACTTAGAAATAATGTCAAAGTACTGCCAGGGGTGCATTAAAAACCCAGAACAAAAAGGAATCCATGATGGATGCGTGAAAAACTATGAGAGCAGTAGTGGGGGGATGGAATCGGTTGGGATATTGAACATTTCCAAACGGTCCGAATCAAAAAGAAATGTACTCTATACCAGGTTCTTAGGTGATGGCGATTCATCTGCTTTTGATACAGTCAAAAAGGCTATGCCATATGGAAATAAAATTGAAGTTGAAAAACTAGAGTGTGTGGGCCACATCCAAAAACGGATGTGATCCCGCCTGCGCCATTTGAAAAATAAATCACGCGGCGTAAAGTTGAAAGACGGGAAAGGCCTTTCCGGAAAGGGTAGGTTAACAAATTCTCAAATCGACCTACTCCAATCCTACTATGGCTTGGCCATTAGAAGGAATACAAACAACCTGAAAGCTATGAAAAAAGCTGTATGGGCAATTTACCATCATAAGATGTCGACTGACCGAGCGCCCAACCACAAGTTCTGCCCTGTAGGGCCCGACTCCTGGTGTAAATACCAGAAAGCCAAAGCAAATGGTGAGAGATATTCTCACACAAATTCACTTCCAAAGGAAGTTTTGATGAGCATCAAACATATATTTACTGACTTGTCATCAGATCAGTTGCTAGGTAAATGTTTATACGGCAAAACCCAGAACCCAAATGAGAGCCTAAACCATCTCATTTGGTCAAAAATCCCAAAAAGAGTATTTGTAGGCTTTACTACATTAAAATGTGGAGCATTGGATGCAGTGCTAACTTTCAATGATGGTGCCATGGCTAAAACAAGAGTTTTAGAAAATTTTGGCGTAATCTTAGGCAAAAACACTCGTCGCGCTTTGCGAAAAATTGATGAAACACGCCTCCGAAAAGCTGAAAAAGCTGCACTAGACATGACCAAGGAAGCTAGGGTTAAAAGAAGGCAAATGAAGAGGAAGAAAGAAGATATTGAAGAGGAAGAAGCCTGCCAATATGGTGCTGGGGAATTTTAAAAGTAAGTTTTTTCTTCAAACTCGAATTTTCCGCAAGCTGTGTTTTTATGTATATATGTACCTATATCTCTGGTTTGGAATAACTTACAGACTTAAAATTTTTTCACCATACTAACATGGTCTATAACTATCTACTGAACCAAAATAATGTAATTTCCAGTGACCACGTATAAAATATAAAATAGATATAGTTACCATGGAAACGCTAAATTTATTAAAAAATATATATATTTTTAAAAATTTCAATTTTGATTTTTTTTTCTTTATTGAGCTTCTGTACCTTCCTCATAATGTCCAAAACAAGTGGTAAAAATTTGAAACTAATATGACTAATAGTTTTTTTGTAATAGGTAAATAGGGTTTTTTCCCATTTAAAATGCATGCAACGCTATCCCTTCTTCCCTTTTTTTAGACCAAAATGTATAATGTAATTAGAACTGCTGGAATATATATTTAATTGAAGAGAAAAAAAATTCTTTCGTCGAGTAATACATTAGATAAATTAATGATGATGCTTGATGACAAATATGTGGTTGCATAGCTTTATTTTAAGACCAAAATTATGAAAATCGGGCAGGTAGAAGAACCCTCCTATAAACCATCGCCCGCCTGCGAAACATTGAACTCGAAAAAAAAAAATTTAACTCCCATAAGAAATGTACAGGGAGGCAGTTTGTGCATAACTCAAAATATACGTCAAAATGAATGCCGATGCTTGATGGCAAATCTGTGGTACGGCCATACCTTTAGTTTAAGGCCAAATTTATGAAAATCGGTCGGGTAGAAGAGCTAACCCGACTCGGAAAAGAAAAACGAATTATTTTTATAGATGGCAATAATTGGTTTACCAGTATGCATAATCTAATCATACGAAACATGTGTTAATAATTCAAAAGCTTATTGTTATATTGTTATCTAATTAATTTTTCTTTGATTAAATGTTGTTGTTAACAATTTGCATTTATGTTTAAAGTGTGTTCCTTATGTTAAATGTGTGATTCTAATGTTATGTGTTTAAATTGTACCATTAATATTAGTGAGTAAAGTGGTGTATGGATTTCATAACCATTATTTTACTAGACTAGTTATACCAACGGAGTTCCTTGGTAGGGTGATTCTGATTATATTTGTAGTTTTGGCCATAGTTCCGGTCCGGGTAGTGCAAGGGCGGTCCTAGACAAATATTAGTATTTAACCACAACGGGCACTTATTATTATGGTACTCATCGTACATCGTATTATGAAAATTATCATTTATATTATTATTTGGCATATGGCTATTATTATTAACTACTATTTTACATATTTGTCCTTCATGATGACACAAATTAAACTTCACTGTAACATTATTATTGTTGATTTGCATATTGATTTCATTTGTATTAAAATTCAAATCCATGTTAAGGGCAGATAGAATCCATGGATGACTGGCTTTATTAAGTTTGGAACTATTAAATATTTTATTATTCATCTTCTAAGAGAAAGTTTTTATCACATAATATATTATTTGTCTGTATATGGTTAAGTATATGATTCCTAGATTGACGGAGGATTTCGTATTTTGGGGCTGTATTCAATGAAGAATCAGTTGACATAATTCTTTCTCGGCCGTAATCTACAGCGCCGAGTGGTTTTCCGACCTCTGTGGAGATCGTGGAACACGAGAACTTGAATGGCGGCTGTTTAGTTGTGGATCCATGGGTGGAGTAATCGGGTTATTAGGCGAGTTGGAATTTTGCCTATACATCGCACATAGTTGGTTTTGTTCCTTGGTAGGGTGATTCTGATTATATTTGTAGTTTTGGCCATAGTTCCGGTCCGGGTAGTGCAAGGGCGGTCCTAGACAAATATTTGGGGGGGGGGGTCACCGGGGGGCCTCGGGGGTAATGTAATACCACAACATTACAACACATTCAAGCATTATTGATTTACGAAAACACCCTTTCAACTGGTGCCGATGTGCATGCTAAACAGAAAGTGTCCAAAATCAGACCAAGATTTCGAACCAGAGAACTTATTTTATCTAAGAAGTGTTTAAGAACTTGCACCCAACACGACTGCATTATACCTGCCCAGTGCAGTGGGGTTGTAGCGTCAGCTGATGGCGTTGTCATAGCAACGAATTATGATTTGATTTAGTCTGGTTTTTGTTATCTACAGGATTGTACACAAAATTTAACTCTCTTATTAAACTACTTTTCTTTTACTTATTTGGTCGTATTTCATTTGATATACACAAACAACCACGACCAAAATGGCGACCCCGACTAAAACCGTTACCTAAAGACTTATTTTCTTTGAAGAGTTTAAATCTTTTGTGTTTCCTCCTTCGAACGATGTCATTGGAAGACCTGCAGACTCAACTCGCCGAACTTAGAACTGCGAATGAAGAACTGCGTCAACGGATTGGACAACCCAGCACTTCTCAAAACATGTCGGTCAACGGAGTAGCCGTCAAACTTCCGCCCTTTTGGCCTGAAAGACCAAGTCTGTGGTTCTGTCAAGTTGACTCGCAATTTCTTATTTCTGGAATTACCAACGACGACACCAAGTTTCACTACGTGGTCTCGCAATTGGACACAGGAATTGCTGCTGAAGTCGAAGACATCATAACAAATCCTCCTCAAGGCGACAAATATCTAAAAAAGAAACTGATTGAACGCCTCTCTGCATCCGAAGAGCAACGTGTGCAGCGGCTGCTGAGTGAAGAGGACCTTGGAGACCGCAAGCCTTCCCAGTTTTTGAGGCATCTTAGGTATCTTGTGGGCTCGACTCCCCTTCAAGACAACATGCTTCGTCAACTGTGGCTCAGACGACTCCCTCCTCATTTACAAGCCATATTGACTACGCAACTTGAGCTCTCCTTGGACAAACTGGCAGAACTGGCTGATAAGATCATGGAGGTGGCTGACATTCCTTCAACACCTGGTATTTGTGAAGTATCTTCAGGTAACGATTCTTTATTAAATGCAATAGAATCCCTCTCTAAACAAGTTCAAGCATTATCAGAAACCAGAGTACGAGATACACAGGTGAGACCTAGGGGTCGTTCCCAGTCTCGTGGTAGATCAGGAAATGAGCCTAATCCCTCTAAGAACTTGTGCTGGTACCATAGAAAATTCAAAAACAATTCTACCAAATGTCTTTCTCCATGCTCTTTTCAGGGAAACCTCAGCAACAATCCGTAGAGGCCGCAACGGATTGTTCAAATGCTGGCGGCCGTCTCTTTGTGATGGACAGAAATTCACGAACTAGGTTCCTTATCGACACCGGGTCTGATGTGTCGTGTTATCCTAAACGCCTTATCAAATATAAACGTTTTCCTACTAGCTATTCACTAAGTGCTGCCAATAACAGTGAAATAAAGACTTATGGTACCATGCCTCTCGCCCTTAATTTAGGCCTTAGACGTAATTTCCCTTGGAGTCTAGTGGTAGGGGATGTTTCAATACCTATATTAGGTTCAGACTTCCTTTCACACTATCACTTATTACCCGATTGCAAGATGAAATGTTTGGTTGACAAGAAAACGGGATTGAATGCCGAGGGAATAGTTTCTAACAACAATCAAACTAGTATTAAAGTTATATCTTTCTCCTCGCCATTGGCAGAAGTTTTTTCTGAATTCCCTTATATTATTCGTCCTCCAGGCTTACCTCGTGCTGTGAAAAAAAAACAGTTCATCATATAAATGTTACACCTGGTCCTCCTGTTCACTGTCGACCACGTCGCTTACATCCTCAAAAACTGAAAGCTGCCCGGAAAGAATTTGAGGAGATGGTTAAGCTTGGTATTGCTCGACCCTCTGAAAGCCCCTGGTCCTCTCCTTTGCACATGGTGCCTAAAGGGGAAAATGGATGGCGTCCTTGCGGTGATTACCGCGCTTTAAATGCTCATACTGTTCCTGACAGGTACCCTGTACCACATATTCAGGATTTCTCGTTCAATTTAGCAGGCTGTACACATTTCTCTGCCATTGATTTGACCAAGGCTTACCACCAAATTCCCGTCCACGAAGATGACATCCAAAAAACAGCAATCACCACTCCATTTGGGTTGTTTGAATTTCCATTCATGACTTTTGGCTTGCGCAACGCGGGTCAAACATTTCAAAGATTCATAGATGAAGTTATTCACGGCCTTGACTTTTGTTATGCATATATTGACGACATTTTAGTATTTTCCCAGTCTGAAGAAATACATAAAGAACACCTAAGAATGTTGTTTGAACGACTTTCTGACTATGGAGTAGTTGTAAATCCGTCTAAATGTGTAATTGGTGTACCAGAAGTTAAATTTCTAGGTTATTTAGTCTCATCTGCTGGGACACGTCCACCTCAGGAGAGAGTCACTACTCTACAAGACTACCAGTTACCTCAGACAATGCGTGGTCTTCGCAGATTCTTGGGAATTATGAACTTTTATCGTAGGTTTCTGCCTAAGGCCGCTGAATTTCAAGCACCTCTGCACTCCCTACTTAGTGACGCTGATTCAAAAGGTTCCCTCCCTGTGCCCTGGACTCCAGAGACAGAAGAAGCTTTCCAAGCATGCAAGGCTAGCTTATCATCAGCAACACTATTGTTTCATCCTAAACCTGATGCTCCTCTTGGTCTCTTTACAGACGCCTCTGGAGTAAGTGTAGGTGCTTGCCTCCAACAGTTTGTCGATGACTCTTGGCAACCTCTAGGTTTTTTCTCCAAGAAACTATCATCCAAACAGTGCATCTGGCCTGCATACTACAGAGAACTCCTCGCTATTTATGAAGCTGTGCAGCATTTACGTCATCTCTTGGAAACAACTTCTTTCACTATATTCACAGATCATAAACCACTTATTTATGGCTTTCAACAGCGCCGTGACAAGTTGCCTCCAGCTCAGTTACGCCAACTTTCATTTATCTCTGAGTTTTCGACAGACATAAAGCACATCAGTGGCTCACAAAATATAGTTGCTGATGCTTTGTCACGTGTTGAAGCCATTTCAACTGTTTTAGACCATGAATCCTTAGCCAAGTCGCAAGAGTCAGACGAAGAACTTCAAAATCTCATTTCAGAAAGTACTACGTCTCTTAGATTGGAGAAAGTTCCAATTCCTGGAACCCATTTGAGCCTTATCTGTGTCACCTCAACAGGAACTCCTAGACCCTTTGTGCCATCAGAACTGCGACGTAGAGTTTTCGACCAGTTTCACAAGCTGAGTCATCCTGGAATACGTGCCACAACAAAACTTATCTGCGATCGTTTTGTCTGGCCTTCCATTCGTAAGGATTGCCACAAATGGACTCAATCTTGCCTCTCATGCCAAAGATCTAAGATAACTAGACATGTTTCTACCCCTCTTGGTGATTTTCATACACCTACAGAACGTTTTTCCCATGTCCACATTGACCTAATTGGCCCACTTCCCTTATCAAAGTCTTCTAGGTACTGTCTAACTATCATAGATTTACTCGTTGGCCTGAAATTTGGCTACCGCCTGAAGAATTGGTTCTCATTGCTCTCATTTTTTTCTACGCCAGTGCCAGTGGCATTTTACAAGGGGTCAATGTGAGAATAAAGTTTTTGTGCATCGTTTTTGTGGTTGTGTGGGGAATTAAATCCGTCCCTTCCGCATCTAAGTCTAAGATACTACCATTTTGTTGTTGTTTTGTGGCTAGCAACATGCCAATTTGGTTGTGGTATTCTTAAATATGATATCAGGTGCTCTAAATATGAATACAGTAGGACCCCTTTAATCCGAACCCCTGTAATCCGAACGTCCACTAATCCGAACGCCTCATTGCTGTACTCTATACATAGTAACAGTAGTTCTTTATTGTATACTGCATTTATTGATATACGAACCGTAATTATTTCAATTGTAATGTACAATACTGTTTATTCCCTATGTTTACCACTGTATTAAATAAACACTGTATTTTACTTTATAAAGCATTTTTCACTTTTCCCTAACTATTGTTATGTAAAAACAACAATATGTTCTGTAATCCGAACTATTCAATAGTCCGAACTACCCCTGGTCCCAATTAGTTTGGATTAAAGAGGTTCTACTGTACTATTTAATATTGAAGGTTTTGAAATTTGCTACGGTAATCATTGAACTACATTACTGTAATTATAAATTCCTAACGCTGAACTCAGATAAATTAATATTCAACTACCTTTCAAGCTTTGACTATTGATACAACTTCTTTTCTTTATACAATACCCAATTCAAGTTTTCAATCATCTAGGTTAAAATGAATGATAACATTAAATGCCGAAAAATTTAATAAGAAGAATGCGGCCGATCGTCGAACGTCTGCATCGGAAACTGCCGTTGCTGTGATGCTGAAAGCGTCCGTCGTCTGCCGATCTTTCCTACTTTTCATAACGTACAAAAAATAGTCAGACTCGAACGATCCCGAGTTTTAGGTTAGAGTTTGTAATTAGTCCTTTCGTTTGCCACAAGTGTAAAGACTACAATGAATTTCAAATTGGTAGATCGATTTGCAATAACAATTAAAGTTCCCCTGGTATAATAGTTTATGTACGTACAGTATATAAAAAATATTTTGGGGGGGTCATGACCCCCCTGACCCCCCCCCCCCTGGGACCGCCCTGGGGGTAGTGGTCACGCTGATATTGTTTGTGGTCTCGGTGTACCCGTTGGTACTGTTGGGACTCATTACCTGTTTCTGTTGTATCGGTAATTTTGTTGATTCCTATGATGTTGGTTGTTCTGTGCATAGTTATCGCTATGTTGGAAGTTCTGGCGGTTTATCTTAGGCACGTAAGCTTGTTGGTTAGTAGATCGATCATGGTAACGTTGCGGGTTCTGTATGTTAGGGCTAGACGGTCTGCTGTTCTGATGACTGTTGTTGTAGCTCTTAACTTTCTTCGGTCCGTCTCGAATGTCATCCTTCTGTAGAAGTCGTTCCATGGCTCTTATTGTGGTGATATTTTGCACATTAACACTGTCCTGGATGATTGAATCGAATCGCTCTGCCAATAATGATACGATCTCCTCTTCACTTAAAATAGGGGAGATGGATTGCAATAAAAGTACTCGTTCGGTTAAATATTCCGTACGGCTCAAGGTTCCATTCGCTCAATATTTTTCGGACTCAATTTTGGCTTTTATTCCTCTTTGGACGGCTTGACTCCAATATTGGCACTCAAATTCCTTAGCAAAATGGTCCCAATCAAGAATGTCTGATCTGATTAGTTGCAACCATCAGGATGCGGGTCCTTCAAATGACGTTTCCAATAGGTCTTTAAGGTATTCGGTTTGATTGCAGTTCATATTCCTTTCGATCCCTCTCTCGTAATATCGCTTAAGTTTGCGCAGATATTCCATTGGGTTACCGCTTCATCCATTAAATTTTGGCAGTTGACGATCATTGTTGTCATTACCGTTACAGATTACTTGAATCGCACCTGCTTGTCCATTTATTCGGTTAGCTTGCTTTAAGTTGTTTACTTCAGACTCACATTTGATTAAATTTTGGTTGAGAGTCTGAATTTCGAGCTGTTGTGTTTCAATTAATCTAGTTTGTAGGGTGATTTTAGGCAATATACTTCATTTTGTAGGGCAGTTAAATTTATGTTTGAGTTACGTTCATCGTCAAGTTGTGTTTTCTGTGATTTCTTCTATTTTCTGCTCAAAATTAGATTTATGTTCTTCAAACTGTGATTTTACTGTTGAGATTATTTGTTCTTAGAATTTGTTATGCTCTATTTCGGAATCAGATTGTTGTTTTGATATGCTGTGAACAACAAATTGCTTCAACTGATTTTGAGAGTCTTCAATTTTTAACATTAGCCGATCATTTAGTTTAGCTGTTTCTTCAGTTAAAATACTTGTGATTCAAATGCGTTTCTACAAGCTTGGATTTCTTGGTAGGTTTCGTTTATTTTATTGTTAAATGTTTGAATTAGTTTAGCTTCAGTTTGATTAATCTGCAGTTTTGTTTTTCTTGGATTTCTGATTTAGTTTCACGGATTTCTGACTTCTTGATTCGGCTGCATTCGACACGACGGCACATTTGTTTTTTTTTGGTCGGGGACGTTTCGGCTAGAGGCAGTTCGTGTGGCGGAACAAAGGCAGGTAAAGTCGAATGATCAACGCTGTCTGATTGGTCAATGGATCCGGTGAACGGTTGGTGGTCGTTGAAACTTGAGGCTTCTTCTCGGGTTTGTTGTTGTTCTGCTTGTTGCTCAAAATGGCTGCCGTGTGTTCCAACCAAACAACTACACTCAAGGTCTTGTATTGCACTTATAGACTAGTCTGGTGCTGTTCATCAGTGGCGTTGCTTGGTTAAATTCTAGGGGGGGGGGGAGAAGCCTCAAATTTCCCAACTGCTTAACATAGATTTCCCAACTATTTAAACAAAAAAAATCAATATCTGTACTATTTTTAAAAATCTACAAATTATTATACTACACTGCAGTCACACTCAATTCAGTAGGCTATTTATTAACTTGCATTAACAAAACAGCTAGTTTTACATACATACAAAATTACTCAATTCAAATAACGTCTAAAACTTCTACCAATTCATAATGAAATTTTATGACTAAAAAAAACTTGAATAAGAGAATAAGTATTGTTTCAAATCCAAAATACATTTATTGTGGTAGCAGTGTAAGATTTTAGGGATGTAAAATAAGCCTAGCACAAATTAGTATAGGCCTGGAAAAAATATTTTATTACAAAATAATGAAATTAAAATACTTTTAGAAGTTGATATCAAGATCAACACTTTAACTTTCATAAATCTTACAACTAGGCCTAAATAGGTTTGTAATGATGAAATATTAATATCAGTGTTGTGAATAATATTATTCTAGTCTAGAAAAGAATAAACGGGAGCGTTTCATAAACTCCAAATTTCACAAACTCCAACGCTTAAAATATTAAATAAACAGAGCGGTTCATAACCTCCAATTTTCATAAGCTCCAAATCTATAACATTCAAATAATCACTGTTTCACAATGTCCAAATTTTACAAACTCCAACGTTAAGATACCAAAAATAAACAGTGCGGTTCATAATGTCCAAATTTCATAACCTCCAACGGTACAGTCTGTGCCAGAAGTCTCTACAGTGGTTGCCACTAGCAGGCACCGTTCGCCAGCGCTCAACTACTGATTATACGTGCATTTTATGATTGAAGAACACTCAGCTGTGTGACTCAAATATGTGTTAGCACACAATGTGCAAATCAAATTTACATTTTTACATTTTTAATACCTTTAATTCAAGCTTTCAGCTGAGTTTCTTAACTGTTCCGTCTCTCAATTAAAAAGCCAATTATTACATTACAAATATCGTAAGAGATTTTTTTACCGATGAAAAATTTTAAAACATATAAATATGTTTTATAAGTATATTTTCTAATAGCTGTTAAAATTTCATAATGATTACATCAGTTGTTTTTTTGTTATGTGTAAAAATAGCCCTTTGTTAGAAAAGTGCCGAAAACCTTGTAATTTATTCATTCTACCCACTAAAAGGATGAGTTTAAACTACATAAAAAGGTAGAAACTAACATACATAAACGCAGAAATACATTTTTATAAGTAGGATTTAACTTATACATCATATTGTAGGTATACTGGTAACGTTTCAATAAAAGCTCATACTCGAGTATTTACACTTTTTTACTCGACAGCAGTCTCGTTTCTCTTTGCAACTTAATGTGGCTAGTTCAATAATGTTAAAGTTTTGACAAGGTGATAATTTATATTTTGATTTGCCTTTTCAGTGGAGAGCTAAGCATTGTATACATTTTATTTACCA
Organism: Macrosteles quadrilineatus; assembly: GCF_028750875.1. Classification (NCBI taxonomy): domain Eukaryota; kingdom Metazoa; phylum Arthropoda; class Insecta; order Hemiptera; family Cicadellidae; genus Macrosteles; species Macrosteles quadrilineatus. Next base: position 82,693,847 of record NW_026542594.1, on the reverse strand, counting down.
ATAAAAATGCGTAATCACAAACAGTGGAGTCTTTGACTGTCGTATAAAATATTAAGGTATGAAGTTGTTGTTGTTGTAACGATTATTGCATATTCTATTTAAAAATAGTGTTCAATGTAAATAATTCAACAAGTTATTAGATAGGTAACTTTTATAGTTTTTAGATTCTATTTAGCAAATTTCCCTATAAGAAAGTACAGTAGCTATTACCGTAGGTGGCACGGTAAGACCTAGGCCCGGGACCGATTTACTTTTTGATTTTGATGTCCCCAGAGGCCAAAAACACAATTCGTTAAAATCGTTATATTTGTATATATATGTGTACAGCTGTCCGTGTGAAGCATGCATTTTCTAAATTTAAACCGACGACAGTCAGGGATTGCCCTGGTGTCTTAAAATGGTTATTGCGAAAGCAAGACAAAAAGGAAATTTTAGTTTCTTAAATTCAGAGGGTAATTCGGATGAAATCATCATTATTCTTTGGATTATGACTATTTCTCCTTTAAACTTACCGCTGATAATTTTTGCTTCAATCATTTTTGATGTCATTTTTAGCGAATTTCCTTATAGGGAAATAAGCTATTACCGTAGGTGGCATGGTAAGACCTAGACCCGGGATGGATTTACTCTTTCATTTTGATGTCCCCAGAGGCCAAAAACACCATTCGTTAAAATTTTTATATATGTATATATTCAATTCAATTCAAACAATTTTAATTAATGCAATTTTTTTATTAAATACATAATCCCTTGTGACATGCAAAGCACGCGCGGGATGAAAAACATATTTTTATTAATACATTTCATTTTCTTGTTTGTGGCAGAAAAAAACTCATTTTTCCTTCTTTGTCACTTTAACAGAACAGTGAGTAGACATTTCCTATTGCAACAGTTTTAATCATATAAATAACACTTAGACAAATTAGAATAATTTAATAAGAACACGGTTTTTAGAAAGACAATAAATTCAACATGCAAATATAAATAGTTATTTATCTAAAACAAAGCTAAAAATAAGTTACAGATTAGTTATGCTATATTATGATTGATAGAAAAAAACAAAGCTTTTGACTTTATCACAGACCTTTTATCATTATAAACTTCATTACCGAACATTTTTACAAACGCATTAAACAATTTTGGACCAAGACAACAAAACTGATGCCTACTAGTTTCCTTTTTAAAAAAGCTTTCTGCTAACAAGTAATATTGTGCTGATCGAGATATTCTATTGACAGGTTTCATTTTAAACATGTACGGATATTAAAAAACAAACATAATCAAACAGTATACAAGCAATTGATTGAAGGTTAAAAGCTCTTCATGTTCAAAAAGATAACTTACTCTATCATATTTTTTAAATCCAAAAACAGCCCTCTGTGCATGTCTTTGGTTCGTGATGACAGGTTGTAATATGGTAGGATAAGTACCCCCATAATGTACTATTCCATATCTCATCACACTTTCAAACCAGGAGATGTATACCTTTTTTAAATGCTCACTCCTAATGTTGTCTCTTAAGTGATATAAAGCATAATTTATTTTCCTTAATTTAATTGAAAGTTGTTTTACATGCTGCTCCCACTTTAAATGATGATCAACAAACAATCCTAGATATTTAACATATTCTACTACTTCAATACAACTGCAAGAACAATTATACAAACAAGGGTGTTTACGGTACAATAAATTAAATTCATTTTGTAAATTTTCTCGTGATTGATTATAATGTTTTGAGTGAAGTGCTTGATTTGCAATTTGACAACCCTCAAGGAGTGGTTTTGGACCCCATTATTTTTTTATATATATAAACGACTTGCTGGAGCTTGATTTATGTTCAAAAATATTTGCCTATGATGATGACACAGCTCTTGTGTGCTCAGCTTTCAATAAAAGGTCGCTGAAACTAAAAATAAGAAAAGGTTTAGACAAGATATCAAATTGGCTAATTGAAAACAGATTGTTAATAAACTCCTTAAAATCGAATTGATTTAGATTCAGTGATATCACTACCGACCGTCCCCCCTCCGCGCCACTTCCGGCGTTCGAGGCCGGGTAGCACTGGTAGCAGTTCCTCACTCCGTATTTACTCGAGCCGTGCATCGATTTTAGGATAATTAAAAACAGTCGATGATGCGTAGAACCATTGCAATAATTAAATGCTGCTAAGTTTCATCGTAGGTGAACGCATTGCTGAAAAAGAAGAATGAATGCTGCTGGTATAGTATAGTAATGCATGCTGAAAGAATCTGTTTTAAATTACACAAGAAATGACAATATGTATACATGTACTAAATGGATGATCTGCTAACATTTTTAATGGTTACGTAACACTAATTATTACGTCAAGATATTTATAGGCCTACTGTGAATTTATATTTATTCTGTGATTTACCTTTCGGGTTTTGGACGACTTTTAACTCGATGTATAAAAAGTATATGTAACATAGTTACTACTCGGTGTAACATATTATGTTTTTCCGAGGGAAATATATTCTTCAATAACCACTAACGATTACAAATGATAAAATTGTAAGTAGAACCTTTGTTTTAGTAGGGTGATCCTTAATCCGTGTAGTTTTTGCGTGAACTAAATAAGGATCGATATACGGTTTACTGTTAGTTTTTTATATGTCAAAGAGTCGTTTTCACCAAAACTGTTACTGTTAACACGCATAGATTTTTTACTAAACTCTGTACTACATTAACATTTCACTTCATGACGGTTACCCCTATTGTAATAAAAATACTAAACGGCCCAATCCATCCCATGTATTACATGTATTATCGGTATTATACAACATACGAAAGGTGACAGTGGATTGGGCCGTTTAGTATTTTTATTACAATAGGGGTAACCGTCATGAAGTGAAATGTTAATGTAGTACAGAGTTTAGTAAAAAATCTATGCGTGTTAACAGTAACAGTTTTGGTGTACTACAGATCAGGGCCATTCTTTTGACACTTTAATCATCGAAATCGGTCCAAAAATGAGGGAGGAGGTCTGTTTACAAAAATCGGCTTAGCGTATTATATATATAGATTTCCGTAGTGGTTAATTATTCATGAGATTTACTTTCTGGAGAGAATTTGTAGAATAGTGTTTTATTAACTGTAAGGGTTTCTGTAATATTATTTATAATATATTACCTTAAATTATCACTTACATTTCATTACACAGTTTAACTTTAACTAGTCTGAATCTCAATTTTTCAGTGAATATAAATTAAAATGTATGCAGCACTTAGCTCGAATTGATTAGGGGTTGGATAAGGTAATAGGTTGGATAAGAAAAAGTACAGTCCAGCAAAAACTTCGCACCACGGCCTTGCTGGCGTTGCAGTCAAGAGGGAAGCTATCGTCAAGAGGAAACACCATACTTTGCAAAAAAATATATAGGCCTATTTTTTGTTTTGGTCAGAGAGGTTCTGCCTGTGGCTAAGTTGTAGCCAATAGTTTAATGCATAAAATAGCCTGTATTTTTTAATTTTTTACAAACAATGTTTCTGTAGATTGCTTAAACACTAAACAGGTAGGGCAATTCAGCATTTTGCAACGTGTAGAAAGAAACTATATCGTACGCGTGCCGTATGTTTAATTACCTAAGGACAAAATAAAAATTAATTTATCTTTTACTGACTTAAAAAAAAAACTGCAAAATCGGCATGTAAACTGCGAACTTAATTAGGCCTTTTACCATCACTAACTTTAACAACAAACCCAAGATACCAGAAAACGCCAAATAAAATTTTAACACAAATCACTAATTTCACTAATTAATTATGGATTCAATATTAAATGGAAAACTCCTGCTTTGTTTTTATTTCAAAAACATTATAATGAGATGATATAGGTATTCTAAACGTTTCTGTAAACATTTGACGCTTACTTTAGTGTTTAATCAATATTTTGTTTAAAGTGGAACGACCTCAACGGCTACTCTGGAACCAACCTGAGAATTAAACTAAAAAAGTTCGTAGAGACAATATATTTTTTCACTAAAGCAATTACTATGACAGGTTCCAGTGAGCGGGATTTATTAATTTTGTTTGGAGAAGGTTTTAACTAGGTACATCCTGTTTCTCAAAGGAAAAGGGGTTAAAATCATATAGACTAGCATGCATAGTATGAATAAAGTACAGGGAAAACCTATAACAGTAATATTTTGAGGTAGTTTCCTTTTCTTTATATGCTTGTCAGCTTGTCAATGCTGGAGAAACGTAATTTCGTGATTGGTTTCGACAAAAATGGGTAATCAAACCCTAACCATGCACTGCAGTGGCAAAAATGTTAGACGTGAGTCGTTCATTAGCTTTTTCAAATATAGATGAATATAAACTCGTTAAATGTTTTAAAATAAAATCATAATATATCCATTGAATATAACATGTAATACTATCTAACAACTAAATGGCTAAAGAGGATGAAGAAGCAAATAAATAGGTATTGTAATGTGGTCTCAACCATGGTCTCAACTATGAACCCGCTGAACGTTTTAAATAGGCCTATTTCGATAGAATGTAAAGTCAATCGCACTTTTAGCAGGAATTCCACCACATAAACTTAGAATAAGAGTAGTTTCTATTTTTGTTTATATTATTTTGACCAGAACCAAATCTAGGGTAAAGTTTAGTCAAAGGGATGCATTTACACTAATTTAGTTTACCTTAACGAAAGGAGAATAAAAGTAGAAATAATAACTGGGCCAGGTAGCTAATTCAGTGGGTTTTACCAAGAACTTAAATTATCTCCATATCTTTATATGCCTTTTCATATTTCACGAAGACAATTTCCGAAATTACAATCGGGGAAGCATTTATATCAAAGAATTTTGTAAAATATAGACTACCGGTAAGCATTCATTAAAATGCACAAACATACGCCTGTAAATTAAGTTACCATTCTTCGTAATGTAATGACATATTTGATGTAATATAATGATAATTAAATGCTAGAAACTCAGTTTCTATATCCCGTAAACTGATGCTGAGCCGGCCAAACTCCTAGCGCCAATGCCGCGCCAAGCGATTTTATGCCTATTCTTAATCGCTTAAAAATGATACAAGCAGGCTCCGTATAAAAAAAAGCTTCAAATAAAAAATAAAAATTCATACTTCGATCTAAAACTTTGCCGCAGGAATTTTTTTCCTGACCAAAAAATAAAAAAGTTCCTCGCTTACTACATTTTTCATGTTTTTTATGGTGTTAAAAAACAATCATCTGTTTTAATTTGCCTAAATAAATTACAAAAATTATGTTAAGGTAAAAACTAGCTACATAGTAATGAGCACTGGTTTTTCCAGAAAAATAATATATCAATTTGAAATTTGTATGTTAACAAATAAGTGTAGCAGAGCAGGTTGAGTGAATGTATGTTTGTGTAAAACAGAGAGGTTCATTCGGCCCGTCCGCCTCGGTATCCCGCCAATTCGATTGACTTATGGCAGAGACTGTACCGTTGGAGCTTGTGAAACTTGGAGGTTATGAACCGCTCTGTTTATTTGATATTTAAAAGTTGGAGTTTGTGAAATTTGGACATTGTGAAACTGTGCTTATTTGAAAGTTATAGTTTTGGAGTTTATGAAGTTTGGAGGTTATGAAACACACTGTTTATTTAATATTTTAGACGTTGGAGTTTGTGAAATTTGGACATTATGAACCTCACCCGTGTCACACTTGGCTACTTACTTGCAGCTACCTAGTAGCAGCTACTGAAATAGCTGCTACTTTTCCTGTCACACTTATTTTGGTAGCCTCTATTGACTAGCTGCTGCTACTAGTTTAGCTCAAGAGAGGTTATGTCCCAAAGACACGGATATTTCCTATACAGGTTCAAAAAATTAATCACATCTCCCCCACCCCACTTCGGATCACTCATGATTACTTCAGAAATTAAAGAAATAAACTAGAATAAACAAATCAGGCAGACAGCACGTGGTGCAAGTAGCCGCTAGTCCGCTTTACATTGGCTACTTAGTAGCTGCTAGTGGGTCGCTGTCAGTGCGCCACCACGTCAAACCGCCATCTCGGTGTTTTGGTCAGAGGCGTCAACCCGCCACCACAAAAAAACCGAGGTGGTGGGTTGACGTGTACGTGCAGGTCAACCCACCACCTCGACAACAGGCCACCACGACAACCCACCACCACACAATTTTCCGAGGTGGCGGGTTGTCGTACACACTCAAGTCAATGAGCCACCACGACAACATGCCACCACGACAACCCGCCAACACCAGTTTTTATCAGAGGTGGCGGGTTGTCGTGAAGCTCCATGTTCGATGTCGGCAACCCGCCACCTCGTACGTAGGCGACAACGTGCCACCCCGTCAACCCACCACCACTCTTTTACGAGGTGGCGGGTTGACGTGTACGCTCAGTGTTCGGTGCCGTCAACGCGCCACCTCGCTCAAAGGCGAAAACGTGCCACCTCGACAACCCGCCACCTCGTGGTTGGATTTATCAATAAATAAATCGGTTGGATTTATATTCTGTAGCATTAAATATATTGTACTTTGATTCAGTTAATTTAGAGAAAGTTAATGTACCTAACTCTTAAATAGCATTTCTGGATATTTTAGTTTATAAACGTTGAAATTTGTCCACAAATAAGGGAGGAGTAGTTTTCACAAAACACAGTCGTATTAATATGAGTTGATAAAAACGTATACCAAAAACAAAAATAGAACAGTTATTTTACTTAATTGCCAGTGAATAAAAGTTTTTTTTTCATTAGGCGTATAAATATATATATATAAGTTTTTATGCGCACCTACCACCACGTGCGCACGCAACATGCGTGTGAAAAGCATGCATTTTATACATTTTAACCGGCGATAGTCAGGGATAGTCTTGTGCCATTTTAAAATGGTGATTGCGAAAGCAAGACGCAAAGAAAATTGTATTCACTTGAATTCAAAAGGTAATTCGGGTGAAATTATCGGTATTCTGTGATTAGACCACGAATACTAGAAGAGACCGGGTATGGATTATAAACATAAACAAATGATGCTTTAAAAAAATAGTACAACACCCCATTGCATCAAGCAGTTTCATTATACAATTAGATACAAATTTGACTTAGGATTATAACCTGAAAAAAGTCAAAGCCAAAGTCCTTTATTTTTGTTAACCTGATTTTTGTTTGAAAAAAAAATGTTTTTTTCGCAAGATAATGACTTTTGGTACCATTTGCCTCCGTTTAGTAACTGATCAACGCTGTTTGGCGAAATAATATTACATTTGGATGTTGTAACTGGCCTAAGCGTTTATTTCAAGTTACGGCCTGATTCATACGTTGAAGTACAGTGCTACTTTACTATACTAATATTACAAATGAATGTTTGTGTGTTTGTTTGGGGTTCAATCACTCAATAACAATTCATTGGGCACATCGGAATTAGGCTGAAATTTGGCATGATTATAACACTTTCCTGATTAAAATATAGGTTTGTTATTACCTCAAACTTTTTTTCTTTCTTTTTGCCTTCTTGAATATCTCTCGTATGTATTTAGAACAATAGCACAATATGTCTCATTATTAAAAAATCAGGAACGAACCACGGATTATTATTGGGAAAGGTGAACGAAATGCATGTTGTAAAATGTAGACGTGGACACCTGGTGCAAAGTATTTGGCCGATTGTTTAATATAAACAAACCCATAACAGTCAGTACTGGGCACTTTAAAGGAAATATTAGGGAGCAGAATACAAGGGTGTCCCGTTAATCCCCTCTCACGTTTCTGCGAATGGACTTAATCTGAAATTTCTTAGATTTTTCTTTCACATCAACAGGCCATTCCAGTTATTGAGGTGTCGGGTCACTCAGGTCAGTTCACTTTCCCGTATAGTTGCGAGATCGCGATTGTCCTTTAATTTCCAACCTAAATACTGTTTTCATTTCACGTAGTAATCACAAAAGAGAACCAAACTAATATTCTGCTGTTGATAAAACTATTATATTCTTGTATTAATTTATTTTATTTAGTCGTCGGATTATATTTTTTGAAAGATTTTAGACAAAACAATCCAAATCACTGTTTTAAATGATATTGGACACGTTTAAAATTGTACTAAAACGTCACTTACCAAATACCATAATGTGACGAGATAATACGTTATCTGAAAAAAAATTGGCGACCTGTTTAGTGTAATCGTCTTCCTACCAACTGTCAATTATATCTTTACGTTATAATTTATTTACAATTAGTGAATAAACGGAACTAGCTGCTGTGTCCGTGATTCGCAACGGGAAGATGTACCAAAAGTCCATACTGCCTAATCCAAATACTTGTTAAGTAGATTGAATTTTTAAACAAATAGCAATCAAATGTTTACAAAAATGTATGCCCTACATTGTAATTACCCTACTGTTTACATTAAAATATATCAATAACATAATTTTTATAACTTATGGTTATAGAATTTTTCTTCATTTCAATAATCAATTGCATAAATAAACCTACCACATAGTTGTGTGAATTACATAATGTTTACAATTAACATATGTTCTTCTTCTCATTTTTAATTTCTGACAACAGCTGGAGTTAGATAACAATGTCTGTTTCCCATGAATTTTATGGAGAAATATGAACCTGTAAAGGGCCCCAGGGCCTCACTCTAATTATTTCCCTAAAAAGAAAGTTTCCTGCACAACTTCACGTTACGCTCTTTCCAAATGACACCAAAAACATGCCAATCGGTTTAGTAGTTTCGGAGGAGTAAATGTCACAGAAAAACCTGCTTGCGTATTAAATAAGTTAAAAATCCCTCACCTCAGAATTTTGAAAGCCCGTGGAGCAGATACTAGTTCAATATCGAAGGTGGGGGGTAGTAATCCTCGGAGCGGTAGCTTGATTTTTGTCCAATTTGAGTACAATCGGTTCAGTAGCTTATAGTTTATCTCATACAAACACCACCTCTTCTTTATAATAGTATAGATAGATGTCATTATTATGTGATTATTGTTATTGTTTATATTTGATTTGTTTACAAGTTGTACACAGATTTAGTTTAGTTAGTAAAGATACTTTTAAATATGAATAAATTATTTCATACAATTTTCAACAGTACATTAGTGGAATGCCAAGAACCCATTGTGCCAAGAGTAAAAGTACGGTATTAATGCTACTTTGATATTATCCGGAGGCCACCCTTATATACAGCGTGCTGCGGCGGTTATGGTAGGTTGGGTTATCATAAATATGTTTGTAGAACTTTCTTAGTTTCGTTATGGATGGAATGATACCAGATGAGTCATACCATCGCCAAATCCCCTCCAAGTAGGCCAAGGTCAGGTCGTTGACCAATGGCCGGAGCGCGCGCATCACCTGTCACCACCTGTATCTCAGGTATCGTCACTCATGTTGTATTGTTAGATTCATAATGAACCGAGGAAACCCAACCTAACATAACCGCTACAGCGCGCAGTATTTACTCAGTATCTACTCGGCGGAGTTCGTGTGGCAGCTAGGGGCGGTGACGCATTCAACTCAATCTTGCCTTCTGGGAGGCAGAACTCAAAAACCACTAATTGCAATTGCAATAATTTCATATTTGGACAGTAAGTTAATTAAAGTATGTTCTTTCTAATTATGTGTTTTTTTGTCTTAGGTAAAAAATCCCTCTAGAAAACAAGTGGCCTCCGAATAATACCAAAGTAACGGTACGGTATTTCCTGAAGCATGAAATGGAATTTCAAGCAGAGCATGATAAATTCAATAGAAATCTTAGTTTAAGATATCTCCTAATGAGATTTTTGGAATATATCTGTCTGGTATGAACTTCTCTGGGCAATACCCTTGACTCAGGAGGTCAAAGTAAGTTACCGGTTCGGTCGAGTCTAGTTCTGTATCCTTTCTCAAATTCTTCTAAATAGAAAAACAGGTGCGCGCTAGACCACACAAAGTACATTTTAGTCTGTTGTACTCTGTATCAACGATGTATATTTTGTTTTATGTTTTTGGTTGAATGTATTATTATTTTCACCACAATACGGCTTTAAGAGAAATTATAACCGAACAATACATTTTCATAATTTTTGTTTAGGCCATACACATGTGAATTACAATTAATTGATGAAGTTGTTAGGTAACTTATTTTGCAATTCATTGTCATAATGCTGAAAAAGAAAATAAGTATAGGTATTATACCAGGTATACACCTAAAAAAAATCCTAAGAAACTAATAACTTATTTTTCAAAATTATTAAAGTTTCATGTTTTTGTCTTTAATAAAAATATGCGAAAACATAACAAATATTGTTATTGTAATTCTAGAATGACCCTAAGTCGTTTAATTTGTATTGAGTTTATCTTACAAAATTTTTTTTAAACAATAACCGTTGATTAAAAGGAAAAATTGATTAAAACAATTCGAAAATTAATGAATTCACAATAACTAATGTCTAGTTAACTTAACAGTAAACTAGTGTAACACAAGTCCAGGTAAACTGCAAAAAGAGATGCATTTTATAATACACAGACAACAGCGGCTTTTGCCAACAAAGATGGCGGGTTGTCGTGTACGCCCCATGTTAACTCTCGTCAACCCGCCACCTCGCATGTAAGCGACAACGTGCCACCACGTCAACCCGCCATCACTATTTTATGAGGTGGCGAGTTGTCGTACGCTCAATGTTCGGTGTCGTCAACCCACCACCTCGCACGTAGACGTCAACCAGCCACCACGTCAACCCGCCACCACACTAAAGAGGTGGCTGGTTGACGTGTATGAACATGTCTAAGCACCACCAGGACAACGTGCCACCACGACAACCCGCCACCACACATTTTTCCGAGGTGGCGGGTTGTCGTGCACGCTAGAGTCAACGTGCCACCCCGACAACGAGCCACCACGTCAACCCGCCACCTCAAACTTCTTCTTCTTTTTGATGGCGGGTTGACTTGGTGGCGGGTTGACGTGGTGGCGCCTTGGCGCGTTCCCCTGCTAGTAAAGTAGCGTAGTGTGACATAGCCTTTTACATACAATAAAAATGTTAACCTTCATCTTCATCAAACTAGAACTTAGACAAAAATCAAACTCAAACGTGAAAGTCAAACATCAAATTTTAGGTTATGTTTTGTCTACGTAGATCTGTTTCAGAGTGATTAAGTTGGTTGATGCATTTTTGTAAATTCTTAATTAGGAATGATAAATAACTTTTGTAGATTTTTTATATTCAGAGAATAAATATTACATTTAGGTTATTAAAAAATGAGAGTTTTTAAGGTAATACCGATATACAAAACCTATCTTCAATGTTATTTTAATCTACCTATTAGCAAGTACTCCTGTCAGTTAGCGTACTCCAAATACTACAAAAAAAGGTATAAAATATAGTTCATGTGACTTAAATGAAAAATATTTTTGAATTTCTTGTAAACACTAACTAACAAAACACTAACAAACAACATAATTGAACTGAAGATCGCTTGCACTTTCAAAATTCAAACTCGCACTACTACTACTCGCACTCGCAGTCTCGCAGACGGATCATTTAGAAAATCATCAACACAGGACAGGATCAAGGTAGCCAACATACGTCCAATAAGGAACAAAATTTCTCGTAAACGAAATTCCAACAAACTATACCGCTAATTGATTATTGATTTCTTAAAATAAGGCGTGTTTAGCCATGGTTTAGCCTAGTTTAATCAAAGTTAAATGAAATCAAAGGAACATCAAGTTTATTCGTCTAAGTCAAAGAAATTTGGATCTTTGATGGATTTTCGCAAATATTTAAATTTTATTTAGTTTAAAAATATATTTTTCTTGTATCTGATTTTCCAACTGTCCCAACTCGTGGCAAGGAAATTCCCAACTTTTCTCTTTCCCAGATTAAATAAACTAAACCTAATATCTCTGTTCGCTGAGGATAAATCACTTGATGTACTAAGTATAAGTGAACACTGGTTAGAAAATTAAGTAGAATTTTACAGGGAAATTCAGAACATGACTTTATGCTACTGGTTATCATAGAAATAATCATATCCATGGTGGTGTGATGATGTACATTAAACAAGATATCAATTTTAAATCACTTGACTTAACTCAATTTTGTTTTGAGATGCATATTGAAGTATGTGGTGTGGAATTGCTGGATCACAATTTGGTCATTGTATCCATTTATAGGCCACCGAGCGGCGACATAGATATTTTTCTTGATACCCTAGATAAATGCCTCAGCTCCATAAATAGACAAAGTGGTGACATTGTGCTGGGTGGTGACTTAAATATTGCCTTGAACATGCCCTCAGCACTATCCGAGGACCTGGAAACCGTACTTCGTGGACAGGGTTTGTTCATCACAAATCGTGTGCCCACCAGAGGGGATAGATGTATAGACTCGATTGCCTCAAACCTCGATGTCTGGGATTATAGTGTGGAGGTACCTTTTGCGCTGATTGCCGACCATCTGCCAGTGCTGATGAGTGTAAAGAAGACAGCTTAGTAGTGGCAATATGGCGGTTTTACCTCACTTTCGGCGTTTTAGAGGCTATACGGGGGCATTTTTTACACGAGAAAAACGTGAGGATCATTTTTTGGCCACTTTTTTAAAAATCCTGATCTTCGCCTGTACACCCCTATATTAATGTTCAATACCATTGTACAACTTCATTACTATTTCAAATCCATATCCATTCACAAGTATATTCTCAAAATCATCAACTTGACAGTGTGAGGTTTGCACGCGAACTCGGGCGCGCTCCCGGCTCACGGCGTGCTCCCTTGGACATCCTTAGTGGAAATCCATGAATTCTGGCTACTTGGGAACCCAAGCCATTTGACATACAATAAATCACCCTTTCTCTTAATTACCTTTTCTACCAAATACATGTCTTTATATTTGGTCTTTAACAACTCCTCTGTATAGAATCCTCCTCTGATTATATTACCATTTTCATCTTTCAAGATATAAGTCACAGGCTTTGTATTCTTTACTTCTGCTATTGTAAATAGTTCCCCTGTCCAATTTGGAGTATAACCTTTACTAAAAACATGTTTATACTTGGAAATCCTTACGCTATCACCTACCTTATATCTTGGCTTTTTAACTTGCACTACTTTAGAAGTCAACCTCTCATGCACATATTTACTGTTCTTAATACTCACTTGGTTAGGCTTCATTCCTATAGATCTATGTACCTTATTATTATATTTTCGAATTAACTTTGGAAGTAAATCCAACCATTTATAACTCCCCTGAGCACTGAATTCCCTATATAACCAATTCTTTAAAGTTCTCTGAAACCTTTCCACAATTGCAGCCTTAGTTGTAGAAAAAGTGTGATAGTGATAATTATTTAAGTTTTTCATTAGTTTGCTAAAATATTGATTAAAAAATTCTTTTCCATTGTCAGATTGAATGTTTTTAACCCCCTTTGGTAGAATGGTTTTAATGGCTTCTGTAACCACTAACCCTGTCTTATTCTTTAGTGGAGCAGCATAAGCTTTTTTAGAAAATGTATCTATTAAAGTTAAAATATATTTATTGCCAGAATTCTCTCTAGCATAGTTTTGCATAGCCTATCAATTAAATCTATTTGTATGGTTTCATTTATACCCAATACTTTAAAAGACCTTCTAATGAAATTCTTTCTTGCAGGCTTATGAAGTTCGTATGCAATTTCATTCATTTTTTATAACATCACTCTTTCCTTGTACTGTAAATATATTACCATTAGCCCCAATCAATAGATTATCTTCCATTCTTTTAAATACATAGTTTTCTGGTATATATGGTCTATTATCTATATACTTAAATCCGCTCAAAGATGTGGGGTCAGCAACTAATAAATCAGGATTGTATTCCATCAAATTAAATTTTCTTCCTCCATATACAAATTTTGATCCATCATAATACATAGCTTGTGACATTAAACAAATATCATCTAAATATTCCCCCATTGGTAGATTTCTTATATATTGTTTTTTGGCATCCCAACATTTTTCTTTTTTATCAAAAGTTATAGTCTGTTCTTTTGTAACACAGTCAGTGTCATCAATGGCAGGTTTAACACGTACTAACCTTTTATGATTAAAATCCCAAAAGCCTGCTTCAATTTTTGGAACTTGTGAAACATTCACAGCATCTTTACTATCTGTACCTTCCATCAAATTGCTAAGTTTCTGTTTCTTAGCATTCCAAACACCATTCTCAGATTCTAAAAATTCATAATTATTATCGTCTTGTACAAATTTACCATCTTCTTTTCGTATTAAAGTTTGTTGTAAAGTGGGCACATCATTTAAACTTTCACCCTTTTCCACATTAGTAATTTTCCTTTTCTTAGCATTCCAAACACCATTTTCTGATTCTAAAAATTCATAATTATTATTGTCTTGTACAAATGTACCACCATCTTTACGTATTAAAGTCTGTTGTAAAGTGGGCACATCATCTAAACTTTCACCCTTTTCCACATTAGTAATTTTCTGTTTTTTAGCATTCCAATTTTTATTCTTAGATTCTAAAAACTCATATTTAGTTTTACCTTGTAAAAAGACATCACCTTTTCTAGTTAATGTCTGTCCCAAAGTTGATACATCGTCTACAAACTCCCCATCTTTAACATTACCAATTTTATGGTTTAAACAATTCCAACTATTGTCTTGTAAATTTAAAGTAGGTTCACTACTAGCCCTGGGTTCTGCAGGCTTATTATATGGATTATATAAACGATAAAATTTATCTATAAACATATTTTTATTTAATAAATAATTCCACTTTCTCTCAATTCCTCAATAATGGAATCTATTTCATTATCCACTCCTGAGTTACCGGCTTGGCGACTTAGCCAAAGAAGTCTTAACCTATCTACAAGCTCATTAGGATCATCCCAATAAATATAGTCTATTTTATTACCAGTCACTTGTCTCAAACCTTCACCAACAGATTTAAATAGAGGTTTAATTATATTAAGATATTTAGTATGTCTATTACTTGAAATTGGTGCACCATCTTTGTAACTCTTTAAATGTCCATTTGTAGCTTCCAAAATCTCTTTATAATTTTGCAAATCAGCCTGAGTATAATCCTCAGGTTCTTTTAAAGTTAGCAATTCCCACAAACCTTTTGTCCCCTTGTAGGTTTTATTTGCAACTGTAACATCATCATTGGCAATATCAGCTTCCTTATTTCCAATAAAAAATTTATTTGCTTCTCGTCTAATACCATATGTAGTGTCTGTCATACTACTTTTACTGAGGTAATTTCCTAAATAGTCTGATGCTAAAAGACCAAAATCTAATTTCTGTGGAGTGTGTGGTTGTAATGGTTGTAATCTTGGTATTATTGGTATTCTAGATGGAGTCATTGGGAGAATCTCCATTCGAGGCCTCTCTGTTTTGGCGATTTTTTTAAATTCTTGTAATGGCTCTATTAAAGGTTGGAATGTTTGAAACCTCTCCTCAGCCTCTAGAAACTTGCCACGTTTCAAAGCTCTATATTTCTCTCGTATTTGATTTGCAGAGTCAACCAATTCTTGTTGAATGTTTTTAATCTTTTATTTACATTTTATTTATCTCATTTGACAAAGGATTGTACTCAAACACTTTATCATGTATTATCAAACAATATGCAGATGTATTTGCTGGCACATTTTCTGCAGTTTCAATCTCTAATTTAATATCAACAATTCCTTCCTTCACTGTTTCGTTCTGTCTAGAACAGTCTATTACAATTAGTGGATATTTCTTCATAAACTCAGCCCTACTAATCATAGGATCTGGGATAGTATTATAGTAAGTCTCTCTAAACCTCATAAACATCTCACAAGCTTTAGAGACATCTCCATTTTCAAAGTCAAGATTTAAATCACTGTAAGGATAATATTCAGAGTTTAGAAACACTTTGAGATTTTTTAATTTACAGTGATCAAATTCATCAGTTCTTTTTCGTGCACTATTATCCCTAGCTGTTTGTAAACCAAATATAATATACCTAGGCTTCTCCAAACTTGAAGACGTCTTCACTGACCATGTATGTCTTGTGGTATTGGGATATGATAGAAGTTCATGCAGCTCTAAACTTCTAAATGCAATTTGCAAATTTTTATTTTGCAATAACATCTTTTGTAATTGTAACTTCTCCCCATCTGATGGTATTACATGTGGCATAACCCATTGAATTGAGTTAAGTGTAATTTTGGGAACCATATCAGCAGTGCCACTGGCTGGAGCACTAGTGGTTGTTAATATACAATTCAAATCATTTTTGGATTTTTTCAATACCAATTCTTGTTTGACATTTACTAATACCTTATTAAAATCCTCGAATACACCCATTAACAGCTCTAATGGCAAACATGTACTAAACTTGCCACCTTTATGGAACTCTTTTAAATTTGTGTCAGAATCAAATGCCACATTTGACAATGTAGTTGTTTTGTTGTAAGAGCTCAATATTTTCATAAGACTAGAAATTCCTGGGTTTCTTACAATGTCTATTTCTTTACCTGTGACTTCGTATCTAATTTCATCAAATAAGAACGCAAATGCGTTATTTATAAAATGACCTTTATCATGATTTTCAATTTCTCCCTTAATATACAGATAACTCCTACATGGGAGAGTTAGCAAATCTTGATTATTAATACATATTCGAATTTCATCAGAATTATTTATTGCCAAAGTGTTGTGGGGAACATAGGAGTGATTTGTAATTTTAACCACACTATCGTCGAATTGGGATTTCCCTGTAACGTCTAGAAAATCTTCCATTTTTATTAATAGAAAATTTTAACTTTAGTCCTATTGATTTTAGGAACCTAGCATTTTGTACAATTATTACAAAATTAGAATTTGATAAATTCTTATAAATTCTCATATCTTTTGTATATGACAAGTAATTGTAGTTTCTTCTCCGTTAAAGTCAATTGCCTTGTCGTGCTGATCGGCAAATGTAATACTGACAACATCTAAACTTCTCTTATTTACAGGAAAATATATAATATTTCTTGGAACTTCAATAATTTTGTAGCCAGGAGGAGCTTCTGGATAAAAACTATGTATGGTGTGTGATTTGTTGCCATTTAAATAGGACCCGTTTGCAATATTACATTTTACTCTAATCACATTTACATTATTAATGTTTATTTTATTTGTAGATTCAAACTGAACACCAGGAGTAGAAACACCTTTAAATCCCAATAAAATAGACCCTAAACATGGTTTTGTAAAATCAAACACATGGCTAGAAAGTAATGTCGCTTTCATAGTTTTATTATTAGCTGTAAGGAAAAAGTCTGGGATTTGCTTTTGAATTTCCTTTGCAAGCTCAACCACCTCATATGTTCCTTCAGAAATTTCTATTGTAACTGGAGCATTGTGGTCATAATAGAAAACATCATCACCTTCTCTAATGGTTAATTTGTTGCCTTTAAGTTGATTTAATTTTGGAATAAGCCCTTTGAATAAAAGTTTGGATTTAGTATTAATTAATGCTTCTCCATTTTTATCTATTATAACTTTAAGTTTGCCATTTAATAACTGGTTTAAATCATCGACAGAGATCTCTCCTTTTGGTAATGTCATTTTCTCTACTTTGTAATATGTTAAAGTATTTAGAGGTTTTTTAACATTAAATATAGAATTATAACTTTGAAAATCTACTAATCCAATTACATAATCATCATTTAATTCTATGGGAGGAAAGAACACTGGCTTTTGCTCTGGCTCTGTACCCGAAAATGTTATAGTAAATGAATCCATTTTTATAAAGAAATATTTTTTATGAATGATAAACATAAAATTCCACAAATGGAACTATTTAAATCTTGTATTTGATCGGTTGTATAGAAGATTTTATATCCCTCAAAATATTTAATTACTTCTTTTGGAGGCTGGATTCCAAATGGGTCAAAATAAATTACAATATCTTTATTTTTACGATATGCTGTCCAATGTGTACCAGATGAGTTATCTAAATTAACTATTCCGCACTCTTTTACTCTTGGTGTTAGATTTTTTAGCTCGTTTTTTAGGTACACCCCCCTGAAGTGAGGCACGTCTTTTGCGGCCTCTAACAGCTGGTAGTTGTCCATCTTTTTTATTAAATTTTAATCCCATTCCCATTTTTGCTTTTGCCTTCATCAAATTTGTCACGGCATAAGCAGCAGCTCTTTCAGCAAGACTTGCGTCCTTGGCCGTTACTCTAGTCCAAGCTAAGTCTGCTAATCTCATGTCTGCTTTGTTCCGAGCAGTGGTATCGGGATTATTCATGTAGAATATGTCATGCTCTTTACAATAAGAGTCTAGTTTATTTTTTGGAGGTACATTTTTAGCTAGATTCTCACGTATATTCGTTCCAGGTCCACAGTACTGATATGATGGTATGTGAAGTGGGAATTGAAGGTTATTTATGAGAGTATTCAATAACCCTCGACCCCTGTAAGGTTTTAGGAATAAACCTTTGCCCTTTTTACATTTTTATTATTATCATTTTTTACCATTTTTATTATATGAAAAATGTCTTTTATTCAACAAAAACATAAATTTAAAATAGTACATACTAAGGAAAATATACCAAAGAAGTTGGGTCTATTTCCTACCAATATTCGATGTGTTATTTGTGGTCCAAGTGGAAGTGGGAAGACGGTTGTAATTTACAATTTAATTGTAAGAAAGGAAGGATTAAAATTTACAAACTTATATTTAATATCTAAATCTTTAGAACAGGAAAAATATAAAAAAATAATTGAAATATTTAGTTTGTGTGATGAAGTGAAACTACACACGTTTACTGACTGTGAAATCACACCAAATGATGTAAAATCACAGTCAGTTGTTGTATTTGATGACATAAATAGTCCAAATATTACACAATTTTTCTCGATGGGTCGACATAAAAATATTAACTGTTTTTACTTGTGTCAATCTTACAGCAAAGTACATAAACATTTACGTGATAATGTAAATTTCATAATATTATTTAAACAAGATGATTTAAATTTAAAACATGTATATAACAATCATGTTGGTAATGACTTTTCATTTAACCAATTTAGAAATCTCTGCCACCAATGTTGGGATAAAACTAAATATGGCTTTTTTGTAATAGACAAAGAAAGGTCAAAGAATAATGGCAAATATAGATTTATGTTTGATCAATTCTATCAAGAGGGTGGTAAGGGTAAATAAATGAAAGACTGTAGTTTTTTAACATTTACATTTATTTTGCATCATTGAATATATCTACACATACAATTTATTTATTATCCTATTTATGTTTGATCAATTTTATAGTGACCAAGCGCAAGCGTATTGATGCCATCTTCTAGAATAAACCTCTTGTCATCGTCAAAGGATAATACTTTCTTGTTCATGGTTAAGGTCTGAAGATGATAATTTGTAGATTTAATTCTTGTCACATGCTGACCCCACATCTTTGAGTGGATTGAAGTATATATAGATAATAGACCATATATACCAGAAAACTATGTATTTAAAAGAATGGAAGATAATCTATTGATTGGGGCTAATGGTAATATATTTACAGTACAAGGAAAGAGTGATGTTATAAAAAATGAATGAAATTGCATACGAACTTCATAAGCCTGCAAGAAAGAATTTCATTAGAAGGTCTTTTAAAGTATTGGGTATAAATGAAACCATACAAATAGATTTAATTGATATGCAAAACTATGCTAGAGAGAATTCTGGCAATAAATATATTTTAACTTTAATAGATACATTTTCTAAAAGCTAATGCTGCTCCACTAAAGAATAAGACAGGGTAGTGGTTACAGAAGCCATTAAACCATTCTACCAAAGGGGGTTAAAAACATTCAATCTGACAATGGAAAAGAATTTTTTAATCAATATTTTAGCAAACTAATGAAAAACGTAAATATTAATCACTATCACACTTTTTCTACAACTAAGGCTGCAATTGTGGAAAGGTTTCAGAGAACTTTAAAGAATTGGTTTTAGGGAATTCAGTGCTCAGGGGAGTTATAAATGGTTGGATTTACTTCCAAAGTTAATTCGAAAATATAATAATAAGGTACATAGATCTATAGGAATGAAGCCTAACCAAGTGAGTATTAAGAACAGTAAATATGTGCATGTGTTGATACAGTATTGTATAATTATATATTCTATGTTTCCATTCCTCTATGTATCTCCATTCCCCTTCCGTTCCACCCTCTAGTTTCATTCCAACTACACACTCTTCCGTCAACTCCTCAACATGTGACTCTGTGTATCTGTTGTGATTACAATGTGGTTTTATTAATAAACTTGTGTTACTAATTACACACTTGTGTTAATTAATTAATATGACCCATAAACATGGCGTCAGGTTATGTTGTTAGTTTTCACTTGTGTGAACAGTAAATTCAGTGCTAGTCAGCAGATTAAAGTGGATTAGTTTTAGGTTAGGTTACGCGAGAATTGCCGTAAGTACCTAGCATAACCTATTACTCAGTGTGGATAATCTTCATTGAAGAATAAATTTCAGTAAGAACTGTCAAATTACCGTAGTAAAATGGCTTCCTCATCATCTAGCCCTAGCCCAAATACAAATGCCAGTATCGATTCAAATATAGGCCCCATAAGTTTAGAAGGAAACCTAGCCCAGAATTGGACGTTTTGGTATCAACGTTTCAAGATATTCCTAACTGCCTCAAACCTTGATAAAGAGGAAGATGAACGGAAAATTGCAATCCTTTTGCATAATTTAGGTGCAAAGTGTTTCGAAATTTTCAATTCCTTTAATCTAGACTCTAATTCATTAACCAACTACAACACTGTGGTAGATAAGTTCCAGGCCTACTTTTCCCCAAAGAAGAACTTGACTGTAGAAAGACACAAATTCCTCACCAGAAAGCAAAATCCCGGTGAAAGTTTTGACTCGTTCTTCACAGATTTGGTTAATAAAAGCTTAAACTGTGAATTCAAAGAACTTCGCGAAGACCTAGTGCGTGATGTAATGATATGTGGCCTCGAAAATCAGCATATGAAGGAAAGACTTTTACGGGAATCGGACCTCACCCTAAACAAAGCTGTTGCCATATGCAAAGCCGCTGAACTGTCGTCAATTCAAATTAAAGAAATAGAAGGAGCCCAAATTGCCCAAGTTAGCGCCTCAAGCAAATTCGCCAAGCCTAAAGTGACACCCAGCGCTCATCAGTCAAATAGCCAGTCTAAGTTTAGGCCTAATCATAAGAAATTCATTAATAGTTGTAGAAATTGTGGTAGAAATCATTTAGTGAATCAATGTCCCGCGTATGGTATTGAATGTTTTTCTTGTAAGCATAAGAACCATTTTGCAAATTACTGTCAATCTAAGTCAAAACCAACTAATAATCAAATCAAAAGCCAAAATAGGCCTACAAAGTCCTTCAAAAAAGTAAATGAAGTAAATTTTGATGAACTAAATGAGAATCAACCTAGTGAAAACCTAGATGAAAATAACCTACACCTTGAGAATTTCACTATTGAATGTGTGAATCATACTCAAACTTCTGCTGATTGGTTTGAAAACGTAGGAATTAACAGTAAAGTTGTCAAATTTAAACTTGACAGTGGAGCTCAAACTAACCTAATTTCGTTTTCACTTTTCAAAGAGTTAGGTCTAGATCAGAACATAATCTACAAATGTAACGTTACTGTTTCATCTTTCACGGGTCAACAAGTAAATGTCATTGGTAAAGTTGATATAATTTGCAAGGTTAAGAACAAAACACACTTAATCTCTTTTGTAATAGTAGATATAAAATGTACACCATTGTTAGGCCTAGAAACCTGCTGTAGCTTAGGTCTCATAAGTAGAACAGTGAATTCTGTAACAGTTGAAAACGCTGATGACTTTGTTTTCAAAGATTATCAAACCATGTTTGATGGTAACTTAGGTACAATCCCTGGTGAGATTAAATTAGAATTGTGTAGTAATTATGAGGCTAAAGTTGAGCCTCCAAGAAGAGTCCCTTTTGCTTTGTTGGAGCCTTTAAAAAATGAGCTAAACAGAATGGAGAAATTGGGCATAATAGTTAAAATAGACGAACCTACTGAATGGGTACATGGTATGGTTTTAATTAATAAAAAAGGCTCTGGTCTTAGAGTTGTACTAGACCCCAGAAATCTAAATAAGTATTTAAAGCGTCCCCATTGTCAAATTCCCAATGCAGAAGAGATTAGTAGTAAGCTAACAAATTCTAAAATATATTCTGTTCTTGACGCTAGTTCTGCCTTTTGGATGTTTAAGCTTGATGAAAATTCAAGTAGGTTATGTACCTTCAATACACCATTTGCAAGATACAGATTTCTACGTATGCCCTATGGAATCAGTTGTGCCCCTGACTATTTTCAATCTAAAATGACAGAGTTATTTGGTAATATTGAGGGCGTAGTGTGCTATTTTGATGATATTTGTATTAGTGCGGCTGATCAAAAATCTCACGACGAGCGACTTCGTAAAGTCTTAGAAATCGCAAAGGCTAACGGCATCAAGTTTAACATGTCCAAATGCAAGTTCCGTGTGCCTAAAGTTAAATTTGTCGGGTTTGAGTACTCAGAGTGTGGCGTTTCTCCAGACTCCTCGAAGGTTCTTGCGATACAGCATATGCAGGTCCCAGCTGATCGCAAAGAGCTGGAAAGGTTTCTTGGCGTGACTAATTATCTATCTAAATTCATCCCTAACTATTCAACAATAACAACACCTTTAAGAGAGTTGTTACGAAAGGATGTTGTTTTTCGTTGGGATCAGCCACAAGATATCGCGTTCCGGAAATTAAAAGGGATTTTGGTCAGCCCCCCAGTCTTATGTTATTTTGATCCTAAAAAAGCGGTGACATTGTCTGTTGATAGTAGCTCAACAGGTCTAGGAGCGGTGTTATTGTGTGATAGTAACCCAGTGGCCTATGCATCAAGGTCATTGACTCCGAGCCAGGTAAATTATAGTCAAATTGAGAAAGAAATGCTAGCCATAGCATTTGGTTGTACCAGATTTCATCAGTACATATTTTCTAAGAAAATAACTGTAGAGACAGACCATAAGCCCCTAGTTAGCTTATTCAAAAAGCCTTTGTCACAAGCCCCTTTGAGACTGCAAACTATGTTGTTAAAAGTGCAAAGATATGATCTTGACGTGATCTATAAGCCTGGTAAACTTCTGTATATTGCAGACACCTTATCAAGGTCATCCTTACCCTTTCAAACTAAAGAGGAAATTGATCATACAGATGATGATATAATATGCCAAGTCAATTTGTTCAAAAATAGTTTACCTATTTCTCAAGAAAAATTTAGCTTGTTTATTTCTAAGACAGATGAGGACAGTACTTTAGTTCAAGTAAGAGAATTTGTTAAATCTGGGTGGCCTGAAAACAAAAATAATCTTGACAATTCTGTAAAACCGTTTTGGAACTTAAGGGATAGTCTCCATGTAATTGACAAACTTGTGTTTAAAAATGATAGATTAATAGTTCCTTGCAGTTTGCAAAAAGATATGTTAACAAAACTGCACGAAGGTCATGTTGGTGTAAGTACATGTGAAAAGAGAGCAAAAAATATTTTGTATTGGCCTAGTATAAAGTCAGACATACAGGAGTTTGTAAATAATTGTATGACATGTGCTTTACATTCCCCCAATAACTGTAAAGAACCAATCCTATTTCATGAAATACCATCCCTGCCATGGTCTAAAGTTTCAGCAGACCTCTTTGAATTAAAATCTGTGCACTACTTAGTTGTAATGGATTATTACTCTAAATACATTGAATTAGTGTCTCTAAATGATATTAGCTCAAAAGGTGTTATTAACAAACTAAAGTCAATGTTTGCAAGACATGGAATTCCCCAAATACTAGTAACTGATCCAGGTACTCAGTTCACTAGTCATGAGTTTCAAATATTTGTAAATAGCTATGAATTTAGTCATGTCTTATCGTCACCAAAGCACTCCCAGTCCAACGGACAGATTGAGTCAGGAGTAAAAATAGCCAAAGGTATACTGAAAAAATGTGAACATTCAAACACAGACCCCTACATCGGTTTACTCAATTACAGGAACACTCCTAAAGGTAATTTACCTTCACCCGCACAATTATTGTTTTCGAGAAACTTAAATTTATTATTACCATGTTCAGCAAAGTTCCTAGAGCCAAAGGTCACAAAACCAAACCCCAATCTTGTAAATAAAAGAAAACAGTCTGTACAAAAATATTATGACAAACATGTTAAACCTTTATCAGAGTTGAATGTAAATGACAAAGTTCTTTTTAAAAAGAACCTAGATGGTCCTTGGTCCCCTGGTAAGATAACAGCTTTAGGAAATGCACCCCGTTCCTATGTGGTAAAGGATGATAATGGTAGATTGTATAATCGCAACAGAAAGTTTTTTATTTTATCTCCAACTGACAATCCCGATGAAAATGTAAATCCATCTCATCCTAGCACCAATTCTAAGGATCCTAATCATAAAAACCAGAGTCCCACTCCCAACCAACAAAAATGTCTAATTCAGCCCAGTCCTTTGATTCCTCCCACTCCCAGTGGTCATGACGAAAATAATGTTATCTTAAACATGGAGGGTTATGTGACTAAAAGAGGTAGAACAATCAGAAATCCTAGGAGACTTACATTTGATGCTAACTAGTACTTCATTGTAACCTAACTAGATATGAGTAGGCTGAAAATGTTTGTTTAGTTCTTTCACATATTCTTAAGAGTAAAAGTAAAAAATTTGTTATTTGTTGATAAGGGAGATGTTGATACAGTATTGTATAATTATATATTCTATGTTTCCATTCCTCTATGTATCTCCATTCCCCTTCCGTTCCACCCTCTAGTTTCATTCCAACTACACACTCTTCCGTCAACTCCTCAACATGTGACCCTGTGTATCTGTTGTGATTACAATGTGGTTTTATTAATAAACTTGTGTTACTAATTACACACTTGTTTTAATTAATTAATATGACCCATAAACAGCATGAGAGGTTGACTTCTAAAGTAGTGCAAGTTAAAAAGCCAAGATATAAGGTAGGTGATAGCGTAAGGATTTCCAAGTATAAACATGTTTTTAGTAAAGGTTATACTCCAAATTGGACAGGGGAACTATTTACAATAGCAGAAGTAAAGAATACAAAGCCTGTGACTTATATCTTGAAAGATGAAAATGGTAATATAATCAGAGGAGGATTCTATACAGAGGAGTTGTTAAAGACCAAATATAAAGACATGTATTTGGTAGAAAAGGTAATTAAGAGAAAGGGTGATTTATTGTATGTCAAATGGCTTGGGTTCCCAAGTAGCCAGAATTCATGGATTTCCACTAAGGATGTCCAAGGGAGCACGCCGTGAGCCGGGAGCGCGCCCGAGTTCGCGTGCAAACCTCACACTGTCAAGTTGATGATTTTGAGAATATACTTGTGAATGGATATGGATTTGAAATAGTAATGAAGTTGTACAATGGTATTGAACATTAATATAGGGGTGTACAGGCGAAGATCAGGATTTTTGAAAAAGTGGCTAAAAAATGATCCCATATTCCAGGCATGTTTTTTAGTATTAAAAAAGTAGAAAATTTATATAGGGATGTATAGGGGTGTACAGGCAAAGATCAGGATTTTTAAAAAAGTGGCCAAAAAATGATCCTCACGTTTTTCTCGTGTAAAAAATGCCCCCGTATAGCCTCTAAAACGCCGAAAGTGAGGTAAAACCGCCATATTGCCACTACTCAGCTTTGGTGAGTAATTTATCTTCTATACCATGGCATGACAATTATGGCTTCTGCTCACCCTAAGCAGATCATCTCCATCTCCTGACCCTCCTGTCAAACTTCTTGGCTTCGTCCTGGATTCCAAGTTACAGTGGGGCCCTCATATAAATTCTGTTTGTGTAAGACTAAGTAGAGTAATCTTCCTCTTGAGAAAACTGAAACACCTGATAACTGCGCAGTACCTGTTGACAGTCTATTTTTCGCTTTTCCATAGCCATGTGGCCTATGGCATCCAACTGTGGGGACATGCCGCTGACAGCAGTCGTGTGCTTCGCTTGCAGAAACAGGCACTACGAGTAATCACAAATAGTAGGAGGCGGAAGCCATGCAGACCCCTTTTTAAACTGTTAAACGTCTTCACAGTCTATAACCAGTACATCCTTGCCTGTGTTGTACACATTAAAACCAACCTGAGCAATTTTGAACTCCGAGGCCAGCTCCACTCTTACAACATTAGAGGAGCACAGAAGCTCAATACCCAGCGGCATAGACTGTCCCTGACAAGAGATAGCTTCCCTGCAGTTGTTGTACATATGTTTAATGCCCTGCCACTCCACCTGAGAGAGCTAGAGCCTAAAATATTCAAGGAAAGAATCAAGGAGCTCCTCCTGCAAAACCCGTTCTACTCAGTTGACGAGTATTTTGAGGAAGCACCAACTCTTGACCGCCCACCGCCATCTAAAGCTTAAGTTTTAAATATATGTTTTATTAAAGAAAGT
Source organism: Macrosteles quadrilineatus (assembly GCF_028750875.1). Classification (NCBI taxonomy): domain Eukaryota; kingdom Metazoa; phylum Arthropoda; class Insecta; order Hemiptera; family Cicadellidae; genus Macrosteles; species Macrosteles quadrilineatus. The sequence continues at coordinate 82,667,406 of NW_026542594.1, read as the reverse complement.
TTTTATTTTATAAAAGTTTGACGCTGTCTATCCGGCCCTGGCTGGTCAGAGACGAAGAGGAGGTAATAAGGTAATAATAATAAGATTCTAGGGGGGGAGGCTCCCCTCCCCTACCCCCCCCCCCCCCCGCAAGGCGACGCCCCTGCTGTTTATTACAACAAACCAAATATAAAAAAAATATCATTAAATACACGTTAGCCTTATTATTCATTAATACACAAATCAAATAATACAAAGTAAAGTACAATGGCTGTTACATGACTCGGTAACAGAGGAAGAGAGTGAGAGTCCGATGGTTAACCTTAAAAGTTAAAAGCGCGGGAACTGCAGAACAGCGCTTGAGGCGCTGCGATTCGGCGACACGCTGAGTGAATTACAGTGGCTGCGCGTGAACGGCGAGGTCGGCGATTCAGCAAAAGAGCAAAATCGCGATGTCACTGGCCCGGCCATGACGGAATTAGTACATAAGAGTTATGCTAATATTTAGTACATATTTCGTACTATTTAGTACCAACAAACGAAAAATTAGTACCCCACTATAGGTACCGGATAACTAATTAATTTAGGATTCCGGGTCAGTGACACGCTGGCCCGGCCATTTTCGAATTTTATCCTAATATGTACCTATTTCGTACTATTTTGCACCCCCATTAAAATAAATTGTACCTCAAAGATAACCAAGCTACAGGCCCATAAACTGTACAGGTCAATGACACTTCAGCCCGGTCATGTCGTAACCTGTGGTTTTAAGCTATGCTACAATTTAGTACCTATTTCGTACTATTTTGTACCCCCATTAAAATAAATTGTACCTCAAAGATAACCAAGCTAAGGGCCCGTAAACTGTACAGGCAAATGCCCCCTCAGCCCGTACATGTCTCAATCTGTAGTTATGAGGTAAGCCTTAATTTAACACTTCCTATTAAAATATATCAAACTAACAAAAATATTTTAAACTAGACTAACAGAAAAAGTCTATTATTTCAAAATGTTATGCAACTATATCCGAGGACTCAAGGGGAAACCCAAAAAAACTACTTTTAAGTTACTGAAAAAGACAAAAAATATAAACATTTCTCCTTTCTGTAATATTTCTAAAATAAGGATATTGACGACAAAATTGATCATTTTTAAGCTAAAATATTTTTGGCTATGTCTATACAACAAAGACAGTCATTCCCGGACTGGCTAGGTCCGCAGGTCCGCGATCGCGGAGGGCCCCCCGGCTCAAGAGGCCCTTCTCGCTTAAAAATTTAAAAAAATGTTGTCATTTGTTATAAGTTATCGCATGTTCTTAGTAACGTTTTGTTTACATTTTCCAAACGAGAGAACTGTGTTTATTTAACAACTATTTGTATCTTGCCGTTTATACAGGGAGCGGCAAAATAATCTGACGGTTTTCTTTGCCGCCCTGTCGAGCGAATGAGTGGCGTAGGGTGGTGGGAATAGGGGCGTTACAAAGCCAACGTGTGAACATTTTTAGTAGCCATGGAGCTGTGGGATAACTGAGAAACATGTATTTGTAGTAGAAGTGTTTTTAAAAGTGGAAATTCCTGTGTAGCTGTTCAGTACACGTTTCAATGTGGGTCCAAGGGGAAAAGTCCCAACTCGAAACCCCATTTTGCTGTGGGTGGGTAACTTTAGAGCTACTAGTTCTGCATTGAAACTAAAATCTGACTATGTGGTGTGAAACTAAAGAGAGTGAGGAAGACTGTATGTTGTGGTTGAAAGTGTGATACGTCGCTCGTAATGAAAATGTTGTTACATGTAAGAAAATCAATCACGACTTGTTCTGAAAAAGAGATGCGCTTTGCATCTCTGGGTTTCAACTGTTGCACAATTGCCATTTTGTATGAATGGAAATGCAGGTTGTATTGTAATACTCTTCTATCGAGCGGCCAGACAAGTTCAGAGCTGCAGATTATTAACGTTTAGACCACTGAGGACTAACTTCCACAGGTTACTCTCTCAGCGTTCTCTAGCGTCCGGGCTGACCTTGGACTTGGACAGCCTGTTGGCTTTTTTCAATACTGAACTAGTAGCTCTGAAGTTACCTACTCACTGCAAAATGGTTTTTTGAGTTGGGACTTTTCCCCTTGGACCCACATTGAAACGTGTACTGAACAGCTACACAGGAATTTCCACTTAACACTTCTACTACAAATACATGTTTCTCTGCTATCCCACGGCTCCTTGGCTACTAAAAATGTTCACACGTTGGCTTTGTAACGCCCCTATTCCCACCACCCTACGCCACTCATTCGCTCGACAGGGCGGCAAAGAAAACCGTCAGATTATTTTGCCGCTCCCTGTATATAAAGTCATACTATTACTGTATGTAGCCTATTGTTATACTCTGTCTGAATTTAATGTGCGGTTGAAGGACAAATTTGTTTTCCCCTGTTTCCTCCCTGGCCCCTGCCACCACAACATATTAGCCTACAGCTGATTCATACTGTTTATAATTTTACAACAGTTGTCACTTTGTTTACATTTTAGTAGTAAACAACATTGTGATTATTCTGATGGTATTTTTTTGCAGTTTAATATTATTCATTCTGTGTTTAATTGATTAGTGTTAATTAGAAATGGCCAAAAGGTGCCAAGACATTAATATTCAAACTAAAAATACAATTTTTAGAGTGTACAATTATTTAAAAAAGCATTTATTATAAATCTGCAGGATGACACTGACTCTGATGGCTTAAGCGAAGATGATGGTGAATATCTACTTTCCAGTTATGAGAGTGAATTATGTAATGGACCGTCTCCAGTACTTTTTCCACATTACAACTAACATTTGTTAAATTTACACCATTGTGTTCATTTTGTGGTTTAATATATGTTTTAAAAATCAAATTAAATTTATATGTTTTTACGAGATTTGTTTTCTATTTGGTGTGTACTAAGGCGTATTGGCCTTTTATTATTAAGGATTTGAAATATTTATACAATTAGTAAACGATGAAAAATGCAAACACTTTAATATAGCTGTTACATACAAATGGTTTAATTTCTGTGTATCTCCAAACATAACTCGTTCATTCAAAATGGTATGATCAATTTGTTATGTTAGTTTATCCTCAGTAAAAGAAAATTGAATGCTTTTACTTGTCATTTACCTAGTGAGTTTAATGTTGTACACTGATTACTCAGGCATAAACAGGATAACCCAATGGTTTTCATCCTGATCTGACCTTAGGGCTCCGCTAGAGACATTGACAAAGTTCCTATTACCGACGGTATTAAAATAACAACTAAATAAAGAAGTGAAGAATCACTTTAGAATTTTTAAACCAGTTTACCACGATATTAACTAATTTAATAATTTATAGTTACATTACCAGAACTGAAATTGTATTTAAAACAATCCATCAAAAGCAAAAATGTTAGTCCAGGATTATGTATATTACATTATAACAAAACTTTTAGTGAAATTAAAATTGATACGAAGATTATATTGTTAAAATAAATCTTATTGTTTTATTATGTGTGTAGTTCAATCATAATAAACAAATGCTTCCTAAAAAACCTGTCTGCAATATAAAACAGATGATTGTTACAGGGGATTTCAGTGTAGAAAAGGGTAAATGAGTGGGAGATTTAGATTTACCATGATAGGGAAATCATATGTTGAATTCCAACCGCACAATTATTTTAGACATACTATAGTTGAGTTACGATGTTGTAGTGCAATACATCGTCTGCGCGGTGACATGTATTGTGGTTAGCAGACGACGGCAAAGTGATGCTCTATCATATCAGCTGATTACTCAGCATAAAGACAGCACAAAAAGACGGGAAAAGAAGAAAAAGATACTGTACTGGAATCTTTCCGATAGGGATATGACGATTCTCGATGCCACCGATTCTGGAACATTAGAATAATCAAGTCAAGTCGAGTGTGATCGTAAAGTCAAGAGTCAATGACTCTATCGATATCTAGAAGGGAATAGGAATAATTAGAATGAGAAAATCAATTGACGAAATTCGACCATAGAATTTTGATTTTTTTAACACTACCCCATCTAAAAAGCAGTACCTACTCGTACGTAGCTGACCTTTAAGAGTTATGCTTGCGTTAACGCACGAAACACGGCTAGCACATAAATCCAACTGTTAAAATTTCTAACACAAGAAAATTCTGAGAGTACAGCTAGTATTGCACAATGGACAGTTCAATGTCAGTCAATCAGCTACTGCATCGTCTTGCCTACATAAAAATATTGTAACATTAAGGACATTAATAGTAGGTATGCTCTATTTGAAAGAAAATTTGATTTTAAACTCATGTTTTTATTAAGAACATAGCTTTGATATTAGCTATAATAGCTTTGACTATTAATACAACTAGACGTTCCATCCCCATATTAAATTTGTAGCCAGATTTTTTAAGTTTATTATTTTAGTTAGTAAAAATAAGTCTCGGTTACTAAGCCTAACTAAAGTAAAGATGTAGCCTATTTTGTCAGACTCAGCAAGTAATTTAATCGTGTTCTTTAAGAAGGCCTACTACATGGAAAAATATAAGAAGTTGGAATTTAAACAACAATATTTAACTTGATTATTACTGGTAAATACAACCATAGTAACCAACAAAAGTGGGCTTCTTGACTTTCTTGTAAATTTTGAAGGTCTTTTTCGTGTCTAGTTCATGTTGGTGACACTGATCACTAGTGTCAACGAAATTTTGTTCCTATTATTTTAGGGTTAATTTTGTGATTTTTGCTTTACTGTTCAGTTATATAACTACTAGGGGACGATTTAATTGAGTTTTTAAATAGCTGAAGTTACAAGAAACAAATTTGTTACAAAACACGACCCGGACAGAACCAACAGCAAAATTATTGTCCTCAGCTGATCCATTAGGATGAGCATGTCCATCTGGGAGCATATTTAGCTTATCTAGTTATATATTGATGGTATATGTATGATACAACCTATTATTCTTGCGGTACACAATTTTTGGCCTATGTGTGTATGTGTTTTTAGTATATGTTCAGCTTGTAGACAGTGCTAATTAATTGTGAATGTGTGTGTAATTTTTGCAAATATTCCATGTGTTCTGACTCATGTTGTGTGTATTTATATAGTATTATTTTTCAAATCCCTAAATTCTTTGTGTGATTATTGTTACCACACAAATAATGTTGACACAATTTGTGAATAATACTGCACTTTAATTTGAACTCTGTTAAAACACTTATTGACACTTCTACAGTGTGTGTATTGTATTGTTTTTTTTTATTTTAATAAATAATAAGGTTCATTTTAATAATAAATAATAGGCCAAGTAAATTCCCTAATATTTTATGAATAGGCCTACCTAGCTTAATTTCTTCCATCTTATAAAAAATTCCAAAATAGTGAGAAAAGAACTCCTTTACAAGAACCTAATAAAAAATAATCCCCCGGAAGGGCCCCTTCACAGCATGTAGCTGAGGGCCCCAAATGGTCCCAGTCCGGGCCTGAAGACAGTAATGAAAACTATTCAACATTTGCAAACAAACCAAAGGCATTTAAAAAAATCTTTCATTTTCTGTGTATATCTGTATTTCTGGGGAATTAGGAATACGAATCATGAAAATAGTGTATTAATAACAATCTTATGTTGTCTGTATTAACATTTTGTCCCAAAACTATTATGAATGAACTTTCAATATAAGTCATTTTAAGTACCGAGTGAAACATTTTACGAGGGTTGTTTTTTTTCAACCTCCGATAGGCTACGAACAAAAGACAAGTTCATATAAAACATTGAATTTATTACCAAAAGTTTGGTCCATTTATGGTTACTTTTTGACATAATCACCAAAGAGATTGAGACATTTGCTATATCTGTGCACCAGCTTTTTAATACCCTCTACAAGAAAAGTGGCCGCCAGTACATTCAAGAAACAAAAAAAATTCAAAAAACAAAAAATGTCAAAAAAAATAAAAAATCTAGAAAAAATAAAAAAAGGACTTTAAAATTTCTAGAAATTCAGTAAACAAAGCAATAATGGTGAATCTGTGGTTTATTTAACCATCCTGTCAAACTGTTGAACCAAGTCATCTGAAACGACATTAATGAGCTGGTTTAACAAGTTGGCAGAATGGTTAAATAAACCACAGATTCACTATTATTGATTTATTTACTGAATTTCTAGAAATTTTAAAGTCCTTTTTTATTTTTTCTTGATTTTTTAGTTTTTTTCTTGATTTTTTAGTTTTTTTTGGCATTTTTTGTTTTTTGATTTTTTTTTTTTAATGTACTAGCGGCCACTTTTCTTGAAGAGGGTATTAAAAAGCTGGTGCACAGATATAGCAAATGTTTCAATCTCTTTGGTGATTACGTCAAAAAGTAACCATAAATGGACCAAACTTTTGGTAATAAATTTAATGTTTTATATGAACTTGTCTTTTGTTCATAGCATATCGGAGGTTGAAAAAAAACAACCCTCGTATTAAAGTCAAAACGAGTTTTGTAAGGTTAATCACGCTACACTTTCATAAGTTTACATATTGATAATATTGCTATTATTACATTGAGTTACAATAATGAATGAATAAATGAATGAATAATTTATGCCATTATATTTACTACTTAGTACAAATGTTTACAAGTTTTGCTTCAACTATTAAGTTTTAAAACATAAATTAATTAAAAAAAAACAGAAAGAAAAAATTTACAAAGTTGTGAACTTAATGTTGAATGATATAAAAAACAAACAAAACTAACAGAATAAACATTATAATTTTATGGCTAGTTATAATTAATTGGTCTGTGGAATCAGCAGACATAAACGAACTCTGCCTGTGCGTCGGCTGGGTTGCATATAGTCTTTTGATTACCTAAACTTGTTGATACCTATGAAAATTTAAACGGGGATTAAATAGAAAACAGAAAAAGTATTTGCATTTTACTTGAGGATGAATGATATGCAATTGATATGAAATAAGTAATAGCTGTCATGTATAGTACCGTACCATACTATCACCTATGTAATTAGAGACTTGGGAAACTATAAGTAGGCTCATCACCATAGTCCCCTCGCACCAAAATACCGTAGCCTAAATCTCGGCACATTGATTACTTGGGTTGTATGAGTGGTACATATTATTTAATAGGAAGAACTAAATAGTTGGAGATAACCACCAAATAACTGCATAATTTGTTAATTATTGAGTAATAATAATAGCATACTTTATAACAAGAGAGACTTTGATATGGCTGGGCTGAGGGGTAATTAACCACTAACATTGACATGATTACATATACATAAGTAACATAAGTAGCTTGTCCATCTTTGAGGTAATTTTTTTACCTCAAAAGGTTCAAAAAAGTACGAACAAGGTACTAAAATAGTAGTATAGCTTATAACTACAGGATACGACATGACATGGCCGGGATGAGGGGTCGTTGATCTGTCCAATTTATGGGCCCGTAGTTTGGTTATCTTTAAGGTACAAATTATTTTAATGGAGGTACAAAATAGTACGAACTAGGTACTAAATTGTAGCATAGCTTATAACCCCAGGTTACGACATGACCGGGCTGATGGGCCTTGGACCTGTATAGTTTACGGGCCCGTAGCTTGGTTATCTTTGAGGTACAATTTATTTTAATGGAGGTACAAAATAGTACGAAAAAAGTACTAAATAGTAGCATAGCTTATAACTACAGGTTACGACATGGCCGGGCTGAGGGGTCATCGACCTGTACAGTTTACGGGCCCGTAGCTTGGTTTTCTTTGAGGTACAAATTATATTAATGGAGGTACAAAATAGTACGAAATAGGTACCGGTACTAAATGATGGTATACATATTAGGATCAAATTCGAAAATGGCCGGGCCAGCGTGTCACTGGCCCGGAATCCTGAATTAATTAGTTATGCGGTACCGAGTGGGGTACTAATTTGTTGGTCGTTGGTACTAAATAGTACGAAATAGGTACTAAATGTTAGCATAATTCTTATGAACTAATTCCGTCATGGCCGGGCCAGTGACATGGATGTCAGAACGCGCCCACTGTCTACCAGGGAACTGCGATCACAGGTCGACCTGTGATTCTGAAATCACTGTGACAAAATCACAGGTCGTGATTTCGGACCACATCACTAGTTCTGTCATTTATGTCGTCGTCGCTTGAACTCAACAATCTATCCAGAGACGGGTAGTTTCGTTTAGGCCGTAAATTATATTTTTTTCCCGACATTTTAATGTAAAATTTGTTAGGTCATGCGTGGTTATTAAATATGCGATGTTGTTGTGTTGATTATTTTGGGAAACAGGGGCAATTACGGGCTACGGGACAAGTTAACAATGCAAACTCTTAAACCTAACAAACTTATAGGCTAGTTATGGTGAGAATTGCAATAAAGTTAATGAGCTATTCAAGCCAACACGTTGGTGCGCCAATTTGTAAACTCGCCTTACAATATTCATTTTAGGCTAGGCCTATTCTATAAATGTTTAAAGTTAATAAGTTAACAAAGATATGAATTACAAAAGGTGTTTTATTTAAACAAATGAACAATTAACATGCAATGAGAAAAGGCTTGACGTTACAATGAAAGGATTGACAATGGTGTGTGGGGTTGAAATGAAAATGAAATAAAAGATAAGTTTGAATAATAAAGGTTCAAATAATTTAGATGTGATATATCTCAGGGTAGGGTGTCGTGCTGGCTTGAATGCTAAGAATTGATAAATTTAATAGTGTCCAAATAGGCCTAAGTTAATTAAGGTGTTAAACTTACAAAATCCCAAAAATGAAAAATCTAATTTTGATGTTGTCTAAAAGGTTATTCCAATTAGCACTGAATTTAAAAGAGTTTAAAAGAAAGTTTATACTTAATTTTGAAGATAACAATGATGGAGTTGAGTCCTCTTGAGGTTTAGGCTATTGTGATATAACTTGATATAAACTGGTCTTCTCTTGATTATATATTTTTTTTGTCCTAGGACGCTAGGCACGAGCCTGGGATTGTTTTTCACATTACTTCAGGCTAGACCTAGGGGTTGCGGCATTATCACTCTTAGATAAAATCCATTGGTGACTTGGCGGGGATCGAACCTCACGAAGTCCCGCGCTCTAACCACTACGCCAGCTCGCTCCCCTTTGATTATATTAATGAATTTGATTTAGATAAAGTTTGGACTCCTTCTAACTAACAGTTTCAACTTCTGCAATGGCTTCCTTCTCTTTCAATTTCAATGTTCACATAATTCATTGTTGAACACATGGATCACTTTCACTGCTTCTTAAATTTTGATTCCTTAAGGACTATTTTTGAAATGATATTATAAAAAAATTGATGTATTGCAATTCTCTTACATATTTAATAAATAATTAGGTTGTGGGCTTTGTAAAAAAATATATATATAGGTTATGGAGTGAATATTATTAATGATTAAGTGAACAGATTGATGAAATTACCTATATAAATTAGGAAAATGAATATTAGGCCAGCCTTTCTGAGGAGTGATTATTAACAAAGGTGTATGAACAAAAGTTAACATTTTAAGAAACTTAATACTAAATAATGAAGGAAATGACATGAAATATTACAAGTGTTTTAAAATATTTTAAAATCAGTATGTCAACCACAAATAGGTGGACTTTGACCATTGTTCTCTGTGTTTAAGTAAAAAAATACCCCCGCCACAGCAAACCTGCCGACTAAGCGAATTTCCATCTGAATGATTTTCAATTAAATCTATTTAAATAACATTAGGTTTAACGAGTACCTAGGTTTGCTGCCACAAGGAAACTAAAACTAATAAAGTGTGTTTTAGTAAAATATTAATAGCTTAGTATAAAATAAATAAATTTGCCAAGTTTGATCAAAATATAAGGATGAATAGAATCGGGCCTAATACAGAGCCTTGTGGTGGAACTCCTCTTGTCAGCTTGCTTTTTGAAGATTTGAAGCTTGCTGGGACTTCAATTGATGAGTTTTTCAGTTCCACGACTTGTGAACGTCCCGTTAGGTAGCTTTTGAACCATTCTAGCGCTGAGTTTCTTATACCGAGTCTTTCGAGTTTCTTGCATATCAGGTCGTGGCCCAGGCAGTCAAAAGCCTTATTGTAGTCAAGGAAGATGGCGGAAATGTATTGTTCATTTTCTATCTGGTGTAGGACGAACTCAATTAGGGCTATTATAGCTGAGGATGTAGATTTATTCTTCCGAAAGCCATGTTGGTTGTCAGTTAAGAGTTTGTTATGATTAAGATGTGCCATTAATCTAGCCAGAGCTATTTTTTCTATGATTTTAGAGAAACTGGAGATGAGAGAGATGGGTCTGTAGTTTTGAGCATTTTCAGTTGGTCCTTTTTTATGTTTGGGGTATATTTTACAGACTTTTATGGTGGATGAAGGCCTTCTTTAAATGATTTATTTATAAGATAAACCAGAGGAGAAATGAGTTCTTGGGAGCAGTGCTTTATCATCTTAGAGGAAAACTCATCCATTCCACTTGATGTTTTGGATTTTAGGGTGTTTCGTTTTAACTTCTTTATAGGATGTTGAAGTTAAGGTAAGGTGTATTGGACAGACTATGGTTCCTCTCCATTCAGCACTGTTTCAGGGTCTATAACGATTGCTCTGTTTTGGTCAAGGGTATTTTCTGCTATATTTGAGAAGAATGTGTTGAAATGTTCGGCCATTTCTTTTGTGTCGTTTGTGAGTTTGCCATTTATTTCTAATTCTGTAAGGATTTTCTCTTCACATTTTCCTTTCCTTTCCTTGTTTATAACCTGCCATAGCGCTTTTGGTTTGTTGTCAGCTTGTTCTATGAAGCTAGCTGTTGAGGACATTTTTAGGTTTCTTAGTTTCATGTTGTATATACTTTTTCTATTAATCATTTCTACTTTGTCTTCATTTCTATTTGTTAACTCAAACTTTTGCAGAGCTTTCAAAAAGTTCTCTTTAAGGTATTTTGCTTCGGGGTCGTAGTACTTCATATGTTTTTTTGTTTGTACTAATTTTAGTTTTCTTTATTAGGGCATGTATAATCCAGTGCTGTTTGGAGAATATTATGAAATTTGCTGTAGGAGGTTTCAAGATTGGGTGAAGAGTAAACATGTTCCCAATTTTGTAGATGGAGGTGAGCCTTCAGTTTGTTTAGATTTGTGTTGTTTAGGCTTCTTTTCATTACAAATCTTTGGGAAGTGTCTTCTGGGAAGGGCCTAATACAGAGCCTTGTGGAACTCCTCTTGTCAGCTTGCTTTTTGAAGATTTGAAGCTTGCTGTGACTTCTTTTGATGAGTTTTTCAGTTCCACGACTTGTGAACGTCCCGTTAGGTAGCTTTTGAACCATTCTAGCGCTGAGTTTCTTATACCGAGTCTTTTTTCTATTAATCATTTCTACTTTGTCTTAATATCTTTGTTAACTCAAACTTTTGCAGAGCTTTCAAAAAGTTCTCTTTAAGGTATTCTGCTTCGGGGTCGTAGTACTAATGGGCATGTATAATCCAGTGCTGTTTGGAGAATATTATGAAATTTGTTGTAGGAGGTTTCAAGATTGGGTGAAGAGTAAACATGTTCCCAGTTTTGTAGATGGAGGTGAGCCTTCAGATTGTTTAGGTTTGTGTTGTTTAGGCTTATTTTCATTACAAATCTTTTGGGAAGTGTCTTCTTGGTGTGTTTTAAGCAGGCACAGCTGCGCAGTGTGGTCAGATAGACCAGTATGCACAACTTGTCCAGTAATATACGCATATGGTATGTTTGAGCATATACAGTCTATGGAAGTGGCTGTGTCATGGGTTATTCTGGTGGCCTCTAGAGGAAATCTCCAGATGTTTTGTGTGGTTAACTCTTCTTCCAGCATGGTGTTTTTGGAATCTTGGGTGAGCCTGTCGATATTTATGTCACCGATGAGTATGAGGTTTTTCTTGTACGTACTTCTTGTAGTTCTAGCATGTCTGATAGGAGATCAAGGGCAATTCTTGCATTTTTGATTGGTGGTCTACAGATTCCCAGAATGTAGATATCCTTTTTCTTTGTTGTCTGCATGCGAATCATTGCTGCTTCGAAAATTAACTCCTGGCATGTATTTGATATGTCAATAGCTGAAAATTAACCAAAGAAACATGGAAAAACGAGTCACTGAAGTATTTAGACTACAACCTATCTGATGAAAATATAATTAATTTCAAAATATCATGACAAAACGAGTCTTGGTTTGAAGTTTTTAATGCAAACTGTGAACAAAAATACGAAACATTTTATAAAATTTTCAAATCACATTTTATCACAGCATTTCCAAAACAAGTAATAAAGAAACAAACCAACAGTAAAGAGTGGTATACTTATTCATTAAAGGAGGAATTCAACAAAATCGTGGAATCATCAAAATTAGCTAGATTATTAAAAGACGAAAACTTGTCTAACCTCTGTAAAACAAAAATGAAGACTTTTAAAAAATCGGCAAACAAAACTAAAAGATTACACTACGATAAAAAAAATAAATAACTCGGATAATGTTACGAAAACAACCTGGAAAATTATAAATAAAGAAGTAGGTAACAAAGAAAATAACTTAGTGAATGACATGACCATTTCATACAATGGAACAACTATTGCAGATCCCAGGGCAATATCTAATGTACTAAATGACTACTTTGTAAGTTTATCTGGAAAGAACGGTTCTGTAAACTGTAATAAGTTGTTAGATAATCACCAGCCAGTACTAACAAATTGTGTAAAATCTAAAACATTATTTCGATGTGAACCTGTTTCATGTGAGGAAGTAGAAAAACTGGTAAACTCTTTAAGTAACAAACCTTCACGTGGGCACAACAAAATTCCCGTTAAAGTTATAAAATATACAAAACAAGAACTAGTTCCAATTTTTACTCATTTAATTAATTCATCTTTTATATCCGGTCATTTTCCAAAATTATTAAAAGTTGCTAAGGTTGTGCCTATTTTCAAAAAGGGGGACCCTCAGTGCGTAGAAAACTATCGACCAATATCACTTTTGCCAGTTATTTCAAAATTATTTGAAAAGGCAATGAAAATTAGGCTAGTGTCTTTTATAGAAAATAACAACCTTCTATTTGGTGGCCAACATGGTTTTCGCTCAGGCTGATCAACAATTACAGCTGCTTCAAGTTTTTTCGAAAGTATAATAAATTCAATTGATAGCCACGAAAATGTTATAGGAATATCAATGGACCTTACAAAGGGCTTTTGATAGGGTATGGGGTATGTCACCAAACTCTAATACTCAAACTAGAAGATATGGGAGTAAGAGATCACATTTTGTCGTGGTTCAAATCATATTTATTGGATAGAAAGCAATACGTTGAAATCATGTCTAATAAAAATAATTGGCTGGTAAAAAACAGATCAGAAATAAAACTTAATCACTTTGGTGTCCCTCAGGGTTCAATACCAGGCCCTGTTTTATTCCTTTGCTACATTGATAAGATTCCAAATGTACTGCCGTGTGTACCTTGTGGAAATATGTGTTTATATGCAGATATGCTGATGACATTAACTTAAAAATTACAGGAAAAACAGTAGAACACATCAAAATAGATACCTTTATAGAACTTGCAAATATTAAAAATTACTTACTATCCAACAATCTCAAAATAAACAAAAGTAAAACTAATCTATCTATACTATTATAAAAAAGAGGTGGTTGCTGTATGTGTGTATGGGAAAAGTAAACTCGAAAAATACTGGTCGGATTGGGCTGAAATTTGGCATGATGATAGCTCACATTCCCGATTAACATATAGGCATATTCTTATTTCAAAAATCCTTTCGGGCTCCGCCCCAGTGGCTCTGGAGTTTCCCATGTTAACCTTATGAGAAATGGAATTATTGAATCTTAACAGCTGTTTCAATTAAACAAGTTGGTTCTGTTCTATGATGTTCAATAGCATTAAAGTTACAAGGATTACCAACAGGGTGCAGCACTATTATTTCTTTTACATTTATGACAACAGCTAATTTGCAACCAAAAGGTGAGTGAGCGTAGCGAACGAACTTCAACCTGGAGGCGAGTTAGCGTAGCGAACGAGCTAACCTGAAGGCAAGTGAGCGCAGCGAACGAGCTCCAACCTAAAGGTGAGTGAGCGTAGCGAACGAGCTCCAACCTAAAGGTGAGTGAGCGTAGCGAACAAGCTCCAACCTAAAGGTAAGTGAGCGTAGCGAACAAACTTCAACCAGGACGTGATTGAGCCATGCGAACGAGATAATCTTGAAAATTAAGAAGTTAAACGGGGCAAAGCCCGCGGGTTACAGCTAGTTTTATATAATTTTCAACTAAGCAATGTGTTGAGATAAAAAATGATTTACTCAGTCAGTTACAGCTGTATATGACATTCTTATTATTGTAATGTTTGTTATGTTTAAGTTGTTATGTAAACAAACTATTAGTCTATTAAATGGTTCTTTAACAGTTCTTACTTTTCTTTTATCCCACTGGCAAAATCAGTTTATTTCAACAGGTTATGGTGGCCCAGACATGCCCAGACTCGCAAATAACTGTGTTCCTTTAGGGGGGCCACCAGTTGACCGACAAGATACTTGGTCGTTTTGCCACTAGACCGTCTTTTTTAATTAAATAGATAAATACTGAAAACCAGTACGTCGACAAGTTATTTCATCGTCAGTCCAGTTGACCGGCCTGTAAAACTAAATTATTATATACGAGAAACCAACTTGTCGTCAATCGACCCGGCCGACATACCACTTGCTCGTCTTTTAGGTGGGGATGTGTTGAGCAGCAGTGCCAGCGGTGCGCGCAGCTGTGGAGGGCGCTGTAGGCGTACCAACTTCTGTATCTAGTAGCGGCGGTTTTTATTCCGACGATTTCCAGCTATCACAATGCAGCGGACTAGTGAGGTTTTTTATTACGTGTAATTGTTTGTTTCTCAATCGATATTTGTTTATATACAGTACAGTGAATATAAATATGCCTATATTAATTTACTTCAATTAAATACACGTTTTTTTAGCTACTACATTTAAATTATTGAAGAATTACATGAAATCTATTTGTAAAAACTGACTTTGAACATTTCATTACAGCTAAGAAAGTGGTGGCAATAGGATAGTTAAATTAGAATTCTCCGCTAAACATTTCATAGGCAGCTAACATTTCCGATTAACATATAGGCATATTCTTTTCTCAAAAATCCTTTCGGGCTTCGCCCCAGTGGCTCTGTAGTTCCCCATGTTAACCTTATGAGTATTCATTTTTAAAGGGAATTAAAGAATTTAGTCAGCTGTTGGTTCTTAAAAACTTGGTTCTATGATATGCAAAAGCAATAAAAAGTTATAAGATTTACCAACATCGATACGGGCTATGCCTCATAGATCTATAAATCATTTCTTTTAGTTTAATCATTGGATATAGCATATGGACAAACACGATCCGGGTAACATTAATTGCGAAGCATTTGTTTTAGCTTGAAACTGTCAGATATTTTATATGTCAGACATTATCAGATATTGTGTATTTGCGAAGGTTTATAAATAATAGTTTTGCCAGCATATCTGAAAATATGCAAACGAACTGCTGTACTTAATATAAGAAGGTTTCAACTGACTACTAAAAGATCCCTGGGCGTAGAACGGGCACACAGCTAGTATATATACATCTATATAAATAAAATTACAGTTATGTCTGTACATTGCTTAGCATCATGCAGTTTTTGGTTATTTTTGCGCTTCATAGCCGAAACAAGTCTTATCTCAATTTCTGTCGGTCTGTCTGTCTGTTTGTCTGCCTGTCTGTCTGTCTGTCCATTCTGTTATTCTGTCTGTGACGCCAAAATGTCATTTTACGCTGCTTACTCCTAGAAAACTATAGTACCGTTCAAAACATTTTCTGTATTTACTGGATTAGTGAGAGTGTCTTTGGCTATAAAAACATGGCTTCGCTTCTTTGAAGACAAAATAACGAACTATCAAGAACACAATTTTGTTCGATTTTTGTCAAATTTTCTTTCAATGTTTACTATTACATTTTATGAAATAACGATCAGCTGTTTGGATTAGTTCCCACTTCTAGCTGTCACTGATATGTTTACATTAAATACTGTTTACAAATACAGTACCGCAACCATTTCCGATCAAGTTTTGTAAGCACATCCAAACTAAGTGAGATTAAAAACGTTGTGCCTTACTTAATCGGTTTAATTAATCGCAAGTGCAACGATTGTACTTGAGTTTTGATAACCAAGGAAAAGACCGTGAATCGGTGTTGTATAGTCCTGGGAAACTTAAATTGTTTAAATAATCGTCACCAATAGCTTACAAAAAGGTTTCCACTCATTGACTGCGTTTCAAGGACAGTTGTGTAAAATGCAAAGTAAAAAAACACAACTGCAGTTGGTGATCGTGGATGTTGCTGTGATCTTTCTGATTTCGCTGTGATCGTAACAGAGGTTTAACTTACAGATGTAGTTAAACTCGCTTTTCCAATGTGTCACTTTTGGATTCTTCTTACCTCTTTGTGCTGCAATCGCTGGACCATACCGCAAATCTTGGCCCATAGCCCATCTCTTGGGCAGGCCCTACGTAGGCCGAATTATTCACAACCAAATTTCTACAACGATATCGGTACTTTTAAAATACATAGCCTTCCTACTTAGGAAGTAAAACTACAAACGTCCAAAACCCCAGATTTGTGCGTTTTTGTCACATTTCCTCAGAATGTTTCCTTGATATACCGATCTACGTTAGGTTTAGAGATTACGTAATCTTTTAAATAAGAAACCTTTGGTTGGATAAAGGTGGTTTCTTCAAACTGTCATTAATATGTTAACATTAAAAGTTGCTTACAAATAATGCTATTAATGGGAAATAACTTAGATTTTCGAAAACTTAAAAAAAAACAAGGGAGATTAATAACTTCGGTACTGATACCACATCAAGTGAAAGATTTTTTGAGCAAACCATCATGAAATTTAAAGCTTTACGTTGTTAACGTATCAATGTTTGTCCCCTGTGTATTTATTTATTATTTGCCAACGGATTAACACCAATAATACAGTTTGATTAGAAGGGCAGTTTGAATTGGTCGTAAGTACTAATAGTTCTTTTCTTAACTGTAAACGTTGGTTTTTGGTACTGGTACTTTTTCTTAGAACCTGTGGTAGCAATAAGAATCATTTTTACGTACAAACACTTCACTATTTACAACTTAGTTATCTTTAGTGCTGCACCTTATTGCTTTTTAAGTTTAATTGATGTCTTTTTCAATGTGTCCAGAATACGTGAAAGGTACGATTATTTTCACTAGAGTTTATCTAGTATTTTTAGGGAAGGTCATCTGCCTTCTTCACTTATGATGTTAATCATCTTATGATTATTTTATAATGCTTGCTCAAGAGAGAAGATCAGATGTAAGTTCAATCATCCCTACATCCTTACATAAATGCTAAAAAGTCACAATCATGCAATTGCAGATGAGTTTGTTGCTTTATGTTTTTGGATTATATGTCAAGTATCAGCGGTTGTAGCGAATTACAAATTTCTTTTAGTGAATTTCCCATACAAGGAATAAGTTATTTATACTTTTTCGTAGTGAAATGTATGCATAATATCGAGGATTAATCATTCTTTTTTACTCGGTATTTCAAAAAGCCACTTTTATTTATGTGTGTAAATTCCGCTTGGTGAAAATATTGTAGACAATGTTGACCCACCTGTTTAGGGCCAAAAAGAGAACCAAAAATAAAACATTTTTCTACACCTATTTGACAATAATTGTGATATTTTGAACGGGTTAACCTCTGGGTTTGGTACATTCTGTATAAAAAACATTTAAAATATTTTGAAGTTACAGTTGAGTTTATTTAGTGGGAAAATTTTTATTTCATGACTGTGGAACAAACGGTTTGTCTGAAATCAATAGTGGGCACCTGACGTGATTCACCCTGTGTAGTAGGCCTACTTCATCCATATCCTTCTAGGAACATCGGAGCAGTTCGCGCTTTCTCATCGAGACTACTTTCACTTCCTCCCCCATTCGGAACCATCGACTGATTGGCACCCCTAATGTGCCGGGGAGGGCCATAAATCAGGGAATTAGCTTTAACAATGCCCGGGTGATATTATAACAAAACGTCTGTCTACCTTCGACTGGTACGTTCTGAGTTGCATATTCACGTTAGAGGCTTTTCTTGCCACCATTGAAATTTTAGTTATATCGATCTGCAGGGTGAAATTATTAATTTCATCCAAGATGGCTACTTTTTTAATTGCATCAATGTTTTTTAAAACACCAAAGAGCGGGTTTTCTGAATAAACCTAGATAATACCAAAAATGCTATTGTTGTATGGCAATAGGCCCTTTTGTTGTAATGCCCTTTTAAAACATTTTTAGTCTGATTAAACCGAAATACAAATTTTAACTTAATTGCGACGCTGCACTATAGCCAGCTTTTTGAAATTGACATGTTTACTTTAGGCAACTCACCTTTCAAGGTGTAGGATTATTGGTTTTCTTATTTGACTTTTGCAAATATTCCTTAATGAGTTTTGTTGTAAATTTATTTTTCCGAAATACAATTTTTATGTAATGAAACATAAACACATTCAATACATTTCAAGAAAAAAATACATGATATAGTCGTCTAAAAACATTTAAATAAATACACAAACACAACGCACGCAAAACATTTAAAATTTAAAGTAGGCCAACTATTAACCGGTCACGGCACGGAGGCAGACTCACTCATTAGTGGAAGTTTGCAGATAAAGCGAAGTCTAAAACACAAAATATAGCGAAACAATTTCAGCAGCATCCGTGAACATCCATGAAGATCACGATGACATCGTAAAATCTCCCGTGACCTTAGCTACATTTGTGAAACCCTCCACAATCATTATTTTTACTTGACGCGAAGACGTTAAAAAGAGAGCCGAAAGAAACACCGTTATGAGTGGACGCATGATTTTAGGTTATTACAGCTGATTGTTCAAAATGTACAACTTTTTCAGTTATATTAATCAAACGAACGAATATTTATTTATTTAACCTTTAATCTTCATTTTTACATACCTACCAACTATTCTATATATATTTAACAAACCCATCTTCAAATAATATCACCTCTTATCTCTTCTTTACAACAGGTTTCAATGAATGGTTATGTTGTGTTGATTTCGTTACCGACAGGAAACGGCATTTATCAGTTTTGATTCGGTTATTTACCAAGGGACGTAGAACGCTCTGTTGTATGCATTCGAGTTGTTAGCCCCTTAGGTTAGTTACCTCATTAACTCACGCTAAAAAGAACTCTATTATCATGTTGATGAGAAACCTAAGCACTATATAGGATTGGCTGTAGCTCACTTACACTATCAAAGCGAAGTTGACCAACTTCGGTCAAATTCTTATACTACGCAATAGTCCGTATTATGAGAGTGTGTCCAAACATATCAGGTATGCTGAGTTTAGTTTTCCTGCTATAACCTGTTAAAAAGTTAATAAGGGATATTTCAAAATGACTGCCATTTTGATTAGGGTGCGATATTGACCTCTAGTTTGCGCCATTTAATTTGTCTTGAGAAACCCTTTGAAATGATAGGTCACATGAAAGGTGTTTACATTTGAAAATTTGGTGCTGCCCCCAAAATACCCCATTTTGGGGGCCGGGTACAAGTTGAATGAAAAATCCCATTTTTATGTTTTAAACATGTGCCGAGTTTGGTTTTCCCACTACCACGCGTTATAAAGTTAAGGGGGTGTCCAGGCTTTATCTTGGGCTGCCATTTTGATTACGGGTGCGATACTGACCTCTGGTTTGCGCCATTCGATTTGTCTTGATAAACCCTTTAAAATTAGGGTTCACATAATAGGTGTTTACCTTTGAAAATTCGGGGCTGCATTGTAAAAACTGGGGCAAAGTTGTAACTTAGATGAAAAAGTGCCATTTCTTATGTTGTAAATATATGCCGGGTTTGGTTTTTCTACTGCAACGCGTTAAAAGATTAACTGGGGGGTTCCAGACTTTTGTCTAATCCTGTATTCGGCTATAGTTCTGTACGGTACTGCAGAGGCCGTGTTTTGTTTACAATTGGTTTCTTGTTATTTCAGTTATTTAAAACATCATTTAACCAAATAATACGATCTAATCATAAACAATAACTCGTCTCCTATTTATATAACTAAACAGGAAAGCACAAATCAAGATATAATAGAAACACAATTTTGTTGACACTAGCGCCCAGTGTCACCGTACATGAACTAGACACGAAAACGAGCTTCAAGATTTACAATGGGGTAAGAAGTCTACTTGTTTTACTCCAAATGAAGAAATTTGGAAAGTATCAAATTCACTCAACCGGGGAGCGACCATATAAATAACATAACATAACATATAACGTATATAACACAATGTGTATCCTACATCGATTCTTTATCAGCACATATGTTTAATACCCCCGCCGCAGCAAACCTGCACACTAAGCGAATTTCAACTTGTCTGATTACATTTTTACTAAAATATTTCTATAAATAAGACATATTTATTCCAAATTTAAATATCATTAGATTCAACGAGTGCTTAGGTTTGCTGCTACGGGGAAGGTAAAAAGTGTGTTTGGTCATATATGTCAATAGTATAGGATGAAATAATTAATTTGCCAAATTTTGTCAATATATACCCATAGACAAGTAAACTACAACAGTTTTCATTTTCTTTATAAGAATAACATGAGAATTTTAAATTATACTATTTTTTAATTTTCTCCGTAACCGTTAGGCATACAACAGCGCTTCAATATACTAAATTATTAATTTTTTTAGCTCTTCAAAACGGTTTAAAAAGAAATTGCAAATTTTTTTGTTTTTAGGGTCAAAAAATGGAAAACCCCATTTTTACCCCATAAAGCCCCCCGTAAACCCCCGTTCCCATGGTCAGATTATGCTGGATTGCGAACTCGTACGAATTAACGTAGGTTTACACAATTGTACAAAATTTCATCAAAATCGGATCATTTTTGCTCGAGTTATTGCGCTAACGGACACACACATATATATACATATGCATTTGAACGGATGGTGTTTTTGGCCTCTAGGGACCTCAAAACAAAATAATTAAATCTGTCCCGGGTCTAGGTCTTACCATGAGTACTACGGTAATAGCATATTCCCTATACGGTAAATTCACAAAAAACAAACTAACTTCGTTATAGTTTTAGCTGTTCTGACAAATACAGATCGAAGAAGTAGAACACACTTGCATGGCATGTCCCACGTATATACTCAATTCATTATAAAAAAATATAAACTAAAAAGCAGCATTGCAAAAAAACACCAGTTCAAACCACACACCCGTGCTGACGACGTAAAGATATACGTCGGCAGGCCCAGTGGTTGACTGGACTATGGTGTCTGGGCGTCCGCGTTTTGGCTCACGTAGCGCGATCCATTGTGTTACATATCGATGGGAGCGACATGCTGTCACTTTGGCAGCCTCCCACACACTGCCGTAGTGCCGTAGCGGCCGACACGACGTTGACTTACTACGGAAAGAAACTATTTCAGCGCTCCAAGCGCCCGGTGTCTGGAACTATCCGAGGCAAGATACACCAACGAGGAAAGAGAGAGGCTAATATACAACAATGAGGAAAGAGGAGGTAAACTGAGGCAAGATACACCATCGAGGAAAGAGAGAGTCATCTGAGGCAAGATCCACCAATGGATCTTGGTGGATATCCACCAATGTGATATCCACATATCACGTTGGATATCTACATATCACACATATCAGTGACAGCTAGAAAAAATAATCCATCCAAACAGATGTTCGTTATTTCGTAGATGTCGTATTCTCCAAACAGATGATTAGTATTTGATAAAGACGTATGTGGTAGACATGGGGAGAAAACTTGACAAAAATCCACAAAATTGGGTTTTGAACGTCATCAGTCAGGTTATTTCAAAAGTAGCGATGCATGTTTTAATGGCTAAATACACTCTTGCCAATTCAGGGAACACAAAAACGTTCGTATTTCAGGAGAAGAACTCTTGTTCATTTTTACATGCAAAGACTACGTAAAATGCCTTCTGGGCCATGACAAACAGACAGACAGAAAGTGAGATAACACATTAAAAGCTTTTTAAAGTATAAACTCAAACATAACCGAAAAATACATCATAATCCTGAACAATGCACAGAGAAAACTCTAATTTTATTTATAGATATTTTATATACACTTTCACTTCTATAAAAGATTTTCTTTCTCATGACGCTTGATGAACGGCTTATACACGTAATAATAACTTTCTTAAATAGACAATCCTAACGAACTACTGTTGCAGTAAACTTGCGAATATTTCTTACTTTACTCTTACACATGTTTGAAATTTACATCTTGCATAATACACTACTTTGTGCCTGTTGGCTACTATGAATCGTTCGGATTAATTTAAGATATTAAACTTTGTTGATATACACGAGGTAAATTGACCTCCATGATACCCATAATTATACACAGGTACCACCACACTACAAATTTGATTCTACAATATACGGTACGTAGTTTTATCCAAACAAACGATCAAAAACCCCGAATTAAATTGTTATTTGACTCAATAGTCAATGCATATAAGCGAGTCTTATCTTTCGATGTAGATTAAATAATACAAAGGCAGAGGAATGCGCGAGACCAAGGACAAGGTCACGGCACGGTTGCTATAGAAACGACGAAACTATCTATTAGAATTGCGCGCCAACGCCAACGTCAACTAAACGCCAGACTGTACAATAAACACGCCGCGTGTGTAGTGTTCGACGGAGCTATAGTACTTTCAGTTGGCAATACTGGCTTCTAGCCTCGAGCGAGGTGGTTCAACCATGAGAAGAGCCTCAAACTCCTGGGTAATCCCCGGTTAGCTCCTCCCACTCTGCCCCCTATCCCCACCTAAAAGACGAGCAAGTGGTAAGTCGGTCGGGTCGATTGACGACAAGTTGGTTTCTCGTATATAATAATTTAGTTTTACAGGCCGGTCAACTGGAATGACGATGAAATAACTTGTCGACGTACTGGTTTTCAGTATTTATCTATTTAATTAAAAAAGACGGTCTAGTGGCCAGACGACCAAGTATCTTGTCGGTCTACTGGTAGGCTCCCGTTTATTTATGGATTTGTTAGTAGGATATATGTGAAAGAACCTGATTGGTTGTTATTTGTCTTTTTGAAAAATCTTGTTCAGTTGTCTTCAAGTGTTTTGTCTACCATGGAAATTTCTAAAGTTTATGTAGTTGATAAACTGGAGGGTCAATCCAATTGGATAGATTGGAAATTTCAAGTAGTCATACAGTTTCGAGTTCATGGTATAATGGAAGCTGTTGAAGGAAAGCTTGTATACCCTGAGAAACTAGGTGAAGATGAAGATGCTTCAAAGATGGACAGATATCAGAAACAGGTTGCTGTACCTGAAAAGAAAGAATTTTCGGCACAGAATATCATTGTTTCATCTGTTAGCAGTCAAGTAAGACAGCTTATAAATATGTGTACAACTGCACAGGAAATGTGGAGGAAACTTTTGAGTATTTTTGAACAAAGAACTGAACAGAGACAAGACCGTCTGTTTAATGAATTCTTTGGAATTAAGGAAAAGGACTCACATGACAGTGTAGCAAAACACATAGCAAAGCTAGAAAAACTTTGGGTTGAGCTACAGGACGAAACTTGGAAAGAAGATAAAGTTAAGCTTCCTGATTCATTATTCCTAAATAGGGTGTTGAATACGTTGCCCTGTGAATATAGTGAATTCATTAACGCTTGGGAGTCTGTACCGAAGGATCTGAGGACACTGTCATTATTGAGAGAGAGACTGTGTACGGTTGAAATGAGAATGAAGGAGCGAGAAGTTGGAGGTGTAAAGGAGTCTAATGCTGCATTTTACACTGGTTCAAAACATAAATCTTTCTCACAACCTAACTCTAACCGTGTGAAATCAACAATTACCAATGATATTGGAGCTGAAAATAAGAAAAAGAAATGGAGACCTAAAAACAAAATAGAACCGTTGATTATTTTAGATTACGATGAAATCAAACAAGTTGAAAAAATAGATTTTTTAGGTTTAAAAGTTGATAAACATCTATCCTGGCAGGACCACGTCGATCATGTTTGCTCAAAGATAAATTCAGGGATATTTGCTTTGAAAAATATGTCATATCTATGTAATATCATAGACTAACCAACACAAGTAGACTTCTCATCCCATTGTAAATTTTGAAGCACGTTTTTCATGTCTAGTTCATGTACGTGTCACAAAGGCACTAGTGTCGACGAAACTTTGTTTCTATTATTTTAGGGTTAATTTCTTGATTTGTGCTTTACTGTTTGGTTATATAACTAGGGGACAAGTTATTGTTTATGATTAGATCGTATTATTTGGTTAAACGGGGTTTTAAATGGCTGTAATAACGGGAAACAAATTGTAAACAAAACACGACCTCTACATAAACCGTACAGAACTAACAATAAAATTGTCTTCAGCTGTTCCATAAGGATGAGAAATCTACTAAGGGAGTATGTTTTATCTATGGTAATATCAATACTTTGAAAACAATATATATTCTCTTGTCCATAGCCACATTTCATACGGTATATCTTTATATGGAGCTACAACTAAGAAAAATCTTAATCGAATCTTAAAATTACAGCAAAGGGCATTAAGAACAATGATGGGACTAAAAAATGATGAACGTGTTAAAATTCATTTCAAAAATTTTAAAATACTAACTGTGTTTGCCCAATACATTTTCGAAACTGCTCTCATAGCGAAAGAAAGTATATCAGATAACGCACAATTAGTCTACTATACAAGAGGAAAAGCCCTAAGAGAAAATAGTCGCAACCATCTTTTATTTTCGAATAAAAAGCCCACCTGTGCTGTTTTTACGGTTTCTTCCAAATCATTTAAAACCCATTGGCAACATCAAATTTAAAAACAAATTAAAAAATTATCTCATAGAAATCGCTCCTTACTCCATTAAAGAGGTGTTCCCCAATTAACCTGATTTTATTGGTAGTTTCTTATTATATAAATTTTGTAATTTTAGCTTATAACTGTATTTACTAGGTTAGGAATTTGGCACTATTCAATGTACAATGTACAATTATTGAATAAAGATATTGAAATTAAATGAAATACTGTATCAGCAAGGGTTTCCTAGGAATATATTGCTACACCTCCAAGTTTATGTTCTTCTCTACTAAAGTGGGTAATTAAAGAGTAGCCGGTAATTTTGGTAGCTTCTAGTTCTGTTTTTTTCAGTCCGTGTTCAGTCAAGACTAGAATTCTTGTGGTTTTTGTCGTTGAGGATATGGTGTAGTCTGTCCGTCTTTGTAGCAAGTCCTCTAATATTTTGGTGCATTATTGCTACACCAGAATTATTTGGAGATTTGCTGGTTTTTCTTTTGCTTTTTTCAGGCTGTTTGTTTTTAAAAAAGAGGTTATAGTGTGGGGCACTGTAGAGTGATTGGATTGTTGACTTGAGTTGGGTTCTTGCAGCTGTTTGTGTTTCTGTTCTCCTTGGTAAGAGAGGCAGTCCATCTTGGTCATGTTTAGTCGCTTGGTGTGTGACAGAGTATTCTTTTTATATAGGTCTATATTTTTCCAAAAGAAGTCTTCAATGGTCTCTCCCGGCTTAAGAAGCTTGGCGGAGATCGGGGGTTTTCCTGTGTTCTTTGGTATAGTTGATTTGATTGGGGGAAATATAGTGCCCTTGAAAGTAGAGCAAACTTCTTTTGGGACTTTGGCGGCCTTGGGTTTTTAATGTTTTGATTTTGTGTTTGTTGTGGTTGACTTTGGTGTTCTGGTGCTTCTTTCCTCAACTTGCTTTTTGCTATTTGCAAGGAAACACTGAAATGGGTTTTCTTAGTAGTTGCCAATTTGTTTTTATTATATGAAACTCGTCTTATATAAACAAATATATAACGTATATAAACAAACTAAATGTAGTCCAAAACTCAGCCCTTAGAACTTGCCTAGGATGCCCAAAGAAAACCCCTGTACGAGCAATGGAAATAGAGTTGAACATCGAACCTCTTGACATATGCATACAAAAGGCAATCTGGCACAAGTCCCTCAGTATTTCTGCAGACCCCTCATCAAATCCAGCTCTAAGACTAAACCCACAAGAAACTTATCACAAGTCCTCTTTTGCCTTCCAAACATCATCAATAGCAGAAAATACACAAAATATCGATCCAATACCATACCTAACAATCAACAAAATCCCACCTTGGTGTTTTCGACCCCCGAAAATTGATCTAGAACTTCCAGGATTCACTTCAAAAAAAGATCATATAGAAACACAAAGAGCCGTGGCCATAGAAATGATAAACACAAGGTACAACAACTATTACAAGATCTACACTGATGGGTCTTTGGACCCCACCAAACCAAAATCTGGAGCCGGCTATTTCACAGAACACTCCAACACCTCCTTTTTTGTTCCAACAAATTCATGCTCAAGCACCGAAACCGAGCTTCTAGCCATCAACGCAGCAGCAGCCCACTGCATAAGTTTGGAGAGTGAGAACAAATGCATCCTCAGCGATTCAAAAAGCGCACTACAGCTTCTAAAACAATATAAGCCTTCAAACTATTATCATATAACAGAAGAAATATTTCATCTCCTGGATCTAGCTTCAGGCAAAAATATTTGTTTACAATGGATACCGGGTCACTGCGGACTGCATGGAAATGAAGAAGCTGATAAAATAGCAAAAGCAGCCTCCAACATGCATCCAATACCACCGAAGCAACCAACTCTCTCCAGTTGCATAGCCACAGCTCACAGAACTCTGAGACACAGGTGGGTAGAGAGATGGAACGATGAACCTACTGGCCGCCATCTTTATAGCCTCCTCAAAGAACCCAACAACATCGAAGTCTTCAAACACCTTCCCAGATCAGTAGCATCGTTTGCCTCAAGAGCAAGAATAGGACATATAGTTACACAATCCTATCTCTTCCGATTTAACCTGGCAGAGTCACCCCTGTGTCTCGTTTGTCAATTGGAAGAAGAGACTCTAGAACACATCCTCCTGCATTGTCCCAGCAAGTCAGACGGGAGAGATGAGCTAAAGAGAAAACTCCAACCTGACTTTTCCCTCAAAAGAATCCTGACTGAGCCTAACTGTTGGAGATTAGCAAGCTATGTATACGAGAGACACCGTGTGGTCGGCATCACTTGAAGCTGGAAGCACGCACCAAGAAGTATGTGAAACTCGTCTTGGTGTGTTAATTGGCTTGAAAGGAGTCTCCTTTTTCTCAGTTATTAGGCGCTGGAAATCTTCTACTGTTATTTTATCTTCTAATTTATTCATTTTTGACTCCATATTATGCTGTTTTTCTTTTAGGGCCTTTAGTTCAAGTAGAATTAGTGTTTCTGTGTTTGATGCTTCTGGCTTTTTGTTGTCTGAAACTGTTGTTTTGTTTGTGAGGTCCTTCGCCTCTGTAGTGGTTGTCTGTGTGCTTGTCTCTCTGAAAGATTTTGTAGATTCTTCTCTTGTGTTTATTCTGTTGCATGTATTTTTTTTACCTAAGGCATTTAATTTCATTTTCCATCTCCTTTATTTTTGTGCTGAAGCTATTAAAAGTTTCTTCCCTGTCTTTGTTATAATCTTCAAATGTTTTTATGAGAGTGTTTCTTAGGCTTACTTCCTTTTCCAATTGGTGTTCTAGTTCAGTTATTGTTTCGATTAGGTTGTTGTTTCTAATTAGAATAGTGTTTTTCTCATCTTCTAGTTGTTCAATTTGAGCTTGGTAGTTCATGATGTCGATGGTTTGAATGTTTGTTAGTTTCTGGGCCAGACTCGAGTTTTGTTGAGTCAGGTTGAGTACTTCTTCTCTTAGTTTGCTATTTTGTGCTAGAAGTGCGTTTCCAACTTCTGCTGCAAGTGTTAGAGAAGTTTCTAAATCGGGATCTTCTGAGTTTTCTAGTTCTAGAATTTTGTTTTCTACCTCGCCCATTTTGTTACCCTGACTTTCAGAGGATATTTGATTTGGAGGTGTGGGAGTTTTGTCTTCTTTTAGTTGTAACGCTGGCTTTCCAGAGGTGAGGGAAAGATCACTACAATTGTTACACCTCCATAGGAAAATGTCTTCTTTAGAGAGGTTTTTTAATTGTTTTTCTGTGATATTGACACACCCACCATGAAACCAGGAGTTGCAGGGACCAGTACATTTTATACTGGAGTATTTTACACCGATGTTGCATTCACCACAGGGATATTTTGAAACTTTTGTTTTGTTCTTCGACATAGTTCAGGTGTAAAATTGTATCAGTTTTGAAAAGTTTGGCTGGTTCTTTATGTCAGGGTTCTTGGAGTTCAGGTGTAAATTTAATATCAGTTTTGAAAAGTTTGGCTGGTTCTCTATGTCAGGAATCTTGAGGTTTAGGTTAAAAATTATACCAGTTTTGAAAAGTTTGGCTGGTTCTTTATGTCAGGGGTCTTGAAGTTCAGGTGTAAAATTGTATCAGTTTTGAAAAGTTTGGCTGATCCTTTATGTCAGGAATCTTGAGGTTCAGGTTAAAAATTATATCAGTTTTGAAAAGTTTGGCTGGTTCTTTATGTCAGGAATCTTGAGGTTCAGGTTACAAATTATATCAGTTGTGAAAAGTTTGGCTGGTTCTTTATGTCAGGATTAGAACTATTTAAATAAATAACTTACAGTCATGTTCCCAGTTAGTCATTTTGGCTTTTCATGAGATTTTCTTGAGGGTCTTGATTATAGTACCTTTCATGTGAAGGTGCTGATGTGTAAGACCTACTTGCTTGATTTGAGATTGATGTCTTCGAGTTTCACTTCTTCCAAAATGTTGTTGTCTTAAAATCACTTGATAAAGTTGTTGTTTGTATGTGTGTTGTTTAATTAGTAATTTTGTTGTTTTTTACCACTAAACTACACTTTAGATATGGAAACACTTTGCAGGTGATGCTAGATGCCTGCTATCTTGGTTTTCATATTCATACTCATTTATACTTATGACATCTGCAATGGCAAAAGTTTACTTTTACTGTAATTTATTTTCTGTAGTAAAATTGGTTTCTACTTTTATTTTTTATTTTTAAAATCACCAAGTTTGGCAACTTGGCGGCAGACTTTTGCCTGGTTTTTTCATTAAAGTTACGTTCGAGGATAATTTAATAAATCAACTTCTCTAATTAATTAGTCCAACTAACTAAGTATAATAATTTCAAGGTAATCAGTAAATATAAAACCATCACTATTATGATTTTATGAAATGTGGCACGAATAAGGTCAAATTTTGTAAAATAAGCTTTCACCTAGCAATGTACTAATCGGAGAGATACTTGCTCAATGAAACTAGTTTAAGGTATTTTTTAAAGTGATCGAGCAAAAGTCTGCCGCTAAGTTGCCAAACCTGATGATTTTAAAAATACAAAAAAAGTTTTAAAAATAAAAGTTGAAACCAACAAAATGATGTAATTTTACTACAGAAAATAAATTAACAGTAAACTTTTGCCATTGCAAAGATGTCATTAATGTTTTGAAGTATTTATAACAAGACATACATTACATTTTTTTTCTTGGCGGAAAAAACAATGATTTATTATCCTTTTTGGATTGCTGACTTGGCGGGGAAAGTGTTACCACTTAACGCAAAAGTGTTACTATCTTTTAACATAAGATCGCTGACAGCCTGATTAGACATAGCAGTTTTTAACCTTAAATTTTCTATTTTAATTTCAGAAATTTCTACTTTAATTTCTAAGTTGTTTTGAGTTAGTTCATTGATTTTTTATATCAAATATTCTATTTTCTCTGAACACGGGCAGATATGGTTGACAACTGAGTTGGTGTCGTGCTACCGAATTGTCCATGTTGTTACTCACATTAGTCTCAGCGAAGGAGCATATATCACACTTCCAATCAATTTGAGAACAATTTTCCACAAAGTTTGATTCTGATAAACTGGTACAATTTAAATGAAACATATATTTTCCTACAGTCACCCAACAAAGTTGGCTTCCTTGTACTGTTTATAGTACAGAAAGCTGCTAATTGCTGCATATTTATACTTTGCCATACGGTTTATACTTTGTCGTACGGTTTATACTTTGCCGCACATCAGGATTCCAACGAAACAACACAAAACAGTGTGGTTCTATTATGCACGTAATCCGTGTACGCTTGGAAATAGGTTGGCAACACTTAAAGATAATAATACTATGAGCAGCTGATTGACTATTATAACTACGATTTAACCTGTCATTTCGTGTTTATAGTTTCGGTATTTCTGAACTTTCTGGACTTTTCTTTTAAACGTTTTAAAAACACTCCTACGATCTTAATAAACAAGAAAATACCTTTAAAGAATTTTTTTAGGTGCGGAACCCACTTAAAATTACAAAAACATACGGAACTATATTCTCAAAACGCGGAGCACATTTCTTGCCGAGGAAAAATGGCGGAGTGATACGGACCGCGGGTACTACTTTCTCTAGGGAACCATTTGTGTTGCCAGCTGAACCTAAAAACGTGTTGTATAGTGTTTGAAAGACTAATTATTTATATGCTTTATAGTGATTGTAGGAAAAATATAATGTGTAACACGAGTGAAAAAGGCCTTTGCTGCACTCGAGATCATTCCGCATTGCTCTCGTGTGCAGCAAAGTGCCACTTTCACCACTAGTTACACAAATAACTATTACATTCACCACTACATTGGATTTTGTCAGATTTTAAATTAATGATTTTGTTACATGAGCCACATTTTAGTGACTTGTTCCTTGGCGGCAGTGCCATCTTATGATTTCACTATGAGGCAGGCGGGTGAAGGGAGAACGTGCTGTATCTGTCTGTCTGCATGGCATAGGCCTAAAAAATACTCGTTACAAAACGCCTGCTCCTTGCTGTATTTAATTTAAATCCTGTTGTATAAATAGTTTTAAAGTTAATGATATTTTTAAAAATTAGTTACAAATTTACGTATATACAGCTGATTCCTGACCCTTGTAAAGCTAACCCTAGGCCTTGGGGAGGGGGGGGGGCCTAAGCCCCTAACCCAAAGCCCCACCCTGGGTGCGCCACTAACGCTTTAATATACAAAACTATCTCTTTTTTAAGCTCTAAAAAATGGTTTGGAGAGAAATTATTAAATTTTGTGTTTTTAGGGTCAAAAATGGGAAAAATCATTTTTTTTAGTTTGGTAAAAGTTATTAATTTTAAAAGGCCTTTAAAGATTCATAATTGAACTGTGCTTCAATAATTGAATGTGTTTAACTGTAGGCCTACAAGCACGGGCAAGATTTCTTGTTCATTTACTGTCTAGTTAATCCAACCTTCTCAAAATATAATTCTTTCTTTTTAGTGTTTTGAATATTTTATTTACTTTTAAACCTATAGCATGGTCTCTTGGCATCACTTCAGTTTTCATATTTTGGAAGCAGGAGAGACTCCCAAAACAGAGCGAGCAATATCCACATGTTCCAAAACTTCAGTTGGAGGAACGTAATCATCCTGACATTCAGCAAAATTAATAAATAAAAATGTTTATATAGCAATTTGGGCAAAGTGACTTTGAATGAACTGAATTTAGATCATTTTCAATTTTAATTTGTGATAAATGTTCGATTTTGATCTCACTCAAACCTTTATTTATAGGTTTCTTGTGGGATTTTAATGGGTCAGAAAAAGTATTTACCATAGATATGATTATGTTCCAAAATAATCTTCTTTTTATGGTACTCACAAACAGTGGTACCCTGACTACCTACTCTTCTTTTAAATAACTCTTGGTGGGTTGCACTAAAACCTTTCAACTTTCAACACCTTCAAATCTTTCAAAACTAAACCTTAAAGAGTTTTGTGGCATTCTTCACCCACTATTTCACCAGTGGGGAAAAACTTATTCATTTCAAATGCTTATAAAACAGATTAAAATAAACACAAAAATATACGCACAAGATGAACACAAAAAATACAGGTCAAAAAAATCTGTCCACACTGCAATAAATCAAGAATCATGGCACTGACTGACGCGCCACTCATCCTACACTCATCTCCATTCATACTTGGCTTAAAATACCTACTTTGTATGCATGGTCGCCATTTCATTGAAAAGTATAAAGTATGTATTAAGATAAGGTCTCCTGTACAGACATGCAGGGTAAACAAACAGAATCAAAACAATAATAGTACTCTTTATCAGTTGTCTGTCAGTGCTGTCATTATAAACTGTCCATTTCTGCCTATAAGTGGTGAATTCTCTGCCCTTTGAAGCAATATACGTCAGTACTTAACCTGTGGACAAGTCCTCACTACACTAAACACTATGCGGTTTCTTACCGTTTAGAAAAATTCATAACTTTTCCTTTAGTTACCTAACAATGTACATGTTCTCTCATTGATTTGAGAAAGCAAAGTGGCCAATTCGCTCATCAGTGAGACAATGTTAACATTGTCACTCTAATTACTTTGTCTCACTCCACATTTGCAATGTGAAGTCACGTTTCTTTTCTTTACCAATTTATTTGTTTTATGGTAACTGTAAGAAAAATATAATGTGCAGCTCGAGTGAAAAGTGCAATCGCCTCACTCGAGAAACCATTCCTCACTCGCCAACGGCTCGTGAGTAAGGATTTCTCTTGAGTGAGGCAATTGCTCACTTTGCTCACTAGTTGCACAAATAACTATTTACCACAGTAAAATATCAATGATGAAATATTACTTTAGTTTTGTCTTATACAGAAGAACATCCTGTGAAAAAATCAAATTTTTATCCCATGTCCCATCCCGAAAAATATATTAGGCCTAAGCTCCAAACTTTGCAAAAATTGAAAAATGTCTATTAAAAAAAAAATGCCAAAATTAAAGGACACATATATCAGTGTTATAACTTTAGCTACATAAAGTACACTGGTATACGTAATCTATATATTAATACGCAAGCAGTTTTCTTTTCACAGTCATAACTCGATGACGGGTTGACGGATTTTAACGTTTGAGGTGTCAAATTAAAGGTATTTTCACGTAGATGTGCAAATACGTCTCATAATATTAAGAAAGGGCATCACTTTAGTACAGTTAATGGCTAAAGTTTGGGAACGGCAGTGCTATCTGTTGGAATTAGATCAAACTCAATTCCCTTTGTTTACAACACTAAACATATGGACGTACTGTAGTTTGAAATGGTTTTTTGAGCGAAGCTCTTATACGTCGACTTTTATGCATTTCGTAATACGCAAACTCCTCCTAAACGGCTGAATCAATCGTTTTCAAATTTTGCAGGGTGATAAAGACCATATCGGTGAGTGCCAACATCTATATGGCGTTAAAAAAGTCTCTTAGGAATCCGCCCCACTGGGTCTCAAAGTTTCAATGTAATTCTTATGGAAGCAGTATTTGACACATAAACAAAGACATATGATCAGCTGTTGACTTTTGAATGCAGTAGATAAATAAATAGCTGATAGCATTATTCCACTGATATTAGAACATAAACGGTGATATGGATCATAAATATAATCAAATGACGACACTAGCTTGAGGTCCGTGACGTAGGAAGTGGTGAAGGAAGTAATAAAGGTGAATAGTCTGGAGTGTAAAAACTGTTTAAGACGATTAGATTTTGGTACGTATCTGAATTCCTAAAATTCTATGGGAAGGGAGGAAAACGGGTCCGTGACGTAGGAAGTGGTGAAGGAAGTAGTCAAGGCGAGCTGCCCGGAGTGTGGGAGCTGTTTATGACGATTAGATTAAGGTATCTGCATTCCTAAAATTCTATGGGAAGGGAGGAAAACGGGTCCACGACGTAGGAAGGGGTGACGGAAGTAGTCAAGGTGAGCTGACGGAGTGTGGAAACTGTTTATGACGATTATATTTAGGTATCTGCATTTCTAAAATTCTATGGGAAGGGAGGAAAACGGGTCCGCGACGTAGGAAGTGGTGAAGGAAGTAGTCAAGGCGAGCTGTCCGGAGTGTGGGAACTGTTTATGACAATTAGATTAAGGTATCTGCAATCCTAAAATGCTATTGGAAGGGAAGGAAACAGGTCCGTGACGTAGGAAGTGGTGAAGGAAGTAGTAAAGGCGAGCTGTTTGGGGTATGGGATCTGTTTATGACCATTAGATTAAGGTATTTGCAATCCTAAAATGCTATGGGAAGGGAGGAAAACAGGCCCGCGACGTAGGAAGTGGTGAAGGAAATAGTCAAGGCGAGCTGTCCGGAGTGTGGGATCTGTTTATGACCAATAGATTAAGGTATTTGCATTCCAATAATGCTAAGAGAAGGGAGGTAAACAGGTCCGTGACGTGGGAAGTGATGAAGGAATCAGTAAAGAAGAGTTTTTGGGTGTGTGGGAACTGTTTAAGACGATTAGATTAAGGTATCTGCAATCCAATAATGCTAAGGTAAGGGAGGTAAACAGGTCCGTGACGTAGGAAGAGATGAAGGAAGTAGTAAAGGCGAGTTTTTCGGAGTGTGGGAACTGTTTATGACAATTAGATTAAGGTATCTTGGTATCTACAATCTTAAAATTCTATGGGAAGAGAGGGAAACAGGTCTGCGACGTAAGAAGAGGTGAAGGAAGTAGTAAGGTGATCAGTGTGGAGTTTGGGAACTGGAAACCGTTTGTAGCAGTTAGAATAATGTATCTGCAATGCTGAAATGCTATGAGAAGGGATGGAAGCATGCCCACGACATAGAAAATGGTGAAAGGAGTAGTAAAGGCTAGCAGTGTGGAGTGTGGGCAATGTTTGTGGCAATTAGATTATCGTATCTAAAATACTAAAATGCTATGGAAAGTGATGAAAACAGGTCCACGATGTAGGAAGTGGCTTAGGAAGTAGTAAAGTATGAACATATTGTGAGAACCGTCTGTGGCAGTTAGATTAATGTATCTTCAATCCTAAAATGCTATGAGAAGGGAAGGAAACAGGCCCCACGACGTAGGAAGTGGTGAAGGAAGTAGTAAAGGCTGGCAGTGCAGAGTGAGGGAACCTTTTGGGCAGTTAGATAAATGTATCTAATACTTCAATGCTATGTGAAGGGAAGGAAAAAGTCTATGACGTAGGAAATGGTGAAGGAAGTAGTAAGGCTTGCAGTGCAGAGTGTGGGAACTGTCTTTGGCAATTACATTAATGTATCTGCAATCCTAAAATGCTATGGGAAGAGAGGGAAACAGGTCCACGACGTAGGGGGTGGTGAAGGAATTAGTAAAGGTGGGTAGTGTTGAGTGTGGGAATGGATAATGTATCTGCAATTCTAAAATGCTATGGGAAGAGACTGTAGACTGCAGGTTAAAATGATTATGAAGCACGAATCGTGACATATTTCGATACGTATTCAATAGTGTACAATAGAAATTTACAACTGAGTTGAAAACAGATAAGTTTTACTCCATAGAGGCTAAAAACGAATTTATTCCCTAAAGAGTAAAAATGCTTCTTTAGACCCGCAACGCATGCATCAATGACGACTGTTTTTACTGCAGTATGACAAAAACAATATAATATGAACCCTTGATGACTCCGCTCAATTTTGTGGATGCATCTGCGAACGCCACCTAGTTTTATAACCACAGAGTGCAGGACTTATTACTTCCAGAGCAAAGCCGGAATTCATATTTTTATTTAAACATCTGTTAATTAAGTCTGGTTCATAAATAAAGAGTTTCCTAACAACACTTGACAACAAATTGTTTTTAATAGTTGAATTTATTTACCTTACATCATATTTTACTATTTTTCATGTAGTTTTGGTTACGCAGTTCGATGAAGTGAATGTTTGAAAGTGAATATTCTCAGTGCAGTTACCCGTTACATTATCATATTATCAGGTAATTTACAAAGTGTATCAAAATTCCTTTGTAGTGTTTTTAAAATTAAATGCCACCAGTAAGACGAAGAACTGTGAGTGGTGGAGGGAACGCGGACGTGACCGCTTGCATCAACCTCCCAATTGAACAGTTGACGGATACAGAGTGGCAGAACAACCGTGGTGATATCTGGGACCAATGGACGTTACACATAGTTACATGTTTACATGCACCCCGAGATTGGGGGGTGTTGTTGGTGGCTTAAATTTTAAGAAAAGACTGGCCGAGGCAGTTCAATTTTTACTCTTTTTTGCCATAAATGAAAGGTTTGTTTACATCATTTCCAGAATTCACCATACTTTCAGGAACTTATTGGAAACTCCCAATCTGAAAACAGGGCTGTGAGGTTTGGATACGGAAATTATCTGGATAAAATTCGTCAATTCAATTCAGCCTTTGCCATGGTCAGCTCTGAAGCTCATTTTGACGAGAGGTTCACATAGGGGATCTAAAATTTCAAGGTCCATGACACATTTTACCACCGAGAAGGTAATCTAATCCTGAATCCTGAAAGGTCATGATCCTGAATACCCACAGATCTATAAGTACGACGTTGGCACTGGAACCCAACAGACACAATTCAAACAAAAAATGCAATGAAAAATATGCGGGAAATAAGGTCACAATACCAACCCATTTGCCCAATCTTTTAAAACTGTGACAGAAATTTGTAGGGACGAGAGCTCCGAGGATTCAAGTTAGATTCTTATGTGCATAGTAAGAGACAAAATAAGTGACTTCTCTCGCTACAATGATGCTACCTGTATAGATGTCGCAGCTATTTAAAGCTTAAAACAGAGCACCACCTTGCCAAATAAATCTTCTTTTTTCTTTTACTGATAGTGTTAAACATGAATCCGTTCTAGATACGTCGTTAAATCCACTCTTATGTTCCCAACCGGAGATTTTGGTTGGGACACCTAATTCAAACACGCCTAAAACAGAACATATCGTAGAAATAATTTAACAATGCTATAGTACGTGTCGTACTGGTTGGCGTCAAGAGCAGGATTTGGCTTGCTACATTAGGTCTGAAAAGCTCACTTTACAGTGTGTGGTTGACATATCTACGTTCTCATAGAGGGCACCCACCTACAGTACATAAGAAATAATCAAAGCAGTATGAGAACGGATCTATATTTTAAACCGTAGATTACTTTTATAATTTTTTATAACATAATATTTTTCACATTTATATAATCAGTCAGAGAAATTACTATAGAGTGACTATTATTGAGGTTTTGTTGTTTATGTTTTTTCTTCTTCATTATTTTATTACAAGTTGCAGTTTTGCTCGATTTCGAGCAACAGGTTATCTAGTTGTATAAAAACAATTAACACTGATTTACAAATCCTCCATGGGAAAAATAGGCTTCAAAAAGTGAAATTTATTTGGTTGCATTGCTTGTTTTTAAACATTTTTTTCACCCATATGGGTACAAATTAGGCTGATTATGATAATAAACAAAATAAAAGATTGGAAAATGTTGATCAAAGTGAATTTGGTTTCATTTTTGTAACATAAGTAGGTAAAAAGATATGTTTGTTTACGTTAACGTCTGCAAACTCAAAAATCGCCGTTCGCTGCAAGACAAAAATGGCCGCTACAAAAAAAATGGGAAGGGATGAAAATTTTATTAAATAATTTGTGAACTTCCAAAACATGAGAGGACGTTAAATAAAAAAATATTTAAAATGGTCAAGCAACCAAATAATTTATTTTTGGATCACTTGATATGGATTGACCATTCCCCGTAGCAGCAAACCTAAGCACTCGTCAAATCTAATGTTATTTAAATTGGGCATTAATATGTCTTATTTATGGAAATATTTAAGTAAAAATTTAATCAGACAAGTTGAAATTCGCTTAGTCTGCAGGTTTGCTGCGGTGGGGGTATTTTCAGTTTTTCATCTGCTTTTGTACTCTCCAGTAATGGAAAACATCGGTATCTCAATACTTGGCCAAAAACATCGATGTAACAAAAACATTGGTAACCTTACCATTGATGTAAAAACCATTGAACATCGAAGTTTCGAAAACATCGACTATCTCTTATCCCTACAAAATATATCCATAAACAAGCAAACTACAACATTTTACAACATTCTCCATAAGAATAACATGGTAATTTTAAATTTAGAATTTTTAGAATTTTCTCCGTCTGTTATCAATAACCGTACAAAAACACTTTCATATAGGGTGACTTGCCCAGTGAATGACCGGTTAAGGGTAAAATTCTTTGTTAACTTAACAACGCTCTTAAATGAGAATTGTATATATTATTACACCTACTTCTTGGTTGCTATTTAAGGGTTTGCCCTATATCATAAATTGTCCATAAAAGATCAATTATGCATGTAAAAATTGTTTTTTTATACACCAAAGTCATGAGTCCAGTAAATGGACATGTTATAATGATTAATGATTTGGATAAATGTGTGTCCTGTACTTCTGTGATTTATGCGGATGACTCCACTTTCTTAAATAGTCAAGGTACCTTTAGTGAACTCATGGTGCTGTCCAAACTTTCCCTCAATGAAGCTAGGAACTGGTTCAGTGTCAATGGGTTTTTTATGAATCCTGAAAAGACTCAAACTATTGTTTTTAGGTTAGGTCGCACACCTGAGGAAGAAAAGAATTTTTCGTCAAGTGTAAATTTATTAGGCATAGATTTGGATAGTGATTTAAGCTGGTCAACCCATTTATATAACTTAAGTAAGAAATTGTCAAGAGTTTTATTTTTAATTAGACGTCTAAGAGATTTTGTTCCTCCTTTGTATGTTAGATCTGCGTATTTTGCTTTTTTTCAAAGTCTGTTAAAGTATGGTCTGTTACTGTGGGGTAACTCCACCCACATTCTAATAATTTTAAAGCTTCAAAAAAAGGCTGTAAGACTGTTGACCAATTCAGGGTTGAGGGACCATTGTAAACCTCTTTTTAAAGCAACAGGTATCCTGACAACTGTAAATTTGTATATATTAGAGTGTGTTATTTTTGTAAAACAAAATTCACATTTCTTTAGCTCAAGAAATAATTTTCACTCATATTACACAAGGGGAAGATCTGCTTTGGATAGGCCCTACACCAGACTAACAACAGTACAGCAAAGTTTTGCTAGTATATCAGTAAAAATAGTAAATTGTTTTGCAAGTGAAATACTTGACATTCCTTGTACTCGGCTAAAACAAAAGTTGATGGTTTGGCTTGCTGACCACCCTTTTTACAGTTTAGATGAATTTTTTGCAGAATACAATTGTAATGGTAAAATTGTTATCTAGTTCTTACTTAGTCCCTAGTCAACTGTTACCTAGTCTTTCAAACACTTGTTTAAGTAGGTACCTCACTTTTGTTTCATATATATAGTTCTGTGTTTTTCAAATGATTTTAGCTTTATTTTCTTGTTGTCTTTGTTATATTTAAGTTTAGTGAAGATTCCATGTTATAGACCATGTTATACTATCTAGAATCTATGGCCCTTTTTTTGTTAACGAGGTCTATTGTAACATATGTTATTTAATGACCAATAAAGATTTATGATTTATGATTTAATGACCAATGTCATGCCAGTGAATGACCAGTCCTATGCCAGTGAATGACCGACTTCTGAAGGTTTAGTAAATGACTTATAAAATCAGTAATATACAAAAAAGGGGGATTTATATTGTTTAAAAATGTTAACAAAGCTTAAAAGAAAAAGCCTAATGCTATATAAAAACATTATCAGAAGTATATATAAAATTTAATTTTTGTAATCAAATTGGGTTTTTGTTTTATTGTAAAGAGATTTAAAAGTAGCATATAGTAGTTTGGCTGCAGATTTTTTGGGACTTCATGATGATTGTGATAACGGACTGGAGAGATAAGGAAGACACAAACACTGACTGATGGAAGTGATAAGAGTTTGGACTTGATTTCCCTTTTGTTTAATGAGCTGCAGACAAGCCATGTCAGGCTTTTGCAGCATGGTGTATAATGATCTGTAAAAATGTGTGTTCAATTAGTTTCAAATAAATAAATAAATAAAATATTTTACATGTAATGTAAAAGGAAAACATAGGCAGGCCTGATTAGCTGATGGAAAAACGTCCTTAAGTACCAAAGAAGAAATTCGATTGGGATAAATAGTAACTATGGTCTAAATAAAACACCAATCAATAACCATTTCAATGACAAATGTTTACTAGAAAAATAAGTAGATGACATCAATATAGAGTCCGGTTATTCACTGGTTAGGACAAAGAAAATGAATTATAATTTTAATCTGATATCGATAATTATATATCTTAATAATTTCTGAGCATTTTAATAGTAAATTGTAAATTTGAGTCCAAACCCAGTAAAAATGACTGGGTGGTCATTCATTGGTTTAACCCAGTAATTTGTTCCAGTATGTGACCGCTTGAATAAAAACTTTTTTTTTGGCTTACGTATGAAAACAGATAGCTTTAGATTCTGAATATTAAGTATTAGCCAAATAAATCGCCATTTCAACAGATTTTTTTCATAAAAATAAGGTTATGAAATATGTCTTACCTGCAGAGTTCTTATAGTGGCAGAAGCTAAAAACGAAAATTCAAAACATGTCCAAGCTAAATCATCAAAATAAACATAAATAATTAACAATAATAAAAAATTACGATTAAATATGAAGAATAGAGTAATATCTATTGTCTAAACTAGTTGTTTTCACTCCTGTATTAATTTAACTCTTATTATAGACTAGTGTTGTACCCGTGCTTTGCAACGGGAAGAGGACACAAAATAGAAACATTTTAATCATTATGTCTTGCATATAATAGTTACAGATCCGCCAACGCTTTTAGAAACAAAATTCAACTTTTATAGCCTTAATAGAAACGTTTAAGTTATGACTTTTAAATCTGTTAAGTAGTGGATACCACCATTTTGGTTTTGATTAATGATTTAGGGTGAAACGGTCATTCATAGGCAGCAGTCATTCACTGGGCAAGTCACCCTACTAAAGTATTAGTTTTTTTAAGCTATTTAAAAAGGTCTAGAGAAAAATTAGAAAATTTTGTGTTTTGAGGGTAAAAAATGAGAGAAAACATTTATTTACCACATAACCCCCTCCCCCCCCCCCCCCCCGTAAAACCCCGTTCGACCATGCTAGTTCGCAAACTCATTCAAGCTTATCCTGCCTTACTCCTTTTGACCAAATTTCATCAAAATTGGAGTAGTCATTAGGGCTACTATTTTGATATAGGCCTACAAATGCATTATTAAAAACTATGTACCCTTTTTGAAACTCTTTATTTTTTATTTCTCTTTTGTTTTATGTTGTTTAGTCAAATGACTTTAAAAAGGGTACATAGTTTTTAATAATGCATTTGTAAATCTTTATGTATATTATACATATATAAAAATTTGAATAAATGGTGTTTTTGACCTCTGGGGACATCAAAATGGTCCCAGGCCTAGGTCTTACCGTACCAACTTCTGTAATAGCTACTTCCCTATAGGGAAATTTGCTAAAACCAGTATATGAGTCTTATGAGAATTTAAAATGGGTAGAGGATACATAAAAAAATAAAACAACCAACATAACATTTTGGGGTAATAGAGTTTTAATATTCCAATAGCAACAATTAATAGCTTGTAAAAAATGTTTGATAGAATTGTATTTCTTGAACAAAGTCAATGGACGTATTGCAGTTAGTATGATAAAATGCATACACAGTAATACTGAGTGGAAGGATTTAATAGTTATATTAAAATAAAATACAACTGGTACAATCATGAAGTTGGCACAATGAAACGGTAATACATCACAGTTTCTTGAAATGTTAATCATTGACTGAACATCAACTTGTCTTTTGGTTGGCCTGACATTTTATGCCCAAGTGACATTATTTCTATCCGGCATTATAAGCCTAAGCAGCATTATGTCTCAACTTAAATATATTTAAATTCTTTTTACAATAGTTAATAAATAATTTTTGCTTCACAACTTGACACTGCGATGACTACTTCCTATTTCATAGCAAGAGTCAACTGCTCTTTGTTATGTGTTCTACAGTAGCCTAATATGTATCTGTCTCAATATTCATATCACTTAACCTCTTGCAGCAGTTGAGAAAAATAATGTTCTATAAACACTTGAATTTGGTCTCTTGAAACGGCTTGATTATTTAATTACATATCAACAATCCTTAACCTAAACAAATTGAAAATACTCTATATTCTTTCAGTATAAAATGAACTTGGTAAAAAATGCCATAAACTTGTGCAATGCCTTGGCCAGTGTTACTGTATATTATGTATTCACATAGAGAACAAGTGTGGTCCGATGTCATCCAACGTGTGACTCTTGGGCAGATTGTCCTTGTAGTGAGCTCTCAACATGCGGCTGAGGAGATCAGCATTGCTCTGCTCTAGTGCTTGTGTCTTGCGTCTCAATACTGCCAATTCACGAACCTCCTCTCTTGACTGGACCTCTGTACTCAACAACCTACAAACACCAATCAATTAAAATAAAAACACAAATGACCAGCTCAGTCAAGAGTATTTATTAATATGATACCTGTCCTTAGGCAAATTGGTTTATAAGTAGACTAGACATTCAAGTGGCAAGATCTTAGAATGGATCTTTAGGAAATAAAATGATGGGAGTAACCCAGAATCTTTGAGTGATTAAAGTTAATTTAATATCTCTGAATGTGCCTCTACATATTGTAAATATTACTCATACTTATATTCTCAACTCGTTAAGGTCACACAATGGTCACACTTTGCAATAACAAATTGGATCAGGCACTCCTTCTTAAGCTGAAACTGCCCTTGCCATTCTTGCCAATTTCCTTTGTTAAAGGTCCTATGTCTGATGATTTGATTAGTCCATCAATTACAATATGTTCAATTAACTTTGCGTTTTTGACCTATCACTCATCATCAATATAGTTTTCTATTGAATAAATAGGCCTAGCGATTAAAAATGTGTTTGAATTATACTGCTTTTGATTACTGAATTTGATGAAATAAATTACAGCCTATTTTATAATTGAGTGTTAATTGGAGTAATGTGTAAATGCATATAACCCAAATGCAATGCATATACTATAGAGTTCCACTATTTCAAACTTACTGGGACCAAACCCTGTTCGGATTAGCGGGAATTAAGAATAAGCAGATTTCTGTAATAATTGATCATCGTGATCGCAGAGAGGATTACATATCCTGGAGTCTGGAAGATGTTCACAATTTCACCGTGAGCACAGAAGATGTTCTCGATTTCATATTAGTTTCCAAAATGCAGTTTGGAATAGACAGATTTGTAAATAGCACTATTTTATTTATAAAATCCTCTGCCAAACAATGAAATTATTAAACTTTTCCAAATCATGGCCATGATGTAACAGACCTTGAAGCAATGTTTCTTTTTTCCTCTTGAAGTCGACGATAGTCAGTCTCCACCTGCTTGCGGAACATTTCTTCAGCACGAAGCCTTTGTCTCTGAACACTCAACTGTGCTTGCAGAGTCTGTACCTGGCACTGCCCTGCATCCAACCGACCCCTACAACAGGAACGCTTTCACAGTTTTATTTCAATTTTTTTACAGTGCAATTTTCAATTTTTTTCTTATCTTTTTTTATTGCATTTATTATATTCAGAATTATTAACTACCTAAAACAAGCACAAAGATGGGATTAGAAAAACAACTTTCATCGTTTTAATTTAATACAAGTTCTTATGCAACTTGCTGATGTGTAGAGATTAGAGTGATTTTAACATAGAAAACCCAAATGCAGCATATTATTTAGCAGTATTGAGTATACACATCCTGCTACTTCAACTCATTAGGGAAAAATAAATTAAATTTGTCAAGGTTTTTTATCCCCATAACCAGTAAGGGTTTGCGTAGCTGCAGAAATTTTTTGATTCGATGCAACGATTCGATACAACCAATTTTGGATTAGAAATTAGAATCGATGCATTTCGATTCAAATCAACACAGCATTTTTCAATTTATACTTGTCAATAGAGTGAATTGTCAATGGAGTGAATTGTCAATGGAGTGAATTGTCAATGGAGTGAATTGTCAATGGAGTGAATTGTCAATGGAGTGAATTGTCAATGGAGTGAATTGTCAATGGAGTGAATTGTCAATGGAGTGAATTGTCAATGGAGTGAAATGACATCAATTAAAATTTACCAGATTTGTGTTCAGCATTTTTTTATACTAGGTGAAACCCGTCGAAATCGATGGTTGCTTTAAAGGCTTATGCTAATTCATCTAACTGCGATAAATAGAGTGAAATTATAAAAAAAATTGAGCATCTATATAAATAAAATTACAGTTTTGTCTGTACATTGCTTAGAATCATACAGTTTTTGGTTATTTTTACGTTTCATAGCCTAAGAAAGCCGAAACGAGTTTTATCTTAATTTCTGTCTGTCTGTCTGTTTGTCTGTTTGTCCATTCTGTGGTTCTGTCTGTAACGCCAAAATGCTATTTTATGCGGCCTACTCCTAGAAAACTAGAGTACCGATCAAGGTTCTAATCATTTTTCTGTATTTACTTGAATGGTGACAGTGTCTTTGGCTATAAAAACATGGCCTCGCTTCTTTGAAAGCAAAATAACGAACAATCAAAAACCCAATTTTGTTCGATTTTTGTCAAATTTTATCCCAATGTTTACTATTACTTTTATGAAATAACGATCAGCTGTTTGGATTAGTTCTCACTTCTAGCTGTCACTGATATGTTTACATTAAAAGTTGTTTACAAATACCGCAACCATTTCCGATCAAGTTTTGTTAGCACATTCAAACCAAGTGAGATTTAAAACATTGTGCCTTACTTAACCGGTTTAATTAATCGCAAGTGCAACGATTGTTCTTGAGTTTTGATAACCGGGGAAAATACTGCGAATCAGTGTTGTATTAGTGATGGGAAACTTACATTTTTTAATCATCGTCACTAATAGCTTACAAAAAAGGTTCCCACTCATTCACGGCGCTTCAACGACAGTTGTGTAAAGTGCAAAGACTGCAAAGTAAAAAATCACAACTGCAGTG
This sequence comes from Macrosteles quadrilineatus, assembly GCF_028750875.1. NCBI lineage: Eukaryota > Metazoa > Arthropoda > Insecta > Hemiptera > Cicadellidae > Macrosteles > Macrosteles quadrilineatus. The sequence goes on along the minus strand of NW_026542594.1, from coordinate 82,622,540 downwards.
GGTGATCGTGGATGTTGCTGCGATCTTGGAAGATCTTTCTGATTTTGCTGTGATCGTAACAAGCAGAGGTTTAACTTACAGATGTAGCTAAACTCGCTTTTCCAATGTGTCACTTTGGTTTCTACTTACTTACATTTCGACAACGATATCGGTACTTTTCCTACTTAAGAAGTAAAACTACAAACGTCCAAAACCCCAGATTTATGCGTTTTTTGTCACATTTCCTCAGAATATTTGCTAGATATATGTACCGATTATCGTTTAGAGATTACGTAATCTTTTAAATAAGAAACCTTTGTTTGGATAAAGGTGGTTTCTTCAAACTGTCATTAATATGTTAACAAGCAAATAATGCTATTAATGGGAAATAACTTTGATTTTCGAAAACTAAAAAAAAAAAAACCAAGGGATATTAATAACTTTGGTACTGCACCACATTAAGTGAAAGTTTTTTTTGAGCAAACCATAGTGAGTATTTATTTATTTACCAACGGATTAACATCTATAATACAGTTTGATTAGAAGGACAGTTTGAATTGGTTGTAAGTACTATAGTTCTTTTCTTAAATGAAAACGTTGGTTTTTGGTACTGCTACTTTTCCTTAGACCCGGTGGTAGCATTAAGAATCATTTTTACGTACAAACACATCACTGTTTACAACTATAGTTATCATTAGTGCTGCACCTTATTTCTTATAAAATTTAATTGATGTCTTACTGTATAATTTTTGCATTTTCTGTCTGGACTCCAAAATGTTAGTTTATTCTATGAAAATGATAAAACATTAGTGAACGATTTTTTTTAGCAAACAATCATGAATTTTTAAAGCTTGGCGTTGATAACGTATCAATGTTTTGTGGACTCTGTGTATTTATTTACTTATTTATATATTTGCCAACGGATTTACCCACCGATTTTTACAGTTTGATTAGGCCTAAAGACGATTATCATAAAATTTGACGACACTATCAAAACTTTCAAATAATTATTTTGTTTGTAATTTGCTTTGGTTAAAGCGTAGCAAATCCCCTAATTCAATTTCATATTTGTGTGAGTATGTCTGTTGGTAACGCATTAATGTCCTTATTTCTCAGTGTTTCGTGGAAAAGGCAAGAGCGCCTTTGTTAATGAAAATTTCAACCCGAATAAAGTGAATTAGTAAGTCGGTGGCTCAGTCGGTAGCGTCGCGGTCTTCGGGCCCAAGGCAGCGATGTCGTGGGTTTGGATCCTGGTCACTGCCACTAAAATTTTTCAGTACAGTTCACCTTTGTACTGTACCGCCTTGCTTTGCTGTAAACGTTCCACGCACGGGCGGTTAGTCTATGTGGACGGGCAAATGTAAGGCTAAAAGAGGCCACCAACCTATTTTTCAAAAGTAAAGTAGTAAAGTAAAGTGTGCAGTAGTGAGGTTGAGGTAGTATTATTTTAACTACTTTTAACCAGTGTCAAAAGTAACTTTCAATTACAGGCCTACCTTAGGGCTATGCCTCATAGATCTATAAAGCAATTCCTTTTACAAATGCAAGGTTAAAAGAGGCCGCCAACTTCTTTTTTAAAAGTAAAGTAGTAAAGTAAAGTGTGCAGTAGTGAGATTGAGGTAGTATTTTAACTACTTTTAACCAGTGTCAAAAGTAACTTTCAATTACAGGTCTACCTTAGGGCTATGCCTCATAGATCTATAAAGCAATTCCTTTTATCATTAGATATAAAATATGGACTAAAACGATCGGGTGACATTTAATTGCGAGGCATTCGCTTTGGCTTTGAAACTGTCAGATATTGTATTTGCGAAGGTTTATATGTATTCCTATACAGTAATAGTTTTGCCAGCATATCTGGAAAAATGCACACTAAATATGCAAACCAACTCCTGTTCTGAATATAAGGTTTCTACTTACTACAAGATTCCCGTACGTAGAACGGGCAAACAGCTAGTTATCTAATAAATATCTATTAACACCTTCAGTGCGATGGGTGCCGATCGGCGGCTGAGCGGTGTCCGGGTACACGTGCGGCGGACGCCTATAGGCGCTTTGTGTAGCATCATGTTTGGCGCCAACATATCAGCTGATCGTTCATTTCACGTGTTTTTGCGCTACGGTGTGTTGTTGTTGAAGAGTTAGGTTATGTTTTACTGGTGATCGTTCATAGTTTTGCAATAGTTCGTAATAGTTAAAATTATGGATGAAAATCCAGGACCTTCAAACCGTAAAAAACATGTGACAGTGATTACATCAATGTAGACGATCTTACTGTTAGTGAGATCGACCTATTGTATTACGACTCTGATGAAGATTATGTTTCATCACAGGAGGATGCTTTTGATGATGGTGAAGATTGTGACCAAGTCCCAGAAAGTGATTATGACAGTGATGACAGTCAACAAAACGGTGATATTAGTAGGCCTACAAGTGATTTAGGTGAAATTGACACAGTGTTCAATAACAGTAACAACCCAGTTTCAACTCAAGATCAACTGGACTTTGACCCAGACCCCGTTCAGCCGGAAGACCGTCCAACTCAGGCAGCTACAAGAGGTAGGCCTACAGAAGACGACCCTGTTCTGCCGGAAAACCGACCAACTCAAGCAGCTACAAGAGGTAGGCCTACAGAAGACGACCCTGTTCAGCCGGAAGACCATCCAACTCAGGCAGCTACAAGAGGTAGGCCTACAGAAGACGACCCCGTTCAGCCAGAAGACCATCCAACTCAGGCAGCTGCAAGAGGTAGGGCTAAAAAAACTCAACCTCCTAAGTACAAATGGTCACCTAATTGGGCTAATTGTAACTTAGTTGATGACATTCATTTTACAAAAAAAAAAAAAAATGAGCTTTTAGTCCCATACCTGGCAATAATACTCCAGTTGACTATTTTGAAATGCTAGTGGAAGATTTGTTTTTAGTAAAAAAAATAGTAAAAGAATCTAACAGTTACGCCTTGGAAACATTTTTTGGTAGATCAGATCTGTTGGAGCATTCCCGAATCAATAAGTGGACTGACATTACAGTAAGTGAGCTCAAAATATTTTTGGGTTTAATTATACACTTGGGAACTATCAAAATGCCAAGGCTTTCCGATTACTGGAAAACAGATCCATTGTTTTTGTCAGTGTTTCCCCAATGAGCAGAGATAGATTCTTCCTAATACTGTGCCACCTTCATTTCAACAACAACAATGATGGGAATGACAAGTTGTTCAAAATTCGTCCAGTGATAGACTATCTGAACAACCGAATGTCCGAAATATATTATCCAGTAAGGAATTGAGCTTGGATGAAGCAATGATTCTCTGACGTGGACGTTTACAATTCAGGCAATATATAAAAAATAAACGCCACAAGTACGGCATCAAGATTTACACTCTTTGTGAGCCAAATGGCCTGGTCTTGAACACTATCGTGTATACAGGTCAAAGTGGTGAACTTGGTGGCAAGGGACATACTACCAAAATTGTAAAAGCCCTCATGAAAGGTAGAGAGAACCACGTACATTCATTGTTCATGGATAATTTGTATAACTCCCATGAGCTGTCCAAAGAACTGCTAGAACAGGGTACCCACACAACAGGAACCCTATTGGCCAACAGGCAACACAACCCAAAGGATGTTGTAAATTCCAAACTGGAAAAAGGGGAAACGACTTGCCTGTTCTCTGAAAAACATGTCATGGTAGGGAAATGGCGTGATAAAAGAGCCGTTCTCTACCTCTCTACTGAATTTGACAACACAATGACCCAAGCAACAAATCGGAGAGGTCAAATGTCTATGAAGCCACTTCCAATAGTAAGATACAATGCGTATATGTCTGGAATCGATCGTAAGGATCAGATGATGGCATACTACCCAGCAGAGCGGAAAACCATTCACTGGTATAAGAAGCTGTTCATTCACTATTTTGTAATGATGATGTTGAATTCGTTCTCTTTGTTCAACAAGTACACAACCTCAGGAAAACTGGCACTGTATGACTTCAGGCTTCAAATCATAAGACGCCCTCTTTCAGAAAAACAATTAGTAAGAAGGGAACCCACGCCCAGAAACACGAACCAAATGCTTAGTCGGCGAAAATGGTAGAGTAATGAGGAAAAAGTGCAGAGTTTGCAAAACCGAAGAAAACAAATGGAAAGACACTATCTACCACTGCATCGCCTGTCCTGGAAATCCCGGCTTAAGCTTGGAGCAATGTTTCAAGAAATATCACCAGTAAGAGAGGCCTATCACAAGGATCTACATGTGGGATCAAACGTGCTTTATTATGAATGTTCAAAATAATGTCGCCTCTAAATGCAGCCTACACAAATGTTAATTTGTATGATTATTTTTAAGTAGGTATTATTCAGTCTTACTATTTTCACTTCATGTTTTATAACAAATTTCTCATTTAAAATATAAAAAATAAAAAAATGAAAAAAATATAAATATATTCAAAAGAAAAAGGACTTGTTTTCTCTTTGTAGCAACCGATTTATACAGCAGCATCCAACACCAAAACTCTCAAAATTTCTTGCTGGGGGCCGTGGACCCACATAGGCGTCCATATATAATTTTTATATACAGGGTGTCCCGGAACTCTCTACCAATATTTTAGGGCATTGATCCTGGGTAAGAAACATACCTAAATATCATATTTAAATTGTCCGGAAGTCCTTAGTTACTCACACAGCCGCCATTTTGTTTTTTTCAGTTATTAATTTTTTTCTAAGGAATGGTTAAACATAGAAAATGGAAACTTTGCACAAACATTTATGACAACTAGACAAAGCTACAAAAAAATTATGAAGATTTTTCATATTCATAAAACAAAATGGCGGCAATTTAAAATTTTGTTTCTTAAATAGCTCAAACACCGTTGATTTTATAAAAATTTTAAATGGCCGTCACTCAAAACCAATTTTCACTTGGTCCTAACTTACCTACTGCTTTAGGAACTCGCTTCGGTTTTGTACTTATGGGTACCGCTCCTTGCTCCCTCACAAACCCTGTGATAACCAATAACACACCTGCCACTTCACTCAATGTTTGTTTACTGTCAAAAAGTGACATTGATTTACATGCTTCCTTACAACGCTTTTGGGTGCAAGAAGAACCCCCTACATCACCCAGTCTAACCCAAAAAGAGGCACTGTGTGATCAACACTTCAGAAAAACTGTTACTCGTGATGAAAACGGACGTTACATTGTTCGTTTGCCTTTCAAAGACTCCTCAGATCATTTTCTAGGTGATTCCAAGCCAGCTGCTGAAACACGTTTATATGCTATGGAACGGAAGTTTCGTTCAAATGATCAGTTTTCACAACTCTATCATGACTTTATGAATGAATACCAAACATTAGGTCACATGTCAAAACTAACAGATGACGATCATATTCAATCACAACCCCATTACTATCTTCCACATCATGGTATCTTAAAGGAGAGTAGTAGTACCACCAAACTACGAACAGTTTTTGATGCCAGTTGTAAGTCCAGTTCGGGTTCATCACTCAATGACATTCTTCTGACTGGCCCTAAGCTACAGAACAACATTTGTGACTTACTCATCCAATTTCGACGTCACAATATTGTATTTTGTTGTGACATTCGCCAAATGTACCGCCAGATAACTATTCACCCCGATGATCGAAACTTTCAGTTAATTCTTTGGCGTCAAGATCAACAACACCCAATTGATACTTTCAAATTGAATACCGTTACATATGGCGTGAACAGTTCTCCTTACTTTCTTCCTTAATTTGGACACTTCATCAGCTAGCCATTGATGAAGGACATAAGTATCCTATTGCTGCACAAGCTTTGCAAAATCATGCGTATGTTGACGACATTATCACGGGGGCAGAAACTACAGAAGAAGCGCTCGCTCTTCAATCTCAACTCATTGAACTATTAAAACTCGGATGTTTTGAATTGAGGAAATGGGTTTCAAACTCTCAAGAACTATTGACTTCTATTCCTCAATCACATCATGAAACTCCAAAGTTCCTCCAAAACTCTGATGATCCCCATTTCAACGTGTTAGGATTACAGTGGTCTCCCACTACTGACACATTTTCCTATAAGCATGACATTTCTACATCTGATAAGTTACCAACGAAACGGACAGTTCTGAGCACTATCTCCCAAATATTTGATCCCTGTGGATTTTTAGTTCCATTCATTATGTTAGCAAAATGTTTCATGCAGTTGCTGTGGACTAGAGGTTTAACTTGGGATACACCGCTCCCAACGGAATTTAATTCTCAGTGGAAGTTGTTTTATAATGAAATCCAATTCCTTCATCGAATATCTATACCTCGGTCACTTAATCTTGCTACAAGCTGCAAACTAGAACTACACGGATTTTGCGACGCCTCGGAATTAGGATACGTTGCAGTGGCCCCTCGCAAGAGTAACGAAACTATTCCCCGGCAAGGATGGTATTGTACGAGTTGCAGAAGTAAAAACCGCAACAAGCTGTTATAGAAGGCCTGTAACGAAACTCTGTGTTTTACCCCTGGACTAACTAACTGTTGAAGTGAGGACACTTCAAGGCCGGGAGTATGTTAAGTTCTATCACCTAATAATTTTCTTTAGCCTTTATTTAGAACAGCTGATGTTTAAAAAATGATTCAAACTGTATAAATAAATATCATTGATTTCTGTTCTTCTTGAAAACATGACTTATTTTATTTCTCTCTTAATATTTCATTTTTATTCACAAACACTCCACAGAACCTTTATATATCAAAATCGTATTGGTGGATCTTTTGTGGTAAACACTTTCACGATTTCATCAGTGTTATGCAGATTAAATCTATGCTTTTTTTATATCTGTTTGTTGAGAAGGCACGTTCTTAATACAAACGGAGGCTCACTCTAAAGCTGTGTAAGTTTGATTTTTTCCTTCGTCACGTCGGTCATCAAACCGTACTTCTGTGCAAATGAATAACCCTCTAGCATAACTTCGATAAATTGGTCACTGGGTTACTGTTAAATCTAGAATTGCATGACATGCGGATGTCAGTTGTCTCAGCCTTATCAATTACATACATTTTTCAATATACTTCGGAATGTTTGGTGTAGTGGAATATACTTGTAGTGAACCTGGCTTTTATTCTTGAACTGTTAGGGGCCTCGTTCATATGTTCATGCGGCTTCATTGGCAACAAATAATGCAAATGACAAAGCAATGCTGCATTTCCAAAAAGCAAATACTGTCTGTTATGTGAATAGCGACGTTTACATGCATTTTTGTTAATCAACGAATCTTATAAAGGATGATGAGATCTAGTTAAAAGGAAACATGACCTTCCTGTGACAACAGCTGCTTAAAAGGTAATTACTCTTAGTGCCAATTTTTTTACAGTCGAAGTGCAGTGTTATTTAAAAAAAATCTCACTTAAGAGCAAGTTAAGTGGACCACGGTTTGTTATAGGCCACTGCAAATCATCTGTCAAGATATACAGTAGGTATTTTTTTGGGTAAGGTTTCTGTGTTCGGATATTATTAGACACGATAAGGCCCCTATTAGCCGTGAGCAACATGTGGTGCAGCTAGTGGAGCCACCGGTGGTGACAGCGGTGACCCACAGCGTTTGGAATCTGGACACTAGTCGCGCGACACATTTGTAGCTCGCTCAAACAGCGGAATTCACCACAACACTCTAGTGTCAAACATGACGTTGAGTGACTGCATCCACAATTTGCACGTCACTATTAGCACTAGACATTGTTTATCTAAACTATAGACAACTAAAAACGCTAATGACACAAAAAGGAAAGAATATACTGTTAAAAATGTCACTGGTAAATAGGGATGGTCAAGTCTCGAAATTTCGGGAAATTTTCGGGAAATTTTAAATCTCGTTACACGAGACGAGATTTCTTTTTGGCCGAGATTTTTATCGAGACAAGAATTTAAAAAAAATAAATTAAAAACGCCTGCAGATAGTCAATGCAATACCCGCAATACAGGAGCGTGTTGTAGTTGCGTTTCCTTTGCGAAGGCGTTCTCATTTAATTAATTCTTTAAATGTAAATATTACTTTAATTATTTTAATAATATTACTTTAATAACATTTGAGAAGTTTTGTTAAGTGTAAGCAGTGTGAGGAATGTTTTATTACTATAAAAAGTTAAAACAAGTAACTATTTTATAAAAACTAATATTGCTTTTATTTTATGATTTATTTTATTTTAGGATAAGTTTAACTCTATCCTAACTGATATCACTATGTTTCCTAATCGTAGGCATTTTTAATAAGTTAAGCGTGATTAGTAAAAAAAATGTTATGCTGATGTTTGTTAATAAAAGATTGTAAATATTCTTGCCTATTATCATTATCAGGGCGTCCACAGAAAATTTGTAATTGATTTCCATGACTATCTATGACCATTACCATTGATTTCCATGACTCACAAACTTTACTCGAAAATTATAATGTAACATACACACACAAAATACTGCCTAGACAAGTTATTTCAGAGAAAATACTGAAATATGTATTAACAGATAACAATGGAGTAATACATTTTGTAAAAATATTGTATTCAAAATACAGAAGGAAAAAAGAAAACCCAGTCTACTCCGTACCCATAGCTGGCCAAGTTCACTCTCCACTTTCTTTTTTCCTTACTGTATACTTTTTATTATTAATTTTTTATTGAGTTTACAGTGTTTCCAAAAATTAGCTTAACAAAAAATACATAACTTAAGACAAATAAAAACATTATAACAATATTTGTATTGCAATTTGAGTTGTAATATTGAAGTTGTAACATTTTAATATACTGTACCTACCCTACTGTTGGAACAATATCCTACAAATATTAAATTAAATTATAAGATAAAGTAGGTACACTGATTGTATTGAACTATTACAAACTCGAAACTCTCATCAACTAATACAAACACTTAAATAAATTGAAGTGTTGTGAATTTATGAAAAACACTGAAAAAAGCTACAATAGTGGGCGTTGCAGCTGTATTAAGTCTTATTAAGTATTAAGTCTTGTCAAACCCATCCATCATTAGGAATTTCCATGACTTTTGCCTATTTCCATGACTTTCAATGACCAGAATATTTTTCCATGACTTTCCCTGACTATCCCTGACTTTCCAGAATGTGGACACCCTGATTATTTTTGTATTTAAACAGTCATCTAACAATGTTACAAAATCAGGTAAAAATTTTGAACGTGCATTTCCCGTTGTGTATGAGAAGGGAAATCCCGTCTCGAAATTTTATGAGAAATAAAAAATCTCGTCTTGTCTCGTCTCGAACTAAAAATCCAATCTCGTCCATCCCTACTGTTAAACAAAGTGAACCGAAGTCACTAATGAATATAACAGCAAATATGGTGAGGCATGTCTCAATCGACTCAAACCACGATGTAGACTGTGTGACAGGCTTCGTTTTCACGTTAATAACGCATGCGAGCGCAGTCAGTGGCGTCGCATGTTGCCCACGGCTAATAGGCTCCATATACTGCAATGCCCCCCGACTGCCTGGACACTAAAACGGTCGCGTCACATGTTGCCGGGCAAAATCACTCCCGGCAACACCTCGGGCAGCTTTTTTGGCGGCGCCACCGGTCTCTCCACGGCTAATAGGCACCATTTGACTCCATGCCCCTCTACACGTCCGACACCGGCGGCTCCACTAGCTGCGCCACATGTTGCTCACGGCGAATAGGGGCCTAAGAGCACAATGAACTTCTTTTGCAGGTTGAATAATCCGTTGGTTAAGAGAAATATAAGCCGACATAATAAATGTCACAATCCAAGCACATTAAAATGGCTCTGATCTGAGCTTTTTTGTAGTACCGAGTGTACAGGTTGAATAATCCGTTGGTTAAGAGAAATATAAGCCGACATAATAAATGTCACAATCCAAGCACATTAAAATGGCTCTGATCTGTGCTTTTTTGTAGTAGTGAGAAATTTTATGTTATTATCTGGGTAAGTTACATAGTATTTTTTAGGTTGCTGCTCAGTGCACTTTGATACATTTTTTTAAAGATAAATTAAACGGTTTTTGTTGCTGAGTAAACATGCACAACCCTTTTGTTAGTTAGTTTAATAACATTCAAGGCTCTATATTATGTTTTCACTAAGCTCAATGAATACATCAAAGTAACCTCTCTGAAAAGTTTGCAGTACATTGCAATTTTCCAGGTTTATGACTTTACATAAAATTATTACAAATTTAATCCAGTTGCTGTAAACCACTATTAATTCAACAAAATATGAACACGGCTCATATTATGGGCAATGTTCTTTTTTGCACTTGTATTATTTTGTATTGAATAATTGAAAACATGTGTGAAAATAATCTCATGAACCTATGATGATCTGTCTTGAATAATACGACAAAATATAGGCAAAAGTGGTCAAAAAGGCAGAAACCAACCCGTACAATAGATATATGTTAACTCGATAAGAAATAGTTTTAAGTGTTACTGTGATATTACGATTTTCCACTGATTTCGTAATAGAACATTATATTACACACAACATTACGACGTTATATTACGTTACAAAACATGACATGATGCAGAAGAAAATCAATGTTAAAATCATAAAAAAAACATTGCTAATACATCATTTTGACAAATTCAGTAACTCCCTATAATATGTGTTGTTTAAAATACAATTTTAATATCAACAGCTGTTTCATTAAAAAGTAGTGACAAATTATCCATATGACCGTAATGTAAACAAATCTGGGAAGGGAACTTTAAAGGCCTGTGGGGCTGAGTCCCAAGGGAATTTACTTCCATTTTCTTGTGATGGCTCATCGACAGACCGAGACCTTTCTTTGGACAGCTCTATCCAAGTTTCTATGCCCAGCCGTTCTCTCAAGATGGTATTTGTCCTTTATGTGTACACATACATAGCCATTTTATGATATACTAGCAGAGTACCCGTCCTTCGTACGGGGTTGGAATATAAGTATAAAATGCTTATTGCAGTTATACTCAAGCTTTGCGATTGCAATGGGTGGAGGACACAGTTTGATAAAATTTGCTTTTTTAAATTTACAGTATTCTATAGTATTACACATCTACCATAGCCATAATGTTCTACCATTTTACCTAAACAATAGAGAAAATAAATTATCAATTCGCAAAATATCACAAATTATTCATGAAATGAAAAACATATACATAACTGTAAACAATCCTACTTTGACAGTTCTCATTGCGAATCACAGTTTTTTGTTGCTGCTTAGTTCAAATTAGCTGTTTTCATAAATGCAAAAAAAATATAGTGCTGCACCCTGTTGGTAAATCTTATAACTTTGTAATGCTTTTCCATATCATAGAACCAACTTTTTTAGTTGAAACAGCTGACTAAATTCTTTAATTCCCTTTAAATATGAATACTCATAAGGTTAACATGGGGAATTACAGAGCCACTGGGGCGGAGCCCGAAAGGATTTTTGAGATGAGAATATGCCTATATGTTAATCGGGAATGTAAGCTATCATCATGCCAAATTTCAGCCCAATCCGTCCAGTGGTTTATGCGTGATTGAACTTCAAACAAACAAACAAACAAACAAACAAACAAACAAACACACAAACTTTCACATTTATAATATTAGTAAGATAAGATGAGTTTTAGGTAAAAAAATATTTATTTTCTATTTCAATCATACCTATATTAGAAGAGCCTGTATTGCTGGAAATGTCCGTGAATTGCTTGTCTATTTCATGATTTTATGTGCAGTATCATATTGTTAAGCATGATGCCTATTTTATATTATTGATTTTACAACTAAAAATAATATTTTGGTGTGATCAAATAAAAAGCTTTATAAGATTTATACTGAAACTTTTAATTGGTTCAGACTGATAAAATAGGAGGATATATTTAGACCTACAAATAGGCCTAGTCTAGGCATATTAGGAAAGTTAGCGGAAAGTTTAGGTACAGTCCTAGTAATCACGTTTCTTTAGGTTTTTTGGGTCGCTGAACACGAATATGAGGTTTGCTGACAGATATTATGCCCGGAACATTGTTTATTTTGTGAAAAACCTTAAAATTTAGGCACTTTTTTAGGTTTTTGGGCTAAATCTTGGTAATTATGGGGTTTTTATAAAGACACTGCTTTGTAAAATTAAAGAAGACAAAATTTACTACAAGTTTCATGCATAATATTTGTTTCTACGGCAAACCGTTACGCCACTAGTTCACGCTAAAAATGGCCAGAAGTATCAAAAAAATGAAATAAACTCTAACTGTTTTACATTAGGTTTCCATGGAAACAACCCATGTTACGATAATTTTAACTATTTATTCATGATGATGAACTGAAACACACTTGATAAATCTGCGTCAAGATTTATGACTGACTGACAGGAACATTTCCCGTTCCAACGTAAACCCCATTTATTTTCCCTCAGCACAGGGATGTTGCTGACCACAAGGTTGACTGCTTTAGTGCTTGAGAAAAAAGGATGAAATACATTGAAAGAGTTGTAGATAACCTTCACTTTGGTAACGTCAAATTCAGACAAGCAGACTGAGTCCAGCTACTTGTCATAATGAACAACGCGATGAAAGTAGAGAATTCTTACCCATAAACCCCACCACATTGTTTCAACGTATCAGCGTCGATAATACGTATAAGAATTACGTATCAGAATTCTGATAAAGAAGGAAAGAACTAGAACACTTATTGTCATACAACCTGGGTTGTTTGATAATAACGGTTTGCGCAAAGGAACCAAATCAAATCTTTATAGGCAACCCTAAAGCACTTGTCTCCATTGAAAACAAACACTTCCATGGTCATGCACAGTAGGCTACCTTATTGATGGTGGGTTCCTACAACACAAAAGTGTATGGCCAGAACATCAACCTTTCTCTAAAATATGTAACAGATACATTGACAACATTATAACCAAATATAGGGCTCAGACAAGTTGTTTTTGGCGGCTACCCTGAACACCCGCAAGGTGGAACAAAAAGTTCCAAACGATTAAAAGAGCAATAAAAACTACTTCTGCAGACATTCTCTTTGATGCAACTATGACCCCAACCACAACGAAAGAAAAAATCTCCTAGCCAACCCTAATAACAAGGAAAGACTAATTCCATGATAACAAGTAAGATGACCTCTTGCATCTTGGAACAACATCTGAAGATGAGGACACATTGATAGTGACAGAAGCGCTGTCATTGCCTAGCACTAATGAGAACGTTGTCGTTGTTTGAGAGGATGTTGACTTATTGATTATTTTAATCAGTTTGTGAAAGGAAAAAAGTTTTCTTCTTGAAGCCAGGAAAGTGAAAAATTTAATCGATAACATACTCTCCACTCCTTGCTGTAAAGAACAAAACTGTAGCCGAGAATATTCAAAGATAAACTTGGTCCTGAGTCTCTTACCCTTGAGGAAGCCTTAGAAGCAAATGAAGATGCTTTTTGTTTCCTCTTGGGCCCACAAAAAAGGATGGATGGAATGCCAACCTTCAACCCGAAGAGAGTGAATTACTTGATCCTCAAACCAACCTATTGCTATTCATGAGGTTATTACCACTATTAAAAAACTGTTTGTCACCATTTTCCCAAATTTAATCTTAAAAGACGGATATTTCTTTCAGGTGGAGGCTTGTGGTCAGTGGACAAACTATTTTCTTTAGTTTTAAGTGTGTTTCAGTTTATTATGATGAATAAATAGTTTAAATTAACGTAACAACAACCTAATGTAAAACGGCAGCATTGACACATTTGTTTTAAGTTTTGGTATATCTGGCCTTTTTTAGTGTGCTCTAGTGGCGTAACGGTTCGTCATAGAAACAAATATTATAAAGGAAACTTGTAGTAAATTTTGCCTTCTTTAATTTTCCTAAGCAGGGTCTTCTCAAAAACCCATAATTACCGAGATTTAGCCCAAAAACCTAAAAATGTGCCCAAATTTTAAGGTTTTTCACAAAATAAACAACGTTTCGGGCATAATATCTGTCAGCAAACCTCATATTCGTGTTCAGCGACCCAAAAAACATAAAGAAAAGGTCTGATTAGGACTGTACCTAAACTTTCCGCTAACTGCCCCTAATATACCTAATATGCCTAGCCTAAGACTATAAGACCTACTATTTATTAACAATTTTCATAAAAGACTGGTTACAGAGAGTGTACATAATAAGTAACATTAAATTACAGCTTATGGGAATCTAAGATATATTAAGATATATTATTAGCATGTTTCTTTAAAAAACCTTTTTCTCAGCTTGTGTGCATCGCAGGGAAAATCTACGCATACTGTTAGAAATATATTTTCCTGTAGATGTGCAGAACCCCTTTATAAATTAAAATAGGCTAAAAAATAAGCACAACAAATTAATTTAAAATTAATAAACAATAACATGGGCCTAATGGGTTGCCATGCTGGTTATGAAATAACAACGTAATAAACAGAAAATCAAATCTGGAAGAAATTCCATTCCATTACTTCCAATCATGTTTTATTTACAGTGTGGGGTGAAAATAGAGAAGTCTGTACATCACATATTTTAAGTAAAGTTTTCGACCACTGGACGTCCTCTAGTATTGTATGATAACTACAATACAAAGTGTGAGGGTGTAACTTCACACTTGCAATTTTTGATCAATTAAATTTAATAAATAATATTGCGTCTATAGCTATTCCATTTCCATTCATATTAATGGATTCTGTATAAACAAATTGGAAAGAACTTTATTGTTAGGCAAGCCAAAGATGGTTACAAATTAATTAATTGAGAGTTTCCTGTTATTAATTAAACAGAAGTGTGTTATGCCAATTTTGGACCTATACTAAGCTAGGCGACTACTAGGAGTTACTGTACGCGAGAGTAAAGAAGTCACTTGAGCCAGAGCGATACGCAGCTATGTTTGGAGGGTATCGCACACTATTTGCAGGCGCTAAGCATCTGAGTGCCTCGCCTCGATGTCTGTCTGTAAACAACTGTTGTAAACATAATTACTCATATCTTTGTTTTGGTAAGTGGATTATCATCATGTGGTCACGTCATTTGATTCAGTGCAGTCTCGTATGATTGCGTATTGGAGTTCTGTTTTGTTTTGGACAGTCCTTGCAGCTATGGATTTATCAAAATGTGGTGCTACTATATATATAGTGGAGAGAGGGATTTAATTAGACGGGTGATCGAGTGTTGTGACAATGAATGTAAAGACAAAAAGTGATCAGTGCCGATAGAAAAGGCAACAGAACGTGCCTCAAACTAGTGTAAAATGTCATAAAAAACTATTAAACAAATTAGAAAAACCTGCAAACAAACTCCGTATGTAGAACTCTGTACACTCAGGGATAAACGCAAGAAGGCTGATAATTATTTATAGACCCACTTTCACTCGTGTTTTGAACGTTACTTTTCAGAAAATTTAAACAGTTGATAAAGCAATACCAAATATTTGTTTGTTTACGTCAGCAAAATCTAAAAAAGATAGTTAACATTCTTTTGCCGTAGTAAATAAAGTAACGATGGATTTTCGCAGGTGATAAACATGGAACGAAAACATGTTATTTCACAGTAGTGTAGCGAAAAAAAACTATTATCTGTTTTGAGAGAAAGGATTAATTTTAAATGGATCAAATGGGCACTTCGGCGTCTTTTCAAAGATATGGGGTTAAAGTGGAAGAAATGCGATTCCAAAAGAAAATGTTTGATTGAAAGGCCTTATTATTAATTGGAGGGTTAAGTATTTGCGAGAGATGAGGAAGCTAAGGGAACAAAATAAGAAAATTTTCTATCTGGACGAAACTTGGATGGACAATAATTTAACGTTCCAGAAATGTTGGCAAAGTGTAGACATCGATGGTGTGTTACCTGATATGAATGCGTCATACTGCGTGAAGAGTGAAGACGGCTCTAATTGTCCCGCGAAACGTTCAAGCGTAACGCCTTCAAACTACGAATAGGCCGGAGCTCAGGGGACTTCTTTACTCTCGCGGACAATACTTCTCTTGACCACAAACTATACCAGAAAATAAATTTTACCGGTTATTGAAATATTGTTGTTTGAAGAACAACTATTTAAACAATAATAGTTAGGTTTATATGTTTTATCAAAAATCTTTTTAACCATGGTATGGTTTCTAACTATGGGTTGCTCTTTTTTAGATCCGGCAAACATATAATAACTGAATATCTAAAAGAAGCATTATAATTTGAAATGCATACATGTATGAATGAACTCACCTAAGCTCCTCAACAGTGAACTTATGTTTGGACTTGTATTGAATATGCCGTAAAACAAGTGCATTATACTTTTCTCCAAGAAGCATGAGCTGAGAACGAATGCTGTCGTTTTCAGACTGGAAAAATGTAACAAATAATTAATTAATAAAACTATTGACAGGAAAACTTTTAGTAAAAAATAAATGGCTATTATGTTGGAAATAACAAAGTCTTTAGAGATGGAAAAGCAATAAAGGCTTTTGAACCCAAATTTCAATACAAGATAATGTGGGTTTGGTGGTTTTTCTTATATAGAGGGTCAGGGTTATAAGTAGACTATGGGATTGCAACACAGCTGTAACACAGCTTATTGTGCACCCTCATTCACAGGTTCTCATTTTCCGTCAAATCCCAGGTCCTTAGTGAACCATGAGATCCAGGGATTTGGTATGATATCTCGCAACTTTGCTACCGATAAACATCAAATTTTGTTAAAGCCAAAATTATTTATTTAGAGGCCTCCTCTAAAAATGTGGACTATTTCTCCTTAGAGACACCTCTTAGTGTTTTGGAATCGTACAGATTGACTTTTTTTCGCTTCAAGATGGCTGAACACAAACTTGTCACATGATTGTTGCCCTAGTTAATATGCATATTTAGTTATTCATATCTATCAAATCTTACCAAATCGCTGTCCTCTATCTGCCTAGTTGAACTGTGAGTCTAAATGTGTCTGGTGTTGCCCTTTTATTGTGGATAAAAAATTGCCTAGAAATATTTCTCGACTAACCTAAAAGACTAATAAACCTGTAAATCTTCTTGTCTGCCAATAGAAAAGTGTCTCTCAATTCCACAGTTCCCCTGTCACAGTCTTCGCTATTCCGCCTGTCCCTGGTCTCATCTTGTCAAAAACAATTAACCACAACCTACAACAGCCAGGCTACGGGGAAAAACTCTGTCGCAAATCTACAGCCTTTATGATATCTTCATACTACAATCCACAACAGCACTATATTAGAATAAACCCCTGATGGTGAATCGAGTAGCCATCAACAACTGAATTGATTATTGATTGTCCCCCGAATCGTCATATATAATCTTCGTCTAGAGCAAACAATCTACAAACGACAGCAGCTACCTCTGGCGACGACTGATGGTATTGAGACCATTAAAAATTAATTAAAAAATGTGTCCGCCAAAATTAACGAACATGACAGTCTTACCATCGTTGAGGCTGAGCTGGCAAATCTTAAAGATACACACTCTGCAACTGAGTCACACTATTGAAGAAACTTTGTCCGAGCTCAAGGATCGTCAAAGACGCAGCAAGAACGTCATCGTCCTCAAACTCAAAGAGGCTACAAAAGATGCAAATGGTAATATAGCAAAATCCCACAACGCAAATCTAATTCAGAGTCTTTTGCTAAGCACTAAATACGATACTCCTCTATCCAAGATTCATCACACCAGGTTAGGCAAAAGGGCGAATGTTAAACCCCGCCCTCTTTTGATTTCTATGCCATCAGAACATGAAGCCATTCACATTTTTAAGAACTTACAAATCGATACCCTCCCTGAAGATTTTTGAGGAATTAATGTCTCTCATGACCGCACTATACGTGAAAGGAAGTACTTAGAATATCTTCGCTCCTCATTAAAAGCACGGCAAGAAGCTGGAGAAGCTAATCTGACAATAAGATTTGTAAATGGCTCATCATGCATTGTTCAAAAAAACTAAGTTCGGGTGAGGTTCATTTGTCCAAGTTTTCAACTGTCCGAGTTTGTTAAAAATTACAAAATATTAGAAAAATCAGCTATCCGAGTTTTCAACTGTCCGAGTATGGTTTAAATAATAATAATATTTGGTTAAATCATCTATCCGATCTTTCATTTGTCCGAGTTTTTAAATTATTAAAAAAAATATTGAAATATCAAGTGTCCAAGTTTTCAACTGTCCGAGTAGCGTCAACATCAAAAGTGACACCGCGCGCAGTGACTTGCATGTCTCAGAAGCCGATGTAAACCTCTTCTGCCAAGAAGTTGGGCAAACGTCAACTTAAGAAACGTTATAAAATTAACTTTATAATTTTTTTAATTATAAAATTATTTTTCATCATAATACTAATTTTTACAATTATTTATTATAAAATTTAACTGTTATCACCTAACCAAACTTGCTGATAATATAAATATTTTGCTTAGAATTAGATTACTTCTTAACCCATTTGCATTGGATGACGTACTAGTACATCAAGTCGGTGATGTACGGTATCACGGCTGACGTACTGGTACGTCAGCCATGAAAATTGAAAATTAGATTTTTTGTAAAATGAACCATTTATACTTACATACATATAATATTTAAATTTGTTCATCAAAATATTATGTTCCTTGAATGATTTCATATTTACGTAATACAGGCAGCTATTTAACTATTTTTATGAAAAGTATGAAAAATAGAGTAAACGTGTCCTAAATACTTATACAAATACATATAAAATACATAATTTTGTATACATTATATGTTTTATATTATTTTCAGCTATAAAATACTATTAAACAATATAAAAAATAGTCTAATATTTTTTTTAAGTAGGTATATGCACCTATTTTTTTTAGAAATATATAAAATAGTGTAAACACATCCTAATCCTAAATGCATATGAATATACATACAAAATTCAAAATAATATAAAAATTTAAATTTTATTATTATTTTCAGCTATAAAATACTTTAAATCCTAAAAAAAAAATAGTCAAATATACATTTTTTATTTTTAATGTTTCAGTGATACTGGGATTTTTAGTAAATAAATAAGACGGTACAAATGTATAATAATAAGAGGCGTTTATAATTTGTATAATTTCTATTTTTAATTTATTGGTAAACTTTCATTAGATTTTTATTAGCGAATTTCCCATATAGGGAATAAGCTATTACCTTAGTACTCATGGTAAGACCTGGACCCGGGACCGAATTACTTTTAGCGAATTTCCCTATAGGGAAGTAGCTATTACCGTAGGTGGCACGGTAAGACCTAGACCCGGGACCGATTTACTTTTTCATTTTGATGTCCCCAGAGGCCAAAAACACCATTCGTTCAAATTTGTATATATATATATACGTCCGTGAACGCGATAACTTGAGTAATTTTTGTCCGATTTTGATTAAATTTGGTTTAAAGGTGTAAAGCGGGATAAACTTGAATGAGTTCGCGAACCAGCACGATCGGACCATGGGAACGGGGCTTTACGGGGGGTTTTATGGGGTAAAAATTGGTTTTTCTCACTTTTGACCCTCAAAACACAAAATTTCCCGATTTCTCTTTAGACCTTTTTAAAGAGCTTAAAAAAACAAATTTTTTAGTATATAAAAGTATTTTTGTTCGATTATTAGTAACGGAGAAAATTAAAAAAATTGTAAATTTAAAATTCCCATGTTATTCTTATGGAGAATATAGTCAAATGTTGTAGTTTGCTTGTTTATGGATATATTTTGATCAAACTTGGCAAATTTATTTATTTTGTACTAAGCTATCAATATTTTACTCAAAAACACACTTTATTAGTTTCCTTGTAGCAGCAAACCTAGGTACTCGTTAAACCTAATGTTATTAAAATATATTTAACTGAAAATCAATTCAGACAAATGGAAATTCGCTTAGTCGGCAGGTTTGCTGCGGCGGGGGTATTTTGTTTTGAGGTCCCTAGAGGCCAAAAACACCATCTGTTCAAATTCATATGTATATATATATATATATATATATACATATATATTTATATTAGATTATATATTTATAAACATTTATATTATATTATATATTTGTATATGTACTGTATATATGTGTCCGTTAGCGCGATAACTCGAGCAAAGATGATCCGATTTTGATGAAATTTGCTACAAACGTGTAAACCTACATTTATTCGAACGAGTTCACGAACCAGCATGATCGGACTACGGGAACAGGGGTTTAAGGGGGGTTTTATGGGGTAAAAATAGGTTTTTCCCATTTTCACCCTAAAAAAACAAAATTTCACAATTTCTTTCTCCTAACCTAACCATTTTGTAGAGCTTAAAAAAACAAATAATTTAGTATATTGAAGCGTTATTATGCGCCTAATGGTTACGGATAAAATTACAAAAAATCGTAAATTTAAAATTCCCATGTTATTCTTATGGAGAATAATAAACTGTTGTAGTTTGCTTGTTTATGAACATATTTTGGTCTAATTTAGAAAATACATTAATTTCTTACTTAACTACAGTATTAAAAATTTACAACAAAAACACTTTTTTACCCTCCCTGTTGCAGCGAACCTAAGTACTCGTTAAACTAATTTTATTTAAATAGAGAATAAATGTGATATTTTTAAGGAGACATTTTAGTGTAAATCCAATCAGGCAAATGGAAGTTCGCTAAGTCTGCAGGTTTGCTGCGGCGGGGGTATTTATCTTATATTTTTTTATATTATCAGCAAGTTTGGTTGGTTGTGCTAAAATTTCATAATTAAAAATTGTAGCCTAAATTTAGTCTTAAAATAAAAAAATCTATATACAGTATATAATACGTGAAGCCGTTTTTTGTTAACGTAACTCCTCCCTTATTTGTAGACCAATTTTAACGTTTAAGGTGTCAAAAGATTCGTTTTAATATGTAGTTTTGCAATAAGGTTTTAGAATTTTTAAATTCCTTCCCTTAAGGGCGACCCTCTCAAAGGTCGGGGTTTCCCCATAAGAAATACATAGAACAAATTTAAAAACAAAAAACAGCTGTTTATAAAAAGAAACTCATTAGCTTTTTGGAAGTAAATATTAATGTTTGTAATTTATTTATTTATTTCTTTTATTACAATGCTGCAAAACAGGATAAACCCAGTTACATTGTAGCATTAATATTCTAACAACAAAATCTTGACATGCATTATAAATAATAAATATGGTAAAAGTTCATCTTGCTGAATAAATTATAATTTTTAGTGTAATCACTCACAACAATACAATATATGACAAAAACGAACTAATAGCAATAAATAACGTACAAATAAATATCTTAAAAAATAACATTGGCAATTATTTAAATATCTATAACAACAATAACAAATTAAATAAATAAAATACAACAACAAAGTCTGAACAGAGTAATTAATTTAATAACAATAATTATTAGGTAGTATTTAAATATCTAAAAACGTATTTCCTGAACGTACTGTGACAGTTAAAAAATATGTCTATATGGTCGTTATTAATTGTGTTAAACAGCCTAACCATTGAGTTGAGCGGCGAACACATTCCAAGGTTCGTTCTAGAGAAGTGGGGGGAGAAGAGCAAACGCGAACGTGAATTGTGTCTGGGCAACGTGAACCGCACACGGGACAGCAGCGCTGCGTCGTCGAGCTCACCACACACCAACCGCCTCAGATACAACATCATTGACACCTTTCGCCTAGTACTCAACTGATCCATTTCAAACAGTGTGAGAAGTTCTGAGTATGGGACCAGCATCGTATAGTAACCAAATGTTTTGTAATAAAGAAATCTCAAGAACCTTCTTTGGACATCCTCTATGAGATCGGATAAATAGTTCACACTAGGATACCATACCACAGAAGCATATTCTAATCTTGATCTGACCAGTGAACAATATAACAGTTTAATACTTCTCTGATTAGTAAAAATGTTGCCCAACCTGCGGATAAGACCAACAATTGAGAAGGCAGTCTTACAAATGGAAATCACATGATCATTATATGTAAATCTGGAATCAAATATCACACCCAAGTCTTTAATTGAAGTTTTCCTTGAAAGAAGACTACCACCAATATTATAATTATGCATGATGAGGTTACTAGGTGTTTTCTTTGAATATGTTACAACAGAACATTTATCCACATGAAATTTTAGATTGTCACGACTCCAAAGAAACAATCGATCGATATCATCTTGTAGCATAACACAATCTTGTTGGTTGTTGACAATAGTGAATATTTTGAGATCGTCAGCATATAGAAGAAACTCGCAGTTTATTATCAAATCTTTTAAGCTATCAATGTACAGAATAAATAGCAAAGGTCCCAAATTTGAGCCCTGAGGCACACCTGAGTCTACATCAAATTGTTCTGATAGGTGTCCCTCAAAAGATACAAATTGTTTTCGACCCCTGAGATATGAACAGAAGAATTTTAAGAGTCCTTCAGAAAAACCGAAGTAGTTCAATCTCGAAAGCAAAGCCAGATGATCAACTTTGTCGAAGGCCTTCTCGAAGTCGGTGTAGATAACATCAACTTGATTACCACTATCAATAACAGGAATACAAAACTCAGAAAAATTTAACAGATTTGAATTAATGGATCTGCTGGGGAAAAATCTGTGCTGTTTTGAAGATAGAAATTTACTGACATGGCTGAACACTTTATGATGAAGAATTGATTCAAATACTTTAACAGGAGCAGGCAAAATTGATATTGGACGATAATTCTTTATGATGTCTCTTCGGCCCTTTTTGAAAATGGGAATTATTTTAGCTTGCTTCCATTTCGTTGGGAAAACATTGCTGGTGATCGCGAGATTAAAAATAGCTAGAAGCGGTTCAACAAACAAATCTGCACAGGCTTTTAGAATATATGGCGGTAATCCATCTGGACCAAGAGATCTTTTAGGTTTGAGGTTTTTGAGTGCAGAGAGGACATCATGATACGAGACACAAGAGACATTGAGGCACGGGACGCCAGGCAGGGTCGGTGAGTGGAGCGCACGCCGACACAGGTCGTCGCTGCCCAGCTGACAAGGCTCGTACACAGACTTAAAGTAAGTAGCAAACTCGTCCGCTATGGCCCTCCCACCCTCCACAACTCTATCGTCCAATTTCATAACAGTTGGACTGTTATCATTAACTCTAAGACGTTTTACGTAATATTCAGTCTAGGTTAAACAGTTACCAACCAAGTTAAACAGTTAGGCCCGGTTTCCCCAAAATGGTGTAAACTTCGTTTATAATAAACTAGTTTACTTTTAAACTCCGTTTAAAATGTGTGTTCGGTTTCTCCGACATTTTACTGGCTTCGTTTAAGATAAACGGCAATTCGAGCGGTTGGCAATCCTGAATGTGTATTTGTAAAGAATCTTCGGTGGGCTTTGGGCTAGTGTTTCTTACAACGCTCGCTACGCTACGCTACAACTCGGTAGAGCAGACAAGCAAAGTGCGAATGCTGCTAGAATAACATCACTGTTAAAGGTTATGTTATGTTATAAAGTTGATTTTTCTTTTACAACAAGAAGAATTCTGTCCCTTATTTTAGTAGGCCCTCTTGTTCTTGGTATCAAAGTGTTATAATCTTCATCTTCAACTTCTTCGAAAATGTCAATTAACTCTTCCATTTGAGTTAAGGCAAATACTGCAGTAGCCTAACTTGCAAAAAAATAAATGTACAAATAAAAAGAACTTAACAAACAAAATAAATTAAAATATAAATAAAACTTAACTTAACTATAGGCCTTTACAATATAAGCTAGCCCTAAGCTGAGCCTATTTTCGTCCAAATAAATTTGTTGATGCTTCAATTATTAACCTACCTATGTTTTGGAATTATTTGAGGTTATCTTACTGTTGTATACGTCTGTATACAAGATGTATACAGATGTATATGTACAGATGTATATAAGTCTATATGTACGTAGCTAATATATAGATTAAAGATAGCTAATATAATAAGATAAAATGGGAAGAATCACGAGTAGCAGCGTAAAAATGTTATTTTGACTGACAGCAATAAAACAATAAACCATCTGCTTATGTTTTGTAGCATGTGTATGAAAAACGTAATTTAGGATTTTAAGAAATTTAATCACCACACTAATAACCAAATAGGAAGATAAAGTTATAGACCATAAATATAAAAAATCTTAGTAATGAAATTATAATGGTGTGTTTATAGTTATATTTTATGGCTTCAATGAAAATAATACTTCAATTACCGATTGCAATGTTATGTTTGCTACACGAATTGCTTTGTTTATGTTTAATGTCAAAAGTAAAACTCAAAATAACTTATAGGCCTACTGTAATTAAGTTCTAAATAATGTAATAACATTTACAGAAAGTAAATCCAAATCGTCTAAAAACTGAAACATATATTTACATTCGTTCGCCTATTGAGTTTAATGACAATTTGATTTTCCAATCAAAATAGTTCATTACTTATACCATTTCATATTATATATTTATAGTCCTAAAAATAAAGAGTATATGTGTTTCAAGTGTAATATGACATATTTTTATTTATTTTCCGTAAGTAAAAGTCCCCAAATTCATAAAAAATAAATATAAACATAGGTTTTGCAATCCCGTTAATCCCGGGATTAAAAGTCACCAATTCCGGGATTTCTAGCAGGGTGTCTACTACATTCTGGATAAAAAATTCATGGACAATTCCCGTACATTTAAGGACACTTTGCCGTAACCTTTGTCGGTGTCATTAGGCCTACCGAATAATTTTCCTGATTTGTCAAACTGTATTAATCTTGTTATTCACTGTACAGTAGTTGTACCAGAGAGAAAAGTAAATAATAATAGATAAGAGTTAAAAATTTCAAAATAGAAATTTATTGAAAGTAAACAAACATAGGCCTACCTATACTTTAGGTATAGCTTTTATAGTGTAACAGAGAAACGCAATCATTGTCTCCTGCGATAGCGACAAATATCTCCATCGGTCACGTAAACTTCATAACATAGCTTATCCGATACAGGCGGATTAATTTGGCATGATTTGCCCTGGCACAACGTTAGGTTCTCGACTACGGTACTTTAAAAAAAAAAATCTTTAATGCATATTGTTACTCAGTTCTTAGTACAAAATCAAGGTATGGTAAGCGGCTACCGATAAGCAATAAGCACAGAGTAAGATTATTGTATTTTCATTTGAAAAGTTAATATAGACACATAGCAATCATTAGTTGTTTATCTTAGGCTCAATTACATTTTCTTAATATATTTTACAGCTCTTTCAAGAATCAAAATACCCAGGCCTAGACCTAATTATTAAGGCCTATATAAACTGAGTAACAAACAATGAGGTTATAATAGCAGCAAAGTCACTATCATCATTCTAGTTCATAAGATTTAGATTGCTTAAAGCATACAACTCAATAAATACAATCAATAAATGTAATAAATCAATAAATATATGGGAAACAAAAAACATTGAAACCTGAATAGCCAACAAAATAAGACAAAGATACAGAAAATGCAATGACATAATTTGAAACCAAGCAGGCCTACATACTGTAGTGATAAAACATTAATGCAAACAACAATGCTTGTGGTTTTGTCAATTGAAAGATAAAATATCCATAAAAAAGGTTTACTTACAAAATAAGACTGTAGATTATTTACATGTTTAATATGAAACCATAAACAGTTTTATGACACTAGGCAAGCAAATTGAATCTTCAAGCCGAAAGTACAAGTAAGAAGTGAAATTTAACAGCCATTATAAAGCTATTATTTTCACGATAAAATAGGTTTGGGATCTAATAATAATTACCCTAGTAATAAAAAAAGAAGTTGTAAAGGAATAAAAGTGATACAACTTTTATGAGCTAGCTGCTGAGTCAACAGTTCTTGGAAGTACTTGACTTGACACTTGATTGTCGTGATAAAATATTAATGGGTTTGAAATTGCTAATGGGATTTTTATTGCATAATTACTCTGGTAATAAATTATGAAAATGTAAACAAACATCTGATAAACCTTTTATGTGCTCCTAAACAACTAGCGATCAATAAAATTATGGCCCATTAAAAATTTAAGGACATAGTCTGGCATTTAAGGACAATTCCCGTACATTTCATGGCCAGTAAAAAATTAAGTACAATTCCCGGTTTTCCCGGATTTCCCGGTTGGTAGACACCCTGTCTAGGTATCACAAATTGGTCAGGATCCCGGGATTGAGACCCCTACTTGCAAGTAAGTTTAACAGAAAGGGACCGAGACGCTTTAAGATTTTTGTGGTGGAAGGACTGTGGTATTTGGAGTTTTTTCTAGCCCATATTTGTTGGGTGCTACATTAGCTCATCATCTGGAGAATTCTCCTGAAACTATGAAGGATACGGCAAACAAATTGAAAGAGTCTTTCTATGTTGATAACTGTGTGACAGACAAATGTTGAGAGTGAATATAAACTTCATCAATTTATAGAAGAATCTCGGCTTTTTTTGTCAAAAGCCAAGTTTGAGCTTTGAAGTAGGGCTAGTATTGTTACGCTGTCAGAAGAAATATACAAGTCTGAAGAAAAGAATATGCATCTCTCAGACAACTCTGTTCCTGTCTTAGGATTAATGTGGGATGTAAAATCAGACGAACTTTACTGCAATGTGAATTCTGTAAGCATTTTTGGTAAACCAATCACAAAAAGAAGTTTATTGTCAATATCTCATCGTATATTTGATCCAATAGGATTCACTTCTCCATTTACTTTAATTCCCGAGATTTTACTACAAAAGGTTTGGAAGCTAAAACTGAGTTGGGATTATGAACTACCATATGACTACTATATCTATCTACTATATCAATCTTCATACTACCATATCAATCTCCAATAAAGTTATGATATCTTACAACAGTTTGATAAGTGGATAAAAGACCTGCACTATTTGTCAAGTTCTAGGATTCCTCAAAGGTTTAGTGATTGTGTACAGTAGGTCCTTCATTGTACATAAGTCTTCATACATTCTGTGACGCGAGTAAAATATCATATGCAGCATGTATCTTTATAAGATTTGAAGTAGGTGAACATGTCACAATCCAACTTATCGAAGCCAAATCAAGATTGGTACCTGCAAAATCTTTGACTATTCCACGTTTAGAATTAACAGCAGCACTGATAGCGTCAAGATTATTTGTTTCTGTCTCTGTCAAGTCAACCCTGAATATTCATAATTGTAAATACTATTTTTGGACTGATTCAATGGTTAGCCTGACATGGATTACGACAAAAGGGAA
The DNA here is from genome assembly GCF_028750875.1 of Macrosteles quadrilineatus. Taxonomy (NCBI): domain Eukaryota; kingdom Metazoa; phylum Arthropoda; class Insecta; order Hemiptera; family Cicadellidae; genus Macrosteles; species Macrosteles quadrilineatus. The sequence continues at coordinate 82,595,374 of NW_026542594.1, read as the reverse complement.
CTGGAGTACTTTTGTGGGAAACAGGTGTAATGAAATACCTCACAATACCAATGTTGAAGACTGACATCATATCCCTGGTGCTTACAATGCAGCAGACATTCCCTCAAGAGGCTGCAGTGGAAAATCCTTCACAGATAATAAATGGTGGTTAGGTCCTGAATGGCTAAACCTTTCAGAGGACATGTGGCCAAGAAGTGAAGTTATGGCTCGAGCAGAAGAAGGAGAAAGTATTGTTGAAAAGGAACTCTTAGACTTCACCAAGATGAAAACCAGATGTGGAAGAGAAGTAAAGGTTCCCTAACGATTTTGCTGATTTAAAATTGCATATACTTGGTTAGAAATTTTAAATGGGGGGAGGATGTTGTGAAATTTATTGAATATGTTTTCACTTCATTAATTATCCTTTTGATCTGACTTTTATATTTTTCTTAACTACTGTGTTTTCTTTTACCACATGTAAAATGTTTTAAATCTTGAAATAATTAGCAAAAACAGTAAAATAATTATTTCGCAAACAGATTAGTAAGCTTCTTGAAATAATTAGCAAAAATAATAAATAATTATCTCACAAACAGATTAGTGAGCTTCTTTATTCATTCCAAAGTCATAAATGAATCTTCAAACAATTAAAATTAAATTAATTCAAAATATTTAACATGTGGTAAAACTAAATACAATAGTTTAGAAAAATATAAAAGTCAGATCAAAAGGAAAATTAATGAAGGGAAAACATATTCAATAAAGCTTACAACACATACCATTGCTTCATTCAAAATCCCACAAAATTACATTTGCCCCACAACTATTAGTACCAAAAAAGATATGACTGTAATAAATGGCTAATAACTTAATAACAGAATAAGTACCTGTAAACGTTTGACTTCTTCTGCCCTGGCAAGTTCATTACACGAGTCAAGCAAACTTGAAAGCTTACGAGGAGAGCCAAAACTTGCTAGTTCACTAACAAGCAAACTAGGTGGGGTAGAGTCTGCCCTGAAAAAAAAAACACACGTAAGACATTAAATAGGTAATGATAATTATACACTTGATAAAATATGGAAAAATATGTTTACTTAGAAATATTCAAACACATACTAATTGAAATTACTTAATTATAAAAGCAGATGACACATTCTTTAGTTTGCCATCTGTTATAATATAAGTGACAACTCTTGTGCTTAAGCTTATTCCTCTTTGCAGTATCAATGTTAGTTACTCTATGACAAAGAATAAAGGTCTTTGGATTCACCGTAGAAACGTGTATTCACTACCCGTGTCGCTCCTATAAGATAAGCCTATAAATAATGTAATAATTAGCAATAGTAATTATATTATGGTGTCAGAAGTGGGATATGAGTTCAGTTATTGTGAAATTATACATAAGTTTTAAATAGCAGTAATAAAATGATCCAGTAAAGCTGTTAAAAATTGTCGGTAAGCGGGATAGGTTATAGAGAAAACTACGGTCCCCAGATCTGTCTGAACTCACACTGGAAAACGGCGTCGTTGGAAGGCTATGGAGCCCCGAGAGAATGGTTTATGGGATTTCTCAAGAAAAAACTGTAACTTGTGTGATCTAGAGTATGATTTGTGATGGAATCTTTAAGATATGTCGGCTATATCGTAATAATGAATATTGAAGTTATATTGTGAGATGTAATACGATGAATGCAGCATTAACTCCTCCTTCAGAATTTCAATTGACTGGTAATATCCCTGAAAATTGGACAAAATGGAAGCAGAGACTAGAACTGTATATTTCAGCAATTGGTCTAGATAAAGTTAATGAAGACAGGGAGATAAGTATATTATTAACTTGCCTAGGAGAAAATGGAATAGATATATTCAATAGTTTTGTTTGGAACGATGATGAAGAAGATAAGAATAAATTTACTGATGTACTCAAGAAGTTTGATGAACATTTTAAGCCTAACAGAAATGTGACTTTTATGAGACACAAGTTTTTTACCAGGTCCCAAGAGCCTGGAGAAACTATTGACCAATTTGTTACGAACTTGCGGAATAAAAGCAAAGATTGTGAGTTTGGTGATTTAGTTGAAGGTCTTATAACCGATAGAATTGTGTGTGGCATCGCGAATTCCCATATAAAGGAAAGACTTCTCAGAGAACCTGATCTAAAATTGTCTAGAGCTCTGGAGATATGTCGAGCGGCGGAGATCAGCTCGCAGCAGATGAGGGTGCTGGAGAGTGGAGTCAAAGGAGAGTCATCAGTCAGCTTGCTCAAGAAAAGAACGTCCCAGCAACCGCAGAAACAGACATTTTGCCAAAATTCTAAGCAAATGTCTGGTAATGTATCTTCACCTTCAGGTAAACCTAAATATAAGCCTAAAAATCCTTGTAGTCATTGTGGGTCGTTTCATGAATTTAAAAAATGTCCTGCCTTTGGTAAGACTTGTTTTAGTTGTAAAAAATCTAACCATTTTTCTAAAATGTGTCGTAAAAAGGTACATGTTGTGACTTTTGATGGAGATCAGTCTGATATTGAGCCTAGCTCTGGAGGTAATCCTAGTAGGCCTAGTTCAAATAATCATAGATATGATTTGTTTGTTGGTAACATAAATAAATCTGAAGCTGATGTTAATGCCAATCCTAAAGCTGAATGTAAAGAGTGGAGAGCTCTAATTCAAGTTCGTAATAAAAATGTGTCTTTTAAAATTGACACGGGTGCTGATATAAATGTGATTTCCAAATCATTGCTTTATGAATTAGGATTGAATGAAAATGTTTTGTTACCTGTCAAAGCTAATGTCACAACTTTTAGTGGTGAAAAGTTAAATGTATTGGGTAAGTTCTCAACTGATTGTCAGTATCAGAATCAATCTGGTAAACTCTACTTTTATGTTGTTGGTTTTGATTGTGATTCCATTGTAGGCTTAAGTGGTAGTGAGAAACTTAATCTTGTAAAAAGAGTTGAAAGTCTGAAAACTGATCAAACTAATGGTCGTGTCAATGTAAAGTCTAACAATGCTCATGTGAAATGTAAAGTACCTATTCCTGTACAGTTTTCTGAATTTTCTGATCTATTTGATGGATCTATTGGATGTGTTGCACAACCAATTAAAAATGCATTAAAAGACAATGTTGATCCAGTGGTTACACCACCTCGTAAAATTCCATTTGCTCTAATGGATAAGTTAAAATGTAAACTTGATGAAATGTTGGAAATGAGAATAATAGATAAGGTAACTGAACCTACGGAATGGGTTCATCCTGTGGTTTTAGTCCAGAAACCAAGTGGTGATTTGAGAATTTGCTTGGATCCCAAGTTCTTAAATGAAAATATACGTAGAAGTCATTATCAGCTACCAACGATTGATACGGTAGCGAGTCAGTTAACAAATGCTAAGTTTTTCTCTGTGTTAGATGCTAATGCAGGTTTCTGGATGATTCCTTTGGACAAACCAAGTTCTTATTTGTGTACGTTTTCGACTCCCTTTGGTAGATTTAAATTTAATAGGTTACCTTTTGGGGTACGAAGTGCGCCCGAGATATTTCATAGAATTGTGAAACAAACTTTTGAAGATTTGACTGGGGTAGATTCTTACATTGACGATATAGTTGTATGGGGAAGCTCTAAAGAAGAGCATGATCATAGACTTAGACTAGTACTAACTAGGGCTAGAGAAAAAGGGTTTAAATTTAATCCAGAAAAATGTAAAATAGGTGTGGAAGAAATCACTTATCTAGGGCATAACTTTAACAAAGATGGTGTTCAAATAGATAGTAAAAAGGTAGAAGCTGTAAAAAACATACCTAGTCCTAAATGTAAGAAGGACTTGGAGCGATTTCTTGGGTTAACTAATTATCTTAGTAAATTTATTGATCATTATGCGGATAAAACAGCACCTTTAAGGGTTTTATTGCAGAAAGACACTGCTTGGTATTGGGATGAAAATACTGAAAAAGCTTTTCAGTTCTTGAAAGAGACTTTGTGTAAAGCACCTACTTTGGGGTATTTTGATAATTCTAAGCCCATAACTCTTAGCGTGGATGCGTCCTCATTTGGCCTTGGAGCTTGTATATTGCAGGAGGGTAAGCCATTAGCTTATGCTTCCAAGTCGCTTAATTCATGTCAGCAGAATTATGCTCAAATTGAAAAGGAGATGCTTGCAATTACTTTTGGATGTGAAAAATTTCATCCTTACCTGTATAGTCGTACTGTGTATGTAGAAACGGATCACAAACCGTTAGAATCCATTTTTAAGAAACCTTTATGGAAAGTTCCTATGAGACTGCAACGTATGTTGTTGAAAGTTCAACCTTACAATTTGGTAGTAAAATACAAACCTGGGAAACTCATGTATGTTGCTGATACGTTGTCTAGAGCTGTAGTTAATGAACCTGATGTTTTTGATAGGGAGTTGGATTGTCATGTAAACTTACTTGTACATAATTTGCCAATATCTGAAGCTCAACTAGATAGGTTCAAAAATGAGACGAGTAAAGATCTTGTGATGTTAAAGTTAATTGAATGTATTCAATCTGGTTGGCCTTCTGAAAAAAGCAAAGTTGATGACGCTGTGAAACCTTTTTGGAATTTTAGGGAAGAATTGTGTGTTTATAATGGATTGTTATTTAAAGGTGATAAAATTGTAGTACCTCACTCATTACAAGCTGATATGTTAAAGCGAATCCATGAAGGTCATCTAGGTATTGAGCGATGTAAACAAAGAGCAAGGGAGGTTATGTTTTGGCCGGGCATGTCTGCTCAAATAACCGATCTGATTAAGAGTTGTTTAACATGTAATATGTATCAAAATTCACAAACCAAAGAACCTATGTTATCTTACAAGATTCCTGATTTACCTTGGGAACATGTTGCTTCTGATCTTTTTATGTATAAAAATGCTATGTACCTACTAGTTGTTGATTATTACTCAAACTTCATTGAAGTTGTAAAATTGCCGGATATTAAAAGTAGTACTATTATCATGTATATGAAATCTTTGTTTGCTCGACATGGCATTCCAAAATTGTTAAGTAGTGATCAAGGTACTCAATATACTTCTAGTGAATTTGCTCAATTTATGAAAGAATGGGACATAAAACATGTTTTTACAAGTCCATATTTTCTAAAGAGTAATGGTCTTGCTGAAAGATCTGTGGGTATAATCAAAAGATTGTTAAGTAAATGTGATGAAAGCGGACAGGATCCATATCTAGCTCTTTTGAATTTAAGGAATACTCCTAGGGATAATCTTCCTTCTCCTGCAGAATTGTTAATGTCTAGAAAATTGAATTGTAGATTGCCTAGATCTAAGCAGATGTTGAAACCGAGATGTGTAAATCCTAATTTAATCAGGCCTAAGATTAATAAAAAAAGACAGACTAGCAAATTTTATCATGATAAAGTCAGTAAACCTTTGAAAAAACTTGATGATGGTAAGGAGGTTATGTTTAAAAAACAGCCTAAGGACAAAAAATGGGTACATGGTAAGGTTAAAAGTTCATTGAATCAGCCTCGTTCTTATATTGTTTCGGATGATTATGGTAACTTGTATAACAGAAATAGGGTGTTTATTTCTCCATATAATAGTCCTAAAAATGTATCCAGTCCTAGATCAAGCCCAGAAAAATCTAATGTTCTTAGTCCTAATGTGTCTAGTCCTAGAAGTCAGGAGAAATCTAAGGTTTTGAGTCCTCAATTGAATTTATCAAACAATGAGTCTGTTAGTGAAGAGCAAACTGTGAAACATTTTAATGATCATGTAACAAGGTCAGGGAGAGTAGTTAGGAATCCTAAGAGATTCACTTTCAGTTCGGATGATTAATTAGTTTCATGAGATAGTTCTCAAGATGAAATGGGTTAAGTTGCCTATTGTATTTTTATAGCTATTTTTCTGTTGTTGAGTAAAGATAATACATTTTGTTTTTATAAAAAAGGGGAGATGTTATAATATAAGTGACAACTCTTGTGCTTAAGCTTATTCCTCTTTGCAGTATCGATGTTAGTTACTCTATGACAAAGAATAAAGGTCTTTGGATTCACCGTAGAAACGTGTATTCACTACCCGTGTCGCTCCTATAAGATAAGCCTATAAATAATGTAATAATTAGCAATAGTAATTATATTACCATCTGACACATTATTTATATCCATCCCAACCTGTGGTAAGCAGATGCCATTGGAGTTGTACGTGGTGACGATCTACAGACAAGTGTTGTATTTATCACCTATATTTTGTCAGGATTTTTTTGGCCTGGTGACAGCATTAGTTCATGGCCCATCAGGCTTTTCTTGTTAAACAAAGGAAAAGGGTTGGATAAAACTCGCCTATATGATTGAAAATGAAAATAAAGGAAAAATTGACAAACATTTAAACATTTACACTGAAGGAAGCAAAGAAACTGAGTTGCTGGAGACTTCTCTAGATTAAAGTCTGATATGAGAATAATCACACATTAATGGTGTTGTAGTATTCTTTATACTGTATATTATCAGCTGTTGTCATTAATTACAAAACAATGTTTACCTTTTCAATTTGCAGTTGTAAATATTACTTTTCAATAAAAGAGTTTATTCAAATGCGTGCTTATTATGAACTCTAATTCAAAGTCACAACAATTGGCGACGAGAAAAAGTTTTTCAAAATTTCTACTCATTATTTGGATTTAAAACCTTTTCTAAATTTCGATTTTGTACATTATGGATGCAGAACAATTTACAGCACTACTGAAAGCATTCACTGAGAGCCAAGTCACACTTGCAGCTACACTTGCAACGAAGATTACAGAAAAACTTCAACTTCAACCTCCAGTACAGCAGAGTAATACGTTAGTAAGTATTCAACCATTTGAAAATTTCGATCAGAAAAAGGAAAAATTTAAAAACTATTTGGAACGCTTTGAAAATTATCTTGCTGTCAAAAACATCTCAGATGAAAGGAAAAAAGCACAACTTCTTAGCGCTTCAATTGGCTCTATTCATTACAATAATCTTTCATCATTAATTGGACCTGAAAAACCGATCAAAGACCTAGATTTTGCTACTTTGGTCAAATCACTACGTGACATGCTTTCACCACACAGAAACGTTGTAGTTTCACAACATTACTTTTTAAACACTTATCAAAAAGCAAATCAATCAATTCCTGAATACATAGCTTCACTACAAAAAGACCTGTCTGAGTGTGAATTTACAGTCCAGTGTGAATGTTCAAAACAAGTTTCAGTCTCAGATACATTTTTAAGAGCTCAATTCATAAGAGGCTTAAAAGATTACTGGATTCGAGAGCAGTTATTACAATCAGACACTACTTCATTCAAAGACATTGTAACCAAAGCTACTGCTTTGGAAGCTTCCCGATTAGAGACCCAGGCTTTGAACAAACATCAGCATTCAATTCCAACTGATGTAGATATCAATAAACTTTCAAATGTAGGTACAAAACATCAAAGAAGTCGTTCAAACTACCGTAAGAATCCAAATTCTGGTCATACTTATCGTTCTCAATCAAAAGTAGATTTCAATCGCTTAGGTTTTGGAGATCTTTGCTTTCGATGCGGTAGAAATAATAACCGCGCAACTGAGTGTCGCACTAGCAAGTCATCACTTCATTGCACTTCCTGTTCGAAACAAGGCCATGTAGCCAAAGTTTGCATTTCAACCCAAATGAAAAATAAGTCTTCTACCAATCAATCTAAGTTCAATTCAACAAAGTACATTTCTTCAACCTCTGATGACATTACGCTAGGCTTAAATCAAATCACTGAAATTCATCCAGTTACCAAACCTAATATCATAGACATATTTGACCAGAACGAACGATCAAATTTACCCGATTCACAAAAGTATTTTGCTACAGTTTCAATTGATAACAAGCCAATGCGTTTTGAGATAGATTCCGGAGCAGGATTTACATTAATACCAGAAAAGGCTTTCAATGAGTTAAATCTCAACATCAAACTTGACCCAACTAATGTGTATTTCCGTGCTTATACAAATAATGTATTTAAACCATTGGGCAAAGTTACAGTTGAGGTTACTTACAAAAACCATAAATCAATCGAAGATATGTATATAGTTCCTGATAATTGTCCAGCAGTCCTAGGAAGAGTGTGGATTCGACACTTACATATAAGTCTACAAGAAATAGATGATGGTTCAAATCAACCTAACTTTTTCAATGTCTCCGAAACCTTCCATTCGATTGATGACATATTTTCTGAATTTTCCACAGTTTTTGACCAAAGAATTGGATGCTTGCCCAACCACAAAGTTACACTTCAATTACGTGAAAACGCTAAACCTGTGTATACCAAAGAACGTAACGTTCCGTTTGCCCTTAGATCTCAGGTTGAGGAAGAACTCAACTCAACAGTCTTGAATCATCCGGCATAATATCTAAAGTCGATGCTAGCGATTGGGGTTCGCCTTTGGTAGTTATTCCTAAAGAAAATGGCACAGTGAGGTTATGCGAGTGAAAATTTAAAAACGTACGTTTTCAGGAAAAGCACTTTGCAAATTTTTGTCCCCTTTTTTCAAAACATTTATTATTTTTTTATTTCATTAACATTTGAAGTTTTATAAAATGTCCATGGTAACGCAATATCTTTGGTAGTTTTCTTTTTAAAGAGCATCTTTAGTAGAAAAACACAAAATCCTGTCACGACCATAACGGACCTTTAAATGAATATTAAAAATAGTTAATATTATTTTTATAACTATGTTTTGCTATAAACTAATTTACTTTAATGACCATTATACAATAAAAAGGTCACTGAGCTTTTGGTATATTTGGTCTTTCAAGAAAAAAATAAAAAAAACTCAAAAAATATAAAAAAGCCAATAAAATCTTTTTAAGTTTGTATAACTCCGAAAAAACTTACCTGAGACCCGAAAAATCATTATTTTTGTATAGAGGTGTGTTTCTTTTGTGTATAAAACATTGAAATATGACGATATTTTAATTTTTGAAATTTTTATGATAGAAATAATAAACGTGATGGTCAGGGACAAGCGGTACGGTCGTGAATTGTCTGGAATAATATAAATCTTTCTAAACAATCCTTCAATTATACTGTTAGTTATAATAAAACTATGTGTTTTAATTGAACTAAACTGCTCAATTTACAATTATATTAAAGTTATTGTCACGACCAAACACACTAATCCATAAAGGTGGATTGGTCGTGAAAAAAACCGCGATGGTCGTGAAACTTTGGTCGTGAAATTACGTATTATTTGGCTCTGTTCTGGCGGTAGCCCTGCACCTCATGTTCGGGGATACAAAGTGGACTTCTAGGTTAATCTAGCAATTGAAATATCTTATAAACAAAAATTAACACCATGTCTACTTCATCGAATGACTACGTACGGTCATGGACACACCAAAATTACAAAAAACACAATCTTTCCTTTATTAATCTTGTAATTCCTCCTTTCAACTCAAAACGACCGGCACTACAATCCTGACGTACACCCCGAACTAGTCTCTAAAACCAACTGACTCCATCGACGCCAGGCTGGCCACTGTCGTGCTCCAAAGTTCAAAAATTTTCCCAAATGTTCGTGACGCTAAATCGAGGGACAGACTTATTTTGTCATGGTAGTCAGTCTGCAATGACAATAAAATTATAATATGCTCCTTTTTTGTAAGTTTAATAACCATTGATGACATAAAAATATGGCTTTATATATTTCGGCATGAATAATTAGTCTAAAAACAGCGTGAAAGTTGGAAAATGTACCCTAGGGACACGTCATGGTCGTGAATTTCGAGACTTTAAAAATACGAAAAAAATACCAAGAACCTATTTAAAACCAAATAAATGTGTGTAACATGTTGCCCCCGTCCCAAAAAATATTAAAATACATAATAATAAACTACAAATCCAGTATCTACGAAGTAAAAGACCAGGGACATGAAAACGTACGTTTTTAAATTTTCACTCATGCGTCGATTACAAAACAGGCGTAAATGATCGTCTTGTTTCATCTAATTTCCCGATCAAACACATTCCAGATGTTTTACACTGTTTGCGAGACTCTCTCATTTTTGCAAGCTTGATATTTACAAGGCTTATTTGCACATTCCAGTTGATGCCCCAAGCAGCAAAATTCAAACTATTACTACACACCGCGGTACATACTTGATGCACAGACTTAGTTTCGGAATCAAGACCGCGCCTGCCGAATTCAATCGCATTCTAAGCCAAATTCTAAACGGGTTACCAAAGACTGAAGTTTATTTTGACGACATAATCGTGCACGGTACAACAAAAGATGAATGCTACAATAATTTACGGTTGTGTCTATTCCGTCTACATGCGAACGACTTGCATCTAAACAAAGACAAATGCAAATTCTTTTGCGAACAGATTGACTATCTTGGTCATGTGATTAAGTACAATCAAATTTCAAAAAGTCCAGAAAAGATTAGAGCTGTTTGTAATATGCCTCAACCAAGGAATATTGATGAGGTCCGGAAATTTCTTGGAATGGTTACCTACTACGCTCGGTTCATCCCAGACCTATCTACAAAAACAACACCTCTTCGACAGCTTCTACAGAAAAATAGAAGATTTCATTGGTCAATAGATTGTCAAACTGCATTTGATTGTCTCAAGGAGGAAATAACTTCTAAAAGAGTTCTCGTACCATATGACCCCCATCGTCCAATCGTTCTAACATGTGATGCCAGTCCTACCGGAATTGCAGCTGTAATGAGTCACATAATTGACGATGAAGAGAAACCGATCGCTTACGCATCCAGATCCTTAACTCCATCAGAGCGAAATTACAGTCAGCTCGATCGAGAAGCTCTTGCGATCGTGTTTGGAGTCAGTCATTTTTACAATTATCTGTATGGACTTCACTTCACCTTAATTACAGATAATGCCCCTCTTTCAAGAATTTTCCATGAAAGCAAATCCTTACCACCCATGACTTCCAGCCGTCTACTCCGTTATGCATCTTTTCTATCAGGGTTTAACTATTCAATACGTTTCAAGAAAGGGGAAGCAAATGCTAATGTTGATTGTTTATCCAGAGCTCCAGTGACTCAACAGTCTGAAACCTTAGACATTTTCCTAAACAATGAAGTTACCTTGCTACATTCAGAAACAATTTTTGAAATATCTTCTGAACATTTAAATGCAACTATTCTAGCCCGGGAAACTGAAGCTGACCAAAATCTTAGAGAAATTAAAAGGAAACTTTTGTCTTCTTCTGCTGACCTACCATACACATTGGACAACGGAGTACTTTTCAAGGAAACTCGTGCTGTCATCCCTAACAGCCTTCAACCTCAAGTCTTACAGCAACTACATGCTACTCACATTGGTATTACAAAGATGAAGCAATTAGCCCGAAGATACGTTTATTGGCAAGGGATTGACAAGGACATAGAGAAATTAGTCCAATCGTGTGAAATTTGCGCCCACATAAAATTCAATCCTCCCAAAGCACCCCTTCATCCATGGGTAGAGCCAGAAGAAAACTGGGAGCGTATTCATATAGATTACGCGGGGCCTTTTCAAAACCACTACTTTCTTGTTTGTGTGTGTGCCAAGTCAAAGTGGGTGGAAGTTAAAGTATTGAGAAATGCTCCTACAACTTCTAATACTATTATTCTTCTCGACAACATTTTCTCATCTAATGGCTATCCTCAAGTGATGGTATCAGACAATGCCACAATTTTCACCAGCGCAGAATTCAAGAAATACTGTTCATCCAATGGAATTTTCCAGAAACTGATTGCACCTGGACATGCAGCTACAAATGGTCTTGCTGAAAGAACTATCCAGACTTTGAAGCAAAGATTAAAAGCATTGGAAGATGACCATCGTCAAATACATACAAAGGTTCAAGAGATTCTTCAACAATATCGTGCCACTCCTCTCTCAAATGGACAATCACCTGCAGAACGATATCTTCATCGTAGGATTCGCATCAAGCTGGATGCTCTTCAACCTTACCATCCGGCAAAGAATCCTCCTTCAATAATAAGAGTTCGAACATTCAATGTGGGGGAGAGAGTTCTCATTAGGGAGTATTCACAAAATAATAAATATATATGGACATTTGGTGAGATTATACAGAAACTAGGGACTCTTCACTATATTGTAAGGTTAGATTCTGGAAGAACACTGAAACGTCATCTAGACCAACTCCGGAAAACTCAAGTAGGCCTAAAGAAGGTTCGTTTCAACGAATGTGAAGAAGTACCTAATCAAATTCCACAAGTTCCAATGCAAGTACTCATACTTCCGCAACAGCAAGTTCCTAAGCAAGTACCAGTATTAGTCAGATTACCAGGTGAAGAGAACTTACAACCAACATCACCACGACCACGAATACGATGTTCAACCCGCACTCATAAAGCTCCAGATTACCTTAAAGACTATGTTACAAAATGAGTTCAAAATAAGTGGGGGAGATTGTAGTATTCTTTATACTGTATATTATCAGCTGTTGTCATTAATTACAAAACAATGTTTACCTTTTCAATTTGCAGTTGTAAATATTACTTTTCAATAAAAGAGTTTATTCAAATGCGTGCTTATTATGAACTCTAATTCAAAGTCACAACAGGTGTTATACAACAATTGTTGAGGTTGAGTTCTTTTTTTTACTGAGAATAATGAATAACACATCAATAACATTTTATAATAGTTTATTTCATGCACACACCCAATTATACATGGTGTCTTGTAAGTTAACAGCCAAACTCTAGGAAATGGTTTTATGGGTCAAAACTCAAAATAAAACCAAATTCTCGTGCAACGTTTTCCAAAAATGCCTTGTTAGTGAGATAGCCCCCATAAAAATATTTTTGTCATACAACAGCAAAATCAGCCGTTTTTAATACAGGCAACGGGGGTTGCGGGTATAAAGAAGTTCTTTTACTTCCTAGGGAGTAAAAGGCCTTTTTAGTCTCTAGGGAGTAAAATTCAGCTGTTATAAACTTCGATCGTAAGCAATCGCATGTTTCTAAGTAAATTACGTATCGATTGATTTCATCGGTTATAGCTTATTGTTGTATTCTTGTTAATAGTTCAACAGTGTAATAAACACCAACACTAATAGACAAAATAATTGAATCACATACTGAACAGCTTGTTTGCACCACCAAAATTGAAAATAAGTTGAAAGTAATTTTAAGAGGCCATCTTTATATAAAAAGTATTTTGTTTTCTAACTTAAACCAAAATACTGCCAATAATTATTTTTTACAAATAGTTTGCTTCATACTTTAAATATTAGACAAAATTGCTTGAAGACATCCTACTAATATTATAAATGAGAAAGTTTGGATGTTTGTGACAAGTGAACGCGAAAAATACTGGTCGGATTGGGCTGAAATTTGGCATGATGATAGCTCACATTCCCGATTAACATATAGGCATATTCTTATTTCAAAAATCCTTTCGGGCTCTGCCCCAGTGGCTCTGGAGTTTCCCATGTTAACCTTATGAGAAATGGAATAATTGAATCTTAACAGCTGTTTCAATTAAACAAGTTGGTTCTGTTCTATGATGTTCAATAGCATTAAAGTTACAAGGATTACCAACAGGGTGCAGCACTATTATTTCTTTTACATTTATGACAACAGCTAATTTGCAACCAAAAGGTGAGAGAGCGTAGCGAACGAACTTCAACCTGGAGGCGAGTTAGCGTAGCGAACGAGCTAACCTGAAGGCAAGTGAGCGCAGCGAACGAGCTCCAACCTAAAGGTGAGTGAGCGTAGCGAACGAGCTCCAACCTAAAGATGAGTGAGCGTAGCGAACAAACTTCAACCAGGACGTGATTGAGCCATGCGAACGAGATAATCTTGAAAATTAAGAAGTTAAACGGGGCAAAGCCCGCGGGTTACAGCTAGTCTGTAATAGTTTTAAAGGTATACATTTTTAATAACAAGAAACAAAATGGCCAATACTTCGCTAACAAAGTATTTTTGGAAGTAAATGTAGTTCTTGATTTTTGTTTTATTTTGACCCATAAAACCGTTTCCCAGAGTTTGGCTGTTAACTTTCGGGACACCGTGTATAAGGAACATAAGGAAATAGCTCTGGCGCTCACTGTAAATTTGCCTACCCAAGACTGTGGTGGGACTCCCTCTGATCACGAGTTGACACTTCTCTGGTCTCAGGCTCACTTGGCTCAAGAGAAGTTCTCTGCAGGTCCCTACAGCAGCAACAACTTTCAAAACATAAATACTCACCTTGATTGGCATAGCAAGACCTAGTTAGGACTGTTAGGAGTTAGTGAATTTTGTTGTTTGGTCCCTAATGACCTAGAAATTATTAAATCAATATTTTATGTGACTTAGGATTTTAAATATCCATACCAATTTAAATTTATAGGCCTAGTACGTTATGCTTCAAACTATATTCTCAAACCAAAAGTTGAACCAGCGGATGACCTAGATCATAAGTTGCTGAATCAATTCAAGATTCTTTATCGTCATTAGGCAATTGTTAAGTTAAATAAAAAAGTTAAAAACATGTTGTGCAGTTGAATTATCCGGTTTTTGTCAGGCGACCAAAGGTTTTAGACTCAAAAATTCATTTTCAAGTAGTTGGTAAGTCCTCTTCATCCCTGACGAGGTCACAAACTCTTACACATGGTCATAACTCATAACTAACCATCTGCTGACTACAATAAGCATCGGCTATCAGTATTACAATATAAAACAGTATAACTGAAATGTTTAAAGCATTTACCAGAATACATTAACAATGAAAATAAAATCACTAAATAAAAAAGTATCTAGTAGAAAAATCCACCTATTTCCTTGGATTCTTCCCCCCCCCCCCCATAGAATTAAATAATTTATTTCTATTTGCATTTAATTGTAATGAAAACAAATAGCTTTTTTTGTTTAATCTCAATACAGTAGAACTCAAATAATCCATATCAATTGGAACCGGACCTCATTAGGATGATGACAAATTCAAATAATTGGATTTTTAGCAAAATTCAGGGTATCTATAATAAAATAGGCAAGCACGATTTTCCTCGGCAGAACTCCTCCGTGGTTTCTCATCCGATTTTGTTAGTTTATGACTCATTGCAAAGATCTCATTCAGTAGATGTCATATAAGGTCTTACATGTTGAAAAAGTCACCTGGGCTCTGCCCCAGTGGCTTTTAAAGTTTCCATGTTATCATTATTTGATTACTATATGATCTTCTGGATAATTTAATTGCTGTTAACATTTTAAATTGCAATTCAAGGAAACGCACCCAAGCTACACAGATTTACTGAATAGTTGAAATTAAATATTTACTAATTAGAATCTGGGTTTTCATACTTTTTATTATGGAAAAAGGTGAGGATGCCCGAGCAATTTTATATATTTCACCAAATAAGACAACTGAATTTACGCAGTACTTACTGTATTTCTTGAGCAACCATTGAAAGAACCGATTTGCAAACAACTATGGTAACATAGGAAAGTCATAGAACGCCACCAAGTAGAAGAAATAGAGATAATGTTTTATTAAGAATTGTATTATCGTTAATAGCCTACATAATGAAGAACATTGGTTCATACCAACGGTGAACGAGTATGTTAGCAGGGCCGGATTTCCCAATAGGCCCGGTAGGCCCGGGCCTATGGGCGCAAGGTCCCAGAGGGCGCACGGCCGAGAGGAAATTTTTTATATCTAAAAATTAGTCATAGTTGACTAAATACTCTGCATAATAAAGCATTGTGATTCTGAAGTTTATAAGAAGAAATAATTGTTAGGAAATTTAAACTATTTTTCAGAATTACGCATCAATTTCGTTACAAAATTGGTACCTAACGAACATTGGTTATACGGGAGTAGGCTGTAGGGATGTTGACGTTGACGAGCGCCCAAGGGGTACGCATCGTATTGCCACTGCACTGCCACCATACTAGCTCATACTGGCTCGGGGTCGGTACTACTGATCAGAGTGATTAGGGGCGCATGCGTACCACACATTGTTACCACCCTCACCTCACAAAACAAAAGTTATTAACATTAACTAATCTTTTGATTAGTTTACAACAATCTGCAGGATCAAGTTACAATATATAATACTTTGTGTTTAATATTAAAACAACAATGAATTTACCTTTGAAATCAACAAACAATATTAATCTCGCATAAAAATATTAAAGTTTGCATTAGATTTAAAAGAAATTCTATACCCGCCAAAGCCCCATTAATTCTGACATTTTCTCCTCAGACCTAAGGATCGGTACGGTTGGCCAGAATATTGCTTTGTTTTGCTTTGGAAATATAACCTAGATGCAGTATGACTGTATGACCATAGATTAAATATAACTCAAGTCGACTTCTTATGACATTGTTAATTCAAAATTGTTTCATGTCTAGTTTATGTTGGTGACACTGGACGTTAGTTTTGTTTCTATTATTTTAGGGTCAGTTCTATGATGTGTGTTTTAATTTCTTGTAGTAATATAAACAGGATACGACCTATTGTTGCTGATGATTAGATCGTTTTATTTTGGATAAAATAGGTTTAAACATAGATAAAACCTTTGTAAAACATCCTTAAATAACAAGAATTGTTTTCAGCTAATCTAAAACGATGACAAATCTACTGAAGGTGAATGTTTAATCACGTTTAAGCTATGGTATCACATACTGTATGGAGTTCATGTTTTGGGGCCTGGAATTGGAATCAATGGCCATGTTTTTTTTTTGCAGGAATGCTCGGTGGGTTGAGTTGTTTTGTTTCAGTCCCACAGACACAATCGTGAGCATTTATTAAAAGCTTAAAATTGCTAAAAGTGTTTAAGACGGCATTTTGTTAGGGCTAAACAAGTCAATTCTAAAAAAAAAACTTGCAATGATTCCGACGAGGAGTGGTATTCAAAGAATTAACTTGGGCCTATGGGCATGGTATAGTTTTTAATCAAGGTTTGAAGGAAAGTAGCTGTGACCAGACAGGGGGCGGAAAATTATTTGGGCCTAGGGGCGCAAAAATGCTAAATCCGGCCCTGTATGTTAGCCAACCATTTTTTCAAGGAAACATGGGCTTTTTGATAATTGCAGGGGAAAACACTTAAAGGTGTAATAAAACTGGTACATAAAGGACATTTTAATCTCTGTCATGAAGATCAACAGATTTGAGAAGAATAGGACTACATCCAAGAAATCTATACAAAAACTTTCATTGAAGGATTGAATTATTTTTTGAAGCCACCTGAACAACATCAGACCTTTTAACTCTGCATTGTTATAGGTAAATTTAATTGACATCATTACATCAACTAATCAAAAGAACTAGGTGAAACCCGTCGAAATCAACGGTCACTTTCAAGGCTTACGTTAATTCATCTAACTGCGATAAATTGGGTGAAATATTCATATTTTGAGCATTTAGCATTGTTTAAAGGGTAATAAGTGTAAAAACAATAATGATTTTAATTATTGCGTTAGTTGCCAAATTTGGTTGATCATTCAATGATTAAAATATTTCCCATACCGTACGTCATCGGACTCATCGAAGTTATTATTAGTATGTTATATGATATCTCTTCCTTTGGAAGAACCTTTAAATAGTATTAGAATCGTATTGGTGGGTCTTTTGTTGTTAAACACTTCTATGATTTCATCAGTGTAAATATGATTTTATTTTAAAAGAAAATATTTTTTGGGAAGACATATTCTAACTTCAAAGGAAGGTATATTTGACGCTATTCATTGTATAAAAACTTGTACTGTGAATGAATAAAGAGAATTTGAATTGAATTGAATTGAATATATCCGTTACAGTGTAAGTTTTATTTTTCCTTCGTCACGTCGCGTCAGTTCATATCGTACTTCTGTGCCAATGAATGAACCCTCTAGCATAGTTTTGAGAAATTTATTGTGTGGTTACTATTAAAGCTGGAATTCCTTGATATGGGGGATGTCAGTTGTCTCAGCCTTATCAATAACATAAAGTTGTCAAAATAATCTCTCTACGGAATGTTAGGTGTAGTGGAATACTTGAAGTGAAGTTGGCTTTTATTCTTGAACTGTTAGGGGCCTCCTCATTTATATGGTCTTGGCGGCTTCATTGGCAACAAATAATGCAAATGACATAGCAATGGGACATTTCGAAAAAGCAAAATACTGTAAATTGGCTGTTACGTATATATTGACATTTACATATTGGTAATCAACGTATCTTATAAAGGATTATGTGATCTAGTTTAAAGGAATATGAACTTTCTGTCATGACAGTAGCTGCTTAAATCGTATTTTCTCTTTGTACCATATTTTACAGCCAAAATGTAGTGTTATTTTCAATAATGTTACCAACCCAGTGCGCCAAAGTCCGTAATATAGGCAGGTGCAAATAATCTCTCAAGATGGGTACCATTTTAGGCAAGGTTTCTATGTTTGGATTTTATTAGACACGATAAGAGCAGATATTTCTACATAAATATTTAATATGTGTAGAATAATATGATAAAATGTAGGCAAAAGTGGTGAAAAAGGCAGACACCAACCCGTACAATAGATATAAGATAGTTCAATAAGAAATCATTTAAGAATTGCTGTGATAAATGGATTTTCCACTGATTTCGTAATGGAACGTTATATTGCAAAACATGACATGATAAAGAGGAAAATTCATTTTAAAATCAGAAAATAACATTGCAAATACTTATTTGGTACAATTCAGTAACTCCCAATAAATATCTATATAAATAAAATTACAGTTTTGTCTGGACATTGCTTAGAATCATGCAGTTTTTGGTTATTTTTACGTTTCATAGCCTAAGAAAGCCGAAACGAGTGTTATCTCAATTTCTGTCTGTATGTCTGTCTGTCCATTCTGTGACTCCGTCTGTAACGCCAAAATGTCATTTTACGCGGCCTACTCCTAGAAAACTAGAGTACCGATCAAGGTTCTAATCATTTTTCTGTATTTACTGGATTGGTGAGAGTGTCTTTGGCTATAAAAACATGGCCTCGCTTCTTTGAAAACAAAATAACAAACCACCAAAAACCCAATTTTGTTCGATTTTTGTCAAATTTTCTCCCAATGTTTACTATTACATTTTATGAAATAATGATCAGCTGTTTGGATTAGTTCTCACTTCTAGCTGTCACTGATATGTTTACATTCAAAGTTGTTTACAAATACCGCAACCATTTCCGATCAAGTTTTGTCAGCACATCCAAACCAAGTGAGATTAAAAACGTTGTGCCTTACTTAACCGCTTTAATTAATCGCAAGTGCAACGATTGTTCTTGAGTTTTGATAACCGGGGAAAATACCGTGAATCAGTGTTGTATTAGTGCAAGAAAACTTACATTTTTTTAATCATCGTCACTAATACCGTAGGTTACAAAGGTTTCCACTCATTGACGGCGCTTCGAGGACAGTTGTGTTAAGTGCAAAGTAAAAAATCACAACTGCAGTTGGTGATCGTGGATGTTGCTGCGATCTTGGAAGATCTTTCTGATTTCGCTCTGATCGTACCGTAACAGAGGTTCAACTTAACAGATGTAGCTAAACTCGCTTTTCCAATGTGTCACTTTTGGTTTCTACTTACTTACATTTCGACAACGATATCGGTACTTTTCCTACTTAGGAAATAAAACTACAAACGTACAAAACCCCACATTTGTGCGTTTTTTGTCACATTTCCTCCGAATGTTTGCTAGATATATGTACCGATTATTGTTTAGAGATTACTTAATCTTTTAAATAAGAAACCTTTGTTTGGATAAAGGTGGTTTCTTCAAACTGTCATTAATATGTTAACATTAAAAGCTGCTTACAAATAATGCTATTAATGGGAAATAACTTTGATTTAAAAAAATTTAAAACCCAAGGAGATTAATAACTTCGGTACTGCTACTACATCAAGTGAAAGTTTTTTTAGCAAACCATAGTGAGTTTTCAAAGCTTTACATTGTTAACGTTACATGTTACATGTTTTGTGGCCTGTGTATTTATTTATTTTTATATTTGCCAACAGATTAACACCTATAATACAGTTTGATTAGAAGGACAGTTTGAATTAGTCGTAAGTACTACAGTTCTTTTTTCAAATGTAAACGTTGGTTTTTGGTACTGCTACTTTTCCTTAGAACCGGTGGTAGTAGTAAGAATCATTTTTACATACAAACACATCACTATTTTCACTATTTATTTATAAACACTGCACCTTATTGCTTATTAAATTTAATTGATGTCTTACTGTTTAATTTTTAGCGTTTTCTGTCTGGACTCCAAAATGTTGTGTGGACTCAATTCTGTATTTGTGCTATTGGTAACGCATTAATGTCCTTATTTTTCGTGGAAAAGACAAGAGCACCATTGTTAATAAAAATTTCAACCTGAATAAAGTGTGCAGTAGTGAGGTTGAGGTAGTGTTTTAACTACTTTTAACCAGTGTGAAAAGTAACTTTCAATTACAGGCCTACCTTAGGGCTATGCCTCATAGATCTATGTAAAGCAATTCCTTTCATCGTTAGATATAAAATATGGACTAACACGATCGGGTGACATTTAATTGTGAAGCATTCGTTTTGGCTTTGAAACTGTCAGATATTGTTTTTGAGAAGGTTTATATGTATTCCTATACAGTAATAGTTTTGCCATCATATCTGGAAAATGCACACTAAATATGCAAACCAACTCCTGTTCTGAATATATGGTTTTAACTTACTACAAGATTCCCGTACGTAGAACGGACAAACAGCTAGTGTGAAATACAATTTAAAATGAACAGCTGTTTTATTAAAAAGTATTATTCACATGGCCAAAATGTAAACAACTCTGTGGAGGGATCTTTAAAGGCTTCTGGGGCAGAGTCCTAAGGGATTTTGCTTAGTTTTTCTTTTGATAACTCATGTTCAGACCAAGACCTTTCTTTGGACACCTCTACCAAGTTTCTACGCCCAGCCGTTCTCTCAAATTAGTGGGGACAAAGTTTCCAATTAAATATTTAAATTCCCCCATGTTAATCTTAAGGGAGAAAATCCAACTTTTATGGCCTGTGGGGCAAAGCCCGAGGATGTTTATTACAGGAATTGGTGAAAGGGGGCGTCTACACAAAAAATACTTAATTTTAACATGCCGTTTGTAAAAATCCGTCCATTATTAACGGAGGAGTAGTGTTTTGTAGAAATCGCCTTCACGTATTATATATAAGGATGCCATTTGAAGCAAATAAAACTGTGACAGATAGATTATGCAGGAAATCAGATGGTACTTGAGTAATTTGAAAAATGTTAAATTTTTATCACTGTATTAAAAAAAAAATACTGAATTTTGTAAACATATTGGTGACAATGGTTGTACCTACCATGAAGTCTACAGCAATAATGAAGATAAACATGGACATTTTCGTACGGCTTTTGGTAAGTCGGGAAACATTGTAGTAAACACTAAAAGACAAGGCTAGCTTCTGAAAAATGATAAAATATTTACGAGAGAGTTAGTTACATAAGATTTCAGTTGAGTCGTTTAAACTTATTGAAAATTATGACTGTTATTAGTTTTAAAATAACTCCTGTAATACAGGTAGGCTACTTGACAATTGCTTGATTTCGAGCAACAGGTACAGTAGTTATGAAGAAAATAGGCAGTCATGCCAAGCTATTACTGATGCAAACATTTACGGTTTTGCAGCAGGTTTTGGGAGTTTGATTATGATTTTCGGAGACTGCAGGATATGATGATGATGTCTACACAACCTTGGAATGTATTTAAGATATTGCCGCGATTCCGAAAACAATGACGATGTTTCCGTGACCGCGGGAGACGATGATGATGTCAACACGATCACGAGAGAGGTTTTGGATTATGCCACGATCACCAAAAAATATAACGATGTTTTCGTGACCGCGAAAGACAATGATGATGTCAAGACGACTGCGAGATAGGTTTTATATTTTACCGCGATCACGGATTCTGTCTTGCTGAGATTTTAAGTTTTTTAATTATTTCTGTAAGCTACTACTGTACTGGTAAAAACTATGTTAAAAGTCAAAAATGGAAAGAGAAATAGACTAGATAATGAGCTGAAAATAATTTAATAACTCACAAAAGATTCAATCATAGTAAAATGCTACCAAACAGTTATTCTGTAATCACAACATAATTCATTCCAAAAATCATATGTGTTAAAATTATTAAAGCTCATATTTTTATACCAGCTGGAAAAATACAAAAAAAATATAAACCATAGATTATTGAAATAAAATGTTTGAATACTATATCTAACATTCTCCCACCTTTTGACTTGTACAGTCAAAATATTAATTATTGCTTAATGTATCTTCCTGGTGGTCTAATTTTTCTTCCTCTTTGTGTATAATAAGGTTGATTATGTTCACGATCAACACCTTCAGCCACTTGTTCATCTTCCATTTCGAATGTTTCATTACCATCTTGACTGTCTTTCTGCTGGACCAATTCAAGTGGAAACACATGTTGTATGGGTCTCAGCACTGTTTCTTTTGATGTTTTCATTTCCACAAGACGTATGTTGCCATCTTTTCCAGGAAGTATCTTCTCAATCTTCGCCAAAGGCCAGTCCATCCGTTTGGTATTGTCGCTTCCAAGAAAAACAATTTCTCCAACTTGTACTTGACGAGATTTCTTCTTCTTTGAATGCAACACAAATTGACTTAAATATTCACTTCTAAATCTTTTTTCAAGATCTTCTTTTAATTTTAATTCAAAGTTCCAACGTCGAGACAAATTTGTGTAGTTGATCTGGTCCAAATCAATAACTCCATACTCCTTCGTACCATTCAAAAACATAGCTGGCGTCAAAACTTCCATGTCATGGCTGTCTTCTGAAATGTAAGTCAAGGGTCTACTATTTATGACAGATTCACAACTGCATAAAACGGTCAAAAATTCTTCATAAGTCAAACTAGCTCTTCCTAAGACTCTGCAAAGAAGCTGTTTCAATAGTCTTATGAGTCTTTCCCACCAGCCTCCCCACCATGGTGAGGCAGGTGGGTTGAATTTCCATTTTATACGTTTGATTGTGCTGTACTCAACAATCTTATTCCAATCTATTTGCTTCAACGCACTGCAAGCTCCTCGGAAGTTAGTGCCGTTGTCCGCAAACAAGACTGTTGGTCGACCCCGTCTGGAAATGAATCTTCTCAAACTTTGCAAGAATGAATCAGTCGATAATGAAGTAACTAACTCCAAATGCACGGCAATGTATACTGCACAGGTATATAATGTAATCCAAGTTTTTTGTCCATCTCGAAGGAAAACAGGTCCAGCTAAGTCAACTCCACAGACTTCAAAAACAGAAGCATCTCGAACCCGTTGCGAAGGAAGTGGTACTGGATCAGTATCCAAACTTTTAACACAATATCGCTTGCATTTGACACATTTGCCAATAACTGATTTTACAGTTCTTCTTCCACTAATAATCAACTTCTTCTCTGAGAATAGATAACAATCCTTGGACTCCAACATGTGAATTTTCTTCATGTTTGTATTGTATGTATCTGTGAACAACAGGATGGTTACTCGGCAATACGATGGGAAGATTAAAATTTCTACTATCAGGTCTCTCTGTGATTTTTGTTTTTAACCTTAATAAGCCATCAATGTCTTCGAACGGACACAATGAGCTCAATTTTTCATCTTTGATACTATGGAAAGCGTCTTTCTGAATAAGTTTAAACACTTTATTTTGAGCCTCAATCAATTCATCAACCGACAATCCTCCTGATATCTTTTGTTTAGACATATTTGTGTTACAACAAAATCTCAAAATCCAGCCTACCAATCTGACGATTTTATCAAATCTGGAGAAATATTTGTAATACCAACAATCTGGTTCAGGTTTTGAATTCATCATAATCTTTGTAGTTGATTTAATCTTTCTAAGTTCGGAATTTACTTCTTTCTCACCACAATTATCACTGAAGTTTTGGTTAGGCCACAAGTTTGATGAGTTTCTTAGCCATTGTGGTCCCTCCCACCATTTCGACTCCACTAGCTGCTTAGGAGAACATCCACGTGACGGCAAATCAGCCGGATACATATGGCCTGGAACATGATTCCAAGATTCAATGTTACTAAGGGATCTTATTTCCTTTACTCGGTTCCAAACAAACACTCCCCAGTAATCTTCTCGACGAATCCATGACAAAACGGTGGTTGAGTCGGTCCAATAAAATGTTTTGACATTTTCAAATCCCATACTCTTTAAGACGTTGTCAGTTAGACGAGCACCAATGGTAGCCACCAGTAACTCCAGCCGAGAAATGGTCATCTTCTTGACAGGTGCAACTCTACTCTTCGCTTGAACTAATTGAACTGTAACAAGTCCATTAGATTCACCTCTCAGGAAAACCGCGGCCGCATAAGCGTCCTGGCTTGCATCACAAAAACCGTGAACAGTCCAAGAAATATTCCCTCCGATTTAATTTCCAAAATATCTTGGAATTTTCAAATTTGAAAAAATCTCAAGTTGCTTTGCCCAATCTAAAAACAAAAGTGTTATCTCTTCTGAAACCTTGTCATCCCATCCAATTTTACTTTCCCACGTTTTCCACTTGCTGAACTTTGTGCAGCAATATCTTAGGCAAGAGTGTAGCAGGACAAGTGATACCTATGGGGTCAAACAACTTGTGAGCAAAAGACAAAAAAGATCTCTTTGTGACTATTTCAGGCTCTTTAAACTCAAAGTTTTCAAAATTCAACTCAATCATGTCAGTATTTTTGTTCCAATTTAAACCTAAGATAGGTGTCAAGGTAGAATCATTTTTGAAACTCTGAAATTCTGTGTACTCCCAACTCCGAAAACAGAATCTAGCATCTTTCATTACAGAAGTCGCTTGATCTACAAATTGATTCAAATCTGGATCTACCAGCTGGAAAAAGACAAAAAAATATAAACTATAGATTATTGAAATAAAATGTTTGAAAACTATATCTAACAACTAGGTTAGTTCTTTTTAGGTACTAGATAAGTTTGTAGTTTACACCATTCAACGTACTTATATGAGCATTATGATTTACACAACACTATAATAACAAATGAATAAACGTACTTTGAATTTGAATTTTACATTTTTGTTAGATGTTTTTGTGTTATAGTTAGTGTTTGTGATGACTCTTCTATACCGCAGGGATGAAGGGGATTTTCAATGACTTGGTGTGATGCTTGAAAGGTTTGAAACATTGATCACCTGACAAAAACCGGATCATTTGACAGTACAACAGGTATTTCAGCTTTTTATTTATATAAACGTGATCCAGAAGCAGAAATATTAAATTGTTAAGTTGTGTTGGATACTATCTGTAGAAATAATGTCAGACTATTACAAATAAAAATACCCCCGCCGCAGCAAACCTGCCGACTAAGCGAATTTCCTTGTCTGAATTGATATTCAGTTAAATATATTTTAATAACATTAGGTTTAACGAGTACCTAGGTTTGCTGCTACAAGGAAACTAATAAAGTGTGTTTTTGAGTAAAATATTGATAGCTTAGTACAAAATAAATAAATTTGCCAAGTTTGATCAAAATATATCCATAAACAAGCAAACTACAACATTTGACAATATTCTCCATAAGAATAACATGGGAATTTTAAATTTACAATTTTTTTTAATTTTCTCCGTTACTAGTAATCGAAGAAAAATACTTTTATATACTAAATTATTTGTTTTTTTAAGCTCTTTAAAAAGGTCTAAAGAGAAATCGGGAAATTTTGTGTTTTGAGGGTCAAAAGTGAGAAAAACCAATTTTTACCCCATAAAACCCCCCGTAAAGCCCCGTTCCCATGGTCCGATCGTGCTGGTTCGCGAACTCATTCAAGTTTATCCGGCTTTACACCTTTAAACCAAATTTCATCAAAATCGGACAAAAATTACTCAAGTTATCGCGTTCACGGACGTATATATATATATATATATATATATGTCTATATATATATATATATACATATATAAAAATTTGAACGAATGGTGTTTTTGGCCTCTGGGGACATCAAAATGAAAAAGTAAATCGGTCCCGGGTCTAGGTCTTACCGTGCCACCTACGGTAATAGCTACTTCCCTATAGGGAAATTCGCTAAAAGGACTGTATTTGCAATTTATAAAGACAAGACAAAAGTAAACAAAATCACAATAATTGGAATTAATAACAAAAACATATATTATATTATTGAAGTGATACAATCAAATTTTATGTAAACGGTTAAGGCCATTTACCAAATAAAAATATAGGCATATGGCATATCAAAATGAAGCTTAGAGAGTGTAGATATGCCGAAAAGTATTGATATGGACGAACACCCTAAGAGCTCTGCCCCACAGGCTGATTTCCAAAGGGCTACGCCTTGCATGTTTTGGAAGTTAACGTTATTCGATTAATTTGCGTAGCATATGTAATCTTTGATTTAGTGAACAACAGCTGGCCAATGCAATTGATAATAGTTTTTTTGTTTACATTTTTGTTTACTTATATTTTATTTTTTACTTTTATGTTCTTTCTTAAAAGAGGTGCGGTGAATGGGGTGTGAAGCTATTTCTAGCTGTTTGATACAAGTGAGTGATTAAAGGTGTTCGAAACACGATGAATATGAGATTAACAAACCATGTATGTTGTTCGTTCCAAGATGTCGTCACCGATCTTTAACAGGTCGCCATTTCATTGAAAATTAATAAAGTATAAAAGACGTCGTGATAGAGAGCGACGAGTTCAGGTACAACAACCGTACCCACCTCGGCCACCTTAGGACGTAAGGTATGAACGTTCCACTGCTTTTAACATCCGTTCAGATGAAAATTTCTCGAACTTGGGCCCTTTAAATGAAATGTAAAGTCAAAGTTGATTAAATTAATTTAATGGTGGCTTCTGTACACCCGTGAATTCGCCTCTTGTATGGCAATAAATAAATACAAAGAACATAAATATTGTGTCAATATGAAACATATTACATCTTTTCCCCTCCAACAGAAAGGACTGCAACTTTAGTCAGAGGCCGGCGATAAGTTCCTTTTGAAGTTGTGATGTCTACTATTCGTACTTGGCCATCGTGATCTGGGTACACAGCCGAGATTCGGCCAAGGGGCCATGTATTTCTTGGGCAGTTTTCCTCAATGATAATGGCAAGATCGTCAATCTTCGGTGGGTCCAATTTCTTGTGCCATTTGCACCGTCTTGAAAGGCATGGAAGGTACTCATGCACCCATCTCTTCCAGAAGCTGTCTAGGAGTGATCTAACACGAGCTAATTGTCGTTTACACAGTCGGTCTTCGTTTAGGTTGATTTTGTAAGCTTCTCTTAGAAAATGGTTTGGTGTGATTGGTTCGGGGTCATTGGGATCCAGAGAAACATGTGTAAGTGGGTGAGAATTTATTATAAATTCAACGCGAACCATGAATGTCTGAAGCTCTTCATCTTTTGGGTACTGCCAGTGCATAACACTCCTTAATGCGGTCTTTACATACCTAACAAGTCTTTCCCAGCAGCCTCCCATATGTGGTGCTCGCGGGCAAATGAAATTCCACTTTATCACGTAGTTCACCACGTCTTTTTGGATCTTTTCGTGTTTGAGTGACTTAACAGCGTTTCTAAGTTCCCTATCTGCAGCTACAAAGTTTGTGCCATTGTCGGAATATAATTCTGAGGGAACTGGTCTTCGGCTGATGAATCGTTGAATCCCCATAATACAACTCTCTGTGTTAAGAGAATGAGCCGTTTTGATATGAATTGCTCGAGTCGATAAGCAGGTAAATAGAACACCATATCTTTTCTCATGTCTGCGGCCAACAGTAACTTCGATAGGTCCGAAATAATCCACTCCAGTGTAAAAGAATGGATATTGCACTTTTGAGGTCCTTAACTGTGGTAGTGCAGCCATCTGAGGTGGATAAGGTTTGGCATTGTCTATTCTACACCTCATGCAGCTCCTTTGAACTTTCTTGGCGACTGATCGTACGTTTAAGATCCAGAACTGTTGTCTAGTCATATTGATAACAGTCTCGATGCCCTGATGGAAACATTTCTCGTCAGTGGCGTAACACATTTTTACGGGCCCCCCTGCAAACTTATTGCTCATGGGCCCCCCTCTCATGAGTTATTTTTAGACCACCGATACAACATAATCAAACGCCCTCCCCCTCCCCCTAGAGCTATTTTTGGACCACCGATACAATGATGAAACAGATTAATCATAAAAAAGTGGTAAATAAATTATGGGTTATGTTCCATAAAAGGGTGTGTTAAGTATTTCAGTCATAATTTGATGAAAATGTTTCATCATTATGTCAACATCAGAGTTTCTAAATAGTTTTTAAATCAAATAAAAATACCTTATTTTCCATCCGTATCAGAATGTTTATATCAAGGTTTTACATTTAATTTATCACACGTCATGTTATCCATTTTAATTATACCCTGATAAATGATAATTAGACTATTTCGTTAATTACAAGGCAAAAATGTGGTTTGAATTCCCCTATAAACTGTAGGCCCCTTAGTTGTCTTTGGCTGTATTGGCTATTAATTAACAGCTGTGTCTAAGGAATATGTCGGCCTTAGTCCCTTTCAAAACTGAGCGCTGATGCATGCAAAATATAACTTTTCTTTCAACTATAAATATCATATGGTTCAAATAAATTAATATGGGAAATTACGATGTACATTGTTTCAATGAGGGTGGGTAATTATCAAGGATATTAGAACTGATAACGGTATGGAGAATAAACATAGACAATTACGTCACTAGCTTTACTAGCGTGTTTACTTTTTAAATTCCTTCAACATGTGACCAGTGATTTTTCACATTAAAACTGCAAAAAAATATTTTGTCTTTATATGTGTAAACCAGCTGTTCTGAATTGTACACAGTTTTAACTGACTACTCGATTACTGTACGTAGGACGGGCTAACACCTCGTCTCCATTAACTCTTGGCTTAAAATACCTACATTGGTATGGTCGCCATCTCAAAGTAAAGTATTAAAGTATTAATTTTAATTTATTAGATTAGTTTAATCTTTGGTTATCATTAACTCATACACTAAAAGCTGGTTAATTTAATAGATTGCTGACGTACTTTTATCACATGCTACAATAGCCTATTGCATGTTTTTATTTTATCTTTGTATGGATTTCAAGCGTTCAACTTACAACAAATGTCTTTAGTATTGGTTAATTGTGAGGTAAAATTAGAAATGGGCTAACAAACACAGTCAGTAGAGTAGCAGTATATTGTATTTAACAAAATACAATCCATATTAGGGCAAAACTAAAATGTAAAATGATACAATAATAAAAGCCTAAAAGCCCCAGCCAACGTTCATGACTCCAGGCTCCAAAGTAACAAAATGTTTGCAGACGAAATAAGCAGTGTACGAAATCACCCAGAAGTAAAATATTTCTCGGTGACGAAAGTAAGATTGCATAATAATCAAAGACCCATGTTATAACACGTTAAATTTGTTACCCTAGTTCGTTATCACTGAAGAGGCCTAACGAAATTAAACGATAACTGAGATAACAACATATTATTAATAACATCAATGTTATTACTTGTTCAATACAATTATTGAATGATTGATAATACATTTATATAAGAATGAACTCCAATTTTTCGGTCCCACTCGTCTCACGGGCCTCTCTGCTCACCGTTTCCCGCTCACCGGTTCGCGAGCCCCCTCAGCTCCCAGGCCCCGCGGGCCCTTCTGTTACGCCACTGTTTCTCGTGAAACAATTTTACGATTAGTTTAGCCATATGACTTTTGCCGTCTAAAATGATAGGATGCTTTTCTTCTTTGCTTATTTCTGGTGAACTATTTATTCTACTCGACATTCATATGAGAGACTGATCAATGAAGGGATTTAAAGATAATATTCTACTGGACTTTGGTAGCGGTTTGTTCTTCAGCAGTAAATTCTTTTCTTCGTTGAAGCTTGCCTTTTCAGACATTGATATCAATGTCTGTTCAGCTTTCTGAATTTCCTCTGGTTGAAGTTCTGGTATATTTCTAAAATCTACGTTGACCATTTTCAGTTTCTTTTTGGTGGTGGTGGTAGTATGGGGCCTTAGCATCTATATATTAATACGCAAGCAGTTTTCTTTTCACAGTCATAGCTCGATAACCGCTTGATGGATTTTAACGTCTGAGGTATCAAATTAAAGGTATTTTCATGTAGATGTGCAAACACATCTCAGAATATGAAGAAAGGGCATCACTTAAGTACAGTTAAGGGCTAAAGTTTGGAAGGTGGCGCCATCTGTTGACATTTGATTAAACTCATTTCCCTTTGTTTACAAATAACATATGGACGTAGTTTGAAATAGTTTTTAAGGTTAACCACAGACTGCAGGACTTAAAACTTCCAGAGCAAAGCTGGAATTTATATTTTGTTTCAATCTGTTAACTAAGTCTGGTTCATAATGAAGAGTTTCCTATCAATACTAGACAACAAAGTGTTTAAGAATAAATATTTAATTTTTTTTAGTTTTTAAGTTTGACCATAGACTGCAGGACTTATTTATTCCAAAGCAAAGCCGGAATTCAATATTTTTATCTAAGCATCTGTTAACTATATCTGTTTCTTAAATAAAGAGTTTCCTATCAAGACTTGACAACAAATTGTTTGTAAATAGTTGAATGTATTTATCTTACATCATATTTTACTGAATTATCGTGTTGTTTTGGTTACAGTTCGGTGTGATGAAATGAATGTTTGAAAGTGATTTTTTCCAGTGCAGTTACATCACAATATCATGTAATTTACAATGTGTATAACAATTCCGTTGTAGTGTTTTCTGTTGTTTTGTTAACTTTCGTAATTCATCTAAATTTAAAATAATATGCTACCAGTAAGACGAAGACTGTGAGTGGCTGGAGGAAACGCGAACGTGGCCGCTTGCATCAATCTCCCAATGTATCATTTGAAGATTACAGAGTGGCAACCATCGTGTGGGATACGTATATTCTTGACAAATGAACTTTAAATGTTTACATTGTGGTGGCTTACATTTTAAGCAAAAAAAAAAGAGTCTGGCCGATACAGTTCAATTGTTACTCTTTGTTGCCATAAATGAGAGAACCATTTACCTCATCTGCGGAATTCACCATACTTTCAGGAACTTATTGGAAACTCCCAATCTGAAATCAGGGCTGTGAGGCTTGGATCTAGAAATTATTAGGATAAAATTTGTCAATTCAATTCCGCCTTTGCCATGGTCAGCTCTGAAGCTCATTTAGATAAGAGGATCATACCTAGGGGATCTACAATTTCAAGATCCATGACACTTGAAAGGAAAGATTCAATGATAAAATATGTGGTAAATAGGGTCACATTGACAACCCATTTGCCCAATCTTTTAAAACTGTGGCAGAAATGTGTAGGGACGAGAGCTCCGAGGAGTTAAGGGGGATTCTTATATACATAATAAGAGACAAAATAATTGGCTTTCCTCGCTACAATGATGCGACCTGTATAAATGTCGCCGCTATTTTTAAAGCTGAAAACAGAGGACCACCAGACAAAAGTCATCAGTCATAGACTTTAAAATTACTCTTTGATTGAGGTCTTGCTGTTTATGTTTTTAGTTGTTTATTTTTTTTTATTACAAGTTGCAGTTTTGCTCGATTTCGAGCAACAGGTTATCTAGTACTAATAAATCTGTGTACCCATGCTAACAACTGTCAGAAGAGGAGGGTTTTCATCACTGTTCACAACTCCAACGAATTTCTTCTTTGTTTCTTCATTTTCCTTGACTTGTAGTGTGGACGGTTGTATTGGCCAGTCACTCGATTTTCGCATTAGAAATGAGGGTCCGTGGATCCATTCAGAATGCATGGCTGAAGTAAACTTTTTGTTACTTCTAGTTGCAACATCTGCCGGATTCTGTTTCGATGGAACCCATCTCCTTTCTTCGGGTTTAGACAAATCTTTGAATTTCTCCAATTCTATTTGAAACATACTGTTTGAACTGTCTGGCGTCGGATTTCAGCCAATGCAAAACTGTTACAGAATCTGACCAAAATATCTGACGAGAAATAGTTAAGTCAATGTTTTTAATCATGCTACAAGCTATTCTGCACCCAAGAATAACTGCTTGGAGTTCTAGTCGGGGAATGGTTGTTTGTTTGAGAGGTGCTACTTTGGCACGTGCCATAACAAGCATGGTCTTGTAAGTACTTCTGGCACATCCATGGCGTAGATATGAAACTGCTGCATTGGCCTCTTCACTAGCATCAACAAACGTACGGAGTTCAACCTCTTCAATTGTTTTGACATCAAAATAGCATCAAGGTGAAGCTCTGCAGACATTTTACTTCTTGAAGCAGACTCAAGCTCAGCTCTCGCCGTAAGCAGTTGTTTCTGTCGCTTTAGTTCTCTAGCTTTCATTCGTCGTTGTCGCTCAATTTCTTCAACTTGTCGCTGTCGCTCCATTTCTTCAACTTGTCGCTGTCGCTCCATTTCTTTTTCTTCATGGGCTCTTTCCAATTTCTGTATTTCTTCCAGCCTCTTCAACTCCACTTCCATTAATCGTCGTCTACTAGAAGAAGTACTAGGCACTTACCAGCCCGCTCACAAACATAATCAACAAGTCCCTGAACCAAGGAGTTTTCCCAACAAAATTAAAGACAGCTAAAGTATATCCGAAGTATAAAAAAGGACCAGAAACTGACACTGGAAGCTACAGACCAATCTCACTCATTCCCACATTCTCAAAAATAATAGAAAAAATTGTTCTTCAGAGACTACTGACCTACCTTGAACACCACAACCTTCTTACAAACCAACAGCATGGATTTTTGAAAGAGAGATCAACAGCAACAGCCCTGATACAACTTATAGAACATATAATAGACAAGCTGGAAGAGGGTTGCATGGTCACTAGTCTATTTTTAGACTTCAGCAAGGCGTTTGACTGCCTAAACCATGCCCAGCTACTCCAAAAACTAAGAACCTTGGGCATAACAGGAAAAGAAGCGAATTGGTTTGAAAGCTATCTAAAAGATAGAAAACAACTTGTTGAGATCAACTACACCAACAACAACACCACTCAAAAAGTCCACTCAAAAACTGCTAATGTAATAAGAGGGGTGCCTCAAGGCTCTGTGCTCGGCCCAGTATTATTCCTCCTTCACACAAATGACATGCCAGACTGGCTTCAAAGCGACTGTCATACAGTCATGTATGCAGACGATACAGTCCTCACAATTACTGATAAACAAGCAGTAATGCTAGAAAGAAACACAACCACCTATTTCAACCAAACTAAACAATACTGCTCAGAAAATGATCTAGTCCTGAATGAAACAAAAACCGTACAAATGGCTTTCGCGACCAAAAACAAGAATACACAACTAATACCACTGCCTCAAGTAGAATTAAAAGAAACAACAAAGCACCTAGGTGTTATGATTGATTCAAAACTAACTTGGAAACCACATGTAGACCAACTTTGCATGAAGCTTTCTTCAGGCATCTACGTGATTCACAGAATGAAGCAAATAAGTGGTCTGGATGTGGCTAAAGTAGCTTACTTTGCCCTTTTTGAATCACACCTGAGGTATGCCATAACTACATGGGGAGGAACAGCCAACACAAACATAGAAAGGGTCCTCAAACAACAGAAAAGAGCGATCAGATGCCTGGCAGGCATGCAATATCAGGAAAGCTGCCGAGAACACTTCAAACAATTCAAAATCCTCACTGTAATTTCACTATACATACGTGAAACAATCCTGCACGCAATAAGCTCACAACAAACAAGACGCCAGGACAAACATCAGTTCAACACAAGGCATGCCTCAAACTTTGCCTTGTCACCACATCATCTAAGCCTATTTGAAAGGAAACCAGCGTACAAAGGAGCTTTGTATTACAATCATCTACCTGAGCAGCTCAAGACACTACCACTGCCACACTTCAAGAACAAATTGACATCATGGCTACAGGACAGACCATTTTACACAGAAGCCGAATTCCTGAAACAACAGCACCAGTGGATCTTCCCCTCAACCCTACAATGTTGTAAATAGTTTTAAGTTAACCATCAAAAATTTGTTGACGCATTACTATTCTCTATGAATTATGTAAATAAAGAAATATTGTCTATTGTCTATTGTCTAGGTTTGGCAGAAACTGATGGTTGGTCTTTACTTGGTTTGGGATTGATTAACAGTTTTGTCGTTGTTATTCCCAATTACTGGAGTATATCTGTCTGGAGGGTGTCTTTTCCTCTCTGATCTTCTTATTGACATGATAACGTCGGGTTTCGGCACCAAATGTAGAAATAAAGTCAGACTATTACAAATAAAAAAGGACTGTATTTGCAATTTATAAAGACAAGACAAAAGTAAACAAAATCACAATAATTGGAACTAGTGTACATGTTGCTCGAATTCGAGCAATTGCAAAGTATTACAGGAATTATTTCAAAACGAATAACAGTCATATTTACAATGTGTTTAAAAGACTCAACTCAATAAGATTACCGGTGTGTACTGTATGGTCTGTACTGTATGTGTACTATGGTCTGAGTCATGTTTATCTTCGTTATTGATAAACCTAAAGCATTCCGGCCGGTTTTCTCCTTCTTAAAATGCCTCGCTGTACAGGCAACACAGGTCATGATAGAGAACTAATTGAGAACGAAAAGTCGTTTTGGGGTAGTGTTAAAGGGCGCATTTTTAACCTAATAGTTGAGTTTGTCCAGGGTCAGGTGCTGACTGTGATGAGTTAAGCCTATTACGCACCACACTGTTCTGTTTCTGTAGCTGCGGTCGTTATCACGATTACGCCTCCTGTTTATGTTTCGTTGTCTTTGCGTCGGAGGCATAAAAAAAACAAATAAACAAATTATAGCTACACAAAACAACAATGAATGCACCAATTTAAATTACAATCATGCTAACACGATCCGTCATAGCGACACAAAACAACGATAAATACACAAATTTAAGATACAACCATACTAACACGATCCGTCTTGGGGGTTATGTTTACACTAACTCAAATAGTAAATAAATGTACTCAACGCATTTCATTGAATTCAAAAATAAATAACAGCAATTAAATTATACAGCTGATCAAAATGTAAACAATTATGTTCTTCATAAGGATAACATGGGAACTTTCAAAGCCACTGGGGCAGATCCCAAGGGATTTTTTCAAAAATGTAAGGCCAGTTTGCAAATCTACGCGACACGCTCTTTCCAATGAGACGTCAATGGATAAAATCGGTTAAGAAATGGCGGAGGAGTTCAACCGACAAAGTTTCATGTAGCGTATTAATTATATAGATTAATAACAAAAACATATGGCAATAAATAAATACAAAGAACATAAAACATTGTGTCGATATGAAACATATTACACTATAATTACAAACTAAAGTTTTAGTAACTATTTTAGAAAATACAGGAAACAGAACAGGCTAAACAGAGCATAGCTAAAAATAGTTGCAAAAATGTTTAATACATACACAGTTAATGTAAAGATACAATGATAATGGCAATTACATTAACCATTATAAAACTTAAAAGTAATGAATGTATTAAATCATTATTAATATGCACTCATTTTTTTAGTTTTGTAAACTTCATGAAAATAAATAAATTTGTTAAAAGATCATGCAAGAAATCAGACATCATAATATTTGATTGTGAAGAGACGGTAGTTTGGAATCATTTTAAATCTGCAGTAGCCGAGCCAGAAAGCTAAAATAACAATTTTAAGTTTTGTATAAGTAGTTTTTATTACCTCTTATTAAAACTTGAGCGAGATGATTCATTGGACCTTATATTGTGCCATAACAGTGGTTGCTCTCCTGAAAACACGATTTCAAATTACCAAACACAAGAAAAATATAAGCTTTCTAAATGTTGATTTACTTAATTAATTACATTGATTAAACCATAATGAAACAAACCTGAGCAGTATTTGAATGGTTATCTGTCCCATAACTTAAGTAGAATAAACAGGGTGTTTCGTAGTCATTATCAAAGAGTTCAGGGTATTATTAGGCACGCAAATTGCGATAAAATACGCAATTAGGATAGTTATATCTCATTCCTCCTCCCGAAAACAGTCATTTTTAGCATTTCTTGGCATTGCATACAAAAATCAAATTTTTTCAACTTTTAGCCAACATACTGATATTTTCAACGGCTTTTTTTTGTATTTGCATTGAACATTCTGTGAGGAAAAGTATGTTTGGTTACAGTCGGATAATATATTTTTAATTTAGTAAATTTTACTTCTATAACAAATTTTATTGCAGGAAGGAAGGAATTTGTAGTGGTTCTTGCATACTATTAAGGGACAATTTAGAATATAAAGTAAGAAATGATTTATGTGCCTTAAATGAAGATTCTGTTTTTCAAATATCTTGTATTGAAATTGTTACTTGAAACTTGAAATATTATTGTTATTTCTATTTACAGAACACCAAAATCAGATAACTTTAAACATTTTCTTATAAAGTGTGAAGGCTTACTAAAACTTCTGATTGAAGTTTTAAAATTTCAATCAGTTTTAAAACTTTCATCAACTTTAAAACTTCTTCTTGACTACATCTACTAAAAATGTATTATATCGGCTGACTTTAATATTCGATGTTCTAGAAACTTGCAGCCACCCACATCAAAAGTTAGTGTCCTTTTTTATTTTGGAGAAAGGTGGTTTCTAAATAAATTTTTCCTCTCCGACAAGAATTACTCAGTTCACAAAATCTTGCATTGATAATATTTTATCACAGAAAATTAATCATCAGTCATTATCAATAACAATGAATTTAGAATTAGGCATTACAGAGCATTATTTTTAAATATATTAAGTAAAACTGATGAAAATATAATAATACCCTCGCTGCAGCAAACCTGCGGACTAAGCGAATTTCCATTTTTCCGCTTGATTTCTACTAAAATATTCCCTTAAAATTGTCTGATTCATTTCCTATTTAAATAACATTAATTTTAATGGGTACTTAGGTTTGTTGCTACAGGAAAGGTATTGGGTGTGTTTTTTTTTATTGAAATGTTAATAGCTTAGTATGAAATAAACAAACTGACAAATTTGATTAAAATATTTAAAAAATTACCATTTAAAGTTCCTATGAGATGAGTATTTGTAAAAAAACTTGATAAAACAAGCAAAACTTAGTATTTGGCACCTAAAATTGCAAACAACTTCCGGGGGAGGAACCCTGGTGCCCCCTTTTGCTGGAAGGTTGGCCCCCAGAACACTCTTGGGGGTGCGGCCCAGAGCTATTCGCCAAGGGCGCCATATACTCTAGCTATGTCCCTGAGAGTAACATATTTAACCTCACTTTAAACACATGTAGTCCGTAATGTAAAATACAGTAAATGGCCTAAAGGTAAAACATCTAAAGTTTATAAAATAAATAAAACATAGTAAAAAAAATCATTTTAGGGTACTGAGTTAGTATGCTAATATATATTTATATATATATATATATATAATGAAAATAATATATTTTGATATAAACATATATATGAATTTGTATGGAGGGTGTTTTTGGCCACTGGGGACCTCAAAACAAAAAAGTAAATCAGTCCCGGGTCTAGGACTTACTATGAGACCTACGGTAATAGCTTATTCCCTATATGGGAAATTCGCTAAAAGGTAAAAAATGTAAAAAAAATAATTGGGCAAAATTATGTAAAATAAATTATTTAAATAATGTAAAAGAAACCTTCTGGAATGTATTTGTAAATCATTCTTTTGATAAGAACTGTTTAAATTTTCTTGGAACTTTTCAAAATTTATTTGAAGATGCATTTCCTATGAAGTTTTATGGTACCAAACCTTGTAATAATAAAAAAGTCCTGGGTGACACTAGGTATTAAAATTTCTAGTATTAGAAAAAGGTAACTAAACAGAATTCAAATGATAGAAATTTCTTTAATTATGTTAAAAGGTATAAATTAACTTTCAACAAGGAATGCAATGAAGCAAAACAAATGTATAATGGTAGATTTATAAAAGAATCAGATAACAAGAGTAAGGCTGCTTGGTCTATCATTAAATCTGAACTCGGTTGTAAAAAAGTGTCATCAACTTTCCTGATATTAGGGTTAATGACAATAACGTCAAAAGTGGCAAGGAAATTTCTGAATTCTTTATAAATATCACGAAAGATATTGGCCTAATACCTCATGAAGAGAATGCACTAAAATTAATAAGGTCTATAGCAAGAAACCAACCTAATCCATTTGAATTCAGTTTTGTAAGTATAGAAGAAGTTATTAATAATATCAAATCCCTCAAAAGTAAAAAAAATCTGCTGGATGGGACTATCCTATTGATCTGATAAAAACTGTCTCTAATTTTATAGCTGAACTTTTATCTATAATTATAAATCAATCTCTTAAAACAAACACTTTTCCCGATCATTTAAAATATGCAGAGCTCAAACCTCTCTTCAAGAAGGACGAGAAACAAAATCCGGACAATTGACCAGATTCCCTTCTACCATAATTTTCAAAAGTGTTTAATAAACTAGCATCCAAACAACTCTCAAGTTTTCTGGAGAATAATAATATTTTGGCTAGTGAACAATTATTTGGTTTTAGAAAGGGTTTAAGCACAATGAAAGCTAGTTATCAGATATTATTAGTAAAGTTTCATGGTCTTTGGATGGGTCACAGAGCACAATGGGAGTGTTTTGTGAACTATTCAGTGCATCTGTGTCAACCATGACATCCTTCTGAAAAAGTTAACTTTGCATTCGGCCACCATAGTCTGAAACTTTTTGAAAAAAAAAAAAACATGTATGCAGGATCAAAATTTTATAATAACCTCCCAATCGAAATTAAATCAAAGACTTCCAAAACAAAATTTAAAAATAAATTTAAAAAATTTCTCATCAGCAAGGCTATTTTTCTTTTGAAGAGTTGAATAGTCTTTGAGGTTAAAATAAATTCAACATATGTATTAGCGAATTTCCCTATAGGGAAGTAGCTATTACCGTAGGTGGCACGGTAAGACCTAGACCCGGGACCGATTTACTTTTTCATTTTGATGTCCCCAGAGGCCAAAAACACCATTTTTTCAAATTTATAAATATATATATATATATATATAGATTTATATATATATACGTCCGTGAACGCGATAACTTGAGTAATTTTGGTCCGATTTTGATGAAATTTGGTTTAAAGGTGTAAAGCAGGATAAACTTGAATGAGTTCGCGAACCAGCATGATCGGACCATGGGAACGGGGCTTTACGGGGGGGGGTTTTATGGGGTAAAAATTGGTTTTTCTCACTTTTGACCCTCAAAACACAAAATTTCCCAATTTCTCTTTAGACCTTTTAAAAGAGCTTAAAAAAACAAATAATTTTGTATACAAAAGTATTTTTGTTCGGTTATTAGTAACGGATAAAATTAAATAAAATTTAAATTTAAAATTCTCATGTTATTCTTATGGAGAATATTGTCAAATGTTGTAGTTTGCTTGTTTATGGATATATTTTGATCAAACTTGGCAAATTTATTTATTTTGTACTAAGCTATCAATATTTTACTCAAAAACACACTTTATTAGTTTCCTTGTAGCAGCAAACCTAGGTGCTCGTTAAACCTAATGTTATTAAAATATATTTAACTGAAAATCAATTCAGACAAATGGAAATTCGCTTAGTCGGCAGGTTTGCTGCGGCGGGGGTATTTTTGTTTACAATTGTATTCATTTAGTTTGGCTTTGCCTTTGTCTTATTATACAAATTTAAGTTTGTGAAATTTTGTTTTTATTTTGTTATGTAAAAAATGTATTTAATAGGCAATATGTTAGTCAATTAGTTCAGTGTAGTGTTACAATTGGTTTGCACAGCACTGAACTAAGAACAAATTTATTACCTACTGAAATTTCAACCTTTGAAAATAATATTGTGTTTTCGGAAAGAATATTTAATTTGTTTCACTTAAATCTATTATGTGTTTAGTTTGAATAAGAAATATGTATACTGTAGGAAGTTTGTGTATTTTGAAAAGATTATTAAAGGAACTTGTATAAAATATGTGGGTCCTCATTCATACTAAATATGAAGTTTTTACTATATAAAAAAATCTTGAAATGAGTGTTGTTGCTGACTAGCTGTTACCCACGGGCTTCACCCCGTTTGACTTCATAAGTATTAATAAAACTATTGATTGGTTAAGTTAAGCTGAAATAAACAAAACGGGATACAGTAATACAAACAAATAATAAGGTACTGATTTTAATAAGGTAATAAATTGAAAGAATAATATACAAATAAGTACAGCTGAGGTATTTTTAACATTATTACGTGTATGGAAATTGGAAAGATCCCTTTAGAAAGGAATTTCGACGTTAAAGGGCAATTTATGAAATAATGGATGGCCAGTTTTGCGCAAGGTTTCTCGTCATGACGAAAATTTTAAGTATATGTTTTATAGGTGTGTTACTTGTAGTTTTCTCAGAAGTTCATGAGTACCGTACTTTGGGATTTATAAATAGACTAGCAGCGTACCCGTTCTTCGTACGGGGCTGGCGTAAAAGTATAAAATGCTTATTGCAGTTATACTCTAGCTTTGCTTTAAAAAGTCAGGCCGCCTGCATACCTCTAGTTTTAAGTTTTTGGCCACCAAAAACTGTTTTACGACTGCAATAAACCTCGCTTTATGGTTGTAAGCTGCACCTAACAACTAGCAGGATTTTTAATTGAAGTTTACAGTTGCAGATTGAATATTGCAACAATGGGCAACGCAATGACACTTCTGGGGCCCTATTTTTGAAATAGTTGACTGTTGAGTTGAGTGGTGAGTCACTCACTTTCCAATCGTTAGGTATTTTTCAAACAATTGACAGTTGACTTATTCAACCAAAACTACTCACGACCTATTGAGCTGTTGAGTGGACGGTAAAATGTGACGCATAGTGACACGCTATATTTTATATAGTGTGTGCATTTCGCGAAGCCTGGGCCTTGGGCTGCATGACCAACTCGTAGCCTGCCGCGATTGCATCAACGTCTCTCCCCACCTTCCCACCTTCCTACTCATGCCCTCGTCCTTGCTCAACTATCTTTCGTCGAAGAAGGAAGCAAAATTTCCAGGCCTTCTCTGTCATAATTATGTTACAATTATGTAGGAATCTATATATATAATACGTGAAGCCGTTTTTTGTTAACGCAACTCCTCCCTTATTTGTGGACTAATTTCAACTTTTAAGGTGTCAAAAGATTCGTCTTAATATGTAGTTTTGCAATAAGGTTTTAAAATTTAAAAATTCTTACTCTTAAGGGCGTGAGACCCTCTCAAAGGTCGGGTTTTCCCCATAAGAAATACACAGAACAAATTTAAAAACAAAAACAGCTGTTTATAAAAAGAAACTCATTAGCTTTTGGCGAGTAAATATTAATGTGTGTAATATTCAGCAGGTTAAGACTAAGTTAAACCGTTAATCAGTTTTATTGGAAGAATAGAAAATACCTCAAGTTCAAAGAAGAAGTATTGAAAACGGGAGGAGGAGACAATTAATAATAAGATATCTTATGCGTATGAGGAGATTAGAAAAAGTGAGGCCTGGTCCAACAGATACCCATCCAGATACACATTCACTTGGTGAGATGAATAGGTAATATTTGACAGTTACTATGCAACTTACTTTGGAAGTTAAAAAAAATATACGAAGTACATAGTGTTTTCATGGTGGTAAAGTAAACTTGCCTAATCACAGATCAAATGAATGCATGCAAGAAATGTTTACTGCTGACACTGACGGATCGAGAAATTTCAAAACATTTAGTAGAAACTAGAATAATGCATTGACTATGATATGTTCAAGTAGTAAGATTATACCAAATCTTTGCGGACCTTATGTGTTTATTGTAAATGTTTGTATTACTCGATCTACTTCAATTGAGATATAACTTCTTGATCAGAATTGTACGTGTTTTTAAATTTACGGAAAGTAAATAAAGATACGCCTTATAACACTTAAAACATATATTTACGCTTATACTGTCACAAGACGGTAAATATACAAAAGATGGTAAGTGGTGATCGATTTCGATTGGACACTCCAATCATCATCAGACCCAATAGTCCCAAAGTGTTATAAGACGTATCTTTATTTACTTTCCGTTCAATTGAGAAAATCGCAAAGGGATTGTTTACTTCCCGGTTATGTTGCCCGTATCTCGGACAAACCTATACAACGTTTTTGGACTGAATTCCCCAACACAATTCAGACATTTCAAGTCAAAAATAAGAAGTTTAAAAAACTCATTTGCTATTGAAAGTTTTAGTGGCAATATTAGACCAAACATAAGTGAAGGAATTAGTGTTTATGTTTTTAACGATCGAGTAGTTACGGTCAAGTTTATTTTTATGATTCAGGAGAGCCAAATAATATACGCTTTTCAAAAAGATAAAATGAAAATACATATCCAAGTTTTATAGCTACAAGAGTTATCCAACCTATTTCGACAGATGAATCCATACTTTCAAAACTTTGGTACAGGTATTAAAAAAGGGATTCCTCTGAACAACGTGAGAACGTTCTGATGTGGGGCATAAAATAATGTCCCTGACAGACAACACTTTAAAATAGGTTAACCAACTTTCAATGATGTAGCTGCTTTAGCCTATTCAAAGCAGATTTTGGCTGTCCAGTTAGTAACCCAGAGTTTGTGGGTAAAATATGGAGCACATGAAATGGTTGATATCACCCAACTTTTCAGGATTCTCTACGGAGAAAATTTGTTTGATTAGAGGGAAGTCTCAAATCAAAGAAATAAAATGACCCAAACTTAAATTACTTAATACAGGCTATCAGGAAGGCAACAGTTTTCTTCAATTCTCAATGTTGGAACAACTTTGTTGTAACACTTTTACTCGAATTGAAGCAGATCGTTTAGCATTCATTATAAGTTATCAGTTAAAACTGAGACCAGAAATAATGTAGGTGAACCTTTTACAACGCAAATAGAGATATTTAAAATTAGTTCCTAACAAGTGTTTAAATCTCTAAGATGTAACTAGAATTACTCGAATTTAAGCATAACGTTTTCTTCGGAGTTATGTTTAATACTATGCGGTTCATTGAGCCGCACGGGTTCTCTAGTATTAGTAATTTTTTGAGTCCAAGTTAAACATGGACTCAAGCCAGCTTAAGTTAAATCATTCGCAACTCGTACCATGGATTTGTTGTACTATATCTGATGACTTAATACTGACTTGTAATATAAATATAAATAAAAAAGGTGGTTAAAAAGCTTAAAAATTGTATTGTTCTTATTTTTAACCATAAGTCC
Source organism: Macrosteles quadrilineatus (assembly GCF_028750875.1). NCBI lineage: Eukaryota > Metazoa > Arthropoda > Insecta > Hemiptera > Cicadellidae > Macrosteles > Macrosteles quadrilineatus. Next base: position 82,552,137 of record NW_026542594.1, on the reverse strand, counting down.
GGATAATCCAGCATTTCACAAACTCGGCACCCTTCCAGTCCACATTACGCTGAGTTTGCGGGACTCTACTGTAACATGAAACAAAAGGGTGAAGGAAACTAAAATAAGGTGATTTGTCCTTAAATTGAGACGAAGAAAGCAAATAATTTATTATACTGATATTCCTATAATGAGGTATAGTTTGAAACAAGCCTCCATCGTTAATTTTATTTTGAATACATTAACAAGGTACTTTTGCAATCACTAAGATTATGACACTACCTCAATCTCTACGGATGGAGCTGACAGTTTACCTCAGTTTCTCGAAATATGGCAGAAGTGAGAGGTTAGCTCGAAGATCGCAAGCCACTCTGCACTATGATTGGTTCAAAATGATGTCATCTGTATTTCGTGAGGTGTTGCCGCTTTCATTTCCAAACGAGTCACTCAACTGACTAACAACTAACTTCTCAGCTGTTGGATTTCGAAAATACCAAATCCTGTTGTTGGTTGAGTTGAGTGTTGACGATTAACTCAACTCTCAACCATTTAAAAAATAGGGCCCCTGCTGTGATGGCTGGATACATTGTATGGCAAAAATGGTGGACATTTTGAAAACTTCCTTGAGGTATGAAAATTATGATAAATTTTAAAATAATAGGGTAGGGGGAGATAGGGATTGCAATATTTCATAAATATATCATCTGATTTCAAAAATAATTTCACCTGAAATGATTTTTTTCATACCCTTTCATTTGAAATGTCACAAGGGATTGACATTTCAACATTTTAAGTTAAGGGTAGGGAGAGAAAGGGGGTGAAATATCTCACAGATTTATGAGCTGATTTTCAATTTTTTTCACCAAACATTTTCTTTTTTCATGCTCTTTCATTTGATATGTCACAAGGGGTACATGGGTGTCAAGGCTATTTAAAAAAATAATAAGTTGGGGGCGGGGGGAAAGGGGGGAATGTGAATGTAACGTTGAATTCAAAACAATTGGGCCCCCTACGTCAATAGATGATTCCCGCAAACTGCATTTTTCTATCTATTGCGGATTTACATAAATAAAGATGTACGTTTTTAAAAAAACACCCTGTATTTATACTAGCAGAGTACCCGTCCTTCGTATAGGGTTGGCATATAAGTAAAATATTCTTACTGCAGTTATAATCAAGCTTTGCGTTTGCAATGGAGGACACAGTTTGATAAAATTTGCTTCTTTAAATGTACAGTAACTATAGTGTTACACATCTACCATAGCCATAATGTTCTACCACTTCAACTCAACAATAGAGAAAAATAAATTATCAAAAATTCGCAAAATATCACAAATTATTCATGAAATTAAAAACATAAACATTACTGTAAACAATCCTACTTTGACAGTTCTCATTGCGTATCACAGTTTTTTTGTTGCTGCTTAGTTCAAATTAGCTATTTTCATAAATGCAAAAAAATAATTATTGGTTGGTAAATTTTATAACTTTTTAATGCTTTTGCATATCATAGAACCAACTTTTTTAGTTGAAACAGCTGACTAAATTCATTAATTCCCTTTAAATATGAATACTCATAAGGTTAACATGGGGAACTACAGACCCACTGGGGCAGAGCCCGAAAGGATTTTTAAATAAGAATATGCCTATATGTTAATCGGGAATGTGAGCTATCATCATGCCAAATTTCAGCCTAATCCGTCCAGTAGTTAATGTGTGATTGAACTTCAAACAAACAAACACACAAACTTTCACATCCTTTTATATAATACGTGAAGGCCATTTTTACGAAACACTGCTCCTCCGTTAATAATGAATGGATTTTTACAAACAACGTGTCAAAATAAAGTATTTTTTGTGTAGACGCCCCCTTTCACAAATTCCTGTAATATAAGTCCTCAGGCTTTGCCACACAGGCCATCAAAATCCCAATGTATTTCTTATGAAGAAAAGATTTTGTTTACTTAAACAGACGATTAATTTGTATTAATTACAGCTGCTCATAGTAATCACATGATACACAAAAGAGCGTTCGTTTTCAGAGTGAGTTCGTTTTCAGTTTCGATAACTTGAGTGGAGTGATTACATTATCTTGGAGTTGACTCTTTTAGATCGGAAATTATTGCTGTAAGGATTATTCGTTTTGAAATAATGCCTGTAATACTTTGCAATTGCTCGAATTCGAGCAACAGGTCCACTAGTTTATAATATTAGGTGTTTACTCAAGGAAGGTATAGATGAGCCTACGATGACGGCTGTGGGCTTCTGATTAGCTGAGGGAACACAACTACAGCAACGAAACAATAGGGTGTGGAGCCAGCGGCCTCGGTGGTCTAATGGATAGCGTGCTGGGCTAATAAACTGAAGGTGCCAGTTTTGAATCCCACCGTTGGCACTGGATTTTTTGTCTAAGATTTTTTCATTATCAGCAAGTTTGGTTAGTTTGGTTAGTAGTCCAGTAAATATGTCAAAAAAATAGGGGGTTGCTGTGCAAAAGGTCGGGTAGTTCTGATTTTTGGATATGTTGTTAGTGTTGGGTCCATAACATAAAATCCAAGTTATCACCCTCGAGATACCACAGCGCGCCGCAGGGCGCGCCACCTGTTAATGAAATAGTCAAAATCTGACCATTCCTGTGGGTTTTCACTCTATCTCGCGAACAGTTGATTTTACTGACAGTATTACTTTATATAACTAAACGAGGATAAATTTGTGAGTTTAAGCCCAACAGCAAGTATGTAGCGTAAATAACGGTCAAAATACAGACCATCAAAATAAATACATTTTCTAAGAATGTATACAAATTGTGGTTTTTTTCAATATTTATTAGAGTATGCCAGTTTATTTGCTATTAATAGAAAATAAATGAAAGTACTGTATGAATAAAAATACCCCCACCTCAGCAAACCTGCAGACTAAGCGAATTTCCATTTGCTTGATTTGATTTTCACAAACCTATAGCCTAACATTAGGTTTAACTGGTACCTAGGTTTGCTGCTACAGGGAGGGTAATTTTATTTTAATAAAATAATAATGGTATGATAAGAAACAAATAAATTAACGCAATTTTATAGAAATGTACCTATAAATAAGAAAAAAAAACAATAGTTAAAAATATTCTCCATTATAATATCATGGGGGATTTTTAATTTGATTTTTTTTTTCTTCGTAACCATTAACTGTAAAAATCACTTTTATGTACTTAATTATTTGTTTTCAAGCTCTACAAAATGGTTTAATGATACAATCGTAAAATCGCATGTTTTGATGGTTGAAAATGGAAAAAATAAAAAACTATTCTTACCGACAAAATACCTATAAAGCAACCGTTCCCATGGCCTTATCATGCTGATCATGCTTCGTGAACTCGTTTTAATAAATAAATGTACGTTTACAAGTTTGTACAAAATTCCACTAAATCGGATTATTTTTCTCCAAAAAAACTCACGTAGTTTGAAAATTCATTTATTTATTGTACTAGATACAAATTACAACGACTGATACCATAGAGGTGGCTATGCTGATACATTAAATGAAAGGTAATAAAATAAAAGTTTTTTTTAACACACTAATCTACTATCACACCTTAATATGCGAACCATTTGTAGCCCTGCAGACATGCAATCTATTATTACACATTTTTATCATTAATATTTTATTATTTGTATTATAATTTATTAACAAACCTACGCTCAAGGCCAAATAGGTGTACGCAGCTTATTGCCAACGTACGAAACTAAAACTTTGAAGTATACTATACACACCACGAAAGGATTATTACTCATCCATTTGAACAAATAGTACTGTATCGTGAGGTATTTTTAAAACTAGGGAGTCTTTTTCGGACACCCGGTATGTATACATATATATTTATATTTATTATGACAATTTGAACCAACAGTATTTTTGGCCTCTAGGAATACCAAAATTTTAAAGTAAATCGGTTCCGGGTCTAGGTCTTACCATGAGACCTACGGTAATAGCGTATTGCCTATAAGGGAAATTTGCTAATAATCGGCACATCATTTATATTGAATGGAGTGTTGAGGAAACCACTATATAATATTTTCATAAATTTTGTTGTCTCGAGCAATGCGAGAATGACGCACGTCAACATGTTGCTCACTAGTCACCGACGTCATTTTTTATAATACTTCTCAACTTCCTACAGATTTGATGAAGACGGATCATCCCAAGCGCCCATCGAATTACAACATTTTGTCTGTTATCCCTCTTCCTCAAGTCAATCCACCAGAGCTTTTCATTGTCTTTATGAGGGCCTGTTCGATGGCCTAATCAGACCAAATTCCAGACCAGAACTTGACAGGAATGGTCAGATTTTGGCTATTTCGTTAACAAGTGGCGCGCCCCGCGGCGTGCGGTGGTATCTCGAGGTGGATAACTTGGATTTTATGTTATGGGCCCAACAACATATCCAAAAATCAGAACTACCCGACCTTTTTGCATACCACAATGTCTTATTTTACTGGACTATAGGTTATGACAGTTATTGTGTCTAAATTAAATAAACTTTAAGCATTTGAGAAATATATTTGAACATTGTAAAATGTACAAACACTGAAACAAAAACATTAAATTGTACAACTGACTCACAACAGAAAACAATAAATAATTAACCAATCAGCTGGTATTAAAATATAGGAAAATAGAATATTATTAATTGACACTAGATTGAATATATATCAACTCTCCCCTCTTAATTCTTAGGGAGGATCTGGTCAGTGTGTCTGGTCCATATCAATCCATTGTCCATTTTTATTCTATACATGACATTGCCCACTCGACTGATGATCTCTCCTAATCTCCACTTTTCTTTGGATGCATAGTTCCTCGCTTGCACCTTTTGTCCCACACTGAACTGTCTTCCAATCTTCCTTTGTTCAACTCTAAACCATTCTGTTTTATCTGACATGACGTTTAGTTTAGTTCTGATGTCTCTGCCAAACATCATCTTGTATGCAGACATTCCAGTTGTAGAGCTTGGTGCCTTCCTCAGCTGTGTGACTAATGCGTCGATCTTTGTTTGTATGTCACCTCTCTCCCCCACCATTGAATTTAGCCCCTTCTTCACGGTTTGTACGAATCTTTCTGCTTGTCCATTGCTAGAAGGGTGAAATGGTGCGCATGTTCTGTGACAAATTCCATTTTCTTTCAAATAGTTTTGAAAAGCCGTGCTGGTGAATTGTGTCCCGTTGTCTGTAACGACTGTCACTGGAAGACCAAACGTTGTAAATAGATGTTGTAGCTTTTTGATACACCATTCTGCTGTAGTAGATTTTGTATGTAATATTTCTAGCCATTTAGTATGGGCATCAATGATGACTAGGAAGTAATTTCCATTCATGGGCCCAAGGAAATCCAAGTGTATTCTCTCCAATGGTCCAGATGGTTCTTCCCAAGGGTGATTCCTGTCTTTTGGAGGTTCATTTCTCTTCTGGGAACATATCTTACAGTTTCTGACCAGCTCTTCAATGTCTCTGTCCACATTCTTCCAGTACAAATAGCTTCTTGCCATTGCTTTCATTTTTGTCATCCCAAGGTGGCCCACGTGTAGTTCTTTGAGTACTTCTTTCTGAAGAGATGAAGGTATCACAACCCTTATACCTCGAAAAACACATCCTTTGTGTAATGTGTACTCGTTGTTGTTTAATCCCATTGTCTCAAGATCATCTCCATTTTCAAGGGCTATCTTGACTTTAGAGAAAAAAGTATCCTTCTTCGTATGTTCTGCAATTGTCTTTTTGGGAAGTGGTAGCATAGATATTTGATTCATCTGAAATTTTGAATAGAGATCTTCACCTTCTTCTAACTTTTCTACTGGGAATCTTGAAAGAAAATCTGCATTGGAGTGGTCTGAAGTTTTTCTGTATTCTATTTTATAGTCAAAACCAGCAAGGAAAAGAGCGTAATTTAACAAACGTGTAGCTGACATTGCAGGTAGGGATTTTGAAGGATGAAAAATAGATACAAGAGGTTTGTGGTCTGTGACAAGAATGAATTTCCTGCCATAGCAGTATGGAAAGAACTTTTTCACACCCCAATAAATGGCAGTCGCTTCCTTGTCAATTTGACTGTATTGATTCTCACTTTTACTCAAGGATCTAGATGCAAAGGCAATTGGCTTTTCTGTTCCATCATTTAGCCGGTGTGAAATTACAGCTCCTAAGCCAGTTGGTGATGCATCTGTTGACAGTATTAAAGGTAATGACGGATTGTAGTGGATTAGAGTTTTGTCTTTAGCAATGTCCATTTTAACAGATTCAAAACTTCTTTCACATTCATCAGTCCATTCGAATTTCTTGCCCTTCTGTAAGAGTTTGTTCAATGGGTTTAGTTTCTCTGCCAGTTTAGGTATGAACTTATTGTAGTAGTTTGCCAAACCTATGAAAGAACGTAATTGGTTGACATCACGAGGTCGCTTTGCTTCAACAATCGCTTTTACCTTTTCAGACCCTTTTTGAAGTCCATTTTCATCAATTGTATGACCTAAGTAAGCAATCCTTTTCTGAAAGAATTTACACTTTTCAAAATTCAACCTAAGGTCATGTTCCCTCATTTTATCAAGGACTAGCTTCAATCTTTGCACAGTTTCTTCATAATTTGATCCTTGTATGATAATGTCGTCAAAGAAGCATTTAACACCGCTAATTCCTTGTAGTATTCTGTCCATGAACCTTTGCCATACTGATGGTGCTACCTTAACCCCAAACATCATTCTGTTGACTTTGTAAAGACCTTTTTCAGTACTTATAGTTTGCATATTTGAACTTTCCTCGTCCATTTGCATGTGCAGGTAAGCATTGCTTATGTCCAAGGTACAAAATAGCTTGCCTCCATTCATTTCTGCGAAAATGTCCTCTATCCTAGGTATTGGATGTTTGTCGTCTTGTATCACTTTATTCAGTGTAGTTTTATAGTCTGCACATATTCTTACAGATCCATTGGGTTTAACCACTGGGACAATTGGCGTTCCCCACTGAGCATTATTTACCTTAGTGATTATACCGGCATTCTCTAGTCGATTGAGTTCGTCTTCTACTTTTCCTTTAAGTGAGTATGGAACTTGCCTGGGTTTGATGAAAATGGGCTTGCAACCTTCTTGAAGGGATAAATGAACCTTCTCATTTGGAATACATCCAATTTCCTTTTTCAAAACATCAGAGAATTCTGTAAGGAGTTTAGAAAGATCACACAAGTTTTCTTGAATAGTACGGATATCCCCAATTTTTAAGTTAATTTCCCTAAGCCACTCTCTTCCGAAAATAGGTTCAACATTTTGTCCAATAACATACAGCTTACCAAAGTATGCTTTGTCTTTGAAGTTAAACTCGACATACACTACCCCCTTTGGTTTGATAAGTTCGCCCGTGTAAGTTCTTAGTTGTACATGAGTTTGAAATAGCTTTTTACTCAAATTTAGTTTCTTATAATCCTTGTATGATATCGACGATAAAGCTGCTCCTGTGTCCAATTCCATTTGAATTGGCTTTCCTTCTAGTGTAACTTCAACCATGAACTTGTCAGAACCATTCATTTGTATCTTATATGTGTTGTACGTTGCGTGGTCAATATCACTTACATTTTCACTGTCCTCGATCTGGTTGATATGCCTAGCTCTGTTCTTTGCCATGCAGACCCTGGCTAAGTGACCGACCTTATTACAAGAATTGCAGAATTCATCCTTATACCTGCAACTGTCAGCTTTATGGAATTTATCCCCGCATCGATAGCACCGTCCACGTAGTTGGTCAAATGTAGAGCGAACTGTATGATATTTTTCGGTCTTCTTGGTTGGGCCTTTGCTTGCATATTTTTGTTGTTGCGGCATTTTTCTTTCAGTACTTCCTGTTAGCTTAAGAACAGCAGCTGTTGTAGGATTTGATATAATGCTGCTCTCAAGTCTTGAGGATTCGAAGGAAATTGCAGCTTGCACTGATTCTTTGAAAGTACTTGTTTCTTTCTGTAGTAACTGCCCTCTTACATCATTATCTTTAAGTCCTCTAACAAACTGCATTCTTAGTAACATGTCTGATACCGATTTCCCACATTCACATTGAAAACGACAATCCTTTGCTAGTCTCTTCAGTTCCATTGAAAAATCCATCGTTGATTCGTCTTGCTGAACATGGCACAAAAATTTGTGTTGAAGAGATATAACACTAGGTAACGGTTCCAAATAATCCTTTAACACTGTTACCACATTTTTGTAATTCATCTTGTATGGATCATCTGGAGAAACAAGGTCTTGAAGCTGTTCATGTAGTTTTGGTGGAAGCACTGCAAGTAATGTGCAAAGTTTGGTTTTATCATCAGAAATTTCCTTCAAGGAAATAAAGTTTTCAAATCTTTTAACGAAGTTTGTAAATGATTCTCCTTCATCGAACGGAACAAAAGCAATATTTAATGTAACAGAAGGGTGTAGATCTACTGAAGACTGATTCGTAACTGTGGTTGGGGATTGCAGTTTGTTTCTTAACACCACTTCGGTTGTAATGTACAGCTCTTCAATTTCACTTCTGCTAGTTGCTAATTGCTCAATATCTTCTTCATCAACTAAAGATTCGAGTTCAGATTGAGCATTTTCGAATCTGTTCCAATATGTCCGTAATGATGACAACCGCACTGTGACTTCATCACTACTCATATCTTCTCTAACTGTTTTATTTTGTACAATTGCATTGTAAGCTTTCCTAATTTGAATTTTGACTGCAGTTAATACCTTTTTAAGCTTAAGTATTTCACTCATCCTCGTCGCCAATATTGTGTCTAAATTAAATAAACTTTAAGCATTTGAGAAATATATTTGAACATTGTAAAATGTACAAACACTGAAACAAAAACATTAAATTGTACAACTGACTCACAACAGAAAACAATAAATAATTAACCAATCAGCTGGTATTAAAATATTGGAAAATAGAATATTATTAATTGACACTAGATTGAATATATATCAACAGTTTAATTTTATAATTAAAACATTATGAAATTGAATTTGAGCCATTTCTAGTTTTATTTTATGAACAGAATTCAAATTTTATTTTACGAACAGAACTATTTTTTTTATTAGTAAACCTTCATTATAGCCAAAGTGCTCTCTACTATAGCGCTGTACACAGAGTAGTTTTGAACTAATGTCATCGATGCCTCATTAATACCTCCCGTAAGTCAGACCCATAATATTAGTAAGATAAGGTATTTTAATTTAGGTATTCACGTAAAAGGGCTGATGATATAATATATACTACAACACTTTAATATTATTAAAGTAGTAAATAAAGCATAAATGAGCACCCTGAAATAGTTATTATATTTTGTAGAAGTGACATGTTTTGGACATGAGTCCATTTTCAAACTTAAAATTTTCAAGGTATTTACTGTTATTTGAAGTTTGAAAATGGACTCATGTCCGAAACATGTCACTTCTACAAAATATAATAATTATTTCAGGGTGTTCAGTTGTGCTTTATTTCGGCCTAATACTTTAATATACAGGGTGACCTATTAAGAGGTTTAAACATTTGATTTTTATTACTGTACTTCCCCATTTATGCACCGAACATTTTGAAACTTTACACAATTTGTAAAATAGGTTTTAAAAATATTCTGGGAAAGTTTCAGCTCCCTAACCCTTGTAGAAAGAAAATGGTGGCATATTAAAAAATAATACTAAATTGTGATTTTGGCTTAGTAAAATATTTTTATAGTCACGTGCTATCTTACGACATTTCAGACATTACAATGAATGACTGGGAATAGGCATGCACAAGTTTTGAATGGACTTGTCTTGCCTCATTTGACGGTACCAGAAATGAATCAAGCAATCTTTCAACAAGATGGTGCTCCACCTCATTTCGCAAATCATGTCAAGCAATTACTAGATGACAACCTTCATGGCCGTTGGATTGGTCATGGAAGTGATTTTTTTTAGATTGGCCACCCCAATCCCCAGATTTAACTGTGTGTGACTTATTTTAGCATGATAACTCGATTTTGAAAACTATCTGATTTTGATGAAATTTGATACAGACATTTTAACCTGCGTTTATTCCAACGAGTTCGCAAACCAGCGTGATCGGACCATGGGAACGGGGTTTTATGGAGGGGTTTATTGGGTAAGAATTGGCTTTTCTAATTTTTAGCCATCAAAGCATAACATTTTCCTATTTCTCTCTAAACCGTTTTAAAGAGCTTAATAAATAAACAATTTTGTATATTGGAGTGTTTTGTATGGTAATTGGTTATGGAGAAAATTAAAGAAATTGTAAATTTAAAATTCCCATGTTATTCTTATGGAGAATAAGTTAACTGTTATAGTTTGCTTGTTTATAGATATATTTTGATCAAACTTGGACTAAACTATAATATTTTACCAAAAAACACACGCTATTACCCTACCAGTAGCAGCAAACCTAAGTACTCGTTAAACGTAATGTTATTGAAATGGATTGAATTGAAAATCAAATCAGGCAGATGGAAATTCGCTTAGTCTGCAGGTTTGCTGGGGCGGGGGTATTTAATATTTGTTAGTGCTGATGTTTAAAATTTAAAACTTGCATGCTCATGTTCATGTTATTAATACAGAGTGTCCTGTAAATAAACAGTCAAACTCCAGGATATTGTTCTATGAGTCAACATATACAGAAAATTAGGAGTTGCAGTAGACAACCGACCCTAATGGGATCGGACCTACGTTGGATAACTCAAAAGGTCGGTTAAAACAAGCAATCCTTAAAAACATAACATAATGACGTGCTATTCAATTGTATCCTAAGATCCTAAGATTCCAATCCAACAAAACACAAGGAATTGTTATTCAAAATTTCTTTAAATATCCAAATAAAGAGTACCATAGATAAAAAAATTGTTTTAAGAAAATTCAACAATCGCCAACATTTGAAAATGCTACAATGCACTAACCAAAGTCATAACTGCTCAAGGGAAGTTTCATATTTGATATTCGGTACCGTAAAACAAGGTTCATGCACAAGCGTACACAGTAAAAAAACAACGAAACCACAACAGGATAATTGATAACTATTATTGGGATCTTTGTTATGAATGTGTGATCTTATCACAGATCAATGAAACGTCTACAATAAGGACCACATGACAGGGTTTTCAGATTTTTTTCAATCACCATGATTACCAGTAAAAATGTTAAAAATAAATAAAGTTTTTAAAATAAATTATTTAGCCTCTGTAATAATAGGATGATTTAGATTAAAATAGACCCTCCCTTTATTGCCTTTGGTCATAAGACTTGGGCCACTTTGCGTTTTATGACCGTCTAATTTAGTGATACAAATTTCAGTAAAAAAAAAACCAGTATCCTATTTAACAAGTCATGAAATCCTAATTATACCAACTGCCTAAAAAACTCTCACACCTCAGCAAAATAACATTTCACAGAACAATTAATTTCATATGTAAAGTATATTTTAAGTAAGTGGCCGTAAATGTGGTACAGTATGGGGTAACATGAATATTATAACAAATATAACAGGCAAGATGACATGCGACATTACAACCATACTGTATGGATGCTATCATGCAATTGTTACCAACCCATCTGCGCCTCCTTCTCTTCAAGCTCAGCCAGAGCTTCGGACAGCTACGACATGTTGTAATTGTCAATTTTACAGCCATTTCTAACAATCTACTGGATGAATTTGAAATACATGTGTTGACTAACTCAGTCAAGGTTCAAACACACAGGCCTTCAAATTTGTCATGTTATCTTATGGACATAGAATATGATAATTGATTAATCGGAAGTATACATACATTTCATTCCCACGTTAAAACTGCGGTCAGTTTTAGAACAAAAATTGAGGTAGTTGAATTGAGCCACTGACTGAGATTAACAGTGAAGTAAACCAACTTTTTAACCAAACTAAACTTAAGGTACAACTTATACTTAACTATAGCCATATATACCCATACACCCACAACTATTGTAGTAACAAATTCGCTAAAACTAAGGAAGAAATAGTAGTTTTCATCTCTAGGAGAGAAAGTGGCTCTTTTTGGTACGCAATTGAGGCGCTTAAAAGCGAGGCGCAGCCGAGCTAAGAAATACAATTAAGTACAAAAAAGAAACTTTCGCTCTGTGTAATGAACAACTATTTTCATCATACTGTGAAAAATAGCCTTCTAATCGTAACAAAATTAGAGCACATAATTTGAGGTTATAAAAAGTCGTCATCAATGTTTGCACTTCTGCTGTTTACAAACATAATTAAAAATATTGTGTGATTACTGATTAGCAGCATGTTCATAACATTTATAATGTTCCATAGACAAATTTTGAGGTTAGCGAACCGAAAAAATTAGCATATGTTTTGGCTGTTTCTTATTTTAAGTCACCCGAAAAAGATGATTTTGAAGGTGATTTGACACCGTGTGTACGAGCTCAACGGCACGGGTTTTAGTTGTTACGCGGTTGGTACACTGCTGCGACTGCCGGAAGTTTCGTCTGGTAACTTTAGTGTCACACGTTTTCTCGAAGTTTCTTAGTTTGAGAGTTTTCCGAAAAAGGGGTTCTCATTCGGGGTAATTTACCTTTTGAGAACGTTGCCTGATTTTCGTCAGGGGCCCCAGTTTCACTCTAGCGCAATGTCGTTATCAGGCTAGAGTGTTATCATCCACGGGGTCGGCGACTCTACTTGAGGCCTGCCACCACATCATTACTACCCTTCACCATGGTCTGCTGGGACTGTTAACAATGATTTGACCTCCGGTGCACCACCCACCAATGGCGATGCCTACAAGGCCTACATCCACGCCGTACTGCAGTTTTGGGGAGCGGCCACTATGTACTCCTACTTCCTGCTGCCTGGACTTCAGTACGTTCAGGTCAATCTAGTCCATTTGGAGGATTTCATCGTCTGACATCCATTATGAATTTCATTTCATTTCATTTCAATATCTTTATTCAACAATTGTACATTGTACATTGAATAGTGTCAGATTCCTAACCTAGTAAATAAAGTTATAAGCTAAAGAAAGAAATTTTAATTACCGTTAACACTTTAAATGTTTAAATTATAGAAAAACCCTGTAGTCTTTTTACCTGCAATTTAATTAGCCTAATTAGGGGTTTTCTTCAAAATTGTATTTCCAAATTTCATTGAAATTAGTTTATATCTGTTTTAAATGTTCAATTTTCTTCTTTTTTTTTATTCAATTTTAATTCTGCGTCACACCCCTTGATTGAGGGTAAACCTTAAATTTTTCTTGCCCTTTACTATTAATTAAATGCTTGATGTATAGTAGGGTGGGTCGAAAAAAATCAAAAAATTTTTTTCGAGTTGTAATACTTTGGAAAAGTTGCTAAATTGTCAGACTAAAACAGGGTAAAAATATAAAAAATATTGGTTGTTATCTTCCGGTTGCGCATGTGCTCTAAAGTTTGAACAAAAAATGAAAAACTAATTTTTTATCGGAAATTTTAGCAATTTTTTAATTTTTTATTTTCAACATTAAATCAAATGTAATTAACCAAAAAATCTTCTTCTGAATCATGATTTTGTCTTGAATGTTCAGAGTCAACTCCAATGACATCATTAAGTTGTTTTCTAAGATCTTTGTTTAGCTCTTCCAACAGTTTTAGTCTTGCCAATACTTCTTCAGCGAGTTACATGATATGTTTTTGATTTTCTTGATTTAATAACAATAGTGATTAAACGATTGAATAATCTTTCTAATTCAAATCATGTCGAGGTCACCAATTTTTAGTGGAAAGAACCTCGTATAAATAGGAGACTTAATTTATATCAGGAGAAATACCTGAATTAAGGTCTAAAGATTTATACTAAATATGATTGTTTTAATTTAACATACTTTTAAAAGGTAAATAACAATCCATTGTTCATGTTCAGTGCAAATAAATTGAACCAAATTTTGCTGGAAAGCCAATAAAACATCATTGTTTGTGTTGTTTTAAATTACTCTCCCCATCTGTGCTCTACTCTTCTAGAACTTCTTTGTACGTGTTCGTGAGCAGATTCTCAGGACATTTCTATGTTGACGTATCGTTAACGGTCTACCGCGACAGAAGATAATTATTTGATAGACATTCGTTTTGGCGTAAACGCTCTACTAATTCAAGATCAAGATCCTTCTATCCCTAGTGACTTATCCCTCTGTGCAACACCCGAGCTTGGACACGACGCCTTCCCCTAGCCTAACATAACAATGGAAATTGGTGAGTGACTCTCTTTAATTCATTCATTTAATTAAGGTGTTTCCCAGCTCTATGGTTCCCAACCTAATCGGGTGGTCCTTCGAATTTTACTTATTTCTCACTCTCTAATTTGTAATTACTTCACATTTTACTCCCCCAAAACAATCAATCGAACATTTGGTCTATTCGAACCGGATTTTATGGACAGTTCTTTGGAAAACAGTGTTTTTTACTCAATTGAATATTCTCGTTGCACGAGGTGTAGCAAAAACATTAGATTCCGCCATTTTGTTGTGGGCGGCGTCTTGTTCCCCTAGGTTTACCCCTCGCGGGACAGCTGACTCAACCATCCCTCTCACGGGAAAGCTTCACTGTAGGCATCCCGCTTGCGTTACACCTAATCGTAGGTGTCCCCCAAGCGCAACCGCTCCGCTAGATAGCGCGCGTGTCTCTCTCTGTCTACCTCTCATCAACTGTTGTGATCTGTCAAACTCAAACCTCACTCACTACACATAGTGTTGTTTACATTTTATTATTGCTATAACATTATGTTATAAGGTCAATTGATTACTGTTGATAACCAACTATAAAGCTAATATAAGGTGTATTAGTATTCTCTGATATAATATTGCTATTTTTAATATTTTAATAAACAATATCTTTCCACTGGTGTTAAACATTGGTCATGCTTTTCTGAATATTATTTTTGAACGAAGTAAATGTAAATTCATTTTATCTTTGTAATCTTGTTTAAAATCGAACATATCTAGATTCTATATTTTGGGTAATTAATCAATAATTTTGTCCAATTATATTTCTTGGTAAATAGGTTAAAATAACTGTAACTGTTGTTTTGTTAATGAACAGGGTGTCTACCAGATTTCTCAAATGGAATTCCCGACTTTTTCCCGACTTTTCATTACCATTTTTATTTAAATCCCGACCAAAAACTCGGTCCATTCTTCATGTTACTACACCTTTTTCTCGCGGTCACGGTACCTTCGTCAAAATATGTTGTCACTCGCGACGCAGCGAATTCACTGACGATCGAAACAAATCATATGCCGAGAAAATCCCATATCAAATGTAGGGGTGTGTCAAGCAGCAAAACATTTCAATTCAAAGCAACGATTCGATTTTAAAAAATGTTTATGTAACTCAATTCGAAGCAACACGGAATTTTTCTATTCATACTTGTCAGTGGAGTGAAATATCTGTTTGCAATCACAGAAGAACCAGTATTTCTGGAAATATCAGTGAGCTTCTTGCCTATTTCATAATTTTTACTTGCAGCATCATGTTGTTAAGCATGTTACCTATTTTATTTTATTGATTTTATAAATAAAGATATGTTTGGGTGTAAACAAATAAAAACCATTGTAAGATTTAAATAATGAATCTTTCAATTGGTTTACATTGATAAAATAAGAGGATAGAATCAGAACTACAAGGTATACATAACTTCTTGTATGGCGGAGCAATGTCTCAGTGTATGCCATGTACTTGGATGGTAATAACTTGTATGGCTAAGCAATGTCTCAGTGAATGCCATGTACTTGGATGGTAATAACCTGTATGGCTAAGCAATGTCTCAGTGTATGCCATGTACTTGGATGGTAATAACTTGTATGGCTAAGCAATGTCTCAGTGTATGCCATGTACTTGGATGGTAATAACTTGTATGGCTAAGCAATGTCTCAGTGTATGCCATGTACTTGGATGGTAATAACTTGTATGGCTAAGCAATGTCTCAGTGTATGCCATGTACTTGGATGGTAATAACTTGTATGGCTAAGCAATGTCTCAGTGTATGCCATGTACTTGGATGGTAATAACTTGTATGGCTAAGCAATGTCTCAGTGTATGCCATGTACTTGGATGGTAATAACTTGTATGGCTAAGCAATGTCTCAGTGATAAACTTATATAATTAATGTCAATCGATTTGAATAATGTCAATAAGTTATATGGATACTGATAGTCAAAGTAACAGTATCGATGTAACAGTCAACTATGTATTTGGATACTGATTCAATAACGTATGGATACTGATTCAAAAACGTATATCGATACTGGTTCAATAACTTATATAGCCTAGATACTGGCTCAATAACGTATGGATACCGATTCAAAAACGTATTTGGATACTGATTCAATAACATATTTGGATACTGATTCAATAACGTATGGATTCTGATTCAAAAACGTATTTGGATACTGATTCAATACCTTATATAGATACTAATTCAATAACGTATGGATACTGATTCAAAAACGTATTTATGGATACTGATTCAATATTGTATGTAGATACTGATTCCATAACGTATTGATGCTGATTCTAAAACGTTTTTGGATACTGATTCAATAACGTATGGATACTGATTCAATAACGTATATAGATACTGATTTCAATAACGTATGGATACTAATTCTAAAACGTATATGAATACTGATTCAATACCGTATATAGATACTGATTCCATAACGTATGGATGCTGAATCAAAAACGTTTTTTGATACTAATTCAATAACGTAGGGATACTGATTTCAATAAGGTATGGATACTAATTCTAAAACGTATATGAAGACTGATTCAATACCGCATATAGATATTGATTCAATAACGCATGGATACTGATTCAAAACCTATATGGATGCTGATTCAATACCGTATGTAGATACTGATTCAATAACGTATGGATACTGATTCAAAAACGTATTTGGATACTGATTCAAAAACATATGGATACTGATTCAATAGCGTATAAATATGGATCAATTATCAATTATCAATCATTAAGATGGGGACGACCCAATAATGTATATAGATACTGATTCAATAACGTATATGGATACTGAATGCCCATGATTCAAATCGTTATTTTGATCATCACTGAATCGAATTGGAATTCCGATGCATTTTCATTTCATCCCACACCCCTCAAATGTAATCCCGTCCCAATGATCAGGAATATAAGATCCAGAACATTTTTTAAAAGTTTTGGGACCCGTTCATCCCTAATTTTGAAAGGTTAGATTATTCCCGACTTTCGGCCGAAATTCATTACTTTTTCACGACTTTTCCCGACCTTTCCAAATTCCCGACTTTTTCCCGAATTTCCCGGAATTCCCGACTGGTAGACACCCTGATGAATTAGGTACATTTACAGACACATTGATTTAATATTTTATTGTATTAAAATATCAATAATTCTCTCTCTCTCTCTTGCGCACATCCGCCCGTCTCACTCACGCATCAGCTGATACAGTTGTCTGCTAAAGTAAACAAACATATTCACTGCTCTGATATATTGTGACAGTTATAGATACTAGTCATTGTTTCTCATTATAAGGGTTATATTTATGTATTGATTTGTGTATATCCAATTGAATTGTGATCTTTTATTCTCTTGTTCTGATTTACATTTAAAAGAATACAGCTGCTTTAACTTAAAGTGCAGATTAAGCTTATCTCTGACTTGAAAAATACTCTCTTGTTTGTTTATTGTTCTTATTGCAAATAATTTGTTGATGTCTATTCTATACTGTAAATAGGCCTACAAACAAATATATATTTAGCGCTCTGCTTACAATAGTGTTTAAACATTTAACTGTATTTCACTGCTTACTTCTCTGAAAACTCAAAATGGCACCTAAAGCATCTGATTTCAAGGCAGCTCTCTATACTCGCATTACAGCGTTAACTAAAGCACGCTTCGATAAAATAAAAACTAAAGTTGAAGAACTCGCTACACAAAAGGAGCTTCTGACGCCTGCTCAATTAAAGAGCTTAACAACCCTTTCTAACAAAATAAAGAAAAAGAAAGCGGATTTTGACGCTAACTTGCAACGTGCCTTAAATCTAACGGACGAAGAAGCCAATGATGACGATGTCTTAGCGGAAGATCAGGACAATATAAATGATCTTTACGCCCATATTTTGGGTATAATCGAAACGCTACTTCCAGTCGAAGAACCCAAAACCCCCTCGGCTTTGAGTGACGTCAGCATGACGCCACAGGGCCCTAGTGTTTCTCAGGTCCGTCTACCAAAATTAGATTTGCAGAAGTTCTCAGGTGATCTTATGACTTGGACTTCCTTCATTAATCTATTCGATACAACTATTCACCGCAATGCCAGTCTAAGTGCGGTAATTAAATTTCAATACTTGTTGAGCGTTTTGAGTGGCGAACCGTTAAGCCTAGTTAAAGGTCTCAACTTAACCTCTGCTAATTATCTCATAGCTTACGAACTCTTGCGTGATCGCTACCATAATACTCGGAGGTTACAAACTCTCCATTTGAATCAGTTACTGGACCTGCCTCAAATAAGCTCTTCCTCTATAAAGGGCCTCAGACTCTTTGTCAACCAGTACACAGAGCACTCTCAAGCATTGAAAGCTTTGAATTGTGACATAGGCGAACACAATCCACTCCTCTCCGCCCTCATTCTCCGACGTATGGACTCTGATTTACGAAAGAAACTCGAAGCTTCTCGTTCAATCTCATCGGATGAACCGATTGACCACTCGCTGCCGGAAGTTAAAGAAATAATTAAATTTTTGAATACTGAGTGCAGCCAAACTGAAGACGCTAACATTCATAGCGTTCCGCAGCCTAAGGCTCCAGCCTATCTTCCCCCTCACGCTCGCAACAAGGTGTCTCCGCCATAAAAGGTGCTTTTCCGCTCTAGTGACGTATCTATGGTCACGACTCACTCTAATTACTCTCAAACGAAGTTTACGCCTCCTCCATGCTTTGTCTGTAATCAGACTGGACATAAAGTCTACTCATGCACTGTCTTTCGTGACAAAGCTCCTCATGAACGACGTCAGTTTGTCAATAGACATAAAAGATGTCTCTCATGCTTAGGCTCTCATGAACTCAAAGAATGCCAATCTAAAGCCACTTGTCTCACGTGTAACAAAAGGCACCATTCATTATTGCATCCTCAAGCTGTACTGGGCAACGCTGCTAAGCAACCCGTCCGTAGTAGCACAACTAATGACGCTTCTGATGCACGTCACCGCTCTAATGAAAAACAGAGTGATTCGCAGGTGACTCACGTCTCTCAAGACTTATCTCCCTCTATGCCAACATGTTATACTGTGCTGTTGGGTACCCTATTGGTGCAACTCAAAACTCCTGAAGGCAAGTCCCAGGTATTTAGGGCTTTGCTTGACTCAGGTAGTATGACGGATTTAATTTCCGAGCGCGCAGCTCAGCTCTTAGGAGTGCGCCGTACTAAGTCTCAAACTCAAATCTCTGGCCTCAGCCAAAGCATGACAAAACCCAAAGGTCAAACTCACCCAGGGGTGCCCAGAGTCGGGGACTGTGGCGCTTTTGGGGGGGGGGGCTTTTTTTGGGGGCTTTTGGGGGGGGGGAAATTTTTTTGCTAGCTATCATAATGAATGTATAATTTTGTACAAGCAGCCTGAAAAGTGTTTCTAAGTAGTTCACTATCAACACCAACAACATTTTGGCATTCGTTATTAAGATTGCTTCTAAGAATGGTAAAAACAAAAACACACCTTGTCAGGCAATCCTTAATATTCTAGTGTCGAATTTTACTTAATACATATGTTTTGGTGGTTCTTAAACTCCATTATCGTCAGGCTTACATAAAGATCCACTTCTGGAGGTGTCGTAAGAATACGTTACAAACATTTAATACAAAACACGAAACGATTACAGATATGCCTATCAATTCACGCGTGAACATTGCCGTCGGCAAGACTGAAAGTAAACTGAATCAGGTTCAGGTTATGACGGAGACGGACTGACGTGGTCTCTAGATTGTCGTCTGCGTTTTCAACAGCTGATATTGCACTATTGTAATGACTGAGAAGAGTGTTGAAAATATAATGGAATTCATAGTTAATCGAGTGTTTTCACTCAAAAATTGTGTGCTGTCCCTAGTTTTATGTATTTATAAATGTCAAACTCTTCAAAAGTATTTAATAAATTTCCTTTCGCGCAGTACTGTAGAATTTCGAGACCATCATTTATATCCAGCATATAAATTGGTTATTATTGTCAATAATTTTGAATGGAAAACTCAATTATGAATCCCATTATATTTTCAACACTCTCCTTCGTCACTACAATTAGTCCAACCAATATCAGCTTTTCACAGACGACAATCCAAAGACCACGTCTTTCCGTCATAACCTGATTCGGTTTACCTCCAGTCCTGCCCGCGGCAATACACGCGTGAATTGATAGGCCTATCTGTAATCGTTTCGTGTTTCGTGTTTAATGTTTGTAACATATTCTGACGACACCTCCAGAAGTGGATCCTTTTGTAAGCCTCCGATGGTGGAGTTAAAGAACCGCCAGAACATATGTAGCAAGTAAAATTCGACTCTACCTTACATATATTATTAAGGATTGTCTGACAAAATGCGTTTCTACCATTATTAGTCATAAGAGGCAATCCTGGGGCTATCAAAATGAATTTATTATAAGATTACTTCATCACAAAAACCTTTTATGCTGGTGGCAATTAAGGAATTCTGGGTATTTTGTCCGGCGATTTTTGTAGAAGGAAGCATAAGAGTGGCGAGCAACAAGTCTGTCCTATTTCGTGACTCTGCCTATAATTTTGAAATAAGATAGCCTACTTTTTGCCAAAGTATTATTAATGCACTTAAAGCTGTTTGAATTCTTAAGCCCCGTAAAATTAACGCCACCTAATATATTGTACAGTTACAGTACTGTGTTGGAGTAGAGTAATTCACCGAGTATATTATTGTACGTTTTGAAGACATTTTCTATTGCAATACTGAGTAACTGTTGGATGATAATACAGATTCTGAATTTTAAATTGAAAAACTTCTAATTCGTCCATTAGTTAGATATAATGATATATATTGTTAAATGACGTTTACTATTAAACATTTAATTTTGATTATCAGAAAGTTAGTTTTTCTTTACCTCAACTTTTACTAAATACTTTAAATGCTCGTTTTATGAGGTGAAGGGGAAATTTACAGATAAATTGGTGGGGGGAGGGTAGGTTTAAATATACGGCAGTATACATGGGGGGGGGGCTACTCCTTTGGCTTGGGGGGGGGGATTGCGCCTCTGGGTTTGGGGGGGATGGGCACCTCTGAACTCACTTTACAGTAAGTACTCTATCTGGTCTCGTAATTGCTCCTCACCAGCCAATGCTAATCTTGGATAAATTGACTGAGGATTTACCCAGAGTACCTCTTGCTCCAGAAGTCTACAATAAGACTCAACGCTACATTCTCGCTGATCCCACATTCCACTTACCTGGACGAATTGACGTTATCCTAGGTGGAAGTTTATTTCCAAAAGTACTCACTAATGAACAGTTCTCTCTGGGACAGCATATGCCACATGTAATTGGCACGCATTTTGGGTTTGTTGTAGTGGGTGCTGCCCCCAGCGCACCCTCCGCATCCACTCTCCACTCTATGAGCCTCAATGTCTCTCTACACTCAGAAAATGACGCAGATCTGCATTCATCAATTCAACGGTTCTGGCTTCAAGAGGAAGTTCCTGTTCCCTCAAAGAAGACTGAAGAAGAAGAACAATGTGATGCTCATTTTGCCTCTTCCCACTCTCGAGATGAAACCGGACGCTACACCGTTAAACTTCCTTTCAAGAAGAATCACGCTGCCCTAGGATCATCTAAGCCTATCGCTGAGCGTCGATTTCTATCTCTAGAGCGAAAATTCAACGCTCAACCTCACTTCTCTCAACTCTATCACGACTTCATCAGCGAATACCGCTCACTCGACCACATGGCTAAAGTTCAAAATCTTGATTCGACTAAGCCTCATTATTTCCTTCCCCACCATGGGGTGCTAAAGGAAAATAGTTCCACCACAAAACTCCGTACTGTGTTTGATGCGAGTTGCAAAACCAGTACTAGTGTTTCTCTCAATGATGTTTTATTGACTGGACGCAAACTCCAAACAAATATTTGTGACATACTATTTCACTTCAGGAGTCACAATATTGTTTTTTGCTGTGACATCCGTCAAATGTATCGGCAAATCCAAGTACATCCAGATGACCGAAAGTTTCAACTTATCTTGTGGCGTGACCATCCTGAAGAGACACTCTCAACATATCAACTGAACACTGTAACTTACGGCATGAGTACTTCTCCCTACCTGGCCATCAAAACTCTGCATCAACTTGCGGACGACGATGGTGGTAACTTCCCCTCCGCTGCGCACGTGCTGAGGACCCAGACCTATGTAGACGACATCATCTCTGGTGCGGACACTGAGGAAGCGGCCTTAGAACTACAGGAACAGCTCATACGCCTACTTCGCCAGGGAGGTTTCGAACTCCGGAAGTGGGTCTCCAACTCTACTTCCTTACTCCAAGCTTTGCCGGAAGAACATCGAGAGTCTCCTGTGTTTATGCAAGAATCTCAATCTCCACAATTCTCTATTCTTGGTTTACATTGGTCACCCACCACAGATTGTTTCACATACTCTCTCAACATACCACCTGACAAGCGCCCTACCAAACGCTCTGTCTTGAGCTTAATAGCCAAGATATATGACCCTTGTGGGTTTCTCTCCCCTTGCATAATGCAAACCAAATGCTTCATGCAACTCCTCTGGACTACAGGTCTGTCTTGGGATGAACCCTTGCCCCCTGAACTAGCCGACAAATGGCACTCCTTTGTCACTGATGTGCAACATATAGTACACGTGTCGATTCCTCGAGCGTTTCCGCTCTCACTCTCTTGCGCTGTGAAACTACACGGATTCTCTGATGCTTCAGAAAGTGGATATAGTGCAGTGTTGTATTTCCGCTGCCATCTTTCAACAGGTGAAGTCATCTTTCGTCCCATAATGGCAAAAACTCGCGTTGCTCCTCTGAAACGAGTAACACTTCCTCGACTCGAGCTTTGTGGAGCGCATCTGCTCGCTAAGTTAACAACTCATTGTCAGTCAATCTTTAAGGAAACAATCACCCCTCAAACAACATTTTTATGGTGTGACTCAACAATAGTCCTCACATGGCTACGAACTCCGCCTTATAGGCTTAAGACATATGTCTCTAACCGGGTATCCCAGATTCAAGAACTGGTATCACCTGACTCATGGCGTCATATCGCAGGAAATGACAACCCTGCTGATTGTGCATCACGAGGTATTTCCGCCTCTCAGCTCAAGAACCACTCTCTCTGGTGGACTGGACCACCATGGCTCAGCCTCCCTCAACAGGAATGGCCCTCAATGCAATTCGTCCCTATGGACCTCTCATCGTCCGATGAACTCAAGAAGACTCCGCTAGTCGTCCTAGCTGCCGTTCCGCAGAAGGACTGGGATATTCTAACAAAGTTCTCGTCATGGAACAAACTTCAGCGCATCTTCGCTCTAGTTCTGCGCTTCATACACAACTGTCGCAGTGCTAATAACCTCACGGGATATCTCTCCCCATCCGAGATCAACGCTGCTTGACGGAAGATCTTTGGACTTGTTCAACAATCTGCTTTCTCTAATGACCTGACCTCACTCAAAAATAAGCGTGATTGTTCTACTCAACTCCAACGTCTAAGACCCTACATTGATTCTGACGGCCTTATCCGCGTTGGCGGACGTCTAGAAAACTCTAACCTCCCTTTTGACTCTCGTCATCCGATACTCCTACCGAAGAAACACCACATAGTGAACCTCCTTATCGACCACTACCATGTGACTCATCTCCACGCTGGTCCACAGCTAACTCAAGCTCTATTGGCTGAAAGCGTTTGGATCCTCAGTGCACGGACTGTCATACGTTCACGCATCTTCAAGTGCATAAAGTGCTTCAAGACTAAGCCACGCAACAAGACTCCCTTAATGGGTGATCTCCCTCTCTCACGGGTTACTCCTGCCCGTCCGTTTCTCTCTGTTGGAATAGACTATTGTGGACCTCTTACAGCTAAAGTGTTTAATCTCCGTTTCTCCAAACATATCAAAGTATACCTGTGCATTTTTGTGTGCATGGTGACGAAGGCTGTGCACATCGAGGTTGCAACTGACCTCACCACAAATGGTTTTCTAGCCGCACTCACCCGATTTGTATCCCGCCGAGGACTTTGCACGGACATATATTCCGACTGTGGTACAAACTTTGTGGGAGCCGATGCTGCTCTTCGAAGTATCATCAATCAAACTCTTCACTGTCAGCCCAACAAGAAATCAACTGTTTTGCAGTACAACGAGGAATTAACTTCCACTTCAATCCCCCTGCTACTCCACACCAAGGTGGATTATGGGAGGCAGCAGTCAAAAGTGCTAAATACCACTTCAAACGTGTTATGGGAGACACGATTCTCGCTCTACCAGAACTCATCACCTTAGCCACTCAAGTGGAGGCAATGTTGAATTCCAGACCTCTCACCCCTCTCTCTAGTGACCCTGCTGATCTAGCTGCTCTCACACCAGGACATTTTTTGATCGGGGCTCCCTTAGCTTCAGTTCCTGAGTCTGATCTGGCAGAATACCCCATCAATAGACTAAAACACTACCACCTGGTACAATCTCTCCAACAACGTCTCTGGAAACGTTGGAGTATTGAATATCTCCACATGCTCCAACAATGATCAAAGTGGTCAAAGGAGCAGGAAAATCTTAAAGTTGGGGACTTGGTGCTCTTTCACTCCCCTTCAACTACCCTACAATGGCCTCTTGCCAGAATCACAGCTGTTCATCCAGGCAAAGACGGAATTGTCCGAGTGGTTGAACTCAAGACTACCTCTGGACACTTCAAGAGACCTGCGGTGAAAGTGTTCCCGCTCCCTCTCGACTAGCTGAACTCTTGATGGACTACCCCACCCCCCTGATTTTAGTTAAGTTTCTCTAAGTTTGTGATTTTTCAAGTGTGGTTGTTTTGTTGAAGCCAATGTTGCTTCAAGGGGGCCGGTATGTTCAGTCAATAAGAGATATTTATTAGTAATATTTTTAGCTATAAGAATTTCTACCAACAAATCAATATTTTGAGTTTTAATATTTTCGTAATGTAATCTAGTTTTATCTGAGTGAGGCAGACAGAGATAGACGAAGCCCAGTCTGAGTCACTTCCGCCAGCAACGGAATTTCCCAGCGCTTGTAACGTACCTGTATCCACAGGAAAGCTCAGTTCAGCTCAGTGCTTGTTCGTCTCAGTTCTTGTTCTCGTGCACAGCGTACTGCTGTGTTCCCCTTTGTCCACGCTTCTCTCTTATAGGCGTTTGGATTAATTTAACTCTCTTTGTAACTCTCTCTTATGTATCGTTATTCAGATTTTAAGTAAAATCCTTTTATTACTCTAAATCAAAGTCAGTGTTTTATAGTCCCTTGTGTTGTTTTAAATTACTCTCCCCATCTGTGCTCTACTCTTCTAGAACTTCTTTGTGCGCGTTCGTGAGCAGATTCTCAGGACATTTCTATGTTGACGTATCGTTAACGGTCTACCGCGACAGAAGATAATTATTTGATAGACATTCGTTTTGGCGTAAACGCTCTACTAATTCAAGATCAAGATCCTTCTATCCCTAGTGACTCATCCCTCTGTGCAACACCCGAGCTTGGACACGACGCCTTCCCCTAGCCTAACATAACAATGGAAATTGGTGAGTGACTCTCTTTAATTCATTCATTTAATTAAGGTGTTTCCCAGCTCTATGGTTCCCAACCTAATCGGGTGGTCCTTCGAATTTTACTTATTTCTAACTCTCTAATTTGTAATTATTTCACATTTTACTCCCCCAAAACAATCAATCGAACAACTATGATACCTATAGTGGAACAGGGTCAACTTGTGGAAGCTAATCCAGATTATGCCCACATCAAGTACAATGATGGGGAGGAAGATGTTGTATCAACTCGCCACCTTGTAGTGCCGCCCGAAGCAGACTCAGATTCAATACCTTCAGATTCAGAATATCTGACCCCAAAAAAGGAGAAACAGTCAAGAATATAATAATCATTGGCAAGACACTGAAATTGGTCCAAGAGACAGTACTAGTACTGTAATCTACATAAACACATATTACAGATCTCCCTCTGTTAACAATTAAGAGCAAACATTTTGCTGCTCTTCTAGAGTTCAACAAATCCCTGCATATCTTGATGACTACATTAAATAAAGGAGAGGGGAAAGTAGTAGTATATTAGCTTTATAATTTCCTTTTAGTGTGGCCTATATCAAATAGCTGGTTAATTCCTTCTCAGTAGGTATTTAATGTGATGCCATGTTTTTTGTTTTGTGTTCTGTAAATAATTCTTGGAAATGTAGTTCTGTTTTAAGTTGAATGGTTGAATGAAACCATTTTGGATTATTGAAACTATAGATTAAAACGTTCGCATAAATGTGACGCTGCGATCATTGACACGGACCGAGGTATACAATTTAATCTGAACACATAGACCGGCTGTCACTTGGTTAACAGTACACGCAGACCACGGGTGAAAACCTGTTAAACAGTGACCATTTACTTTTTAATACACTGCAATCGTGTTTGTAAATAAAATATTCTTGTTTTTTCATATTTTTGATAACTTTTTGTAGCGTCGCATACCTGCGACGCCCAGTCTACAAAGACAATAGTGAAAATTATCATATTTTTCTTGAATTAGCCAAAACGTCGCATACATGCGACAGTTCATTTTTGTTTGTGTTTTGAGGTGAAAGTAAGTAAAAAAAAACGGATTATACAAGATCAGTTTATAACTGAACAAATATAAAAGCTACATAGGATAATACAGCATACATACTGCATACATGCATACAGTGATGCAGAAAAGAAAATATCAGTTTTCCAACTATCATATGACGTCACCAATCATCATATCCACAGACCAAGCGACGCAGTTGTGCGTCACACATCCCTGTAGACCACTGCGGAGAATTCAGAGCCTTCAAATAGACCGTTACAAAGATATAATATCCCGCATTTTGATAACATTGGAACACCGACGCAAATATGCGTCGTCAGTCTATTTTGAGTCTATGGGTAGAAACCGGCTGTCACATATGTGCGTCACTGGTCTATTTTAATGACAAATTTTGTACTATTGCGGTAGCAAACGTGTTAAACATACTAAAACATCATCAAAGAGAACATCGTCAAATGTAACACAATGTTAAACACTGTCCATGATCAAACACCTCCTTGCAAGTTATTGAGTAAAAAAGTTAAAATACTATTAAATTAAAATATTTAAGTTACCTTGAAAGCCAAACGCTCATTGTCAAGTTCTATTTGCTTTGTCGCCTTCTCCAAAATGTCCACTCTATCCGTCATTTCTGACAGTTGCCGCTTGAGAACTTCCTTCTCAGAAGAAACTTTAATAATTTCATTGAGCAATTCACTTTCACCACTAGACCCATTGCCATTAGAGGAAATTTTTAACTTCTTCAGAATATCAAGCTCCTCTTCAAGTCTACTTTTTTCTGTTATCAGATTAGACACCTATTCAAATAAAAGCAGTAAATAAGAATCAGCTTTTCAATGAAGACTAAGGTCTTCACCTAGTAAAAGTGTGGAACTCAATCAGGAGATTGATTTCTACGCACACAAAAGACATCCAATTTTAAAGAAATAAATTTTAAATTGTTTTCATAATAAATAAAAAGTGATATGATATGTATATACATTTTAGAGAAGAACTTCTATTTCAATACGATACTGAATATTTCCTTTTGATACCAATAAAGTATCGCATGATTAGATGGCAAGATCAAAACCGTTGGTATTGAAAGAAAAATATTTAATTGAACCGGTATCAACAGTATACCAATGTCCCAACCAAGTGATTTAGACTACAATAGCTAATTAAAACCCAACATCTTTCCGCACACATATGCACATATGCTATCCGTGACATATGCACATTTTTGGTTAACCTGATAGAAAATGTAGGGTCAGTAAAGCAGTGGCCACACTTGTCGGATTCAGTTCAGTCCTCCAAAATGTGAAACAATGCCTCCCATGTTTTTAAATGAAGGCGGCTACACTTGTCCGCTCTGAACCGATTCAGCCTGGAACACTCCTCCAGGGAGCATTCATCCGCATTTTGGCGGAGGCGATCGGGGCGGACCAGAGTGGATCTGACAAGTGTAGCCACCTACTTCTGAAATTCGGATGAGGATCAGGGGGTTCTGTGAGTGCTCGGCTATTTCCGACATCACATGGTTTCCTCGTGGAGGAGTGGAATCATAGAACGTGTGTGTCCTTCCAAATAGCCACCCCTCAAAAATGACGGCCGGACTGAAACCGACAAGTGTAGCTCTAGCTTAACTGTGGTAAAAACACCTACCGGTAATGCACTGTAAATTTTAGCAAACATGTATATTATAACCACTCTAGTAAAACCTTTTGACAGTAAAAATTGTATGGATATTTAACGTCTGAGTACCTACCATCATAACATAGTTCTTCGTAAATCTCATCTAACACTAATAGTTTGAACATGGAATTTTAAAGCACTACCAAGGATGTCCATGACACAAAATATTAATTTTCCCCTTTTAATCCTGATAATAGTCAATTAAGCAATAAATAATTTGCTCAGTCCTCAGGGGGTAAGGTAATTGGGGATTGAGCTGGTCTAGGGGTAGAGGAAGTGATTCCAGTTCCCGAGGTTTCAAACGGGGTTCAATATTCAAGATTCAAATCCCGCCATATCACCACTGGATTGATTTAAGTGATAATGATGTGCCCTAGGATATGAAGATGGGACATGACAAATCCACAAGGCGATGTTGTGGGGCATGTCTTTTGGTTGAACAATGAATCCTGGGACCAGGGTACATATCTAGCAAATCACCAATTTGCTGTGATGGTACTGTGTGACATGGTAATTTGAACACTCTAGAAGCACTGATATATATATATTTTTTTTTAATAGGTCTTATGAAAGAAAAACTGCATCTGTTGAAAATCCAGGGGTATGCTATTTATGTAAATGACTATAAATACCTGATGATCCAACGATCCAGGAGGCAACTTAGCATTAGCTATCAGCTTTAAAATATTGTCTATTTGAGTTCGTAACTCTACTGTCTCAAACTGAAGGCTGTCGGCTCTCTTGACGGCCATGTCTCTGATGTGTCCCATGTAGCTTTCCATCTCCTATAATTATCAAATCATGTATACATTCTTGTAAATGACACTGAATATTGTGAATCTAAAATGACTTGCATAGTTTTTATGGAATCTGCAACTCTGAGATTGCAAGATATTTCTTTAATGTCTATAGAGTTAAAATGAAAAAAAAAACAGTTATCTTCATACTAGATCTGTTTTATTTGACTGGCCTATATCTTTGGGCAGATATTGATAACAATTAAAATTAGACACTTGGTTTGTGATTAAAAAATACTGCTTATTTATAATTACTTCAATTTCTTCATTCTGCTGTTCATGTAATTTGTCCAACATCCGCCTTGAGTTCTTCAGGTTACTTTCTGCATCTACCAGCCATCTCCACACTTGCAATAGACGATCTTCTGCTTTCAGGGCTTCAAAATCAAGTCCTTCCTTTCTAAAGCGTTGCTGCATTTCTTTCCATTCATCTTCTGGCTGTAATCATATTTTAATACTATAGGCCTATACATAATTCATTTGGAATGGGTTATGTTGTGAACACACCTAAGTTGAACCAAACTATTTGCTAACCAACAGTTAAGGGAAGTTTTACTGAAAGATTATGAAAATGTCAGTTCTAGTGAAATACGGTTGTAGGTAAAGTAAAGAAACTCGCAGAGTTATCCTTTAACTTACGACACTCGTAGAAGTTTTCATGGCTTTTGTCGTAAAGCCTACCTTTATGTGATCGTTGTGTAAACTACTATTAAAAAATACTTATGATGAACTAGAGTAAACAAGTTGCATTCTCACAAGAATTAGTTACAAGGCTTTAATAGAATCACGTTACTTTCATGTTTACACTGTCAAATGTTTGGAAGAATTAATTCCTGAATGATTATAAAAAGTGTGTGGGCCAAAACAAGAAAAGAGGAGACAGGAGAGTGATCAAATAAAAGGCATCCCAGTGAATAACTCTTCTGTATCTGGTATACCAGTGAACAGTGATGAAACAAACTGTCAAAAAATGTTCATTATTAGTTACAGATGAACTTAATATGTGCCCAGTACATGTGTTAAACATCATCGATAGCTGCGGTTTAGATATATAAGACCCAAGATCAATGTTAAGGGGGATTCCCGTATAGTGATGTTTGGTGATTTTAGACAACTACTGCCTGTTGTTACTTCATTCTGGTACAACAAACATTATTCCACACCATTTCATTTACCGGGTACCTATAGTCGTAGTCATTTATTCTCTAAACAGATACAATTTGTTACAATCATACATCTCAGTCATCAAATAGCAAAATGTAAATGTCATTCAGTAACATTTCAATATTATGAACTAAGGGAAGTCGGGGTAGTAAGAGACATAAGGGGTAATAAGAGACCAAAAAAAATATATAAGTGGTTAAAGTGATTGATTGATTTCAAATTATTATATTTAACTGTACTAAAATAATGAAAAATTTTTGTAATCCCATATGTAAATATACTAGTAGTACGCTTATTCTGCGCGTAACGGGATGAGTGAACATGAGCGCAACAATGGAAGAGTACACCCGCACCTAGCCTACTTACCGGTGTCATTGGTGAACAGAACACAATGTAATTTGTATAGGCAAATCAACCAAATCTCAGTCGACAACAATCCTAACTTCTCGTTCATTAATAAACCAAAGTCATTGGTTGCAGATGCATTAATCTAACTGCCACCAACGGTTCCCACACACCGCACTGCTCGCCTTAACTACTTCCTTCACGACCTTCCACGTCTTGGACATGTTTCCCTCCCTTCCTATAGCATATTAGTATTGCAGATACATTAATCTAACTAACTGTCACAAAGGGTTCCGACACTCCGGACTGCTCGTCTCGACTACTTCCTTCATCACTTCCTACGTCGTAGTCCTGTTTCCCTCCCTTCTCATAGATTGCAGACACATTATTCTATCTGTCACAAAGGGTTCCCACACTCCGGACTGCTTGCCTTAACTACTTCCTTCACCACTTCCTTTGTCGTGGACCTGTTTCCCTCCCTTCCCATAGCCTTTTAGAATTGCAGATACATTAATCTAACTATCACAAAGGGTTCTCACACTCCGGACTGCTCGCCTTTACTACTTCCTTCACCACTTCCTTCGTCGTGGACCTGTTTCCCTCCCTTCCTATAGTTTTTTTTTTAATTGCAGATACAGTAGACAGGATCTCAGTAATCCGGCAGATATAGGACCGCCATACTGCCGGATTAGTGAAAATGCCGGATTACTGGAATGTTATCATTAAAAACACTTAAAATGCAATTAAAACACGTCTCCGAAGTTCGCGTGATCGGAAACCGCTATTGCCGCGATCGGGCATGACAATTACGTATTCGAGGGAGGCGATGATAACGTCTACACGTCCGCGGGAGATAATCGTAAAATTGCCGCCATCGAGCATGACGTTTTCGTGACCGCGGGAGATGTTCATGACGATGACATTTCTGGGACTGCGGGAGTAGACAATGATGTTTACACGGGCGCAGGAGATGATAAAATTTTTGCTGCGGCCGTGGAAGGCAACAATAATGTCTACATAACCGCGGGAGATGTTGTAACGAGTTATTTTTCCTAGGGGTAAATATTTGCTATTTGGCCGCGTACCGATTGTAGAGGTAAGCAAGCGGCGGCGGCGAACCTAGCTAGCGCCCTTTGACCCGGCTTATCAGTTCGGATAAGCCTGGGATATCCTGGAACTTCAACACAGTCTAGGACAGGGACATTCTAGTGGTGGATCTCGTAGAGTGAGGAGACTAGTGTTGGTGTCCTGTGGAGACGAGTGGCGTGTACACGAGTGGTGGTGTGACTAGTGAGACTGGTGGACAGTGAGTGTCGGTGTTAAGTTGGGTATTAAGACCCACTACTGGTGAGTGGACGACATTCTTTTGATTTTGGTTAAGGAGCCGATATTATTAGTTTGATAATATTATTATCTGATTTTATTGCGAGGGTTAGAGTTGTAACCGTGCTGGTCAAAGCCTGACGGTAGTTAGGATTTATATTAGTCAGGAATAATATTAAAGTGTATTCCTGACGGTTCTGGGCAGGTGCTAGAGCGCAAATAATATAATTGATTGACTGTAGTAGTTATTATTTTGCGTTGTACCAAGAGTTAGTTATATTACTAATAACTCTGAGGCCCGACAAACCTAGGCTGCACGATTTAGCGTGCGTAGTTGGAAGCACGTGGCCAGTAGGCTAGTAGCTAATATTATTAGCCTATTAACAGAAGCCCAGCTAAGTAACATAAAGTTGGTAGTAGCAGTAGCAGTAGTAGGGTTGTTATTGTTTATTCATTTGATTATTTTAATTTATCCTGAACAGCTTGTTTGGTAATCCAACACGTTATCTTGGTAGCTTGGATAGCGGAGTACCGGCTATCAGATAATATATTTATCTAGTGTTTGGAACGTATTTAATATTTATTTATCTGCTACTAAGTAGCTCAATAATTTAATAGTAGTGCAATTGGAATTTAGCTTTGCTTGTTTGGCTTGGTATTTATTGAGACCAGCTACTAGTGGTGTAGTCACTCTACCTACAGTGCACTTGTATTGTTATCTGGTATTATTATTGAGTGAACTGTTTGATTGTTAGCTTGGGCATTAGAGTTGTGTATTGGATTATAGTGGCCTAGTAGACCCCGCCTGGTGATAACTCGCGTTGCGGTTTTTATCGGCAAGTCGTCGTGTAACTCACCGTGTTTTAGGCACTCTGGGCTTAACTATTGGATAGTTAGGACGAAGCCCGAGTTGCGTAGTCAGCAATGACCCCCTAGGAGTGTGGAGAATCGGCGTAGGCCTGGTAGTGATTATTGCACGTTTGTTTTGGTGACTTGTTTTTGACTTGTTCACAGTGCCCGTGTATGAGCCAGTCCTATACCGGTTAGACCCGGCTATTGGCCTAGTGGTTTCCCTGACCTTATCCCAGACCCTGGAACTTTACCCAGCCATTGTAGGCTGAGCTATCCCCGGCAAACGGTTGCGACTGCACTTTTAATATTTTTTTTCCAGTGCAGAAAGTAGCGTCGCAATGTTCATGATTTTGCCACGATCGTGCTTGACGACAATGATGTTTCCGTGACCGCAGGAGGCGATGATAACGTCTATACGTCCGCGGGAGATGTTCGTGATTTTGCCGCGATCGTGCTTGACGACGATGACGTTTCCGTGACCGCGGGAGGCGATGATAACGTCTATACGTCCGCTGGCGATGTTCGTGATTTTGCCGCGATCGTGCTTGGCGACGATGACGTTTCCGTGACCGCGGGAGGCGATGATAACGTCTATACGTCCACGGGAGATGTTCGTGATTTTGCCGCTATCGCGCAAAACGACGATGACGTTTCCGTGACCGCGGGAGTAGACAATGAAGTTTACACGGCTGCGAGAGATGATAAAATTTTTGCTGCGGCCTTGGAAGGCAACAATAATGTCTACATGACCGCGGGAGATGTTCATGATTTTGCCGCGATCGTGCTTGACTACGATGATGTTTCCGTGACCGCGGGAGGCGATGATAACGTCTATACGTCCGCGGGAGATGTTCGTGATTTTGCCGCGATCGTGCTTGACGACGATGACGTTTCCGTGACCGCGGGAGGCGATGATAACGTCTATACTTCCGCTGGCGATGTTCGTGATTTTGCCGCGATCTTGCTTGACGACGATGACGTTTCCGTGACCGCGGGAGGCGATGATAACGTCTATACGTCTGCTGGCGATGTTCATGAATTTGCCGCGATCGCGCATGACGACGATGACATTTTCATGACCACGTGAGAGAATTATGATGTCTACACGGCCGCGGGAGATAATCAGAATTTTGCCGCGATCGCGGAAGACCTCCCGTCAAAAGACGCCGAATTACTGGAGTGCCGGAGTGGTGCAGTGCCGGATTAGAGAGGGTATACTGTACTATAATCTAACTATCACAAAGGGTTCTCACACTCCGGACTGCTTGCCTTTACTACTTCCTTCACCACTTCCTTCGTCGTGGACCTGTTTCCCTCCCTTCCCATAGTTTTTTTTTTTTTAACTGCAGGTACATTAATCTAACTGTCACAAGGGGTTCCCACACTCCGGACTGCTTGCCTTGACTACTTCCTTCACCACTTCCTTCGTCGTGGACCTTTTTCCCTCCCTTCCCATAGCATTTAAGAATTGCAGATACATTAATCTAACTATCACAAAGGGACTGCTCGCCTTGACTACTTTCTTCACCACTTCCTTCGTTGTGGACCTGTTTCCCTCCCTTCCCATAGCTTTTTTAGAATTGCAGATACATTAAAAAACTGTCACTAAGGCTTCCCACACTCCGGTCTGCTCGTCTTGACTACTTCCTTCACCACTTCCTACGTCGTGGGCCTGTTTCCCTCCCTTCATATATAGCATTTTAGAATTTCAGATACATTAATCTAACCATCACAAAGGGTTCTCACACTCCGGTCTGCTCACCTTGACTACTTCCTTCGTCGTAGACCTGTTTCACTCCCTTCCCATAGCTTAAATGTCGCCTGCAGACTGTTTTTGTAAAATTAATATCCTGAGAAAAACACTTCAAATTACTATTTAAAAAATGCTTGCAGAATCAGAGTTAGCTAATAAAGTTGTCACTTCCATTTGCTTGACTATGATTGAAAACAATCAGCTCTTGGCTTACTGGCTGTTGGCATAGTTCATTCCACTTGTATTTATGTCATCCATCCTACCTTGTTTATTGTAATGTTGCATATTATTGCAGTGATAACTTGAGAAATATTCATCAACGATAGTGTAGGCTACTATCGGTTTAATTTCGAAATATTAAGTATCGATATTATTTTGGATCAAATGGGTTCGATTCAATCGGTTGATGTTTGAATGAATGTAATGAACACCATTAGCGCCAATACGTGGTGCTGCCATCGGTGTTCGTGGTGTAGTGGATAGAGCCATGCTGATAACTAAGAGGTACTGGTTCGAATCCTACCGGTGGCTCTAACTTTTTGTCTAAGATTTTGCTTAGAATGTGATTACTTCTTAACTGTAGGCCTGTTATGTAATATGATTCCTATTGTACTGCCAAATATTTCTTCAGCTGTTTTATTTAAGACTGTTTTGTTTATGTATGTAATGTTTATAGTTTTGTGCAATTCTCTCATGTAAAATGTAGCTGACTATTGAGTTGAATAAAACCATATAAATTTGGATTCTAAACATTTCTTTTCATAACAATTTATTCAACTTAATCTTTTAACTATATTATTACAAGTTCTTCTATACAAGTTGTATTCTATCTTTTCCATTCAAGTTTATTCCAAGAAATCTAAATGGATGAATTCTTCAAGCCGGACAAACCCTATCTTTGGAACCTAATGATCCCCATTCTGATTGTCAGTGGAAACATTGGAAAAGCACTTTCAAGAATTCATGGAAGAAATATGTGCTGCAGAAGATGATACACTAACTAATTTTGTGGACTACAACATATATGAAATAATCTCAGAGGCTGATTCTTATACTGAAGCTATATCTATTCTTGACAAACTTTTTATAAAGCCTACTAATGAGGTATATTCACGTCATCAACTGGCAACAAGACAGGAACCTGGAGAAAATATTGATCAGTATCTTCGAAAACTCAAAGAACTTAGTAAAGCATGCAACTTTAAATCTGTCACTGCTAATGAAAATCGTAACGAGTACATAAGAGACGCTTTCATTCGAGGATTAATATCACAGTCCATTCGACAAAGACTTCTTGAAAATCTAACTTTGACTCTTGAAGAAGCTTATAATCAAGCCATTACCTTGGAATCAGCTGAAAATCAGGCGATTTCATATATTTCAAGCCCTTGTAACTCTATATCTCAGTCAACTCCTAAAAATGTTGATGTTACTGATACAAATGTTTCTCAGGCAGCTTCTGATTCGTCTTCACACACATTATCCTCGATAAGAAGAGAAAAATGTTTCTTTTTTGGACGGTTAAGACACTCTCGAGCCAACTGTCCTGCCAAAGACTCAGTTTGTAATATTTGTGACAAGAAAGGCCATTGGGCAACAGTTTGCAATTCTCGCAACCAAAGTAGGACATTTAAGGGTAAAACAACTCCAAGTGATAAGACAGAAATAATCTCAATGTCTTCCTCTCTTGTTGCTGCCTCACAAAAATGTCTTTCAGCTACAGTGTCACTGATGTTAAATGGCAAACCAGTAGATGCACTCATTGATACTGGGAGTTCCGACAGTTTTATATCTGAAGCTACTGTGAAAAGATTCAATATTTCTAAATACCCAACAAAGCATGAAATATCGATGGCATCAACAAGCCATGTTTCATCAACTCTTGGCCACTGTATTGTTGACATGGTGTGCAATGGCCACGAATACCCACAGACAAAGCTGCTCGTCTTAACTGATTTATGTGCCGATGTTGTAATTGGACCTTGACATCCTTCGGCAACATTCTGCTGTGGAGCTGAATTTTGGTGGTAAACGCCCACCCTTCAACGTTTGCAATCTACTTAGGGCTAAAGTATCACTACCACCACCACTGTTTGATAATCTAACTAATGACGTCAAGCCTGTAGCCATCAAGTCCCGCCGCTACTCTGAAGATGATAGTAAGTTCATAAAAAGTGAAGTAAGTAGGCTTATATCAGAAGGAATAATTGAACCGAGTAAATCACCTTGGAGAGCCCAAGTGATTGTGGTCAACAATGGGCACAAGAGACGTCTGTGTATTGACTACTCTCAAACCATCAACAAATTCACACAGCTTGATGCCTACCCTCTACCTCACATTGAATCATTTGTCTCTAAGCTTGCTCAATATAAAGTGTTCAGTACAATCGATCTGAAGGAGGCATATCACCAAATACCTATTCGGAATGAAGATAAACCATTCACTGCATTTGAAGCTAATGGGAGACTTTACCAATACACTCGAATTCCTTTCGGCGTAACTAATGGTGTGGCGTGTTTTCAAAGAACTATTGACCAGATTATAGAAACTGAAAATCTACTAGACACGTTTGCTTATCTGGACGATGTAACTATTTGTGGTCGTAGCCAAGCAGAACACGATCAAAACCTACAGAGATTCATGGAAGCAACTAAAAAGTATAATGTTACCCTGAACAAAGAAAAATCTAAGTTTTCGTTGACCAGCATTCCAGTTCTGGGATACATTGTAGAAAACATGTCCATGCGTCCTAATCATGATCGCTTGCAATCACTCTTGAATTTCCCCGTTCCAACTGATAATGCAAGCCTTAAAAGAGCTCTTGGCATGTTGTCCTACTACGCAAAGTGGATTCCTAAATTCTCTGAGAAGGTTCATTGCCTTACTACAGTCAAATCATTCCCAGTAGGCAGTAAAGAAATATTGGCTTTTAAGACATTAAAAGAAGAAATAGCGAACTCCAGTATGTCTGCAGTTGAAGAAAATATTCCATTTACTGTAGAAACAGATGCATCTGAATCAGCTATAGCGGCTACCCTTTCACAAGCTGGAAGGCCAATATGTTTCTTTTCAAGAACCCTAACTAAGAGTGAACAACATCTACCTGCTGTGGAAAAAGAGGCCCTCGCAATATTCGATTCAATACAGAAATGGAGGCATTTCCTGATTGGAAGACGGTTTAAATTAATTACAGACCAGAAATCTGTGTCATATATGTTCAATCAGAAACACGCGGGAAAGGTTAAGAACAACAAGATTTTAAAGTGGCGATTGGAA
Source organism: Macrosteles quadrilineatus (assembly GCF_028750875.1). Taxonomy (NCBI): domain Eukaryota; kingdom Metazoa; phylum Arthropoda; class Insecta; order Hemiptera; family Cicadellidae; genus Macrosteles; species Macrosteles quadrilineatus. Next base: position 82,514,128 of record NW_026542594.1, on the reverse strand, counting down.
CTAGCACCTTTCTCTTACGACATAGTTTACCGTTCTGGCAAAGAAAACGTAGTAGCAGATGCATTTTCACGAGTTTCATCTTCCATCTCTTGTAGAGATTTCGAAAAACTCCGTAGAATTCATTGTGACATTGGACATCCTGGAATAGTACGGATGGTTCATTTCTTAAAAAGTAAAAATCTCCCTTACTCTATCGAAGATGTCAGGCGAATGACTGCTTCATGCTCTGTTTGTGCGGAAGTGAAACCTCGGTTCTACCAAAAAACCCCATCAACACTCATCCGTGCAACGGCTCCTTTTGAGAGACTTAACATTGATTTTAAGGGGCCAATACCATCTGTGACAAGGAATAAATATATACTGACGGTTGTTGATGAGTTTTCAAGATATCTGTTTGCTATTCCTTGCTCAGACACATCAGCATCTTCTGTCATCAAAGCACTTAAATCAATCTTCACCATCTTTGGTATGCCTGCTTTTGTCCACTCTGACCAAGGTTCTGCTTTCATGTCAAAAGAACTGAGTGATTTCTTACACTCTAAAGGAATCGCCACTAGCCGATCTTCACCTTATAACCCTCGAGGTAATTCTCAAGCTGAGCGATATAATGGAACAATTTGGAAGACTGTATCTCTTGTTCTGAGAAACAAGGGACTGAAGACAGAACAGTGGGAGTATGTTTTGCCAGAAGCTTTGCATTGTATACGCTCGTTACTATGTACAGCTACGAATGAGACCCCACATAAACGTCTTTTCAAACACCAGAGACGATCATTTTATGGCACCTCTCAACCTCAATGGTTCATGAATCCAGGACCAGTATTAGTGAGAAGGCATGTAAGAAATAACAAATATGAACCTTTAGTGGAACAAGCTCAGCTGATAGAGGCTAATCCAGACTATGCTCGCATCAAGTATAGAGATGGTAGATAGAGGCTCTGGTATCGGTGCGACATCTCGCTGTTCCCCCTGAAGCTATCCAACAAGAGGATGAGCGAGTGACTTCGGAAAATCCCAGTCAAGAACTATAGATCCTGTTCTTCAAGACCTGAGACGTGAATCAAACCTGCTTCAACCTGAAATTGGGAACTCTATTCAATCTGAAATCGAAACATCCCCTCTGCATGAGACCGTGACCCCTACTTCTGTGAGGGATAACGAAGAAACAAACCTGCAACGTTCCACTAGAGTCCGAAGACCTCCCACCTATCTAATTAGGGATTACATTTAAAAAAAGATGGGGTGAATGTTATGTAATATGATTCCTATTGTACTGTCAAATATTTCTTCAGATGTTTTATTTAAGACTGTTTTGTTTATGTATGTAATGTTTACAGTTTTGTGCAATTCTCTCATGTAAAATGTAGCTGACTATTAAGTTGAATAAAACCATATAAATTTGGTTTCTAAACATTTCTTTTCATAACAAGGCCTACATCTTTTGTTAGAATTTCAGACATGTATAATTGTATTTAATGAACAGAACTATATTTTAGATTTAGATATTTATCTTAGGCCTATATATATTTTATATTATCAGCAAGTTCGGTTAATTAGGTTAGGTTATGACAGTTCCTTAATTCGTTTTTTTTTTCATTATCAGCCAGTTTGGTTAACTTAGTAAGGTTAAGTTAGGTTATGACAGTTTAATTTTATAATATAAGTTAATGCTCTCATTTCGTCCATATCACAATAAGCCTCTGACAGGTTCTGTGACAAACGAAATGACAACTACAATCGCATCGATAGTATAGAAAAAATAGATGATGTCGTGATTCGATAGAGTAACGAACGATTAACGATGGTCACGAAATCGCACCGCATTTTTAGACGAAAAAGGGCTCATCTGCCCATCTGCATCGGAACTGCGCCAGATGAGTTTAGATAGCACAAAAGAAGACACATTCAATAATCATTTTTTAACTGTGACGTGACTGATAGGCTATGACTGAAATGTGACTTGCTGGAACTTATAAATCAACCTATAGGCTGAAAAATGAACTCATTGGAGTCACAGAGGAGTGATCATTTAAGTTGTTGGATTAAGTCCAGTCAGCAACACAAGTACGATTTCCATAATCACACTCAGACAGAGTTAAGAAAATTGTTTTAGTCTAGGCTAGTGAACAGATAGATAAGTTAAGCTAAACACATTCACTTTCAGTCATAAACATATGAGGTAATCCTACCTTTACCTGAAACATTATAAATGGCTAATACAGCCAACCAAGCTATTTCAAATACGAAACATTAAAACGTTTTTTACTAATTAAATAAACTAAAGGTCAAATTGATGTTAACACCAAAACAAAACACGTCTGTATCACTGAGCTATAATTCTAGCTCAGTGGTCTGTATACATACAACAAAACAAATAGAATGAATGTGAATGACAATGACAATGACAATGACATGACATTTCAGTCAGTCCAGTCTGTTTTTCTATTCTATTCGTTTTCGTTACATTCATATTTGTTTTGTACTCAATCTTTTTTTTTTTATCATCCCCCAACTCTAATCGAGTCCAATCCAATCTAACTCTTATTTCCCGCTTCAGTGCACTACGACAAGCACTTGTAAAAGGTGGCCGCGTGTGCAAGGCTACGGCCACCTTTTAATGGCGGCCATTGCAAGGCGCAAGGCACGGCCGCCTTTAACTCCAGGGGCCCTATTTTTGAAATATTGACAGTTGAATCAATAGTCAACAATCAACTCAATCAACAACATGATTTGGTATTTTTGAAATCCAACTGTTGAGAAGTGAGTTGGGACTAGTGACTCGTTTGGAAATGAAAGCATACGAACGCACGAAATTCAGATGACGTCATTTTGAATCAATCACAATCCAGAGTTCTTGTGATCTTCGATCTAACCTCTTACTCTAAAATCTGGATCCGTTTATCAGCTAATCGCAATCTACCATATTTAGACTTTTTTCTTCTTCGTCTTTTACCCACAATGTGGGATTGACAGCATCACTTAACACAGTTACTAATAAAAAAAACAATATTGACAACTATCTACATACTTTCGGCAGGCTACATACAGGTTATTCATTATTCATTATTCATTAGCCTTCGTCGTTGACCCTCTGATGAGGGAATAGACTGCGTCGTTGTTTAATACGAAAAAAAAGACACAAAAACAAAGACTACACGCACATATAAAATAAAACTTATTTAACATGGCGGGCAGGCAGTAGGCGGTACAAAAAATTAATTGTCCCGCTCCAAATTGTCCTTAAAGAATTCCTCTACTTTGTAGTATGGTCTATTGATCATCAAGTCTTTCACAGCACTCTTGAACTTCCGGTCGTCCAGACATCGAATGCTGGAAGGGAGTCTGTTGAAGAACTTGATGGCTGACGTAGGGAAGGAATTGAGCGTCCTGCTCAATCTCGCACGGGGAACATCAAGATCCTGCCTAGCTCTGATATTATGGGCGTGGATGTGGCTTCTGGTGTTGAGAAGAGGAACACTGCATTTGATTTCAACCAGGCAGGCGTAGATGTAGTGGCTGCAGACGGTTAGAATTCCAAGTCTCTTGAATATCGGTTTGCAGTGTTCTCTAAAAGGGCTCCTTGAGATTATACGGACTGCCGCTTTTTGAAGCTTTAAGACTTCCTCCACTTCCGACGCATGACCCCAAAGGTGTAGTCCATACGCAATGTGCGAATGAAACAGGGCATGGTATACCATGAGCAGGTACTGCTCCGTGACACATTTCCGGAGGCGCCTGAGGAGACAGTTGACTCTCGCAAGCCGTGTGGCAACATGGGCAGCATGGTCATTCCAGTCGAGTCGGCTGTCCAGCTGGAAACCGAGAAGTTTTACTGCAGCCATGTCGTCCGAGGAGTCTCTTGAGAGGGTACAAAGGAGTCTCTGGGTTTTGTCTCCATTCAGTTGCAGCTTATTCATCTGGAACCATGCTTTTGCTTCTTGGACCTGGATTATGGCTAAATCCCTAGTGTGGTGTAGGTTTGGCCCTTTAGTGAGAAGCGTGGTATCATCCGCAAATAGTATAGAGCTGCTGGTCTCGTCGATGTCGTTGATGAGGACCAGGAATAGAAGAGGGCCCAGCACAGATCCTTGGGGAACCCCCTGGTTCACCTCCAGTTCTAGAGAGCTTGCGCCAACGAGTATTACCCTCTGGGTTCTGTTGGCTAGGTAGTTCTTGAAGGTGGAGAGAACCACACTACCAACGCCATATCTGCTGAGTTTTTTGAGCAGGATATCATGGGATACACAGTCAAAGGCTCTGCTGAGGTCACAGAGTGTTAGCATTACCGACTCCCCAGCTTCAAAGGCCTCGCCAACCTCTCTTGCAATCCTGGCAATCGCAGACGAAGTAGATCTCCCTGCGCGGAAACCGTGCTGTGAGTCTGAAAACAGCTGGTGTGTTTCAAAGTATGTATACAACTGATTCTTCATCACCGTCTCTATCACCTTACTAATCACAGGTAGTATCGAGATAGGTCTGTAACTCGAGATACTGGCATGATCACCTTTTTTGTATATTGGAATGGTCTTGGCTCTCTTTAGCTTGTCCGGAAAAACACCTGTCAACAAGCACCTGTTGATAACTGTAGTCAGGGGGGCAGAGATGTCATCAGCTACATCCTTCAGTAATTGGGATGACCAGCCAAAACAGTCACATGCTCTGGAACTTTTGAGTCCAGAGATTAGAGTCCGTATCTGCTTTTCTGAGATGGGATTCCATCTGTCAAGGGAACAGTGGAGCTCTTCCACACGCCTTCCGACATAAGCCAACGGGTCTTGGGGGCTATCTGGGATGTTGTACAAATTTCTTCAACAGACGAGACAAAGAAGGTGTTGAAATCATCTGGACTCGCCATGCAGGACATTTTAGGCTTTTGGGGTTTCACACTATTTACCACACTCCAGGCTGCTTTGCATCGGTTTTGCGAGCTTTCAATGAAACGGACATTGGCCAACCGTTTGGCTTCCTCAACTTTTTTATTATAAAATCTTTTCAGGGCCAGGTAATTATGAACATCCCCTCTGTCTCGAAGGGCCATCATCAGGTTTTTCAAGTCGGTTAGGTTAGGTGAGTACCAGTCTCTCACTTTGTGTCTTGTCTTAGATGAATTTGTATCCTTGAGTTTACCTGTAGGTCTACCTTTTTTGCTTGAGGCAGGGAAGCATTCGTCAAAGAGATCCTGTAAGGTATCAAAAAACACATCGAACCATGCATCAGGGTTTTGTAAGTCAAAAATGCAATCCCATCTTACTGCCCTGAGACGACCCTTAAAGCTAAGCAGAGCCTCAGGTTTTGAGAGATTTCGTCTATGCGAGAAAACATAATTTGCATGCCAGGGGAAAACAGTGGGTGTACTCACCGATGAAGTGTTGACATTTAATACCACGGCATCATGATCGGAGATGTGTGGGACAAGAACTTTTGAACTGTACCTCTCCTGCGGAAGCGATGTAAGGATGATGTCGAGGCATGAGTTCCCTCTGGTTGGGATTTCGTTGGTAATAAATAAGCCACACTGTCTTGTCAGAAGCTTGAAAGTTTTCTCCTCACTGGAGCTGGACAATATGTCAACATTAAAATCACCACACACAACAAGATTACAAGACAAAGAAGACAAATAAATAATACATTTCTCAAAGATCTCGCAAAAGCTATCAAATAGAGCATTGATAGGAGACCTATAAACAGATGCGACCACAAGGTCGAAGTCCGCAACTCGGATGGCAGCTACTTCACAGACTTTTTCTTCACAGAAATTTTCCAAATTAATCGTAGTGAAAGTCAGTTCTTTATTTATATAAAGTGCAACACCACCGTTTTTTGCAGTACTCCTACAGAAACTTGTGGCCATTGTCATGTTACTAATACTATGGTAGTACATAACCTCATCATGTACCAGCCAATGCTCAGACACACAGAGAATATCCAAGTTTTCGTCATCAGCAAAGATTTCAACACTGTCAAATTTGGTTCTCAAACATTGGACATTCAAGTGACCAATAATTAGGGAGCTTGGATCATTTGGTATGACTACCCCACTGAGGCTAGTGGATGCTTCTGTTTCCCTAAAAAAATCCGGGACTCAATTTGTGCAGGCCTAGGCCTATGGTGTCTGCTAGGTCTGGCTGGTAAAAATTTCCTTACAAATATGTTTGTTGGCCAAAACTCTGAGGTTAGAACCCTGTCAAAATCGTTTTTACACACACCTACTTTAAAGGATTTGTAAGAATTGTACTTACTCTTCAGTTCTGTACATTCAACATTTTGGATACCTTCACTTGTGAGGAAGTTGGAAACATCCATAGTCGTTGTAGATGGTTGGAGTCTAGAGATAAATAGCCACTCCTGTTTTCCAACTGATTTTAGAGTTGTCTTGACGTTGGTACCAATCACACCAGGGATATCACGACCCAATTTGGGCTTCTGAGGATTTTTAAGTGCACTCGCATACGTTAAATCACCATTCATCTCAGGTTTCCTAACCTCACCAGCGCTAAATACATCGCAGTTTGCAGTATTTTTGTTTTTACAAGTGTCTTCCACTTCCACTCTCGAACAGACAGGAGTGCCAACGCCAACATGCGCTAAACTGAAGTTGGTCGTCATCGTCAGATCAGATGATGGGGCAGGGCTATATGGTTCCATCACTGCCATACTAACGTCGTTGGCGATGGTAGCAGACGACTGGAGGTCGTTGTCAGAAAATGAGGCCGTGCAGTTGTCATCACTGACTGGGAGTGGGAGATTATTTTCGTTTTTCTTCTCCATGACGTTTGAAGGCGAAGTGTCGTCTGCATCGTCTGCTCGTGACGTTGCTTCCGCTTTTAAACCACATTGTTTGGCAATAAGGTTAATATTTGTACTAAGTTTGACATGATGTGTAACGATATTACTTAGCTTCTTTTTGGTGTTTTCTTGAACCTTACACACAGAATTCACAGCCTCTTTAAGTTCATTGAAGCCTGTTACTAATAAATTCTTTAAGTCACAATCACTTGAAATGACGGTTTGCATACGGGCATCACAGGGACCACAGAACCATCGAATTTTCTCCCCGAGTCGGCTAATCTGGTCGTAATCCTTCTTACTTATCTTGACACATTTATGGTGGAACCACGAAGAGCAAAATCCTTCACACTCAAGAGCGAAGTCCTCTTCAGATACACTATTAGAACACACACCACACGTAAACCGCTGCTGCGTGACCGCCATGTTGACCGGAAGTCCAGGTTTCTTAAATCATCCCTTAAATACTCTGAGATATCGTAATAGGCCCGGCTCTTGATGAAAGAGGTTAACACTGGCTCAAATGTTTTTAAGTCCAACAACTGGATATGCCATGGCAGCTTATTGATCAGACTTATGGCCGACACACTGTAACTAGCCTGGGTCCTAGATAATCGCACCCTGATATGGGTACATCAAGCTGATGGCGCTGCCTGGTGTTGTACTGGTGGACGTCAACACGAGTGATGAAGGTTGTAATATTGGCCCCAACGTGCACCAGACAGAGAAGTATGTAGTGGCCAACTACCGTAAGCACACCAAGTCGTGCAAGGAGGGGTTTGTAATGAGCACGATACTCACTCCCAGTAATAATCCTTACTGCACGCTTCTGGAGCCTTAACACTTCAACAACCTTTGGCGAGAGTGTCCCCAGAGAAGAAGGCCATAGCTGACATGGCAGTGAAAGAGAACATGGTACTCCATCACCAAATATGCCTCCGTTACACAGAATGTTAGCTTGAAGAGGAAGAAACAAATCCGTGAGAGTCTGTTGGTTGTCTGGTCTATGTGATTTGTCCAGCTAAACTTCCCATCAAGAACAAATCCAAGCAATTTTACTGGATCCTGAACACCAGGCTGATCTCTGGAAAGGCTGCAGATGAAGTGCTGCGTCTTGAGGTGGTGGGTTGTCATGCACACTCACGTCAATGAGCCACCACGACAACGTGCATTTTAAATTCTAAAGCCTTAATGCAAAACTACGAATTAGTCCGAATCCTTTAACACCAACACCTTAACTCTTTGCTGCACGGAACCATCCCTAGTTCTGTGACCCCATGTTGCACGGAACTATGACAAATGCAAATACCCCCGCCGCATCAAACCTGCAGACTAAGCGAATTTCCATTTGCCTGATTAGGTTTACACTAAAATGTCTCCTTAAAAATATCACTTTTATTCCCTATTTAAATAGAATCAGTTTAACACATACGTAGGTTTGCTGCAACAGGGAGGGTAAAACTGTTTTTTTATGTAAAATGTTAATAGTTAGTAAGAAATAAAAACATTTTCCAAATTTGGGCAAAATATGTTAATAAACAAGCAAATTACAACAGTTTACTTATTCTCCATAAGAATAACATGGGAATTTTAAATTAACAATTTTTTGGAATTTTCTCCGTAACCATTAGGCGCATTATAACGCTTCAATATACTAAATTATTTGTTTTTTTAAGCTCTACAAAATAGTTTGGAAAGAAATTGCAAAATTTTATGTTTTTTGGGTCAAAAATTAATTGTAAAAACCCATTTTTACCCCATAAAAGCCCCCATAAACCCCCGTTCCTATGGTCCGATCATGCTGGTTTGCGAACTCGTTCGAATAAACGTAGGTTTACACGTTTGTACCGAATTTTATCAAAATCGGATCATTTTTGCTCGAGTTATCGCGCTAACGGACACAGGTCTTACCATGAGTACTACGGTAATAGCTTATTCCCTATATGGGAAATTCGCTAAAATGCTTGTTTTTAATTGTTTTGACCTATCACCTAGCAACGTATAACTTAAATAAATTATTGGAAAACAACTTTATATTGTATAACGAAACCATAAGTTCATTTTCCATTTAAAATAAGTATAATCAGTAATAAACTTACCTCAATAATCATGAAAGTATCAATGATAACAGTAAACACCAACACGATCACATGTGAACGTCTCTGAACACAATAAATAAATAGGTTTCCCTCAAATACCCACATACCCTATCTAGTGGTGTTGTGTTGAACTACAGGGGAACAGTTCCGAAATAATAGCGCTGTGTGTCTGGTTGGAAAAAAATAAAACATGTGGTGTTACACAAAGTGTAACACTGTGAAACAATGGACAAACATTTGGTGTTACATTTACTGTAACACTATGCTGCAATGAGTTAAACGTTGAAATTTGTCCACAAATAAGGGAGGAGTAGTGTTCACAAAACACAGTCCTCGCGTATTAATATAAGATGATAAAAATGTATACCAAAAACAAAAATAGAATAGTTATTTTACTTAATTGCCAGTGAATAAACAATTTTTTTTTCATTAGGCGTATATATATATATATATATAAGTTTTATGCGCACCTACCACCACGTGCACACGCAACATACGTGTGAAAAGCATGCATTTTATACATTTAAACCGGCGATAGTCAGGGATAGTCTTGTGCCATTTTATAATGGTGATTGCGAAAGCAAGACGCAAAGAAAATTGTATTCACTTGAATTCAAAAGGTAATTCGGGTGAAATTATCGGTATTATGTAATTAGACCACGAATACTAGAAGAGACCCGGTATGGATTATAAACATAAACAAATGACGGTTAAAAAAAATAGTACAACACCCCATTGCTGTAACAATTATGGTCCAAAAGTTATTTCAGCTTTTGTGATTTTGAACTATATACTATCACCGCTTTCCCATGATATAGGATGTTAACAAGCTTATGGGAGAAAGTATGTTTCAGAATGCTGATACAGTTTATTTTTACATTTATTTTGTCATTTCTAATGTTTGATATTAAGTAATCGTCCGTGATATGAAATAAATTGAATCGCGTATATTGACGCTTTCAATTGGCTGAAGGCCACTGGGGCAGAGCCCTGACGGAATTTCAAACGTGTTTAGTTTTATGGCAAATTTACATGTCACGACTTTCCAACGACACCTTAAACTTGGTGATCGGATGTGTAACAGTTTCAAAACAATAATCACAACATTTGTGTTGGCCAATTAAATATTTAAATAATGATGATGTTTAAGTAAATGTAAACAATTTTCACAATGTGCAGTATATCGTATCTACATAGGTTAAAATAATATTACTGATTCATTTGAACTTTAATTATGCATCAAGCAGTTTCATTATACGATTAGATACAAATTTGACTTTGGATTATAACCTGAAAAGAGTCAAAGCCAAAGTCCTTTATTTTTGTTAACCTGATTTTTGTTTGAAAAAAAATGTTTTTTTCGCAAGATAATGACTTTTGGTACCATTTGCCTCGGTTTAATAACTGATCAACGCTGTTTGGCGAAATAATATTACATTTGGATGTTAAAAATGTAACTGGCCTAAGCGTTTATTTCAAGTTACGGCCTGATTCATACGTTGAAGTACAGTGCTACTTTAATAATATTACAAATGAATGTTTGTGTGTTTGTTTGGGGTTCCACTCAATAACAATTCATTGGGCACATCGGGATTAGGCTGAAATTTGGCATGATGATAACACTTTCCTGATTAAAATATAGGCTTGTTATTACCTCAAAACTTTTTTCTTTCTTTTTGCCTTTTTGAATATCTCTCGTATGTATTTAGAACAATAGCACAATATGCCTCATTATTAAAAAATCAGGAACGAACCACGAATTATTACTAGGAAAGGTGAACGATATGCATGTTGTAAAATGTAGACGTGGACACCTGGGGCCTATTGCATAAAACTACAAGTACAAGTTTACAAATTTACAGTTTACAGGTCCCTGTAATTACAATTTAACAGTTACAGGTGTTGCTAGAATAATTTGTATACTTGTAAGAACAAGTACAAAAATTGTAAACAGCTGATTACAATTTTACAATAAAATTACACATACGTCATTCGAATTTCCCATATAGGGAATAGGCTATTACCGTAGGTCTTATGGGAAGACCTAGACCCGGGAACGATTTACTTTTTCGATTTGAGGCCAAAAACACCATCCGACCAAATTCATATATATTTGTGTGTGTGTGTGTCCGTTAGCGTGATAATATCCAGTCTGATTTGAGTAGTGACTCTGAGAGTGAGTCTAGTGTTAATTTAAGTAGGCATAGGCCTAAAGCAAAGAAAAGAGTGTCACATTTGAAAGCCACGCCGTCATGCTGTCCCTCAGGGGGTTCGTGAAAGCATGGATGATGAAATGAGTCAGATGAATAAACAATCCGATTGTTCAGAATCCAATATAAAGTCTAGTTTCAGTAATGTTTTAGTTATAGGTGATTCTATGATCCGTCACGTAGGGCCTGATTTGTTAAATAAAGGAACCATTGTAGAATGTTGTCCAGGTGCTCGCATACAGAGTTTAAAAAAAGTTCTGTTGAAATATGCTAACCACAAAGATCTAGATGTAATTCATATCCATGTTGGCACGAACAATCTGAGGAGGGGCTACAGGGGAGGTCCAGGGTACAATGGGGGCCAGGGCAAGCGCGAGGCTCTCCATGACATGGCTGACCTGCTGTTTACAGTAAGAACCAAATTTCCAAATTCAAAAGTTTATGTAAACAGCATAATAATTCGATCCGACCTTGGGTATAAAGCACTTCATGATTTTAACACACAACTTGATCTTATGTGTAACAATTTCGGAGTCATGTATGTGGAGGCCAACTGCTGGGTCGCGCGTGGCCATCTTGCCCGTGATGGAAGGCATCTCAATCGAAGGGGTGTGTTGCGTCTTGCTTCCTTGTTTGATGTGGTGATCTCTGGGGCACTGCGTATGATAGGGAGGACGTCACAATGCTTTCCCCAGGCGGATCCCGTGGCTCTCGGGGCGGACCCGGTGCCGAGCTCTCAACCTTCCCAGGAGGAGAGATCAAGGCCGGCCGTCCCTGGGGTTTCGGGAAACGAGCTGGCAGGGGCCTGTGCGTTGCGCATTTGAACATGCGCTCGCTCATCGCAGGGTTTGAGGAGATGTCTGCACTGACAACTGATTTTGACTTTGATTTACTTGGCATAACTGAGACTTGGCTTTGGTCAACTACCCCCTCCGACCACTATGAGATACCTGGCTATACGCTCCTTAGAGCCGATCGCACGGTTGGAACTGGTGGTGGTGTCGCTGCCTATATCAAATGTGGTATAGTCTTTGACCAGGTCCCTTTGGCGAGTGTTGATCCAGGCATTGAATCTATCTCATTGATCCTCAGGGTGAGGGGTGTCAAGCTCTGTGTAGCCTTTGTGTACAGACCCCCGCATGTGAGCTACACCTGTCTTGGCTCCTTGCTTCGGGCATTGTTTGTGGATGTAGCAGTTCAGGTGGACTATGTGGTATGTTTGGGTGACCTTAATATAGATTTACTATCTAACTCCTGCCCTGAAGCTAAATATCTACGACGTCACCTAAGCTTCCATAACAGTATACAGCACATCACTGAACCGACTAGGGTCACTGACATCTCAAGTACTTTAATTGATCATGTTATTACAAATAAATCATTGCAGTTAAAGAGATGTGGCGTTATTGATACTTCAGCTATACTTGACTATAGAAATAAGAAAATCACTGACCATAAACTTGTTTATTGTGAATTAGAAGTAAAAAAGATAAATCTATGGTTAAGTTCGTAACATACAGAGATTTTTCTAATTTTAACATAGAAGACGCAATTTCAATGTTACAGAATATCGAATGGGAATTAGTAATGGACATGACCAACGCTAGTCAAATAAATTCTTTCATTTGCTCTGCTATAAAAAATATTTATGATAAACATGCGCCGCTAGTAACAAAGAGAGTGACAAAGAAAAAAGCACCTTGGAGAAATAATGATATCATTGTGTTAACAAAAATGAAAAATAAATTGAGGAGGAAATTTTCAAGCTCGGGACAGAATGTCGACTGGATAGATTATAAAAAAGTTAGAAACAAACTGAATGGGGCTGTATGGAAAGCAAAAAGAAATGTTTTCTCAGAAAAACTGGCAGATTGTAAAGATACGAGAGCTTTTTGGAAATGCCTTAAACAGAGTGATATAGTAGCAGGAAAGGGCAGAAATAATTTACCAAATGATTTTAGGGTCAGTGAAATGAATGAATTTTTTGTAAAAATGGGATCATTTTTTGAAGCAGATGCAGATTTGATTAGATTGTATAATGAAGATACACGTAATGTAAATAAATTCCAGTTTAGAAAAATATCAGTATCAGAAGTGAGGGAAGCTATTAATGAAATTACCTCTAGAGCTGTCGGTGTTGATGACATAAGTATTGCAATGATAAAAGCCGTCAGCCCTTATGCCATTGATGCAATAACTCACCTTAAGAATATGTCTCTTGTAAACAGTGAATTTACACACGCGTGGAAGAAAAGTATGGTACATCCATTGCCCAAAAAACAGATTCCTTCAAACTTTAATGATTTAAGGCCAATATCGGTCTTGCCTGCTATGTCTAAAGTGCTGGAAAAATTAGTAATACGCCAAATAACAGAATTTTTAGATGCAGAGAATCTGCTTCCCAAACTGCAATCAGGGTTCAGAAAGAACCATAGCACCTGTACTGCATTGATGAATATGTTTGCAGACTTGTTTGGGGCGAGGAGCGAGGGCAGGTGTAGCTCTGTAGTTATGCTTGATTTTTCACAGGCCTTTGATTCCATAAGCCATGGTTTGCTCCTAGCAAAATTGAAACATTTTGGTTTTCATTGCAATGCGGTTGCTTGGTTTAGATCTTACCTGGAAAACAGACTGCAAGTTACCAAGGTGGGTACCGATATCTCACCTCCTCTAGAGAAATCAAGGGGAGTGCCTCAGGGGAGCTGTCTGGGGCCCATTTTGTTTACCCTGTACACTGCAGATCTGTCCAGATGTGTGAGTCACTGCAATGTGCATTCATATGCCGATGACTGCGAATTGCATTTCTCCTATGAGATTCAGGCTGCTGATCAAGCTTTTGCAGGAGTGAACTCTGATCTGGTGAGAATAAGTGAGTGGTGACGCAAACATGGTTTGAAATTGAACTCTGAAAAATGCATGATTCTTCATATTGCTACACCCACTACTCTTCACAGAGTTGCAAATGGAGACATGCACGTTCAAATCGCAGGAAAACCTCTAATGGTGAGGGATACCGTCAAGACCTTGGGTGTGGTACTTGACAGTGGCCTCACTTTCTCGGACCACATCACTTATGTTTCCCAGGTGGCTTTGGGAAGGCTGCGTGGTCTGTACCGGTACAAAAACATCCTGCCAGAGACAGCCAAGCTGCAGCTGGCACAGTCACTAGTGTTGTCAGTGCTCCATTACTGTTTTCCTGCATACGGCAACAGCATCTCAAGGGAAGAGATGTCCCGATTGCAAAAAGTGCAGAACTCCGCCATTCGTTTCGTTTACGGTATCCGTAAGCGTGAACGCGTATCCCCTTTTCGGGATGCTGCGGGGTTGCTGTCAATGGGTGCCGTGTGCAGGGCGCAGACTTGTAGCCTCATCCACCGGGTCTTGGTTCAGCAAGAGCCTAAGTACTTGGTGGAGAGGCTTGTGGCACGTGGGGAGGTGACTCAACGTGTGACCCGGCAGAACGCCTTGCTCCACACTCCAAAAGTAAGACTAGAAGTGGGTAGAAAAGGGTTTTCTTACTTTGGCCCAAAGATAATGATCTCCCCTTGGACCTAAAACAGCTGGGGGTCCTGGCTTTCAAAAGAAAAGTAAAGAAGATGTAAAGTATTGTATATAGCTTATAATTTTGTTTTGTTTTGTTTTGTCATACACATTGTTTTTGTATCAAATTTTTGTATATTTTTAAGTTAGTTATATTGACATGAGTTACTTTGTAAAACAGTTCTTGTACTGAAAGACGCTCGCAAATAAAGGCATTTTTATTTATTTATTTATTTATAACTCGAGCAAAAATTATTTGATTTTGATGAAATTTTGTACAAAGGTGTAAACCTACGTTTATTCGTACGGTTTCGCGAACCAGCATGATCGGACCATGGGAACGGGGTTTTATGGGAAAAAATTGTTTTCTAATTTTTGACCCTCAAAACACAACATTTCCCAATTTCTCTCTATCTCTAGCTCATCGGGATGTATCAAAATTTGCAAGAAAGCGAGTTAATAAAAACAAGCCCATGGGGCGTAGCCCAAGGGAAATATGAAAATTAAATGATATATTATTGCATTGTCTTCCATTTGTGAGCTATGTTTTAAGTTTCAAGTCTCTTGCTCATCGGGAAGTTAGTATAAAATTGATTGCAAAATTTGTACCGGACAAGAAAGCGAGCTAATAAAAACGTTTTAAAATACTAGGTATTTTCTATAGTTTAGGCCGTTTAGAAGAACCAAACAAATTGTTAAAAACTCTTCTTGCTCATCATTTCAGTAAACTATGATATTGTTATTTTATTAGACGTTAAATAGATGTCAAGAAAAGATAGGCCGCAAAATAATGTTTTTGGGATGGATTTGCATTGATCAAAGAACAATTTCAGAGTATAGTGATAAAGTTTCCAGAGCAAAGCTCGGTCCCCAGGCACTACATTTTTAAAGAGCTAAAAAAAATAGTTTAGTCAATCAAAGTATTTTTGTACGGTTATTGGTAACGGAGAAAATTTAAAAAACTGTAATTTTTTAATTCACATGTTATTCTTAAGGAGAATGATGTAAGTTGTTGTAGTTTGCTTGTTTATTGATATATTTTGATCAAACTTGGAAAATGTATTTGTTTTATACTAAGCTATTAATAGTTTACTGAAAAATACACTATTAGTTGCCTTGAAGCAGCAAACCTACGTACTCGTTAAACCTGTTATTTAAATAGATTTAGGCTAATTGAAAATCAATTCAGACAAATAGAAATTCGCTAGATCGGCAGGGTTATTTATAAATAAAACATACAAGCTCACACTTAAACACTAACACACACACTAAACACACTAAACACTAAACACACTAACTATAGTTAGTGTTTAGTCTATTAAATTAATGTTAATCAATAGTTAACTAATTTGTTTAGTGATCATAAATGCTATAGTTCTTATTTGACTATGTCATCATCATTTTACTATAACATTATGAAAATATTATAGTTGTTTAGTTTTAAGTTTCAGTTTGAAGGTTGTGGTATCGTCACTCATGGGGTATCGTTCGACTCAACGAAACGAGGAAAACCAACCTAACATAACCGCCACAGCGCGCAGTATACATACTCGGCGGAGTTCATGTGGCAGCAAGGGGCGGTGACGCATTCAACTCAATCTTGCCTTCTGGGAAGCAGAACTCAAAAACCGCTAATTGCAATTGCAATCATGTCAAATTTGGACAGTAAGTAAAGTATGTTCTTTCTAATTATGTGGTTATTTTTGGCCTAAGGTAAAAAAAATCCCTCTAGAAAACAAGTGGCCTCCAAATAGTACCAAAGTAACAGTACGGTATTTCCTGAAGCATGAAATGGAATTTCAAGCAGAGCATAAGTCATAAGTCATAAGTCATAAGTCATAAGTTCTTTATTCCAGAATTACAAAATTACATTGCATTGGAATAGTCAAGTTTATAATGAAATGTACAAAAGATAAAATATAAAAAAAACTCTACTAACTAAAACAATGTGACCTTCTAGTAATCTAACAAGACAGAAATCACTGACTACATGACAGTGGAAAAATCGCGGACTCTGTAGCAAGCATTTTCAACCAAAATTTGTTTAAGTTTTCTCCTAAACCTGAGCAAATCAGTCTCCAGCTTTAGATGTTGAGGAAGTTGGTTAAAAAGTTTAATTCCATTGTAAAGGAGATGATGTTTGAAAAATGAAGTTGAATGGACGGGAATGTTTAAGTTGTATGATGTGCGTAAGTTATATGTACTGGAGCTAATGTTGGTGGTAAATAATGACTGATGTTTTTCTACAAATGAAAGGGTTTCAAGGATGTATAGTGAGGGAAGAGTCAAAATTGCAGCTGACCTGAATGATTCCTTACAAGATCGTCTTCTGAAAAGAGAAAATATAACACGAATAGCCTTTTTTTGCATTTTAAAAAGAAAGGAGGTATGATTATTTTCATATCCCCAAACAGGCAGAGCATAAACTAGATATGGAAATATTAAGCCGAAATAAACAGAAAGAAGAACTTCTGACGAGACTGTTGTGGCCAATGTTCGTAGTACAAAAATGCCTATACTTACACGTTTTATCACGTAATCAACATGAGATTTGAAGTTTAAACATTCGTCTAAGTGGATGCCTAAAAATTTAACAGACTGTACAGGATGAATGAAGGTTTGATCAAGAAGAAGTGACAGATTCGGATCTTTGTGGGATCTGTTTGAGATTCGAAAGTTGATCAGCTGGGTCTTTGCAGTGTTTGTTTTCAGAAGGTTGTCATCAAACCACTGAAGCAAGGTATTTGCCTCTATGAATGCCATTTGCTCAAGTGACTCTAGGGAGGGACTGGATAAGGCTAGGGAAGTATCATCTGCAAAAAGGCACAGTTTACCTTGGGTTATGCATGAGGGGAGGTCATTTATGAAGAGGAGGAATAGCACAGGGCCTAGAACGGATCCCTGAGGCACACTTCTCGTTACAGGAGTTTCTGAAGACTTAAATCTACTTTGTAGCCCGGTGTGATCTATGGATTGTATTTCGACACATTGCCTCCTGCCTTTTAAAAATGACGAAAACCACTCTGATGCAACTCCTCGGACTCCTAAGTTGTTTAATTTAGCTAGTAGGAGGTCATGGTCAACCATGTCAAACGCCTTACTCAAATCAAAGAAAATACCCATTGAGCGTTGCTTTGCATCCAAATCTTGCACCACTTGGTTCAATAAGGAAAATATTGCACTTGTAGTGTTTTTGCTTTTGACAAATCCATGTTGATCTTTGAATATTATATTATTCTTTTCGGAAAATGCCCAGAGCCTCTCTAAAACAGCCTTTTCATATATCTTGGACAAACTTGAAAGCATAGAAATGGGCCTATAATTATCACACTTCGTATGGTCACCCATTTTGAGAATTGGCCTTACAACTGCAAGTTTGAGTGCATTAAGAAATTTTCCATGCAGAAAAGAGTGGTTTATGAGATGGGTTAGAGGATTAACGATGAAGTCTGAACACTCTCTTAAAATCGTTGACGGTATTTCATCAGCTCCTGAGCTTATCTTGTTTTTTAACTGATGAATTATTTGTTTTACTTCGGAATCTACTGTTGGGAATAAGAACAATGAATTATGGTTAATGTTTTGACTAAAAGCTTTAGTATTTGCGGCTCTGTAATTGGTCTGTTTTGTTACGTCTGCAAAAAATTTATTAAATATTTCTGACACTAAGGCAGGATTGTAAATCTTTTTACCTCCTTCAACTTCAAGACACACTTTATCCAAATGTTTCTTTTTTGGGGCTTTATTATCGTTTATTATACTCCATATGGCCTTGGACCTGTTATCCGCACTATCAATTCTCTTGGATACTACTTTGGATTTGGCACTTCTTATCATTTTACGATATTTAGATTTAAGTTGGTGAAAATGGCGTCTTAAGACGTGAGAGGAATCGAGGTCCTTCGTTTCTTTGTACCAAAAAAGTAGCTCTTCCTTCATTGCAAGTATATCTTTACTTGCATGGAATTTAAAAACATTACTTTGTTTTACACGAATAATCTTTTTGGGAAAAGCAATGTCAAACAAATACTTCAGCTGATCATAGAAAGCTTCAAATTTTTTGTCAACATCATCAGTCTCAATCATGTCAGCCCAAGTTTCTTGTCCTAGAAGGCATTGAAAAACCCTTTTGTTAGATTCATTAAATGATCTGGCAAATCGTGTTATTTTAGTAGGGCGGTCAGATGAGATATGAGATGGTATAAGAACAGCCTGAGCATGGTGGTCTGACAAAGCCGAAACAATAACAGAGCTCTCAAATGACAAACAGTTTGTAAGTATATGGTCTATTAGAGTTTTTGAGCCTAAAACTTCTCTAGTAAAATTTTGTACTATGTTTGTGAGACCATACGACGATAAGAAAGCCAAATACTTTGTTGTTCGAAGTGAGTGGTCTGATAGGTTGATATTAAAGTCACCCATGAGTATAATATTCAAATGTTTTCCTTTTAGATCATCAACTAATTCAGATATTTTATCAATAAATTCATCAAGTTGGTTACATGGAGGTCGGTAGACTGCTACTATTAGATATTTAACTGTAGGATTAATTTGAATTGATATGGCTGCAAACTCACAGACTCCCTCAATGCAGTATTTAGAACAATCTAGCGGTTTGCACTTCAACAAAGTTTTGCTCCAGATACCAACACCTCCATGTTTCATATGCACGCGACAGAAGGATGATTTATGTTCGTAACCATCAATTTTTAAGGTTTCTATTTGATTTGTTTTTAAATTGTGTTCAGTCAGACATAAAATATCGGGATTTTCTTCATTTAAAAAGATTTCTAGTTCATCTCTTTTACTGAACAGACCCCTTATGTTTTGATCGGTGCACCCTGGCCTCCAGGGTGTCCGGAAAGATGGGGACGAGGAAACTTAGGGACACGGAAACTTGGGGACAAATCGGGTTTTGAGCCGAGGGGGAGGCAAACGGAGGCTGACTAAGCTCTGAGAACGACTCTTTAAATCGACTCGTTCTCTATTTTTATTGTACCTAGGTCTAGTCGTAACTACGACTTGTATTTATATCTAGTTCTATCTCCCCTTACATTTTTCACCTTGTTTAAATGGTTACTTTTGTAGAGCTTAGGGACAACAGATTTAGTACATTGAAGTATTTTTGTAGGGTTATTTTATTAATCACAGAGTAAACTCGAATTGTAAATGATTATTTAAGCATACATTTTTTAAATAAAAAATACACTTGAATATTTCTAAAACAGTAGCTTCAACTTAGTGAGGATGTTATAGCCTCCAATTTATGTTATACGACCGTGAACATAGACGAATTTCTCTCGTTTGTATTAGAACAATAATACAATATAATTCAGGAACAACCCATGACTAGCTATTACTGAGAAAGATTAAAGAAATACTTGTTGTAAAATGTAGTCGTAGGCATCTGGTACAAAGTATTCCACCTTTTGTTTAATCTAAGCAAACCCATAAACATTCAGTACTTGGAAAGGTAATGGAAATATGAGTGAACAGAATACAGCGATGTCCCGTTAATCCCCTCGCACGTTTCTCCGAATCGACTACATTTGCAATTTCTTAGATTTTCCTTTCAAACAGGCCAGTTATTGGGGTGTCAGGTCACTCGGGTCAGTTAACTTTTGTGTAGTTGCGAGAGTGTGATTGACCTCCAATTCCCAACCTAAATATTGTTTTGGTTTTACGTGGCAATCGCAAAAGAGGAACTCTAAGGATCAGCTGTTGATAAAACTATATTTTTTGTGAATTCTTAAAAGTGGTAGTAATTTAGGCCTAATTATTTATTCCTTCGTCGTCAGTATATACTGATTGAAATATTTATATAAAGAATTATCCAAACACTGATTTGTATGATATTGGACACGTTTTCTTTAATTCTTTACTGCAAACGTCACTTACCAAATACCAATAATGTGACGATATAATATTTAGTCTGAAAACAAATGCCGATCTGTTTAGAAACGTGTTCTTCCTACAAACTTGCACTTGTATCTTTAAGTTAAAAGTTATTTACAATCAGTGACGTGTTTTGGAATCGCTTCCAGGACAATTAATTAATTTAGTGACAAATTTTACACGTTCGTTATCGGTACAGGTTTTTGAAAAAAAATGTATTTATGGTTCAAAGTACCAGTACAATCGGTACATAACTAACTCATGTCATAGACTCGCGGGCAAGAATAACTCTTAGTAGGGTCAAAGGAATCCGAATCAGAGTGAATCAATAGTACTAAGTCTTAACAAAGTAATACATTTTGATAAATTTTTGGTCAGTTGACAATAACTTGTTAATCTAAATAAGGTGAACTAATGATCTCAGGATGAAACTATCAAATTAATTTAACCAGCAACAATTATATTTTAAGATAAAAAACACATCGAACAGTAGGCCTACATTTAAAACATTGTTTATGCCAAAACCATGAGTAACAACGAATTCTGTTAGTTGGCAGCCTAACATGCAAGGTTGGATAAGGAAAAAGTATGTAGGCATATAGTTATAACGCCAAGAATAGGAATAATCTTCTTACCGTATGTCTTTCGCTGTGCGATCCGGTAGTGCCGCGAGGCGCGAAACTAAATTAAAATACCCCCGCCGCAGCTAACCTGCAAACTAAGCTAATTTCCATTTACCCGGCTTGAGTTCTACTAAAATATTCCATAAAAATTGTCAGATTTATTTCCTATTTAATTAACATTAATTTTAGTAAGTACTTAGGTTTGCTGCTACGGAGTATTTGCTACACTTTTATGTATATGCTCGTCGCCGTATGACTTATAACAACACCATCAACGTTACAGCTTCTTGGCATAGTTATATTTATTTTACAATTTACTGTTTGTGAATATGACCGTAGACAGTTTTGTATGTGTACGCAAGAATTACGAGACATCCGTTAATATATTAAGGTGATTATTAAAATAACTACAAACTGACAAATCAGTTGTAGTCTCCAGGTATTCCGTATTTCATTTACTATGTGATTTACTGTCTATCAGTGATATAGTCAGTAGATAGATTTCGTGGGAACTAGATAGTGACAGGATTATGCCGGGTTGCTTCATCCTCAAAATTGCAAAAAAAAAATCAAACTAATTATCGCAATTCCAACGCATTATGTGCTTAAACAAATAACATTTGAAACGATTATTTTGTTGTTTAAGAGTTCCTTCCTAATACACAGTATCATCGCATTTTAGGCTACTTAAAAAACTTCTTATTTTTTTTAAATTTACTGTTTGGAAATATTCAAATTAT
Organism: Macrosteles quadrilineatus; assembly: GCF_028750875.1. Classification (NCBI taxonomy): domain Eukaryota; kingdom Metazoa; phylum Arthropoda; class Insecta; order Hemiptera; family Cicadellidae; genus Macrosteles; species Macrosteles quadrilineatus. Next base: position 82,492,235 of record NW_026542594.1, on the reverse strand, counting down.
GATTTTGAAGTCAATCCCGTTACTGTAGCTCTCTGTGAATTGAAACAGGAGAACGATTCGTTCTAAAAGAGTCGTTTCAGAGCCTAGTTCAGCTAATCTCTCCCTCCCCCCGGTCGAACCCCTATTTGGCCCTAACTTTCCGTGTCCCTAACTTTCCTTGTCCCCATCTTTCCTAAACTCGGCCTCCAGTACTCCTTTGAGAAACTGGCCCCAAGGAACGCCCGTCGGCCTGCGCGCCTCCCCTAAAAAATGACTATTGAAGATGGTACGGGTAGTAGGTTTTGTTTTACGGATTGTTGATAATGATGTAGGTTTTGTACTGCATGTAGATTGTGTATGTGATGTAGATTTTGTGCTGCATGTAGATCGTGTATGTGATGTAGATTTTGTGCTGGATGTAGATCGTGTATGTGATGTAGTGTTTTCGGATTGGATCTCAGTATCTATGGTGGGCATTGATGGTGGGTATATGCTGGATTTTGGGGAGGGGTTATTGATATAGGAGATGATGAGGTTTGCCAGGGCTATTTTACCCCTCCGGTTAAGGTGAAGACCATGCTGGGTAAAGTGATGGTGGGATAGGGAGTCAAGTAGAACATAGCTCACGTTTTCTTGGGATAAAGCTAGAGACTGAAGCCTGAAATTGATTTTCTTGACTGTATCATTCAAATTTGGTTGATCGTGTCTCTGAGGGAGAGCAACTACCAATACTTTACGTGTTGACAGCGTTTTCAAAATGTGAGCCAAGTCGTCAACAAACTCGGTACAGAGCCCGTTTACATCGACATTGTTGGTGCCCCCCATTATGACTACATGGCCTTCGCTCACCATACTTTTGGTACAGTCTACTACATTTTCTAGTACCTGTTTCATCTCTGCTCCCGGTTTTACATAACCCACAACATTACACTGATTTTTTAGTTCCCCTCTCAAGATGGATGACAAAGAACGACCATGGCTGTCACTAAACACTTTTATTGTTGGGCCATTAATTAAAACTTCAGCCTGTTTATACCTGCGACTTAGTGGAGGGGTAGGTTTTGTGGGACTATTGCGCTTGAGAGGTTTATTTGTGACTGCTGGAGTCACGAGAGGGTTGTCAGAGGTAGATTCAGGAGTTCCAGGAGTCAAGGTTGACAACGGTGAGAAGCGGTTGTGTGTTACAATTGTATCAGCAGGAGGTGTAAGAGGGATGCTGTGGACAGGAGATGAGGTTTTCTGTCGCTTTACAATTTCCCAAGAGCCACTATTACTTCGCCTTACTACTAAAGGAGAATGAGTTTTAGTTTTTTGGTGAACAGACTGGCTGACTGGGTCATTGGTTACAGATAAGAGACCATTACAACCTTCAGTGATAGAAAAATCCTTGTACCAATCACAGAAGCTTATCCTACTACTGTTTTTCTTGGAACAGTAGCAATTTAGAACAATTTTTGCATTTACAACTACATTGAGACCACACTCAAAACTGTTGTTTTGTCTTTGGCACAGTACAGATTTAAATCGGTCTCTGCTGATTTTTAAATTATCAGTTAAACGTAATGCATGTTGCAGATTAAAATCGTCTAGGGTGTCAAGATGGAATGCTTCTTTGCTAGCAACATTTACAAACAATAGACTCCAGTGTGTGCCATTGCCCACAACCTCAGACTCAGGAGTGGTGGTATTAAGTGTTAGACTTTCATTGTTGTTAACACAGAAGAAGGCATACTTATATGAATCGAAATTCAAAGACGTTAATTGGCTTTTAACAACATCATCTGAACCATGCTTTAAAAGTTCACCAACCGCGGGACTAACAAACAGCGCTCGAGAGGTAACTGCATTGCTACATTCATTGAGAGACTGAAAATATGATTGTATGACTGTGTCATCCAACCATTTATCGGCGATCATAGTTTTTTGCCGCTTGACCAACTTTTCAAGTTCTTCAAGTTTTAACGTTTGATCTTTTTTAGCTTTTAAAGCATCGTTCATTTTGCTGGTGATGTTTTTAATTTTGTCATTATCATTTGCAATAAACGTGGTTCTGTTTTTACTATTAGATAGAGCTTCTTTCAAAGAATTGTTTTCATCCTTGATTTCATCCAGAGCGGATTGTAGCTTTTTAATACTTATTTTGCATGACTCTAAGTCCTTACTCATTGCCTCATTGGCCTCAATTACTGTGTCCTGAAGTTGAAATGACCTATTTAGCTCCGCACGCTTGTCCTTTTTGAAGTTATTTAAAAAATCATTTAACTGGGAGATTTCAAACTTCAGCTCATCGTTTGTTGACTTAAGGTCATTATTTTCTATCGTAACCCTGTCCATTGTGTGTACAAGATGTGTAATGCCATCAACTAAAACATGACAATTAGCTTCAGGATAATTTACAACCATTGAATTGAGCTCTGAAGCTATAGATATTAAAGCATTCTCAGACTTACTGTCTAAATTTAAGTTCAAAAACAAACTATTTTCTATGAAACTCATTTTTATACACAACATCAACAAATTAAGTAAGCAACAATACTTTAATTAAAAGTTTGTATTAGTCACATAACAACAAATCAATGTCGAATAAGCAAAAAAATAACAGAGTGGAGTGAGATCTCGAGGTTGGTAAACAGACTCAGGAGCCTGGCCGCAGATGTCCTCCGAGACGCAGGGAAGCAAGACAATCGCTGGACGACTAACAGACTTCACCAAGTTCCTGCAGATTACAAGCGGCAGACAGCCACACGTGCATGCTCTGATGGTTGCATCTCGGGCCGGGGCAGCGCAGCCGGATAGTAGTGGCCGAGCGGGTAGTGTTATTTGGTGCTGTCACGTTGGTAGTACAGGGACAGCAACAGATGGACATGCGCGGGTTTGAATGCGCAGTCGTATTCACAGTTCTCGCTGGCAGGCCTATCGTAGGGTTATTGACACTGTTTGTAACATTCAACTACTTACAGGGTCCGTTTCAAGTGTTCAAACACATCAAAAAACAATAAAATACCACTGTACAACAACAGATTCCTCAAACAGAGCCTACTAATACGATTTAATCACAGATTAACCGGCAGCGAATTCACGTATACTCTTCTCAGGCAGATCAGTTCTGCCAACCCTTATTATGCCAAGTTATTGAGCATGATAAATTCAATAGAAATCTTGGTTTAAGATATCTCCTAATGAGATATTTGGAATATATCTGTCTGGTATGAACTTCTCTGGGCAATACCCTTGACTCAAGAGGTCGAAGTACGTTACCGGTTGGGTCGAGTCTAGTTCTGTATCCTTTCTCAAATTCTTCTAAATAGAAAAACAGGTGCGCGCTAGTCCACACAAAGTACATTTTAGTCTGTTGTACTCTGTATCAACGATGTATTTTTGTTTTATGTTTTTGGTTGAATGTATTATTATTTTCACCACAATACGGTTTTAAGAGAAATTATAACCGAACAATAAATTTTCATAATTATTGTTTAGGCTATATACACGTGAATTACAATTAATTTATGAAGTTGTTAGGTAACTTATTTTGTAATTCATTGTCATAATGCTGAAAAAGAAAATAAGTATGGGTATTATACCAGGTATACACCTACAAAAAATCCTAAGAAACTAATAACTTATTTTTCAAAATTATTAAAGTTTCATGTTTTTGTCTTCAATAAAAATATGCGAAAACATAACAAATATTGTTATTTTAATTTTAGAATGACCCTAAGTCGTTAATTTGTAGTGAGTTTATCTTACAAAATTGTTTTCAAACAATAACTGTTGATTAAAAGGAAAAATTGTCTTGTGTGGATGCGCGTGTACTCTATTTCTATGACAGATCATAGAAAAAAAAACCAGGATCACAGATCACATCTCACATCAGATTACAGATCGTTTTAGGAAAACGATTAGAAAATTAATGAATTCACAATAACTAATGTCTAGTTAACCAGTAAACTAGATGACACAAGTCCAGGTAAACTGCAAAAAGTGATGCATTTTATAATACACAGACAACAGCGGCTTTTGCCAACAAAGATGGCGGGTTGTCGTGTACGCCCCATGTTAACTCTCGTCAACCCGCCACCTCGCATGTAAGCGACAACGTGCCGCCACGTCAACCCACCATCACTATTTTATGAGGTGGCGGGTTGTCGTGTACGCTCAATGTTCGGTGTCGTCAACCCGCCACCTCGCACGTAGACGTCAACCAGCCACCACGTCAACCCGCCACCACGTCAACCCGCCACCACACTAAAGAGGTGGCTGGTTGACGTGTATGAACATGTCTAAGCACCACTAGGACAACGTGCCACCACGACAACCCGCCACCACACATTTTTCCGAGGTGGCGGGTTGTCGTGCACGCTAGAGTCAACGTGTCACCCCGACAACGAGCCACCACGTCAACCCGCCACCTCAAACTTCTTCTTCTTTTTGATGGTGGGTTGACTTGGTGGCGGGTTGACGTGGTGGCGCCTTGGCGCGTTCCCATTTAAATGACTGATCCAATTTTTGGCAAGACTTGTTGATGAACAGGTGCTTGCTTCCTGACATTGTTTTTTTATATATATGTTTTACTTATTTTTCTCATATTTGAACAGATTGTAAAATAAATTCTGATAAAAAAAATTAAATGGTTTTAACTAACAGCTGTAGAAATGTTATTATTATTAATTGCCTTCTCTTAAAAAATGTAAACAAATAAATGTTGAATATTTGAGGTTTTCAGCATTTTTCACAAAAAAAAATATTTTTCTTAAACATAATGCTATATAAGGTACCAAATAGAAACTCTCCTGGTTATTTTGATGGTGGAACCACGCTGATCGGTAAAAGAAATTTAGAGAAATTGGTGAACATACATAGAAAAAAAAAACATCGCCACAGACATATTGAGAACCTCCTCCTTTTGTTGGTAGTGGGGAAGTCGGTTAATAAAAGGAGTATAGACTTTTATGTCTGTTGGCTACTTCTTTTAATCTATGCTAGAAGCCGAAGGGCTCAGTCCAGTCCAGTCCAGTTGGTACTTGCCATATGACAGTCACTCACTAAAAAAAAAAAAAAAAAAAAAAAAACACTCGCACTCCACTGAAACTCAGTTAAATTTTTGGAATTGACTTGACTGACAACGACAACTGACAACGACTAACGAAACGACAACTGACAAGAAGGTTATAGGTTAAGGTTATAGATAAGCTATTCTATTACCCTCTTTATCTCAACTCAAGTCATATCCATATGTCAAAATCAAATTAGTTCTGTGAATAATTGTTCAGAAGCGTTATCCACGATAATCACAGGTTTTAACTGTTATAATTATTTTTTAAATTATATTAGGGGATGTCGTGTTTATCATAGTACAGTTACCTCAACTCAACCCGCTGACACATTTTTTAAAAGTAGCCTTAAAGAAGTTCCATTTTTTAATAATTAATATTGTGGGTATTGTTGTAGTTTGAAGTTAATGAACTAGGCTAAACTCCTTTGTTTCTCCATTTCTTGTATCCATTGTACAACTAGGCCTACTGTGACCACTCAAAATTAATGGTTTTATTTATTAAATTTAGGTTAGAATTATATAAAGATGTTTACTTTCTCCCCTTATACATTACTGTATTGTTATCTAAGTTTGTGAAGTTAGTCAGTATTTGAGTATTGTTTTCAATTTTCATCAAAATGTTTGAGTTTTGGGTGGATATATCTGTTTGGGATCCCCCTGAACCGAAAAAGTGATTTTCGAATCCGAAGTGATGTGTGTCTGTCTGTGTGTGAGTTATATGTAGGGCCTATGTGTGTGTGTAGGCCTACTGTGTGAATGTGTGCTAAAGACTAAGTTACATTGTCGATTTTGATGAAATTTGGTATGTGGGTTAGTGTATCGATAATGAATATATCATTATTTAAAGGCCGATATAACTTATAATATTTTTCATGTGACACCGTAGTTAATGAGTGGTGTGAATAAAAACTAGTATAAGCAAAAACTAGGGATTTCTTAAGTAAATGCTAAATTTTGTGTGAATAAACACACTAGCACTTGCTAGGGGTAGGCCTAGTAAGTTCTAGAGTTTTCCCGGACGAGTAGTAAATAAGTTAATTAAAAAAAGGGTGTGAATAAAACTTTTGAAGTAGATTGTTCTGCAGTGGCGGCGATAAGAACCTGCGGGCCCCCCCGCAAGTTTGTTCGCCGGGCCCCCTCACCCAATGATCTTTAAAAAAATGTTCCCATGTATTACCGCCTAAACTTTCAATTTGGCAATAAACTTGACAAGGCATCTCCCGAGGCGTCATTATCGTCTTCCATGATCGCGGCAAAATCGTAAATACTTCCCGTAGTCATAAGTCATGGAAGAAACAAATTATCATAGTTTACCGTGATTGCTAATGCAACCAAACCTATGACATCATTAGATAGCAGTATCATCGTCTCCCGCGTTCACGGCCAAATCTAATATCACGGCCTGGTCTAATCTCCCCTCGATCCGTCGGCGGTGACGGGTAAATCATTTTTCCGTAATCGCGGCTAAATCCTAGATTTAGGTATCTCTTGTTAAAAAAGAAACGTCATTATCGTCTTCCGCAATCGCGGCAAAATATTGAACATCTGCAGCCGCGGAGACATCGTCATCGTCACCCACGAGGAAATGTTCTCGTCGATATCCGTGATCCCGGCAAAAGCGTAGGCCTAAACTTTCAATTTCGTGAGCGTGATCCTCACGGATATAAGAGCTTTTACTTTTAATTGTGCATTAATGTTTTGAATACTGAGAAAATCGGCTCGAGCTTGATTTTCTGACTTTGTGCTTGATCTCTCAAGCTTGTAGTCCAGGCTCTGCTCGGCTCGAAAATCGACATTATAGGCCTATTATAAAATCAACCGTTTCAAAAGAAACCCGATTTTGAACCGATCTGATTTGGCCTGAGGCCCTTAGGTAAGTAATTTTTTTTACCTGACTCGATGTAAACACATCAAAAGTGCGAAGTAAACAAATCTAAAGAGCAGCCTAGTAAGACATGCAATGAAATGGAAATCCTTCTTTAGCATCAATGAAAGAATGGAATTATTTATTAGGTAGTGCCCTAGCCACCTAGGTTAATTTGGTCGTAACAAAATTGTCACGTTTATTTAGTCGAATCAGCACAGAGGATCCTCTATGGTGTCACCCGCTGGCCCTAGGAGGATTAACATTAATGTTTTATCTTCCTAGGCCAGAGGCCACATTGGTTATAAATACGGCCCTATTATTATGCAACCAATTTTGAATGCGCCTTCACACAATCCACAAGGACAGTTAATGCAACCCGAATGACTGATGACAATTATTTTACTTAGGTTGGTAGATAATTTATATCGATAGGTCAAGTAATATTGTTAGTTTAGCTGTTGTAAACTACTTGAACTATATAGGTTTGAACAAATTTTCATAAAAAAAGTATTTTAATTCTCATATAGGCCTAAATATTGTTATGATAGGGGACCAGTGTGGCTGAGCCTGTCACACTATCGCGTGCCCGTGTGCCAGTAAAATTTACCGAAAATCCCGGTCAAGGCTCATGGGCCCCCCTAGCTCGCGGGCCCCCCTGCACCATAACGATATCGCCGCCACTGTTGTTCTGTAGCATATGCTTCGATATTTTCAAGCCTGGTCTGGGGCATGCTAGACCTTTTCCTAGCATTTACTAAGCATCATACCTGTCTGCTCAATCCACAGTTTTTGTTGAACATGGCTGAGTTTATGCCTATTCGTCAACAGAAAATTTGTGTTTCACAGCAAAAATGGGTAAATTAAAGTTTTTGTAACTACAGTTTATTTAAGTGAACTAATAACGGCTTAGTGCCGGTAACTCATTTATTACAGTAATCATGTGCTTGTTTGTGAACTCTTTAAAAATGAATTAGTCTTGCACCCTTGTTCCAAATAAAAAAAAAATGGATGATTTTAACTCAAGCTAAAATACACAGACTCACACACTTAATGGCATTTTTTATAACCTTTGATTTAAGTGTGAAAAAATCATCAATATAGGCCACTAAATTGTTTGTTTTTAAGCCCTACATAACTTAATGAATTTAGAAGACATTGGCCAATTTTGGGTTAAAGAGTCAAAAATTAGATAAACAAATTCAGCACCATTTTATCCATACAGTAGAACCCCTGTTAACCGAATTTGGATCAGGTAACTGTTATGAAAAGAAATGTTTAGAAACCAAATTTATATGGTTTTATTAAACTTAATAGTCAGCTACATTTTACATGAGAGAATTGCACAAAACTGTAAACATTACATACATAAACAAAACAGTCTTAAATAAAACAGCTGAAGAAATATTTGACAGTACAATAGGAATCATATTACATAACATTCACCCCATCTTTTTTTTAAATGTAATCTCTTAGATAGGTGGGAGGTCTTCGGACTCTAGTGGAACGACGCAGGTTTGTTTCTTCGTTATCCCTCACAGAAGTAGGGGTCACGGTCTCATGCAGAGGGGATGTTTCGATTTCAGATTGAATAGAGTTCCCAATTTCAGGTTGAAGCAGGTTTGATTCACGTCTCAGGTCTTGAAGAACAGGATCTAGTTCTTGACTGGGATTTTCCGAAGTCACTGGCTCATCCTCTTGTTGGATAGCTTCAGGGGGAAAAGCGAGATGTCGCACCGATACCAGAGCCTCTCTACCATCTCTATACTTGATGCGAGCATAGTCTGGATTAGCCTCTATCAGCTGAGCTTGTTCCACTAAAGGTTCATATTTGTTATTTCTTACATGCCTTCTCACTAATACTGGTCCTGGATTCATGAGCCATTGAGGTTGAGAGGTGCCATAAAATGATCGTCTCTGGTGTTTGAAAAGACGTTCATGTGGGGTCTCATTCGTAGCTGTATATAGTAACGAGCGTATACAATGCAAAGCTTCTGGCAAAACATACTCCCACTGTTCTGTCTTCAGTCCCTTGTTTCTCAGAACAAGAGATACAGTCTTCCAAATCGTTCCATTATATCGCTCAGCTTGAGAATTACCTCGAGGGTTATAAGGTGAAGATCGGCTAGCGGCGATTCATTTAGAGTGTAAGAAATTACTCAATTCTTTTGACATGAAAGCAGAACCTTGGTCGGAGTGGACAAAAGCAGGCATACCAAAGATGGTGAAGATTGATGTAAGTGCTTTGATGACAGAAGATGCTGATGTGTCTGAGCAAGGAATAGCAAACGGATATCTTGAAAACTCATCAACAACCGTCAGTATATATTTATTCCTTGTCACAGATGGTATTGGCCCCTTAAAATCAATATTAAGTCTCTCGAAAGGAGCCATTGCATGGATGAGTGTTGATGGGGTTTTTTGGTAGAACCGAGGTTTCACTTCCGCACAAACAGAGCATGAAGCGGTCATTCGCCTGACATCTTCAATAGAGTAAGGGAACCATCCGTACTATTCCAGGATGTCCAATGTCACAATGAATTCTACAGAGTTTTTCGAAATATCTACAAGAGATGGAAGATGAAACTCGTGAAAATGTATCTGCTACTACGTTTTCCTTGCCAGAACGGAACACTATGTCGTAAGAGAAAGGTGCTAGTTCCAATCGCCACTTTAAAATCCTGTTGTTCTTTACGTTTCCCGCGTGTTGTTCTTAACCTTTCCCGTGTGTTTCTGATTGAACATATATGACACAGATATCTGGTCGGTAATTAATTTGAGCCGTCTTCCAATCAGGAAATGCCTCCATTTCTGTATTGCATCGAATATTGCGAGGGCCTCTTTTTCCACAGCAGGTAGATGTTGTTCACTCTTACAAGGGTACCGTAGGGGGGTTGTACTCTTCTTTAAAGGGTAGCCGCTATATCTGATTCAGATGCATCTGTTTCTACAGTAAATGGAATATTTTCTTTAACTGCAGACATACTGTCCGGAGTTCGCTATTTCTTCTTTTAATGTCTTAAAAGCCAATATTTCTTTACTGCCTACTGGGAATGATTTGACTGTAGTAAGGCAATGACCCTTCTCAGAGAATTTAGGGATCCACTTTGCGTAATAGGACAACATGCCAAGAGCTCTTTTAAGGCTTGCATTATCAGTTGGAACGGGAAAATTCAAGAGTGATTGCAAGCGATCAGGATCAGGACGCATGGACATGTTTTCTTCAATGTACCCCAGAACTGGAATCCTGGTCAACGAAAACTTAGATTTTTCTTTGTTCAGGGTAACATTATACTTTTTAGTTGCTTCCATGAATCTCTGTAGGTTTTAATTCTGCTTGGATACGACCACAAATAGTTACATCGTCCAGATAAGCAAACGAGTCTAGTAGATTTTCAGTTTCTATAATCTGGTCAATAGTTCTTTGAAAACACGCCACACCATTAGTTACGCCGAAAGGAATTCGAGTGTATTGGTAAAGTCTCCCATTAGCTTCAAATGCAGTGAATGGTTTATCTTCATTCCGAATAGGTATTTGGTGATATGCCTCCTTCAGATCGATTGTACTGAACACTTTATATTGAGCAAGCTTAGAGACAAATGATTCAATGTGAGGTAGAGGGTAGGCATCAAGCTGTGTGAATTTTTTGATGGTTTGAGAGTAGTCAATACACAGACGTCTCTTGTGCCCATTGTTGACCACAATCACTTGGGCTCTCCAAAGTGATTTACTCGGTTCAATAATTCCTTCTGATATAAGCCTACTTACTTCACTTTTTATGAACAGAGTAGCGGCGGGACTTGATGGCTACAGGCTTGACGTCATTAGTTAGATTATCAAACAGTGGTGGTGGTGGTGATACTTTAGCCCTAAGTAGATTGTAAACGTTGAAGGGTGGGCGTTTACCACCGAAATTCAGCTCCACAGCAGAATGTTGCCGAAGGATGTCATGTCCAATTACAACATCGGCACATAAATCAGTTAAGACGAGCAGCTTTGTCTGTGGGTATTCGTGGCCATCGCACACCATGTCAACAATACAGTGGCCAAGAGTTGATGAAACATGGCTTGTTGATGCCATCGATATTTTATGCTTTGTTGGGTATTTAGAAATATTGAATCTTTTCACAGTAGCTTCAGATATAAAACTGTCGGAACTCCCAGTATCAATGAGTGCATCTACTGGTTTGCCATTTAACATCAGTGACACTGTAGCTTTTGAAAGACGTTTTTGTGAGGCAGCAACAAGAGGGGAAGACATTGAGTTTATTTCTGTCTTATCACTTGGAGTTGTTTTACCCTTAAATGTCCTACTTTGGTTGCGAGAATTGCAAACTGTTGCCCAATGGCCTTTCTTGTCACAAATATTACAAACTGAGTCTTTGGCAGGACAGTTGGCTCGAGAGTGTCGTGACCGTCCACAAAAGAAAAATTTTTCTCTTCTTATCGAGGATAATTGGTGAGAAGACGAATCAGAAGCTGCCTGAGAAACATTTGTATCAGTAACATCAACATTTTTAGGAGTTGACTGAGATATAGAGTTACAAGGGCTTGAAATATATGAAATCGCCTGATTTTCAGCTGATTCCAAGGTAATGGCTTGATTATAAGCTTCTTCAAGAGTCAAAGTTAGATTTTCAAGAAGTCTTTGTCGAATGGACTGTGATATTAATCCTTGAATGAAAAGGTCTCTTATGTACTCGTTGCGATTTTCATTAGCAGTGACAGGTTTAAAGTTGCATGTTTTACTAAGTTCTTTGAGTTTTCGAAGATACTGATCAATATTTTCTCCAGGTTTCTGTCTTCTAGTTGCCAGTTGATGACGTGAATATACCTCATTATTAGGCTTTATAAAAAGTTTGTCAAGAATAGATATAGCTTCAGGATAAGAATCAGCCTCTGAGATTATTTTATATATGTTGTAGTCCACAAAATTAGTTAGAAGTTTTAGTAGATCATCTTCTGCAGCACATATCTCTTCCATGAAATTCTTGAAAGTTGTTTTCCAATGTTTCCACTGACGATCAGAATGGGGATCATTAGGGTCCAAAGATAGGTGCTCCGGCTTGAAGAATTTATCCATTTAGATTTCTTGGAATAAACTTGAATAGAAAAGATAGAATACAACTTGTATAGAACTTGTAATAATAAAGTTAAAAGATTAAGTTGAATAAATTGTTATAAAAAGAAATGTTTAGAAACCAAATTTATATGGTTTTATTCAACTTAATAATCAGCTACATTTTACATGAGAGAATTGCACAAAACTGTAAACATTACATACATAAACAAAACAGTCTTAAATAAAACAGCTGAAGAAATATTTGACAGTACAATAGGAATCATATTATATAACAGTAACCGAAATCCGGGTTAACCGAAATGGTTCTATAAAATAATATAGGGCTGTAAAATGCTTTAATAACTTCAGTTAACTGGTTCAAAGTATTTTCCACCCCATTGTAACGTTTTTGTAGCTGAAAGAAAACATTGAATTATATAGACATTCTCTTAAATTCATTTTTCCTACACACTGTGATGATACAGTGGCTATTTTTAGCATATGATGGGTTAACCGAAAAATTGGTTATCCGAAACGGCTCTCCTCCTTTATTTTGGTTAACCGGGGTTCTACTGTAATTATTATCAGGGACCGAAGTCCTGCGCTATAACCACTAGACCAGCTTGCTCCCCCAAGCTGTCTACAAGTGACATTAGGATGTCTGTAGTTTAAGTTTCTGTTTTAATACAATTTTTAATCACCTAGTTCAAAAACATCTTGTTTTTAGCCAATGTAATATAATTATAAATATTATTTAATGCTCAATAATATTGACATTTAAAGAATGTCATATTTCAGGTTTGATTATTTGGACCTGGAATAAGATAAATAAGCAAGTAACTATGGCATCTTTTCGACAATTCACAAAGTTTTATTTTAGAAGTCAGAAACTATTACTAAGGTAAGAGGTAATATTTTAAATATCAATTAATTAAAATAAAAAAATATTAGGCCTAACTGTATTCTTTTTTAAACAATTATCCATACAAATTACTTTACACAATTTAAACGCATGGTAATCAAGTGAGTATTTGTAATTAATTCTGTGTGTCCCCCCCCCAAAAGGGTATTTGGGGTGTTTTTATTTGTGGGGGGGGGGGCGTCTTGCAAGTATTTTTTATAAAACCTATACATACTGTATATATTTAGATTGTTTAACTATAAGAATGAATGCATGGTCAACCCAGCAAGCTTGCTGATAGCATTACTGCAGGTATTCCTCGTGTGTAATTTATCAAATTAATCTATTCTGCGGTAGGCATATATGTTTATCCATATATAAATCCCAAAGTACCCATGAAGTTTGAGAAAACTACAAGTCAAACCCCTAAACCATACATACTTAAAATGTCTTCATGACGAGAAATCTTGCACAAAACTATCCATTATTTCATAAATTGCCCTTTAAGGCCGTAATTCCTTTCTAAAGTGAACTTTCCATATGATAAAATACCTGATGTTAAAAATACCCCCGCCGCAGCAAACCTGCAGACTTAGCGAATTTCCATCTGCCTGATTAGATTTAAACTAAAATGTCTCCTTAAAAATATCACATTTATTCCCTATTTAAACAGAATTAGTTTAATGAGTACTTAGGTTTGCTGCAACAGGGAGGGTAAAAGTTTTTTTTAATGTAAAATATTAAAAGGTACTGTGGTTTAGTAAGAAATTAATGTATTTTCCAAATTTGATCAAAATATGTTCATAAACAAGCAAACTACACCAGTTGACTTATTCTCCATAAGAATAACATAAAAATTTTAAAATTACAATTTTTTTGAATTTTCTCCGTAACAATTAGGCACATAATAACGCTTCAATATACTAAATTATTTGTTTTTTTAAGCTCTACAAAATGTATTAAAAAGAAATTGTGAAATTTTGTGTTTTTAGGGTCAAAAATAGGAAAAACCTATTTTTACCCCATAAAACCCCCCATAATCCCCCGTTCCCATTGTCCGATCATGCTGGTTCGCGAACTCATTCAAGGTTATCCTGCCTTACACCTTCAAACCAAATTTTATCAAAATCGGACAAAAATTACTCAAGTTATCGTGCGGATGGACACACACACACATATATATATATATATCTATATCTATATAAATAAAATTAGAGTTTTGTCTGTACATTGCTCAGAATCATAAACTTTTAGATTATTTTTACGTTTTATACATTAAACAAACCGTAACAAGTCTCATCTACATTTCTGTCTGTCTTCGTGTCTGTTACGGCCCAAGAGCCATTTTACGCGGCCTTCTCCTGAAAAACTAGAGTACCTATCAAGATCCAAATAATTTTAATGTATTCACTGGATTGGCGAGATTGTCTTTAGCCATTAAAATATGGCGTCACTACTTTGTATATAAAACTACGGACGTTTAAAAACCCGATTTCGTGCGATTTTTGTCAAGTTTTCTCCCAATGTCCAATGTTCATCACTTAATCATCAATGAAATAACGAACAGCTGTTCGGATCAAGATGATTTTTTCTAGCTGTCACTGATATGTTTACATTAAAGGTTGTTTACAAATACCGCAAACATTTCCGATCACATATTGAAAGCAAAATCCAAAACCAAGTGAGATTAAAAACTATTTTCCTTACATAAAGGATTTCATTAATCGCAAGTTCAATAATGTGTAAAATGAAATGGAGATTCTATGTGTATAAAATTGCTCTGAAGCTTTGATAGCCGGGAAAAAGACCTTGAAACAGTAATCTATAGGGCTGGGAAACTTACGTTTATTAAATTGACGGCGTTTCAATGGCGGTTGTGTAAAGCGTAAAGTGAAAAATCATAACTGCGGTGGGTGATTGTAACAGAGGTTTATGGATGATGCTAAACTCGCTTTTCCAATGTGTCACTTTCGGTTTTTACTGACCCCTATGTGCTACAATCGCTGGACCATACAGCCAATAGGCCAATAAGACTGTATCTTGGGTATATAGGCCTACCCAATTATTCATAACAACCTATTCGATGACGATCCTTGATACCGGTACTTTTCCCTAGAATATATGGCCTAGGTACCTACTTAGGATATCAAATTAAAAACTTTAAAAAACACAACATTGTGTGATTTTGTTCACATTTCCTTCTACAGTAATATTAACTACATATACCAAACATCGTTTAGGGAATACGTCATATTCTAAATAACAAAAAGCTGTTTGGATGAGATTGTTTGGTTCAAAATGTCACCAAAGTTTTTATATATATGTTTTGCTTTTTCTTTATATGTCATAATATTAGGTTTATATATAATAGTTTTGCCAGCATGTCTGAAAATATGCAAACCAACTGCTGTTCTTTATATAATAAGGTTTCAACTGACTACTATAAGATCCCCGTGCGGGCCCGTGCGTAGAACGGGCACACAGATAGTATAGATATATAAAAATTTGAACGAATGGTGTTTTTGGCCTCTGGGGACATCAAAATGAAAAAGTAAATCGGTCCCGGGCTTAGGTCTTACCATGAGACCTACGGTAATAGCTACTTCCCTATAGGGAGAATTCGCTAATACATCAGCTGTACTTATTTGTTTGTTTCTTTCAATTTATTACCTTACTAGCAGAGTACCCGTCCTTCGTACAGGGTTAGCATAGAAGTTAAAAATGCAGTTAATACTCAAGCTTTGCGTTTGTAATGGGGGAGGACAAAGTTTGATAAAATTTGCTTCTTTAAATTGACGGTATAATAATGGTATTACACATCTACCATAGCCATAATGTTCTACCTCTTCACCTAAACAAAAAAGAAAAATAAATTATTACAAATTCACAAAAAATCACAAATTATTCATGACATTAAAGACATAAACATTACTGTAAAAAATCCTACTTTGACAGTTGTCATTGTGTATCACAGTATTTTGTTGCTGCTTAGTTCAAATAAGCTGTTTACTAAATGCAAAAAAAAATATAGTGCTGCACCCTGTTGGCAAATCTTATAACTTTTTAATGCTTTTTGTATATCATAGAACCAATCAATTTATTTGAAACAGCTGACTAAATTCTTTAATTCCCTTTAAATATGAATACTCATAAGGTTAACATAGGGAACTACAGAGCCACTGGGGCAGAGCCCGAAAAGATTTTTGAGATAAGAATATGCCTATATGTTAATCGGGAATGTGAGCTATCATCATGCCAAATTTCAGCAAAATCCGTCCAGTGGTTTATGCGTGATTGTACTTCAAACAAACTTTCACATTTATAATATTAGTAAGATAAGATTAAAATCAGGTGTGATTATTTGTTTGTATTACTGTATCCCATTTTGTTTATTTCAGCTTAACTTAACCAATCAATAGTTTTATTAATACTTATGAAGTCAAACGGGGTGAAGCCCGTGGGTAACAGCTAGTCAGCAATGACACTCATTTCAAGATTTTTTATATAATAAAAACTTCATATTTAGTATGAATGAGGACCCACATATTTTATACAAGTTCCTTTAACTGAGCGGAGCTCTTATATGCGACTCTTTTGCATTTCGTAATACGCAAACTCCTCCTAGACGGCTGAAGCAATTGTTTTCAAATTTTGCAAGGTGATAAATACCATATCGGTGAGTGCCAACATCTTTTCGACTATTAAACAAATCTTTTAGGAATCCGCCCCACAGTTTTTCAAAGTTTCAATGTAATCCTTATGGAAGCAGTATTTGACACATAAACAAAGGCATAAGATCAGCTGGTGACTTTTGAATGAAGTAAATCAAGAAATAGCTGATAGCATTATTACACAGATATAAGAACAGAAACGGTTTGGATCATAAATAATATAATCAAATGACAACACTAGCCTGAATCGTATACTAATAGCCTTAACATCTTGTTTGGACGTTTATTGACAGTTCCATTTTGAGTAATAAAACAAACGTGTTTGCTATGAGTCCATCCAACTAAATTAACAGTTGAAGTTGTGTTTGGAGGCTTGTTCTTGGGAAGACCTTATGTAATATTTTTAGTAACCCCTATTCTAGTGATGAATTGGTTTGTGAATTAGTATATGATTTAAAAAAATTGGGTTTTCGTTTCCGAGTTTGTTTAGCTCTTCTACCTGACCGATTTTCATGATTGAGGTCTCAAATTGAAGGTATGCACGCACAGATTTCACATCAAGCATCGGCATATATATATCTACAGTCCCACTCAGCTTATACGTAAACGAAAGTCGCTCCCCATGTATTTTTTATGGGAGTAAAATTTGGCTTTTCTTTTCTGAGTTTGTTTGGCTCTTCTACCCGACCGATTTTCATGATTGAGGTCTCAAATTGAAGTTATGCACACAAAGATTTCACATCAAGTATCGGCATATTTATCTACTGTATTACTTGACCAAAAAACATAAATTTGATTTATTTTCAAATTCTTACTTCAATTTAAGATGTATTTCACGAGTTATAATTATACAATCCTATATATTTTGGTCTAAGAACTTTCAGTGAAATACCGGCTTTTATTTAAGCTATATAAGTTATTCAAATTGCATGAGTTTCAAGCAAACGCAAGGTGAACAATCAACATGAAAATTATATTTTATAAGGGTTTTCTATGATTAAAAATCAATAGCTTCAGTATTTTTTATGTTTTTTATATGTTTAAGACTCAAAATAATCAGTAAATTATAGGCTTTAATTTGAGCTATTGATCGTTTGCGTCAGTTATGTTCAAAGTACTGTATTACTTAATCAAAAATCATAAATTATTTTATTTCTCGGATATGATATTTATTTTTACACTGCAGAGCAGCATATATTGTGATATCCGTGGATAAGTTAAGTTATGTTTTGGTTTACCTACTTTAAATTAAGTTTTAAGTTAATAAATGTAGAATGAATAAAGAGTTATAGTTATAGTTTGTATCAACTTTCTTTCTTTAGTATAAGCAATGTTATGAGTTTACAATTCAAAATTATTTCCATAGTAACTAAAGTCAAAACCATAGACTAACCAACACAAGTAGACTTCTCATCCCATTGTAAATTTTGAAGCAAGTTTTTCGTGTCTAGTTCATGTACGTGACACATGGGCGCTAGTGTCGACGAAACTTTGTTTCTATTATTTTAGGGTTAATTTCTTGATTTGTGCTTTACTGTTTGGTTATATAACTAGGGGACAGGTTATTGTTTATGATTAGATCGTATTATTTGGTTAAACGAGGTTTTAAATGGCTGTAATAACGGGAAACAAATTGTAAACAAAACACGACCTCTACATAAACCGTACAGAACTAACAATAAAATTGTCTTCAGCTGTTCTATAAGGATGAGAAATCTACTAAGGGAGTATGTTTTATCTATGTCAAAACATTAAGAAAATAAAACTCAGCTGCTCTTATAGATATTGCTTTAGCAACACTCTCACATCTAGTTGTTCTGGGCCCCTTTTTTCTTTCCGGAACTCACGTCAGAGACTTCAATGGGATACAACAAGTTAATAGGTCTGGTGATGTATTTCCCAGATCCTAACTTTATTTTGGCACTTCTTACTTTTCCATCAGCACTGACGTTAACCCTCCGAGTGTCCCTTGTTTTGGCCTTAATGTCTGCCTATTTTTTGCTCATTTGCAAGGTTTTATTAAAACGGACCTGAGAAGCTTAAAAACAATGTTAATTATACTGTTCTATATACCATTTTGTTTGGAAAATCATGGGCTTCAATATTATACAGGGTGAATTTTAAATGAGTTCCCCCCCTACTTTTTTCTGCATTTCTTAAGATATCATCTCCGGACCACGTCAGATCATTGTTGAGTAGTAAGTACTTCATTTTGACTGGGTATACATTTTTGGCCGCCATCTTGGATCCGCCATATTGGATACAAAGTTTTTTTTTCAAATGTAAAGGTAGGGTTGTGACCCATTATTTCAAACCAGAATTTTACGCTGATTACAATGCCGCAATTAGTTTTTAAAAATCTTGATCCGTTCTAAAGTTATGAGGACTTTTTATAACTTTATTTTTAGCGCAATTTAACATTGTGCATTTACAAACTAAGACCATAATCTCAAAATAGTGCTAGATAAAGATAAGTATACACCACCATTCATTGCCGACATATTTTCACTTGGTTATGACGGATGTAGTTTTTTCAGCCGCCATCTTGGATTCGCCATTTTGAAATGTGATCAATTAATTTAAATATGAAGGTGGTGTTGTGACCCATCATTTTGAACTACTTTTTTATACTGGACTCAATGCTGCAATCCGTTTTTGGTTATCAAGCTGTCTTGATGAAATATTAAAATAGTCTTATTTAAAATTTCAATATTTCAAAAACCAAAGATGCAAATGAAAAATGGATTGCGGCATTGAGTTCAGCATAAAAAGGTAGCTCAAAATGATGGGTCACAACACCACCTTCATATTTAAATTAATTGATCACATTTCAAAGTGGCGGATCCAAGATGGCGGCTGAAAAAACTACATCCGTCATAACCAAGTGAAAATATGTCGGCAATGAATGATGGTGTATACTTATCTTTATCTAGCACTATTTTGAGATTATGGTCTTAGTTTGTAAATGCACAATGTTAAAATGCGCTAAAAATAAAGTTATAAAAAGTCCTCATAACTTTAGAACGGATCAAGATTTTTAAAAACTAATTGCGGCATTGTAATTTGCGTAAAATTCTGGTTTGAAATAATGGGTCACAACTCTACCTTTACATTTGAAAAAAAAACTTTGTATCCAATATGGCGGATCCAAGATGGCGGCCAAAAATGTATACCCAGTCAAAATGAAGTACTTACTACTCAACAATGATCTGACGTGGTCCGGAGATGATATCTTAAGAAATGTAGAAAAAAGTAGGGGGGGAACTCATTTAAAATTCACCCTGTATATAAAACATAAGGAACATTTGTAAAAAAAAAATATTTTGGAAAATTAAAAAAAAAAATAAGTTTGCGCTCAATGAAATTGTATAAATTATAGGCCTATAAATATTTGAAAATAGCCACTTTGTTCTAAATTTTATGAGGATTCCAAATATATAATCATATAGTGAGGTAAGTTATCAAATAAATATGTTATGAGTGAAAAACAGATTTCAGTACATAGCGTTTAGCTAAGAATGCATAGCCTAACCATAGCTAGGAATCTGGCTGATAATTTACATCAATATCACTACCTACTTCTTCAGGATCATCAACCAGCCCTTCAAAATCACTTAAATCTTCTTATAATGCACCACGTATATCACTACTTTTGATTTTTATCACTAAAACAATGATAAACGTAATAAAACACATCAGTCATCGGTCCGAGGTTAACCGAGCTGTTTACAAATATGCACGTCAGCTGTCTGCTACAATATTTTCGGAACTAAAATGAAAAGCGCTTAGAGACAGACCTCCGGAGAAAGCTCTGAATCTGTCAAATAAAACGATACCTAACTCGATCCAGTTCAATCCGATTTTGACAGTCATAGAGCCTTTGCCGTAAACAGTGTTTGTGAGTCGCTGCAGCGACACAAAACACTACACAAAGTGTATTATGTGTCGCTGCAGCGACAAATAACACTCGGAGGGTTAAGGACTTCTATTTTCGCAAGTCGCCATGTCCCTCTTGGTAATGTGTCGTGAACATGAACTACATCACCAACTTGTGGATGCTGGGTGGACAGAATTCTTCCTTGTTTGATACTATGTTGAGTTCTCTCCCTTAAACTCAACAGATAGTCTTTCTTCCAAATCTTCCAAAAGCTATTTAAGTTGTTGGTTCCCCATTTTCCACATCTTTAATAAATCCGATTCAGTCACTTTGGAAATAAACTCCATGTTGTTTTCTTGACGTTCATTTAAACTATTTACAAAACCATTTTTTCCATGGAAGTTAAGGAAGTGGCCAGGAGTTATAATAAAGTCAGTCAAACGTTGATCTGAGGAAGATACATAAACTAGTGGTCTTGAGTTGATAACAGCTTCTATTTCAATCATCACAGTGTCGAGTTGTGATTTAGTCAGAGTAACTGCACCAATACTCTTTCTTAAACATCTCTTTATCAAAGGTATCAACCTCCGTACATTCCTCCCATCCAAGGTGCAAACTTTGGGATGTAAGTAAATTCCCAGGCGAATATGCAACCGTAAACTTTTGAAACTTCAACTCTAGAATCTTGAAAGGATTTAACGTTAAGAGGGCCAAAGTAGTCAAGTCCTGTAAATTTGAAAAGGTATACTTTCAGTCACCCGTTCTATTGGGAGAGAGGGTATTTGGGGCAGCTTGTATGGTCCACCTTCGTATTTTAAGCATTTCAAACATTTTCGCAAAACCCTGTTGACTTCAGCTCTGCCATGGATTATCCAGAAGGATTTCCGAAGTTCTGAGAGAGTTTGTTGCACTCCCATGTGAAAAATCTTACAGTGACAATCTTCTATGAGCAGTTGAGTAAATAAATTGTTCTTTATTTATAGGGAAAAGTATAGGGAACTTGCAATATTCTTCAAGGTCTGCATTTGAGATCCTACCCTTACATCTGATAAGTCTATTAATATCAACGAATAGGCCAAGTTGATTCTGCAATCTATCATCCCTACCATCTCTTATATTACTTAGCGTTTCACTAAAACATGTGTTTTGAACGTGTTTAATCCACGATAAACGAGCATCTTTGAGTTCTTCAGATGTAGGAATGACATAATTTGCTTGTTTATTCCGTCTGCATCCACTTATAAATCTTTTACAATAAACTGTTGTCAAAATTAGTTTCGAAAGTGATGAAAACCTATGTATATCAATGCCAAAAGGACTAGCTAGTTTCACTCACGTCTTCGGTCTTTGTAGTCAAGGCGACGACGTTTTCTTCAATAGCTTCAACAATATCGTCTTCACTTAATGGCTTGTTCAAATCAGAAGACCAATCCGGCCACAAGTCTTGACTACAAGACAGCCATTGTGGACCTGACCACCATTCATTGCAGTGTTTCAGATTATCCACCGTTTTACCTAGAGTCGCCATATCAGCTGGATTTTCGTCAGTAGGAACGTATCTAAATTGCGTCTCGGTGTTGGTTTTGATCTCCATTACTCGTCTCTCCACAAACTTAGGAAGCAGCTTTGTTGTGTTTAGCCAATGTAACACGCATTGTGAATCAGTCCACAGTATCTTATTTACAACAGGAAGTTTTAAGGATTCTTCCACAAAACGTAACGCTCTTGTTCCAATCAACACGCCTAAAAGTTCAGTCTTGGAAGGGTAATTTTCGGCTTTGACTTTGGGGTTAAATGGCTTTTAAAAAACATGAGTCACTTTGACAGTCTCCTTAGTAATTAAATTTATATACACAGCACACAAATATTACATCCTTTGATGCATCCGTAAAACAATGGAGCTCTACATGATCTGCTCGTAATCCTGTGAATCGAGGAATAGAAACTTCAGTTACTTTAAATAATATCATCATATATAATATTCCATTCCCTACATTTAGGCTCATCTAGTAATTCGTCCCAGTCCAAACTGTCTTCCCACAACTGTTTGAGATAGAGTTTAGCCTTCAGTGTTACGGGGGATAATAACCCTAAGGGATCAAAAACTGATGATATAGTCCTTAAAACTTGTCTTTTAGAAATAGGTTTGTTTCTGTTATTGTTAACAGGTTTTATATGAAGATTGTCAAGATTGGTGTTTCATCTTAATCCAAGAACATTAACATCAGTAGGATTTTCAGTTGTCGTTTTTCCATTGGTATTTGTGTCATCAGTGTATTTGAGTTTGAAGACCAACATCTTAGGTTCATGTTAATATCAGAGAACAAACTAGAAGTAGTTGAAAATTTGGTTGTGGCCTTTTGATCTGTGTCACATCCGGTAACCATATAATCAACATAATACCCCCGCCGCAGCAAACCTGCAGACTTAGCGAATTTCCATCTGCCTGATTAGATTTAAACTAAAATATCTCCTTAAAAATATCACATTTATTCCCTATTTAAACAGAATTAGTTTAATGAGTACTTAGGTTTGCTGCAACAGGGAGGGTAAAAGTTTTTTTTAATATCAAATATTAAAAGGTACTGTGGTTTAGTAAGAAATTAATGTATTTTCCAAATTTGATCAAAATATGTTCATAAACAAGCAAACTACAACAGTTGACTTATTCTCCATAAGAATAACGTTACATGGGAATTTTAAAATTACAATTTTTTTGAATTTTCTCCGTAACAATTAGGCGCATAATAACGCTTCAATATACTAAATTATTTGTTTTTTTAAGCTCTACAAAATGGTTTGAAAAGAAATTGTGAAATTTTGTGTTTTTAGGGTCAAAAATGGGAAAAACCTATTTTTACCCCATAATCCCCCGTTCCCATTGTCCGATCATGCTGGTTCGCAAACTCATTCAAGGTTATCCTGCCTTACACCTTCAAATCAAATTTTATCAAAATCGGACAAAAATTACTCAAGTTATTGTGCGGATGGACACATATATATATATATATATCTATATATAGATATATACAAATTTGAACGAATGGTGTTTTTGGCCTCTGGGGACATCAAAATGAAAAAAGTAAATCGGTCCCGGGCTTAGGTCTTACCATGAGACCTATGGTTAGCTACTTCCCTATAGGGAAATTCGCTAAAATGAAGACTTCAACCTTTCATTAAGATTATCAAGTTCACAATTTGACATATGATGAAAAACAGTAGCACTGAATAAAAATGGACTGGATATGATTCCAAACGGAACCCTACAAAATCGATACTTCTCAATATTATCATTAGTAGGTGCTGACAAAGGATCTTTGAGCCACAGAAATCTAGTTACATCTCTGTCTGGAGTTTGAAGATTTATTTGCCTTCTCTATCTCAGCAATAATTCCAATAGCATTCATTCTAAAGCGTAAAAGTAAACTAAATAGATTTCCAAAATTACAGGTCCACGGTAAAGACAATCATTAAGACTATTGTTGCTTTTTCTGGTTTTGGCTGACGCGTCATGCACTATCCTGAGTTTAGTTGAGGTTTTCGACTCAGTGATAATAGGGTGATGAGGTATATAGTGAATTACTCCATCGTTTCTGTCTGAAAAACTCACTCGTTCGATTATACCTTCTTTTAATTGGGTTTGAATTACCGAGTCGTATTCACATAGAAGATTATGTTTGTCTGAAAGTCTGTCTGTTAAAGATTTCAAACGACCGAGAGAAAGATTGTAGTTTGTGGGTAAATTTGGGGGATAATCTTTCCAAGGCCAGGACACTGAACAACGACCATTCTAAAATTTAACAGTTTCATTAAATTTATTCAATGCGATGTCATCATCTTTCACGTGTGGGTCATCCTTAATACCAATAGTCTCTAATTGCCACAAGTTTTTGAATTCGTCACCTTCACAAATATTGATATCTGGCTTTAAAGTTTGTGGTGACCTAGGAAATAGGTTGTTGGGTTTTACTAGAGTAAGAAAAGATGACTCGTACATCAGAGGGAAATGATCATTGTTATCGTTATGCCTACCAGTTACGATCCAACCAAATTTGCTATTCACTAAGAACAAGCCTGGTGAAATTTCTATTTTCTGGCCCTGAATAATATCAAAATAATAATCGTTCCCTATTAATAGATCAATGTTTTGTGCAGTAAACTGGCCGTCTGCTAACCTTAATTTGGGATAGGAGGAAGCAATCTATAATATTAAAACGAAACAGTGTTTTTTTATTTCACGATTCTGAATCAACGACTCGACGGATTTTCATGATTTTTGTGTTGAAAGAAAGATAATTTTGAGAACTAGGGAATGTCGAAGGGTTAGTTTAGGGTCCCAGTTTTTTAGAAATTAAGTTTTAATTTTTTAAAAGTCTAGCAGCCGACGCTAAGATTCTAAACTAGCTTTTGGCGTAAAATAATTTGCTTAACATAACAGCTGTCAACATTCAGCTTTTGTGTCACAAATTCAGCATTTGGATAAAAATGCAAAGACATACTTAGGGTTGACTTATTTATACTATGTGTAATGCAAATCATTGATACGTTCAATTCTGCTGTAAGAGGATGACAGATTAATTAAATTATACAAAGTAAAATAGTAGGATGTTCAAATTATTTTTTTAAAGCAATCTTTGTAATCTTCGATTTGTTTTAGAGCAATATAATTTGTTTTAACTAACAGCTGGTTAAATATAAACTATGGAACTATGAGGTTATTTTATTTACTCTTATTTTGTCATTGATTATAGGAAATAAGTAAGATTAGTAGAGATTATTAGACCACAGTTTAAAATAATTTAGACCAAAATTAATTAAACCACAGTACAAATCGAGGCTCTGTACACGAGTCTTAATAAAAAAGGATAAATGCAAATTATTTTACTACTCCACTTTTCAAGGAAAGAATAGAAAAATAACAATGTTTACATGTTTTAATTCTTCATGGTAGTTTTTTGTTTACAATTAATGTTTGTCTGCTTTAACTTTGTTTGGATTAGGCCCGGAGATATTGATGTCATAAAAATAAGATCAAGAATAATCAGGAATCACTATTTTAAATTACCACCACAACCTCAGCCGGGTTTTAAACAAAGATAAACAGATGGATGACATAGATTGAACACAACGTCAACATTGACCTAGGATACTGCAATTAGACAAACCATCCTTTTATGAAATCGTGTTCAGTTGTGGTTACGTTTGGGGGTGCCTATATCAGCGCCCCCAAACGTGAAAATATCACTTTTATTTCAACTATGAATATATTGTAGTTTAAATCAACTAATATGGGAAATTACGATGTACATTTATTCAATGAGGGTGGGTAATTATCAAGGATAGAACTGATAACGGTTTGGATAATAAACATTGGCAATTACGTCATTAGCTTTACTAGCGTGTTTACTTTTTATATTCCTGCTACATGTGACCAGTTCTTTTTTTCAAATGAATGTTATTTGAACCAAACAGCTGTTTCAAAACAAACTGTTATTGTTTTTACTTTTCTTTGTTTACACTTATTTATTTAGAAATCAATGCAGTGAAATTTATGTAAAGGATAGGTGTGACGATTAGTTTTGATGTTAGGACACCAAAGTTAAATTATGTGTACTGTGAATTTTATTGGATATTATCGTTTTATTTTAGGTCGTTTCTTTTCAGACCTACTGGAAATTGTGCATAGTAGTTGTATTTTGGTGATAGTAACTATACGGAAGAGGCAGGTATGCTCCATAGCATACCTGCCTCTTCCATTATTACTATACACTATATAGTATACTATACTTATTAGTACTATTAGTACTATATACTATACACTATTAGTATACTATACTATACACATAATTAAGGTGGTATCGTTGACTAGGTCTATACACTTCTCAATTGACTATTATTCTCTCTACCGCAGGCTACTTATAATCAGTGTGCGTCTGTACGAATCGGCTGTAAATCTCACTTAAACGCTTTTCACATCGTAAAAATTGCAGAATTGCTGTTTTATTGTAAAATTATCAGATTTAAAATGCATATCGCATAGGCCTATGATTGAATAAAAACATATTTGGTCACACAACATTTGTTTACAAGATGGTTTTTCACATTAAAACTGCAAGAAACTTTGCCTTTATTTGTGTTAACTAGCTGATCTGAATTGTACATGGTTTTAACTGACTACTGAATTCCCGTACGTAGGACGGGCTAACACCTCGTTGTATTTAAGTTGATATTGGTACTAGAAACTACCTTCCCAGTGATATGTGGAACAATGTTTACTGTAATATCCAGACATGTTCAGCTGTAATCGAACATCTGTTATTTGAGTCTCAACAGTTTTAGATTCACGGTTCCCGAAGGTAAATAAAGACAATGATTGACAATATTTACCATTCAAACTCAGTTTAGAAGCCAAACCTTTGGACACATAAGACCTCTGACTACGACTATAAAAAAATACACCACAAGGCGTTTCTTGGTTAGTATCAGCATTACGCAAAGTAATAGTTGCAGTTTGAAGAATAACACTCCGACATAGAAATTAAAGCAGGCTCTTCCGTATTTACAGGTCCCTTGCTCGGGTTGAAGTTACTTGCAGGCAAAGCTTTGGCATGATTAGTTGATCGGGTGTCTACTTTGCAGTGTTTCTAGAAATTTGGTCTGTTGGAAACTGTTTGGTACATAAGCTTCTATTGTGATTATTCTGCTGTTTACAGTAAGCACACCTTTTATGTGATTTACACAATTTCACAGTGTGTCCTTTACTTAAACATACGTAGCACCTACCTCAAATTGCTTGCTTGCGTGCCTCAGCAGATTGATATTTTTTACACTGGTCATTCCAATGTGTTCCTTCACAAAAAATACAAGTTAATTTATCGTTTCCCATGAGGGAGTGGGTCAACCTCTTAGTGTCCGCCTGTGGATTGGGAACAGTACCAAAATTATTAGAGTAAGATGAAGTGCTAGTTGTTGACCTCGTCAGTTGCTCTGCTTTCTCCCTAATCAAAATTAAGTTATTTACAAAATTGCACTAAGTTTTAACATCCATATCCCCAGAAATATTCATTTCTTCAACTTTCAAAACAATTTCATAGGGCGGCATACTGAACATTTGAGAAACAAAGTAGTTAGAAGTAACGTCTTCACCTAAGGCTTGAAGACAACGCATATGTTTCTCAATGTTGTCAAATCCTCGCCTTAGTGTTACTGTGTCACTAGACTTGATAGGTGGTATATCCCTCAAGGCACAGTAATGAGAATTCACTATTACCGTACCTTTTTCTTAGCAAATCTGTCTTTCAACAAGGTAATAGCAATATCATAGTTTAGTTATGTAATGGGGAGTCCAGCGATGCAACGTTTGGCGTCACCTCTTAATTGTGCTATCAAATAGTTAAATTTGTCAACGTTACTGAGTGTGGGGTGGTTATGAATGGCAGACTCAAAACTATCCCAAAACTCCTGCCACCGTAGCATGTCCTCTTTTCACATTCAGAACATTTTATAGCCTCTGATGACATTAACCCAAAGAGAAAATCGGTCCTTGGCCTATGTCTTACCATGATGAGACCTACCCTACGGTAATACCTTTCTTCCCTATATGGGAAATTTGCCAAAATGGATTGTTTTTGTTCTTGTACATTAATCTATACTTTATTTTAGGAATCTCAATGGCAACAAAAATCAAGCTAATGCATCATTGCTAAACTTAGACAATGGGGTTTTTTGGCTTTTTGGTGGAGCAAGAAGTATTACAAAGGGCAATAAAGAAAACTATAATTCAGAAAATAACACATTTTCAAACTCTAATTTTATAGTTTTAACATTTCTTACCCTCGGTTTTTCAGCATACTATCTGAAAGGTAAGAATTAAAATAGGTAATACAATACATTTATTAAAGCAAGTTAACCCAATTAAATGAACCTCTCTAACATTTGTGTTACACGCTTAACTCATGTATAAGTTTAAAACTAACCTCTTCTTCATTATCCCTCATTCTTTTTTCCACTGAGATTTAGCATAACTGTATCAAGAATAAGACTATCATAGTGGAATAATCGCATTCAATCAATTTTAATATGGAAATCAAGACGTAATATTTTCACTTATCGACAGTAATTTGCTAACATTACAAGATGCCATACTTGGACTTAACTATGAAAGATAAATTTTCTAAACTATTATTTTGACTGTCTATGATCAATATATACTACCTAAAATGTGTAATCCGTAATGTGTGTTTAAAGTCATAATGTTTGGAAATCAGAAAACATGTTTCAATATGACAAAAGAAATTAAATGGTCGTAGAACGATTGGCACACATTTTTAGCCGATTTGGAATAGCACGACTGGCACAATCATTAGAGGGGCTTAAGAAGGGTCAACCTGTAAGGTTCGGAAAGGCACGATTGGCACAACAGACCGGTAAGGAAGTAGCAGCCAGGTAGCCAGAATGCGGGAAACTGATATTGTTTTGTCCCCACAAATTTCCTACTGTGGTGCTTATTGGAGTAAGGAAGGTGTAAGTTTGCACGATAAATCTGCAGCTACGGTCACTACGCTAGCTGGATCCAAATAAAACTAGACAAACCTAACCTAACCTAACCTAACTTAACCTAACTTAACTTAACCTAACCTAACCTAACCTAACTTAACCTTTGAAAATACGCTATATTACCGGCAAATGACTTAGTAGCAGAGTTGACGGGGAATTTTAAACTACCCGTGTTCCCTCGTTCGATGGCGTCTACCTGGTCGAGCGGTTGTGCCAATCGTGCCTTTTCCAAGCAGGCGAGTTGACCCTACTTATTCCGCTCAAATGATTGTGCCAATACTGCCATGGGCAGAAGATCCAAAAATGTGTGCCAATCGTCCCGTTCCCAATAAAATTATACAAATTTATCAACACATAATCTCAGCTTCTACAAAAAAAAAACCTAATATATGGGATCAACATTTCTAAACCATTTTCCTACCCAAATAAAAAGTAAAATAAACCAAAATGATAAGAAAACTAGTTAAGAATAATTTGCTGCTAAAGTGTTGTTATTCATTCAAAGAGTTTTTCAATGTATACAGATGTTTGAAATTGTATACGTTCTGCTGGTGAAAAAAACTTTATATGTAATTTCTGTTTTCTCTGTAAAATGAAATACAAATTTTAAAAATTAGCTGTAGTCTGATATTGACATTTGACACTATTCTTATTGTAGTATACAATATGAATAAAGATTTTTTTGATTCTGATTCTGAATATGGCTTACTTGTTTTCTGCCTCTTCAGAAAAGTTAAGAGTAAAATCTTATATTAATTTTGACAAGTGCTATATTTAAATCACAAATGTTCAGGATACATGTTTATTTTCAGAACAGAAGCAAAAAGTTCACTTAAAGGAGAAAACGTTGGAAACTGGAAGTTTCATTCCTAATTTACCGTCATACAGTCTAGAAGATGTTGCGAAGCATGATACTGTTGCCACAAGAGTATGGGTGACGTATAAGCAAGGTAAAGAAACGTCTTGAATTACTACCGGTACCACAAAATAAATCTTTTATGTACTGAGTTTTTACAACTAGACCTACGTTTTAGCGAATTTCCCATGTAGGGAATAAGCTGTTACCGTAGGTCTTATGGCAAGACCTAGACCCGGGAAAAATGTGAAGAATAAAAACTTTGTTAAGTTGCATTTTTTTTTTCATTTTGTGTATTGCCTTCCGGATTAATTTACAAATTATCACAAGATGTTAGGTTGTCTTTGTACCCAAGTAATCCTCAAATTGTCTATATGGTGATCAGTTTCAACATCTATTGTGTCATTATCAAGCTGGACATAATATCTATTAGCCTACTTGTAGGAGGTCGTCCATAAGTCGTAAAAAACACATAACACACACTGTCACACATGATCACAAACAAAACTTGATAGAATGCTTGGCCATACCATCTCATTACAACATGGCTGTGAGTACAAGGTTTAGGTCTAGACTCACCTAAAACTGCCTGTTTCACTGATCTTACCTGCTATTCAAATTTTTCCCTTACAATTTAAGTGCATTCCATGCCTTGTATGCAGGTCTCTACTAGCCTTGCTGGCCCCCACCAGAGTAACATCAAACTCAATAACTCAACAAATACCTTTAATAATCACATCAGTTGTCCTTGTTTCTGCATTCAAACAAAAGACTATTCCACCAAGTCTCTTCTTCCAACAAGTCGTACCATTTAGGAAGTTCAATTTTGCGTTAATGGTGATTTTTAAAGTCTTAATTATGAAGTCAATGGCCAATTGTGCTTCGTTACAAGATACATCATTAGTGCCAGAGAGAACTACTAAAAAAATCGTTGTCCTTTAAGTTTTCTCCATGAAGTTCTTATGGCTGAAAACTTTATTAGCTCTTCCCCCAGGTCTAAAAAAGCCTAGTGGTTGTTTATTTTTACAACCAACCACGACAGAGCCTTACATTGGCTGACAGAACAAAGAAAACTTCTTGGACGTGTGACTTCTTAAGCTTCATTATCAGTGTTTGCTGCCAGGTCCAAGATCTTCCTCTATGAGAGAGAGAGCTGCAAATGAAGGCCTTGTAGTGTTCCTCAGTATTAAAGGTTTACTCCAACGATATAAACAACTCATGGATCGCTGGCTCAGTGTTGGCCACACGGTCTAGCTTCCCCCACCCTCTACTGACAGAAGCCGACGCAGACGACACACTCGTCAATATAAAACACCCATATTTAGTTGCTGCTCTGTTGAAATATACAGGGATAAAATATTGCCAACACATGTCAAACTCTTTTTACTATTTAAACCTTTATGCCTTTTTTGTTTTTTACAGATAAAAACCCATCTGAATTCTTTAAAATTACAATTCACTAAACTTGATTTTTAGACAACTGATATTGCTAGTTCCAAATTCTACATGGTAAAATAATAAGTAATTACAAAGTATAAATAGAAAGTACCATATTTGTAATTTATAATTTATTTTTAATACAACCGACTTAAGAGGCGGCAGGAGTCAAGTTCTAAATCGTCAATCTGCTACTCCTGCAATTGTAAGTTCCGCAACCCGCACGGCTAGCGTCTGACCTTGAGCAGTATTGATCGTCGAAACTTCTATGGATATACAGTAGCTGTGCTGACAAACGGGCAGTGGCAGTGCCTACCTTTCGAAATGGTCTATACTGACTGAGGGTCGAATGAACCTGTCGTCTTTTTACACCAACATACTTATACTCAACCTACAATGCTACACTTATTTTGTTATGTAAACATTAAAAATAAATATGGTACTAGCTGTAACCCGCGGGCTTTGCCCCGTTTAACTTCTTAATTTTCAAGATTATCTCGTTCGCATGGCTCAATCACGTCCTGGTTGAAGTTTGTTCGCTACGCTCACTCACCTTTAGGTTGGAGCTCGTTCGCTACGCTCACTCACCTTTAGGTTGGAGCTCGTTCGCTACGCTCACTCACCTTTAGGTTGGAGCTCGTTCGCTGCGCTCACTTGCCTTCAGGTTAGCTCGTTCGCTACGCTAACTCGCCTCCAGGTTGAAGTTCGTTCGCTACGCTCACTCACCTTTTGGTTGCAAATTAGCTGTTGTCATAAATGTAAAAGAAATAATAGTGCTGCACCCTGTTGGTAATCCTTGTAACTTTAATGCTATTGAACATCATAGAACAGAACCAACTTGTTTAATTGAAACAGCTGTTAAGATTCAATAATTCCATTTCTCATAAGGTTAACATGGGAAACTCCAGAGCCACTGGGGCGGAGCCCGAAAGGATTTTTGAAATAAGAATATGCCTATATGTTAATCGGGAATGTGAGCTATCATCATGCCAAATTTCAGCCCAAATCGACCAGTATTTTTCGAGTTTACTTTTCCCATACACACATACACACTTACAGCAACCACCTCTTTTTTATAATAGTATAGATAGATTTTACTTGAAAAGCTGTTGATTAATACTATTATTATTACTATATTATTTTGGTGAATCAAAACTGATCTAAATTTAAACATTTATGTTCATGCTTATATACAATTTACTTCATAGCATCAAATTAAATGCTGATCAATGTTATTTTAAATTCCCAACACTGTATACTGTATACAACAGGGAAAGTATAAAACAGTTTTTTTCTTCTCCTGAAAAGTTTGATATTTTGTGGTTATAAGGTTTGTAAATTAAGGTATAGACTATAGTGGAGAAAACATTAAAACGTTTACTTTGAAATAGTAATTTTAAACATTTACAGTACAACAATTCCAGCTTTTTAAAATACATGCAACATTTTTACCAACCATTTTCATAGTTTTACAAGTTTACTCTGTTTTTTCTGCCTTCTTTTCTTTAGATTTTGTCTGAGCCTCTACTATATACGAAGGATTCCTTATGGGCATAGACAATGCCGAGGGTCGATGATTTCGGGTAGTATGCAATTCATGTAGATTTTTTTTAGTTTTGGCAACATTTCTTCCTGCCAAAACTGTTCATCCCGCTCTATTGTTTCAGTTTTTATTCCCTGTGGTGTCCATAGGTAAAATATGCACGTTCTTCTCTTCGTGACTTGAAGTTGGCCTTGAACTTCATAATAAAAGTGGTGTTTTTTTTTATATCACCAATTTTCCCATCCTTAGTGACTGCCCAAAAGGTACATTTCCGCTTTCTGATAGCCTCGTCAGGTGTCATATCTTTAGCAGAAGATGGACATTAAATTTCAACAATTCCATCTTCATTCAGAAGGCCATCAGGACTTTCACCGAGATAGGGGTTGTCGCGGTCTATGAAAAGGCCGCATTTACTTATCTTTTGACCTAACACGTTTTCGAGTTCTTGTCGAGCCACTTCTTCATTTTTCCTACCATAGGCCATGGCCTAGATTTGTTTTACGATTTTTTCACAACCCGTTGTTGCTCTCATATTGCAAACACGCCCGAAGTTCGAAGCTGTCGAAAGATTTCGGCGAATCTCTAGCCACTCATTTGAATCGCTTTGTTCCACCGTTTCTCTTTCAATTCTTTTGAATTCTGCTTCTGACTTGTGTAAGGTTGCTAAAAAATCACTTTTTTCTTTTTCTATAGTTTTTTTGTCAATATCGGGCCGTTGTGCTTCAATACCGTAGTCTTTTCCATCAGCAATTTTTTCCCGATCAAATAGTGTTTTCCTGCACCTTTTTCTTTGTCTTTGGCTGTCCACCTTCTTCTTCCTCTTCATTGCCACACTTTTTGCGAATACCCCTGGACTAGCACCGTACATTTGTTTGTGCAGCTTGTAGTGTGCTAGTCCAGAGTTGTGTTGAATGACAGCAGCTGTACATCTAGTCTGATATGAACCACTAGCAGCAAAGTTTATTCTTTTGCCGCCAATAAATTTGGCAACAATTGAATTGAAATGTTCTACATAGTTGCTAGTGACGTCAGCAAGTAAGCTGCGGCTGTTGCGGCTAACATCTCTGAACACATCAGTGATCAATGGGTAAAGGCCCACTGTGACAAGATCAGGTACTAAATTGTCATCTGGCCGGGCAGTAGTAGGGTCCAGCTTGCAAAAATACCCCCTCTCAGCACATTTGTTGTGTTCCCCGAACACGTGACTTGGAATATTCAATATATCCATTCTGAGATTTTCTATTGCTTTACTTGATTCCTGTTCATTGATTGCATCATTCCTTTCCTTTTTACGGTGCTCAGTGGCTTTAGTTACTGCCATTCTGCAGCGTAACAAGTTGTCACCAATTTTCTTTCTGAGCCAAACGGAAGGTTTGCAGGTTTTAGAGGCTGCAATGGTTTTGAGTCTAGTGCACATATTTCTCAAAAAATGGTTCTTGCATTCTATTTTCTGAACAGTGCAGTTTTTGTAGGGCCGAGAATCAATTATTTTCTTATATACGCTGGAGTCCCCATCGGCGATAAGTCTTGCATACCGTACATTGTACATTTCCTCACTCTTTTTGAACCCCTCGCATACTAGAGCTGACTCCATTCTGGTTGAGCTTTGCTTCATGCTCCAGTTTTTATAGCATGTGTGTTCTTTTGCTGGCTCCCCTCTTGTATTAGCTCGAGCACAAGTTGTGCAGTACTTGTTTTTTACGCCAATAAAGAGTACTTTCCGCGTCTGAAATCCAACAATGGCAGCCTGAAAAAAATCCTTTGATTTATCTTATCTTACTAATATTATAAATGTGAAAGTTTGTGTGTTTGTTTGTTTGTTTGTGTGTTTGAAGTTCAATCACGCATAAACCACTGGACGGATTGGGCTGAAATTTGGCATGATGATAGCTTACATTCCCGATTAACATATAGCCATATTCTTATCTCAAAAAACCTGTCGGGCTCTGCCCCAGTGGCTCTATAATTCCCCCATGTTAACCTAATGATTATTCATATTTAAAGGGAATTAAAGAATTTAGTCAGCTGTTTCAACTAAAAAAGTTGGTTCTATGATACGGAAAAGCATTAAAAAGTTATAAGATTTACCAACACTATATTTTTTTTGCATTTATGAAAACAGCTAATTTGAACTAAGCAGCAACAAAAAACTGTGATTTGCTATGAGAACTGTCAAAGTAGGATTGTTCACAGTTATGTTTATGTTTTTCATTTCATGAATAATTTGTGATATTTTGCGAATTGTTGATAATTTATTTTTCTCTATTGTTTAGGTTAAGTGGTAGAACATTATGGCTATGGTAGATGTGTAATACTACAGTTGAACCTCGTTTGTACGAACCTCGATAAAACGAATTCCTCGATAAGAAGAATTTTTTTTAATCCCCTTGACACTTTCATATAGGTCAATGCTAAAAACACCTCTATACAACGTAGTAATTAAGTTAAAAACCTCCATAAGACGAATTTGTTTGTGACATGGGCTAGGACTGATTTACCTCTATACAACGAATATTCTTAGCACTAAACCTCCACAAGACGAACGTGACCTCTATAAGACGAATTTATCATAATCTTAACCTCCATAGTACGTAGTTTTCAAAACAAACAGAAGCTTGTCTCAACATGAAACCCCCAACCCATCCCTCCTCCTTCCTCAGTCATTGTTTCGAGAAACCTTGGAGCGAGGAGAAACCTCTATAAGAAGAATAACAACAGCATTAAACCTCGATAAAACGACCCTCTTTATTAAGAATACCTCTATAGTACGAAATTTCTAGTACCCCTTGAAATTCGTCTTATAGAGGTTCAACTGTATAGAATACTGTAAATTTAAAAAAGCAAATTTTATCAAACTGTGTCCTTCCTTATTGCAAACCCAAAGCTTGAGTATAACTGCAATAAGCATTTTATACTTATATTTCAACCCCATACGAAGGACGGGTACTCTGCTAGTTTAGGTATATATGTATGTACAGGGTGTTTTTTTTTTAACTTGCATCTTTATTTATGTAAAAACCTCAATAGATAGAAATATGCAGTTTGCGGGAATCATCTATTTACGTAGGGGGCCCAATTGTTTTGAATTCAACGTTACATTAACATTCCCCCCCTTTCCCCTCTGCAACCAACTTATCTTTTTTAAATAGCAAGGTACCCACCCCTTGTGACATATCAAATGAAAGAGCATGAAAAAAAAAAAATTTTTAATGAAAAAAAAAATGGAAAATCAGTTCATGAATTTGTGAGATAATCCTATATTCCCATAATCCATATTTCTATCTATTGCGGTTTTTACATAAATAAAGATGCAAGTTAAAAAAAAAAAAAAAAAAAACACCCTGTATATGTATGTATACAGGGTGGCTGAAAAGTAACTTGCATCCCCCCTTAACTTTTCAACCATTTGAGATATTTGAAATCTGTTTGTGGCACCCTTCTTAGCTATAAGGGGTTACAATAAAGCAGGAAACCCACTGGTCCGACACTTTCCGACACGTCACCTTCCGTCAAGGCTCCGACACCTTCCGACAAAGTTGCTTTGCATGATTTTAAATGGACTGTAACCCACTAGTCAGACACGACACCTTCCGATCCGACACGTCACGACAACATTGCTCTCTGGGGCATTCTTGTCGGATGTCGGATCCGTCATTTCTCCACTCTGCGTGCACCAAGGCCTAGATTTTAGTCACTGTCTAGCTTTGTATGTGATAACAATATGTGGAACAGATATGGAACATGTGATCACAAGTGTGTGATGTTTTTGTGCAATTATTGGTTACGAAAAAAAATTCAAAAAATTAAATTGTTATTTTAAAATTCCCATGTTATTTTTATGGAGAATATTGTAAAATATTGCAGTTTGCTTTCTGATGGATATATTTTGATCAAACTTGGTTAATTTTGTTATACTAAGTTATTAATATTTTACTAAACACCACACTTTTTTGCCCTCCCTGTAGCAGCAAGACTAGGTACTCATAAAACCTAATGTTAATTAAATACATTTAATTGAAAATCAATTAAGGTAAATATAAATTTGCTTAGTCGGCAGGTTTGCTGCAGCAGGGGTATTATTGTTTATGTTTTGTATTGTAATTTTTGCTAATTTCCCTGTAGTAAAGTAATTGTAACCGGAATTATCAAGGTGGGTCTAGGAAGGTCCTTGACCATTGTAATCTCTCATACTAACAGAGATGGTCATAAATGTTATGGACTTTTTATTATTTGCTCTTGTCTCCCTAAGTACTGCTTGTGAACAGTATGTGATCACATGCTCTATCACAACTAGCACTGTTGGAGTGGTGGTGTATTTCTCGTCGGAGGTGCAACGCTACTTTCTGCACTGGAAAAAAAATATTAAAAGTGCAGTCGCAACCGTTTGCCGGGGATAGCTCAGCCTACAATGGCTGGGTAAAGTTCCAGGGTCTGCGATAAGGTCAGGGAAACCACTAGGCCAATAGCCGGGTCTAACCGGTATAGGACTGGCTCATACACGGGCACTGTGAACAAGTCAAAAACAAGTCACCAAAACAAACGTGCAATAATCACTACCAGGCCTACGCCGATTCTCCACT
Organism: Macrosteles quadrilineatus; assembly: GCF_028750875.1. Taxonomy (NCBI): domain Eukaryota; kingdom Metazoa; phylum Arthropoda; class Insecta; order Hemiptera; family Cicadellidae; genus Macrosteles; species Macrosteles quadrilineatus. The sequence goes on along the minus strand of NW_026542594.1, from coordinate 82,454,855 downwards.
CTCCTAGGGGGTCGTTGCTGACTACGCAACTCGGGCTTCGTCCTAACTATCCAATAGTTAAGCCCAGAGTGCCTAAAACACGGTGAGTTACACGACGACTTGCCAATAAAAACCACAACGCGTGTTATCACCAGGCGGGGTCTACTAGGCCACTATAATCCAATACACAACTCTAATGCCCAAGCTAAGAATCAAACAGTTCACTCAATAATCGTACCACATAATAATATACAAGTACACTATAGGTAGAGTGACTACACCACTAGTAGCTGGTCTCAATAAATACCAAGCCAAACAAGCAAAACTAAATGACAATCGCACTATTAAAATATTGAGCTACTTAGTAGCAGATAAATAAATATTAACTACGTTCCAAACACTAGATAAATATATTATCTGATAGCCGGTACTCCGCTATCCAAGCTACCAAGCTAACGTGTTGGATTACTAAGCAAGCTGTTCAGGTTAAATTAAAATAATTAAATGATTAATCAATACCAACCCTACTGCTACTACCACTACTGCTACTATATCAACGTTATATTGCTTAGCCGGGCTTCTGTTAATAGGCTAATAAAACTAGCTACTAGCCTACTGGCCTCGTGCTTCCAACTACGCACGCTAAATCGTGCAGCCTAGGTTTGTCGGGCCTCAGAGTTATTAGTAATATAACTAACTCTTGGTACAACGCAAAATAATAACTACTACAGTCAATAAATTATATTATTTGCGCTCTATCACCTGCCCAGAACCGTCAGGAATACACTTTAATATTATTCCTGACTAATATAAATCCTAACTACCGTCAGGCTTTGACCAGCACGGTTATAACTCTAACTCTCGCAATAACATCAGGGATTAATATTCTCAAACTAATAATCTCAACTCCTTAACCAAAATATAATAAAAGTCGTCCACTCACCACAAGTGGGTCACAACACCCAACTTGAACGCCGACACTCACTGTCACCTTACACAACACCAACCACGACGACACCGATGTCACCCAAATCACTGGACGTCTCACTAGACACCAACACTCACCTCCTCACTCTTAAGAGATCCACCACTAGAATGTCTGTCCTAGGCTATCCTGAGAAACTAGGATATCCCAGGCTTATCGGCACTGATAAGCCGGGTCAAAGGGCGCTAGCCAGGTTCGCCGCCACCGCTTGCCTACCTCAACAATCGGTGCGCGGCCAAATAGCAAATATTTACCCCCCTAGGAAAAATAACTCGTTACAGAGGCCTACTGTTGGAGCCCGTCGGACCAATGGGTTAATGCCTTAAAATTGCGGAAGGCGTCGGAAGGTGTCGGAGAATTGACGGAAGGTGTCGTGTCGGAGAGCGTCGGACTAGTGGGTTTCCTGCTTAATTATGGTCAATTTTGAAAATTTTGCCCTTAGGGGTAGTGGGGGTAGGGGGTAGCTCAAATTTTTCAAATTACAAGTATGGTTGAGTTTGGTATCATTTTACAGGTCTTGACAAAACGTACAAATTGACATAAAGAAAACCAAAATCGGCCCACTAATAACAAAATGGCGCCCTAAAACGTTTCAAATCCAAATAACCATGAGGGTGGCTGCAAATTAACTTGCACCCCGTTTAACTTTTTAACTATTTGAGATATTTGAAATCGGTTTGCGGCAACTTGTTTGGATATAAAGGGCTACAATAATTATGGTCAGTTTCAAAAATTTTGCCCTTAGTGGGGGTAGGGGTAGATCAAAATTTTTAAATAGCAAGTATGGTCGAGTTCGGTATCATTTTACAGTTCTTGACGAAACATAACAATTAACATAAAGAAAATAGAAATCAAACCAATAATAACAAAATGGCAGCTAAAAATGATTAAGGCAATGTTTATTAAAAGTAATTTTGAACTGCCATTTTGTTATTAATGGTCCGATTTCTATTCTCTTTATATTAATTGTTATGTTTCGTCAAGACCTGTAAAATGATACCAAACTCGACTATCATTGTCATTTGAAAATTTTGAGCTACCCCCTACCCCCACTACACCTAAGGGCAAAATTGGCAAAATTTTCGAAACTGACCATAATTATTGTAGCCCTTCATATCCTAACAAGTTGCCGCAAACCGATTTCAAATATCTCAAACAGTTAAAAAGTTAAACGGGGTGCAAGTTAATTTGCAGCCACCCTCATGGTTATTTGGATTTGAAACATTTTAGGGCGCCATTTTGTTATTAGTGGGTCGATTTTGGTTTTCTTTATGTCAATTTGTACGTTTCGTCAAGACCTGTAAAATGATACCAAACTCGACTATACTTGTCATTTGAAAAATTTGAGCTACCCCCTACCCCCACTACCCCTAAGGGCAAAATTTTCAAAATTGACCATAATTATTGTAGCCCCTTATAGCTAAGAAGGTTGCCACAAACAGATTTCAAATATCTCAAATGGTTGAAAAGTTAAGGGGGGGTGCAAGTTACTTTTCAGCCACCCTGTATACTCATTCAGGTATGTATGTGTGTATGTTTGTATGTATGTACGTACGCTTAGGTGTAGTTTGAGACTATTCCAGGGCTACAGATATACAAGGGCTGGCTCACTCCTTTGATGTTAGCGGCCGCCGTCTGATCCTACTTCCCCTCCCCCGCCCCTCCTCAGTGACGTAGCGCTGTTTACACAGTAAACACAGAGTGTTTACATCGGCGCGAGGCGCGATGGAAGCCTAGCACGGCAGTGCATATGTCGCTTGGCATCTACCATAGATATGCGTTGTTATTACAATATCTATGGCATCTACGCGCATATTAATAATTGTGTTTATAATAATGTAGTTTTATTGAGTGATACTGTACAGTACTGTATGTAGAAAAATTGCAGCATGAACCAAAAATGTTTCTTAAGATATACAAATTGTTTGAAATACTTCAGTTTTGTTAGGTTTTTAGGATTGTTTTTTAAGTGTTAATTCGATGTTTTAAGTCAAATTTTAATTTATGAAAATTTATAAAAAAATAATTTTTAATGTAATTATTATTGTTTAATGAGTAAGGGAATCCGGAGAGCAAAGCGACAATATCAGAAGAATCTTTTGAAATCAATAGAAGAAAACTACTTCAAAACAAATTCTAGAGATTATTTCAAATCATTCAATAAACAGTTAAGTTGTTACACCCCTCTTACATTGCTATTGAAAAACAAAGATGGAAAAATTGCCCATAATAACAAGGAGAATGCAGAAATTATGGCAGAAGCGTTTAATAAACTATTAAACTGCGACGAACATAAAAATCTTTTAACAATAAATACAAACACTCCCATAAAAACAAATCCAGAAAATTTAAACCCACCTACAATACAAGAAGTAGAATTAGCACTAAAAGATTTGAAAAATTATAAAGCATCTGGTGAAGATCAAATTCATGCAGAAATGTGGAAGTATACGGGCAAATCAACAAAAACATCTCTACATATGATATTACAAATAATCTGGATAACCGAGAAATTCCCAGAGCATTGGACCACAGCTGTAATCAATCCACTTCACAAGAAAGGAGATAAGAGTAACCCGGATAACTATAGAGGAATTTCACTTTTGGATTGCACATATAAGATTTTTTCAAAAATGTTATACAATAGGATTAAGGAACAACTTGATAATGAACTAGGAGAATACCAAGGAGGCTTCAGGCCTTGGAGGAGCTGTGCAGAAGAAATAATTATGCTGAAATTGATTATGGATTACTACAGAAAACGAAACAAACTTCTTTCAATAACATTTGTAGATTTTAAGAAAGCTTACGATTCCATCCATAGACCATCATTGTTAAAGATTCTCAGACATTTCAGACTCCACCCAAAATTAATAAAACTTATAGAACTTACCTTGACAAATACCTTCAATAAAATTAAATTTAGAGGAGAAATATCAGAGCCTTTCCTGGTCAAAACTGGTTTGAGACAGGGAATAGCCTTTCACCACTTCTTTTTAACTGTGCACTTGAATACATCATGAGGGAATGGCTTAAAACAAACCCCAAAAATATTACTGTTGGAACAAAAAAAGATGTTATAAAGTTAAACTGTTTAGGATTTGCTGACGATCTGGCTCTTCTAGCTAATAACATCCAAGAAACCAAGCAACAAATAAAATCACTTCAGGAAATAGCCCAAAGCATAGGTCTAAACATTTTTTTTGAGAAAACTGAAATAATGTTAACAAAACCACCATTGGCTAACAAAATCAAAATTGGAGAACATTGCATCAAAATTGTAGAAAATTTCAAATACTTAGGTGAAGTTATAACATACAATCTTAAAGAAAATCCATCATGGCAAAATAGAATTAATAAATTGATCAGAATGCAACATATTACTAAAAACACATACAACAAAAATGCCTATCAATAGCAACAAAATTGAAACACTACAAAGCAGTTATACTTCCACAAATAACATATGCAAGTGAACCTATATTTAAAACAACTAACACTGTAGCAATAGATAAAATACTAAAAATAGAAAGAATAATCATCAGAACATGTATAAACAAAAAATATTAAAAAGATGGAGTTTGGAGACTGGCCTCAAATAAAACTGTATATAAGGAAATAGAGCCATTGACAAGTATAATTAAAAAGAAAAGAATTTCATTCATTGGACATCTTTTAAGGACACCGGAAAATAGAATAAGCAAGAAAATAATTGACAAGTTGTGGAAAAGCAAGAGTGACTTTAGGTGGATTACAGAGAGTAAGGAGGACACGAGAAGGTTGAAAATATCATTAGAAGATTTGGAAAATAAGTCAGAGGCGCTTGCAGTACTCAAAGACAAAAATTTCATCCTGCCAATAGGAGCAAACAATCAGAGACAAGGAAGAGTGGTTTCGGAAGAAGAAAGAAAACAACGGTCGGAAAGAATGAAGAAGTATTGGGCGGACAAGAAGAAGAGACAGAATTTAAAAAGAATCTAACCTTTATATTGACTTAAGTGGTCCAATGCTGGCCATAAAAGAATAATAATAATAAAGAGTAAGGGAATACATTAAGGATCACACTCACCACTCCAGATAAGGAGGAATAGTTGGTGCGATATGATCGTTTGCACCAGGCACCATCAGCGACAACTGTAATTAGCGGTACGCCGTCCTTGTCAACCTCGTTGTTTTCCCTTGCTAGCTGAGCCTCCTCCGCCGCTGCCACTTCCATCTCTGCCGCCGCAGTCGCAGTCCAACCCTCTGATAACTGTTCTTCAGTTTTTTTGAAAGTCTTGTTGCTCATTGCAGGGATGTCGAGAGTGCTGAGGAATTCCTCGAGTTGTGCGTGGCCACCTCCTGTTACGATAGTACCACAAACACCAGCTTTGTTCACGTCCATTTCTTTCTAATTAATTTTGTCAGACCAAATAGTCTTGTTTGAATTTACACATGGTACATTCAACGACAAACCCATTCCTTAGTCCCTGTCTAACTTCAGACACTACAACCATATTCGAAAAATTACAACCTATTGGGCTATGATTGTCCAACATTTTAATCTGGTCGATAAAATCAGCTATGTTAACAATTCTTCTTCCACTTAATTTGAATTCTTTCTTGTTAGGCGTCTTACTAGGGTTTGCAGATTGTTCTTCCGCTCCATGAGTTTCTATAGCTTGTTGTTCTGCCAAAGCAGTATTCCTCTTCCTGGAAATATACAATTATTGTTGTCAGATAATTTTAATATTTTCCGACCCAATAATCACATGATATTAGTCTTTAATTGGGTGGTCAGTTTTTTAATTGGGTGAGAAATAAAAATAATCCAAAATATGATATATTATGAGTGTGTTTGTTGGCGGTCGCCTCATCCGCACATACACCCACCAGTCAAGGTCACTGCTGCCCTTTCAGCTGCCAAGCCACACTGATCCCCTGGCCATGAGGCGTTTTCCCGCCTACATTTACCTCAATCAGATTTTTACCGTCAAAGTAATAATGAATTATTTTACAAACAAATTAATATTTCTTGTACCTCCTGTAATTTGGGCGTGTTTTGCAGTCGTGTGGATTTTATAAAGATAAGGCAAACCCTCACGAATATTAATTTAAAAAATTATTTTCTTATACAATTTTTGTTGATTCTTGATTCAAGTTCTTAATGCTCATTCTGGTATAAAAATAACTAATAGTTTATTATTTTACGATTCATCAGAATCAAGTTAGTTTAAATTTACTTACTTTCTTCTGTTTATTGCTGCTTCCAAACTAGCAGGAAGTCTTCTTTTCTCCTTCTTCGAAGGATAAAACTTCAAGTGACCCATTTGATAGGTTGCTGAAAATTTCCTAGCGGACTTTGGGTAAATGAACTGCAGACCGTCACCAATATTTCAGCCTAGCCACTATTATATATGCACTAACTACTGTAGGCCATTAGCACTAGGCACTGTATATAAGCACTAGTTAGTTAAAAAAGAACCAATAATCGCATGCGAAATGCGAAGTGTTGCAAAACGGAATGTAAACTAATATTCGCTACTGGGACTGGACAACTCTACTGTTTTATTAAAAAAATGCAGTATCAGAATAGTGCGCGTGCCGCGTAATATTCTGTATTTAGCAATTCGAAGGTGGTGCTATCAGGCGGGAAAACGCTAAACTACCACCGTGAAACCCGCAACACACGTCGACACAGTTAAAATTGCAAGCTGTTTTATAAATTACTAGATAAAATATTATAAACGACAATTTGTAAAATATGGTATTGTACTTTCAACGGAAATATGTTGTAGTTTTTATAGAAACTTGTAACCTCCTAAGTTGTGAAATAAATTTTGTATGATGGAATTAGTTACAGTGAAATAACCTAAATCCTTATGGTAAAGTCAACTTTGTAATTCCCATATAAAAAATAAAAAAAAAATTTTTTTGACACGTGTGACATATCAAATTGTACGTAAGATAAAACCTCACAATAGTACAATAAACATTTTTGGATAATATGACGATTTCGTGTTGTAGCATTGGTTTTTTATCCTTGGTCCATGCTAAACTGAGGAGCAGAGCAGTGCGCGGCCCGGTTCACTCCCGCCGGCTCTTAAAACGCTCTAAAAAGAATGAAATAATTTCGATAAAGTAAACTTTTGTATCAGTCAAGCTCACATATTTCAAGTCTAGGCAGCTCTATGATGATATTTGATACAAAATTTAAAGAAAATGTTCATATTGCAGGTGACTATCTATAATTGTTAATCTGCATGTCTTTTTCATAGTTATGCGTTGGGTGTTATTTTATTACTGTAACCAAAGATCGGCATTATAGTGGTATTAACGAGTATCTTTAAAAATATTATAATGTATTTAAATGTTTCTAACTTGGAAAAGTAAAGTTTTAATGTTAAACTAGCTTCTTTTCCCTATCATAATATCAAAATAAATTATTTTCCAATTCATATAAAACATTTGTGTGTTTTATTTTCATAATGCACTAGCTGTACCCGCGGGCTTTGCCCCGTTTAACTTTACAAGTGAGCATGTTCGCATGGCTCAATCACGTCCTGGTTGAAGTTCGTTCGCTACGCTCACTCACCTTTAGGTTGGAGCTCGTTCGCTCCGCTCACTTGCCTTCAGGTAAGCTCGTTCCCTACGCTAATTCGCTTCCAGGTTGAAGTTCGTTCGCTACGCTCACTCACCTTTTGGTTGCAAATTGACTGTAGTCATAAATTAAAAAAATAATAGTGCTGCACCCTGTTGGTAATCCTTGTAACTTTAATGCTACTGAACATCATAGAACAGAACCAACTTGTTTAATTGAAACAGCTGTTAAGATTCATTAATTCCATTTCTCATAAGGTTAACATGGGAAACTCCAGAGCCACTGGGGCGGAGCCCGAAAGCCCGATCAGAATAAAAACTACTTAGTTTTCCTCAATGCCCAAAGCATAAAACGTAAGAATATCTTGCAGCTCTAAAAAGCTAAAGAGCACGATTGAAATTGTAGGTGTTTACAAAGTATGTGTTTTGAACAAAAACTGTAAAAAACAAGTAGCTATAACAAAGTGGGCTACTAAAGTTCTAAGTGGGCTGAGAAAAATATGACTCCTATGCAAATACAAAACGAATAATTCATGATTAATAATTTTTAATAAGATAGTAAATTATCTTATAGTGGTATTAATGAGTATCTTAAAAAAGATCTTATATATTACTAGCTGTACCCGCGGGCTTTGCCCCGTTTAACTTCATAAGTATTCGCATGGCTCATTCACATTCTGGTTGAAGTTCGTTCGCTACGCTCACTTACCTTTAGGTTGGAGCTTGTTCGCTGCGCTCACTTGCCTTCAGGTTAGCTCGTTCGCTACGCTAACTCGCCTCCAGGTTGAAGTTCGTTCGCTACGCTCACTCACCTTTTGGTTGGAAATTAGCTGTTGTCATAAATTAAAAAAAAATAATAGTGCTGCATCCTGTTGGTAATCCTTGTAACTTTTGTGCTATTGAACATCATAGAACAGAACCAACTTGTTTAATTGAAACAGCTGTTAAGATTCATTAAGTGTTTTGCTCCTGGTGATCTTTCAGCTATGCTGTTCTTACTCTCCACCACCTCTTGGAATTTATTTTTACTCTTCTCTTCTTCTTGAGTTTCTCCAGTTTTGCCATTTTTGTTCTTCTCTGCCTCTTGAATTTTATTAGCATTCAATTGGTCTGAACAGAGGGTGTCATCATTTTGGGAAAGGATGTCAAATCTGTTACAAAGATCTATTGAGCTGTCAAAGTCACTGTCATTTAGCAGAATGTTTCTTCCCTTAACAACAACAAATTCCTCACACAATTCTCTATTTTCCCTTTTCAAAATGCTATTTTCATTCCGTAAATCTCGAGTTGTGGAAATTAAAATCTCATTATCACTTGTTAGGGATTTTAGGATCGCCTCATAGTTTATAAAATTCTCTTCAGATTTACTTTCCAGTTTTTTAATTGTATTTTCCAGTTTTTTTATTGTTTTATTTTAGTCATAACTTAAATGTTTCTATTAAGGCCATAAAAGTTGAATTTTGTTTCTAAAAGCGTTGGCGGATGAGTTACTATTATATGCAACAGATGTAAAGATTAAAATGTTTCTATTTTGTCTCCTCTTCCTGTTGCAAAGCACGGGTACAACAGCTAGTTGGGAATAAATATGTCTTATTTATGGAAATATTTTAGCAAAAAAGTAATCAGACAAGTTGAAATTCGCTTAGTCTGCAGGTTTGCTGCAGCGGGGGTATATATCTATACATTTCAACAGAGCAGCAACTTAAAAAAGGTGCGTTTTATAATGGTGAGTGTATGGGCTGCGTCGGATCCTGCCAGTAGATGGTGGAGGGAGCTAGACCGAAAACAGCGCTCGCAGTGCTACTGAGAGCGCAATCCAGTAGTTCTTTACATCGTTGGTTTACTCTCTAACATTGAACCACCTTTTCGGTAGTGTAGACAACTTGACTGAAATCAGAATGAGAAGTACTGACCAATCTTGGGGTATGGACCAGTGTAGTTTGAACCTTGACTGAAATCAGAATGAGAAGTACTGACCAATCTTGGGGTATGGACCAGTGTAGTTTGAACCTTGTTGGTGCGGGCAAGAAAACATTTAAGACAATTTGACTCCGAAATTCCCTGTAGCTTTAAATTTAGTTTGCAGCTCTGCATTGTCATTCTGCAGCACTTTGCCCCCCGTACCAATTGGACTGAAACTAATTCCTTACAACTCTTAGAGGCGGTTCACGAGTACGGGTGATCTCGACCAATTTTAACCGACGGTCAAAAAATGGGTTCACGACATAGAGCGTTAGCCGAGATCAAGCTTAGCCGAGACCAACGCTGGCCGTCGCTCAGCAGCAGGGATTAACTGGGAATTTTCGTTGGGAGGTTGGCAACAGCCACCTGCCGTGCCGGGCCGCTGCTCGCGGTCGACGAGCCCCAAAACAATAGGATGACGTTGCGTAATAATGATTGGTTCATAAATTATTATAATTAAACAGGGTATTTACTGATATCGTTTAAAATGGTTGTGGACTTGCACTTGAATTCATTGTATACTAAAGTTTAAGGTTACTCAATTTATCATTGAATTATGAATAATACACTTTTACTGAATACATTGAATCGGGGAAATGCAATTATGTTTAAAAAAAAGTTTATACAAATCTCGGTAATGTTTGCAATAATTTTGATTACCAATTATGTTAAAAAATGAGACATACTTTATCAGGTTTGCAGTTGTATCCAAGCTCAAATTATTTAATAAAATGACTGCTCTTTTCAAAGATTTATGAATATCTTTTATGTATCAGTAATTTGTATAAAAAATAAATTTGGAGCAACAACTGGCTATTATAGGAGCCGAGATGCCTTCATACGTAAACAGTAATAAATGTAAATATAAAATGGCAAACCTACAATAACATTTTATGACACCAAGATCTTTTAAATCGGTTCACAATTGGGGCTACAAACAGAAGGCCTAAACCTAAAGAACTAAACCCCTAAGAACATTTGCGCGCGCGAGACGGGTAGAGCGCAGCCCTAAGCATGAGAAAACAGGTTATAATTTAAAAAGATATTTTGTTTGTAATACAACGTTTTGTATATTTAACTATAGAATTTATATTTTACCTCAGCAGATTGAAGCAATTATTTTAAATCCCGATATGACAAATATTAAGACATTATCAGATGAAAATGGTCTTTCTTTAACAAATCTTAAAAATAATAATATAAACATATAATTTAAAACATACAAAATAAAATTTGGATACTTAAATAAAATGACCTATGTTTTATATGAATTTTATGGAGGAAAAAATTGTACTAATTTTATACAATAAAAATTCTTAGACAAACCTAACAGTGTTTGATGGAACCATTTTTATTTTGATATTATTCAGCTGAAATAAAAGGATTCAAAATTGCTAGAATAAATATAAAACATTTACGCAATAAGATTCGATTGTAATTTAAATTTATATGAATATGTTAAGCTATTAGTTATATTTTTACTTAGTAATAATTAATTAAAATGTCTCAACAGTAACTTTTTACGATGTTTTGCATGTTTTCGGCAATCAGTAGTAAAAAAATTAAAAAAATAAATATCATGTTGAGGGTAATGAAATTGTTCGGAATTTAATGGCGAATCCGAATATAACATTCTTTTTGCTAACAAAAAAACAATAAACGAGCAAATGAGATAATCCCGACATGATGTCATGACAAAATCAAAATTCTCTGCTAAACCCTCTTTAGAAGATTATAATTTGTGCTTTTCACACCTTATTAGCAACGTCAATACAAGAAACTTTAAAATGTTGGTATGCTCTCCAATGGGCTGTGTGAGGGACCGTATCTCCATTGAGAACTTTGCGAAGAACATAGTGCAACTTCATATAAAGACAGGGGCAGCAGTGTGTGTAGTTGCAAAGCCAGAAAACTCACCCAGACAACTTTATAATGGACTCGACTTTCCTAAATTCGTAAATGAACTTCGTCATGAAATTCATGAGGCCGAGAGTATGGCGAGGGAGTCTGCACTGAAATCTTCCCAACAGCGCCCATGTGGAAGTGATGGAGTCAAGTCAGTTGTAGAGCACAGCCAAGCAGAGTCAACACAATCTCCTGAGTGTCCAGCAGTGTGTGAAACGGGGGGTTATAAAGTCAATAAGGGGAATAGTGCAGTGAATGTTAGCCGGCCTCAACAAGATAGCATTAGTGATAGTTTTGTAGTTCCATTTAGAAATGATAGTTGTGTAGGAAAAGCAAATGATAAATTTCTAGGTTTCTCTACACCTGATAGAACTAATTTAAAACATATCAATAGTTTTTTGGAGTCAACTCAACCTCCAGCGACAGACACATGAACAGTTGCTCTGATGGCACCTCTAAGTCTTTGGGAAACAAATCATAACAAAAAAAAAAATGGATAACATCCAGGGCATCATCCAAAACAATAAAATTGATGAAATTAATTTATACCTCAATAGTTTCAACAGAAAACCGGATGTAGTTTGCTTTTCGGAACACTGGGTCCCATCTAATTGTAAAATTCCACTATTTCAATTTGATGGATATCAAAACGCCGCATCTTACTGCAGGGAAAATCAGAAAAGAGGGGGAGTATCCATTCTTGTAAATGATCATTTTAAAATTAAACATAGGCCTGATTTTGAAGAATTAACGATTGAGTCAAGTTTTGAATGTTGTGGGGTCCAAATAGTTAAACCCATAGATCTTATTGTACTGTGTGTCTACAGACCAACTTTTATACCAAAACTGCTTTTGATGTGTTTTTTGAACGTCTCCATTTCCTTTTAAGCTATTGTGTAAATAAGACCCCTAAGGCTCATGTTTTACTTGCAGGAGATTTCAATATCAATGTTTTAAATTCTGACTTCTATACCGAAGAATTCTTATCAATTTTAAGTTCCTTTAATTTTTTTGCACATTTCAATGTTCCAACTCGAATTACTAATGTTTCTAGTTCCTGTCTTGACAATATTATCACTAATTTCTGTCCTAACTTGTGTAAAGCAATAGTTTTAGAAAATGGTTTATCTGACCACTTAACACAGTGTTTATGTTTAGATTATAATTTTTTCGAAAAAAGACAATTGGAACCAAAGATAAAAATCAGTCCATCCTTAAAAAGAAATTATAGTCAAAAAAATTTGGATAGTTTTGTTAACGTTTTGAAGTATGAACAATGGACTGAATTTTTTTAGCAAATATGAAGTAATTACTGATGTAAATGTACTTTATAAGTGTTTTCTTCAAACTTTTAAACTGCATTTTAATTCTTGTTTTCCTTTAGTAAATAAGAAATGTTATAGTAAAAATTGTGATAAAGGGTGGTTAACAACTGGAATTAGAGTCTCATGCAAAAGGAAAAGGGAATTACATGAAATTAGCAAAATGTCAAAAGATACAAGTTTTAAAGATTATGTAAAAGAATACAAGAAATTATTAAATAAATGTATAAAATCAGCTAATATATTGTACAACAGAAATCAGGTTAAAGAATCCTGTAACAAAACCAAAACAGCCTGGCATATTGTTAAAAAAGAGACTAATACAACTGATACCCCTTCTTGTTGCATTCAATGTCTGACAGGACGCAGCTAAATCAAATTAATGCATTTTTTTCTGACACATGTAAAAGCTTGAATGTTGGTTCAGATTCTTACAAAGCTCTTGGCTTCCTACACAGTAGAATCCCTCCCGAGTCCAAACTTATATCATTTAAGCCAGTGAACCTTCAAGAAGTGCAAGACATAATAAAAGACTTAAAGTCATCTAAAGCCTCTGGATGGGATGAAATTTCAACTTCATTAATGAAATTACGTTCAGAGTTTATTGCTCAACCCATTGTTCATTTGATAAACATTTCTTTGTATACTGGTGTTTTCCCTGACCTATTAAAACTATCAGACATGATACCAGTCTTTAAAAAAGGTGACCCAAAAGATATATCCAACTACAGACCTATTTCTTTATTGCCTAGTTTCTCAAAAATATTTGAGAAAGTCGTCTTTAATAGATTGTGTGATCATTTTGAAACATCCCAAATTTTGGATACATGTCAGTTTGGATTCCGGAAGGGACGGAGTACAACAGATGCAATCTTTAGCTTTATTTCCGAAGTCACAGGTGCTCTTGACAGATCACAGGCAGTAGCTGGTCTCTACTGTGATCTGTCAAAAGCATTTGACTGTGTAAACCATAGCCTGTTAATACAAAAACTAAACTTTTATGGTGTGTCAGGCATGGCTATAAAGTGGATAACCTCGTTTTTATCAACGCGGAAACAGTGTGTGGACCTACGGTTAATAAATCTGAAATCTGATTTCAAATTAGTCACAGAGGGTGTGCCACAAGGCTCAATACTAGGTCCACTACTGTTTTTGGTTTATATTAATGACTTACCTTTGATTTTAAAGTAAAAATCAGTAATGTTTGCTGATGACATTTCCATTATTTTCACTGATCATAGTAAAATTTTTATGCAACAAACAGCTGAACAAGATTTCCTTCAGCTAGAAAAATGGTTTGAAGCAAATGGTTTGGCGTTAAATAAAGATAAATCTCTTCTGATGGAATTCCAAAAAAACTACCAGAAATCAGACTCATCAACAAAATTAGATTTGAACCTTTCTCTAAATTCAGTAAGCTCAGTTAAATTCTTAGGCATCACAGTGGATCAAAAATTGACTTGGCAAAATCATATTGGTGAAGTTGTAAAAAAATTAAATAAAGCACATTTTATGTTCATTATTTTATCTAAATATGTTGACATATCCACTCTCATGATGGTTTATTACGGTTATGTCTATCACTTGTTTAATTATGGTGTGATCTTCTGGGGAAATTCAGATAGGAGAAAAAAAGTTTTTAAAATGCAGAAGAGAATTATCCGTATTATTTTTGGACTTAAAAGAAAAAAATCCTGTAAGAGTATTTTTAAAAATCACAAAATTCTTACTTTTCCCAGTATATACATATATAATTTAATTTTGTACATAAGACAAAATTTATCAAATTTTCCAAGTAACTCTGATTTTCACAACTATAACACAAGACAAAAGAATAGCCTTACATACCCTAGACATAACACCTCCACCATTGAACATTCTTCATATTACTCTGGTATAAAATTGTATAATAGCCTGCCTAGCACCATAAAGGGTTTGACAGATTTTAAAAGATTTAAAACCAGTTTATTCAAATTGTTGTCAGATAAATGCTGCTACAAGATTGGGGACTTTTTCAATTAGCTATTAGTATGTCAAATGAAATCAATAGTTAGTTGTAATGATTGAACAGTAAGTAGTTGTAGGGGAGAAAGTGTATATAGATTATAGCTCTTAATTAATTAGTGCTGTAAATTTGCCAAATGTATAGTTATGTTTATTCTTGACTTGACACAATTCATGTATAGAAATGTACTGTCTGAATAAAGGATTTGATTTGATTTGATTTGTCACCTTAACCCTGCCCCCTAGCAGGGTTAAATCGAAGTCCAAAACCATTGTTATTTACGCCCGAGATTATCCAGTTTGCGCTAGACCATGACTCGTGAACCCGACATTTGGCCCGGGGTTTTCTCTAATTGAACCCGTGAAGCCGACTTTTTGCGCTCGGGTTTATCCCTGTCATAATTGGGTGAAGTTTATCCGTCTGCGCCCGAGCGCGGGTAACCTCGTACTTGTGAAGCCGATTTCCAAGCCGCGGCACAAAATCCCGGCTATAACTGGATTTTGCGCTCGAACTAAGGATAACCCGTGACTCGTGAACCGCCTCTTAGTGTGGTATGTCCATCGGCACGATACATTAATACTATCTAGATCTTAAAATGCTCAACCTCAAGATGAAAACATATAGTCCTAAATATATTTGGTAAATAATTGAATATCTATTTTCAAAGACAAATAATTTATTTAAAAATGACATCATTTAAAAAAAAAAAACTTAAGGTAGCCTAGTAAATTATGTACAAGTAGATCAAGTATTAGATAAAATAATAAAAAAATAAACTAAAAACACTGGTTTAAACATTTAATTGATCTTAGAATTTAACTTTTAGGGCTTTTCTTGCAGCAAATGTACTGACAATCTCACTGAAGCATAGTTTTGAGGCTACCTGTACTCAATGGAAATAATCCCTATGTTTGTCAGCCTCTGTTGCCCTGTCAAACTCCGTAAATTTAAGTTTGCTAAAACTTTTTTTATTCGAAGCCACTGGAACCGGAATTGTCAAGAAGATTTGTAAGGCAGTCTTTATGTTTGTTTGGATACACATCCTCCAACAATAGTAGTGCACAACATACGCAGTTAGTCAAGGTCAGGCCAGTGAGCGTCGATGTGTTGTGTGTTTGTGGCATGTGTGGAGAGAAGGATGGGGAGCTGTGGGTGGGAGCCGAGAGAGGGAAGGAAGTGTTCTGACGCTGCGCCGTCCCAGTGACTCATTCTACAGTGTGCTCATCATCATACTCGCTCTGTACAAGTTCATCCCTGCTTTGATTACTTCCTCTAGACTTCTAATTGAGGACAACATTTTGGTTACTTCTTTCTTGTTTATTTTGCATGTCTTGTAATGATTGTGATTGTACTTCAACACATTTGTCATAATTTATACTTGTAACAGGAAATTTTAATATAAACATTTTAAAGGATGACGTAATCACAAGTAGGTTTAGGGAAATTGTTGAATGTAAAGGATTATGTTTGCAGTTTAATGAGCCAACTAGAATAACTGCCAATTCATTTACTTGTATCTATGTCTATAAAAGAGGAAGTATGTATGTATGTAACCAAATATATATATACCCTATGGACTCCAAAAACGCCGGACAGATTGTAATGAAACTTTCAGGTATTATTAAGCATTATTCAAGGATGGTTTGTGTGAAGTTTAGTGCAAATCCGTCAAAAGGGCTCCGCCCCAGAGGGTTTTAAGTGGGCCAATGTCAGACTTTTTGAACTAGGCTACAATGTTTACAATTTACAAATAAATATAACTAGCTGTTACCCGGCAACTGTTTTGTAGGTTTGAATAATCACAACATGCTGTATTAGTCATGATTTGAAGTAGTGTCACAATGTTTCCACAGAGTGCAGCACCAAAAACTATTTTACTTTTGAATAAGTCCAAATATATTAGGTTAGAAACACACATACGGCGACTGAGAGCGGAGCGGAGCGGGGCGGCGCGGTGCGATTTAAAGCGACAAAATCAAACCTATACAATCAAGTAGTAACGCATAACACACAAACCGCTGTTGCGAGCGTAGCGATCAACTTTTGGAAAATCTCGTTTGTTTTTCTAGCGTTTGGGAGCGGACTAGGCAGTGATATTGTGGATATTTTTAGTTCCACTTTTGCCAGCAGGCCGCTCTGTACGCCCATTCTACCGGAAACAGAACCTACCCAGAGCGTTTTGGAACCTTCTCGAACCTTTTTTTTTTTGAAAGAATGTATTCAAAGGTTGAGATAGACATGTATTGCATGAATCAGGAACTGGAAAAAAATTGTGATATTTACCATATACCTCCTCCCTTCCTACATTCACTCCATACAACCTCTCCGATTGGTTTGAAGCACACAAAATAAATGTTTTTAGCCACGTGTCTTGCTGTGCTGCAAATTGCGTGCAAACTTATTATGTGATAGCTTGGCAACAATCACATGAAACCAATAGATGGAGCACGCCTATGTAACTGACATTCAAGCAGCTGAAGCCAGGTCCGCCATCGTACTGTAGGATAGAAGCGCTGGATGCCAATGAAAACGGCACGAAAACTCAAATGTCCCGCTTCAAAATAACTTGACATTTAGCCTACTTAGACTAAAGGTAAATCATTGAAACTTCGTATGAAAGATGTCGATAAGTCTAGGACACTATTGGATCGAATTAAAACCTTAAGAGTTAATATGTTTTATTTTAAATCTTCAAATAAAGTCGGTGCTCTTAAATGAGTTTTAAAATATTACATGAAACAGTTCATCAGCTGCTATTTTTTTATTTTTTGGTCAGTTAAGTTAAAAAAACAGTGGATTTTGTAGCTAAAGAGTTGAATTTGTTTGGATAATTTCTTTTTTTTTTTAGCTGGTGTAGTTTGTTTGTAATTTAAATTGTACTATTGGGTTACCCGCCATGCCGCATTGCGTAATGTGGGCAGATTATGCCTACAACCTCACTTGTAATACAGTTTAGATACTCAAGTTTGAAGCTATACAGCAAAGTTACAAAACTAATTAGATAAAACACGGAGTACCTACATATAAATGTTCTTAGTTTTATTCTTTGTATTCAGCTAAAAATAAGTATTTTTAAGTAAGCTCTTTCACAAAAATTTATATGACAGTCTGAATATAAAGGAGAGTTGTATAAAGAGTTTCAGAAACTATCTTGTGACTTTGAAAATTCGTACATTGTAAACCAAACGCCAGAACTTTATCAAACTTTTATACGATATAGATACATATATTATAAAATAATTTGTAGCTTTTCAGAATTGCCCAAAAATTTTTTGTTGTCAATTATGTAAACTAACTTTTTCTAAGAAACAGTAAACGCTAGAAACAAATTAAAAGCGTATATTGAAGGTCATGGTGTTAGTAATAGAAATATTTATAATACAAAGGCGTATTGTCACGGATATCATTGATATAAACATAAACTAACATTTAATTAGTTGTGCCTGCTATTAGTAGGGCTCACCACAGCCGGCAGCCGCCATCTTGGTGAAGATTAGTGAAAAATACTGGCTTCACATCGCGGCCAACATGCTCCATCTATTGGTCTTATATGATCGTTGTACCTGTATCTTGAAAATGATCGAGCTCCCTGAGTTCGTGTCGCTCTCGCTAGGCGCTGTATGTGTGCGACGTCAGTCGCTCTCAGTCGCGCCGCTACAGCTCACTCTGAATCGCCCCGCCCGCTCCGCTCCCAATCGCCGTATGTGTGTTTCTACCCTTAAACCCCAATCGCAGCACACCTGTGCACTCAACAACGTTTAAATTCTCCAATGTTAGTTATGTAAGCATAAAAACCTTTATCAAAGTATTATAAACAATAAAAGGGTTGGCAACGCCTTAATATTTTTATCTTTTGTTCTATACCCACACAATCTAACATAAATTATTAAGTGAATAATAATCTTGTGTGCTATCTCAGGTATTCAAATGCCTCTCAATTTGTCATTAACCTACCACATTACTGTCATTAAAAGAAGGAACTCCAGTAATACTAATGTGAAACTTTAATCCACCGAAGCTGTGCAACGTTACCAGACTGACGATTAAAAAAATGACACCAAAATTGATTGAAGCAAAAATTATCAGTGGTAAGTTTAAAGGAGAAATAGTCTTAATCCCAAGAATACTGATGATTTAATCCGAATTACCCTCTGAATTTAAGCAACTACAATTTCCTTTGTGTCTTCTTGCTTTCACAATCACCATTATAAGGCACTAGGGCAATCCCTGTCTATCGTCGGTTTAAATTTAGAAAATGCATGCTTTTCACACAGACAGCTGTATTTTGCGTGCTCACGTGGTGGTAGGTACGCCTAAAAACTTGTATATATTTTTACACCTAATGAAAAAACAAAAAGTATTGTTTATCCACTAGCAATTAAGTAAAGTGTTCTATTTTGATATTTGGTATACACTTTTATTATTCATTGTAAAGATCAAATTACCTTTTAAAATATTACTTGTTAAGCGCATCCAGTGTTGGGGAAGCTACTTTTAAAATGTAGCTCGCTACAACTACTGCTACATTTCCAAAAAAGTAGCTTAGCTACAGCTACAGCTACAGTTCCGAAAAAGTAGCTAGCTACAACTACAGCTACAATGAAATGTAGCTGCAGCTACAATTTTAGCTACTTTTCCAAAGACGTTACTTTTTATTCCACGCACATTAGGTAAATGTAAAATTAATTGCAACTACATTTTTATTGAACAAACATTTAAAAAATGCCAGTACTGTATCTAACATTACTTGGAAAAACAAATTATTCCTTGATTGTATTTAATTTGTTGGCATTATAAACCTAACATTACAACAACAGAACAGTTGGGTGTCCCATCATATTTAGTACTTATTTTTAAATAGGCCTATTGCATTATTTTTAAGCATCTTATATCATATGTAAATTGCATTATAAGTTCAAAGGACATACAACCAAACTATACTTTAAAAGCTCATTATATTTCTTTAATATAGATTCATTTGTAGATGTCTTATATCAACAATTAAGACCAATAAAACTGTAAAACGATTATTTAAAAATACTTTTTTGTGTTACAGAGCCTAGCCTACTGAAATTGGAGTTTATTGCCTTTCTTTACTTTTAGTATTAAAACGACATTGCTATAACTTTTAACCATAGTGATAAGTTACTTGTTTTATGAATAACACTTTTCAAAGTCAAGAAATCGTCCTTTATTGTCATTATGCATAGGGCAAATTGTGCTTCAACCTAGTTGGTACAGAAAACAGTATTCAGCAACTTATCCTGAAATCGGCTTTTAATTTAAACTTAAACATGTTAAAATTTGTAAAGTAAAAATAACATGTAGGCCTACTTGGCTATGTAACAAGTTGGCTAACTTATAGTAGGCTTGTTCTTGCAAGGACTAAACAGATATATTCCTAATAATTGAACTTGGAACTTGGTATTCGTCTTAAACCATAGCCTCAGTCCTATACAAGAGCTGTTAGCAGGAGCAAACTATGCTATGTTTTCAATGTAAGTTTCATGTTATATGGAGAATTTTTCATTACAATTATCATGTAAGTCTAGGCATATCTTATCTCATCAGGTAATTTCATCTTTGTTAATTTAGTAAACCTTTGAAAAATCTTCGTAATCTAACCAAAGAAGGGCTTGTGATGATAAACCACAATCAACAGCTGAAGCAAAGGTTGAAAGACCAGGTTTCTCATTATTTAAAGTTGTGTTGGTTTCCATTAAACTCCAAGTTGAAACATTATCAATATAATAAAGAAACTAAATTGATTACTAATTTCCCTGTCAATCACTTGCAAGAAGTCAATAGCTTCTCTTGTCACCGGCCGTTTAAACGTCGTCTGCATCTAGCGATTTTATTTTACCTGACGGTAATCATAGAGTAGTAAATTAAGGAAATGAGATCCAAAAATGTGGATAACACTCATTTAATGGCCTCTATGTCCACACAACGTTGTAATAGGGAATGAAACGGCTGTAACCAGCTGTATCACGCCAAGAAAGTAGGCCTAAGTTTTTGGAAAATCTCAGTTTGTTTGAAAGAGGTTGTTTCACGTAAAGTTGAGGTTATGATAAAAATCACTATCTCAAACAAATGTTAATGTAGCGAGAAAAATAGCTAAAATTCCGCTACAACTACATTAAAAATGTAGCTAGCTACAGCTAAAGCTATAAAATCTTAAAAGTAGCGTAGCTACAGCTAACGCTACAAAAAAAGTAGCGCGCTACTGTAGCGTCGCTACTTGTAGCGCGCTACTTCCCAACACTGAGCGCATCAACAGTCGCCGGGTAACTGCTAGTATGCTGATATTTAAACTCTGACAATGCACCTATTTTGTATGTACCAAAACATGTAAAGAATGTTGTGTACAAATGAAATATGTCTATGTCTATATCTTTGTATCCTTTCTGTATTCTTCCCTTTCTTCGTCACAGTGTAAACACTGGCTGGGTAGCTGAGTGGTTATAGTGCTCGCCTAGAAATCAAAAGGTCGCCGGTTCGATCCTGAGAAAAGTCAGTAGCTTTTTGATGGTTTGAAACTGGACCCAGCTGATCTTAGTCAGTAACAAAGCTACACAGGTCACACCATTCTACATTCATCCTTCACTCATATTTGGATTAAAATACACACATAGGTGGCGTCCTCATCTCAATAATTGATAATTGATCAATAATTGATAATTGATAAGGTCGCCTTTCTGAGTTTGCACAGTTTTTAGCCTAGCTTTTAATTGAACAATTTTGTTATTTAATTGTTCTTCTATAAGATAACATTTTAGTATCACTTCTCTAATTCCGCATCTGTTTGCATAATTTTATCCTCAAGATCTAAATATTTAATATTTTTATGTTGTGTAACTCTTGATTTAAATCTTAATTTTAATTTAGAAGAGCTGTCCCAATTTCAGCAGCGATGGACAAAGAAACTTCTAAGTCAGTGTTTTCAACCTCTCTGAGATCATTTATATTTTCTTCAGTGGACTGTTGCTGACAAGCTGGACATTATTCCAGTTTTCTAGCTCTTCTTTGTTGAGGTCTTTGACTACCGAATATGTCAAGTTAATATTTTTAAAGTGCACCCAACTTTTACCGAACCATGCCACCATGACCCATGACCACCATGAGGAACATACCTTCTACATTAAAAAAAAATTTTTGTTATAACTATTATTGCTGTTTTGGAAAACAATGGGCAGAAATAGTCTAAGAAATACATACTTTAGGGAAATATATGGCTTTTACCCTTAAAAACTCCTTTAAAAGTCATAATTACTATTTTTATACATTTTAACCTTCAAAAATTATAGTTATAGGTTATAGTTATAGTTATAGGTTCCCTTTTACAACTAGGGGCTTAAAAACAGTGATGCTTCTGCAAGTGTATGTTATAGGTGTGTATGACATC
The DNA here is from genome assembly GCF_028750875.1 of Macrosteles quadrilineatus. Classification (NCBI taxonomy): domain Eukaryota; kingdom Metazoa; phylum Arthropoda; class Insecta; order Hemiptera; family Cicadellidae; genus Macrosteles; species Macrosteles quadrilineatus. Next base: position 82,432,713 of record NW_026542594.1, on the reverse strand, counting down.
ACAGAGTTTGTACACAACCACCCTGGTGGAGACAAAATCCTGATGGCAGCCGGAGGGTCTGTTGAGCCTTTCTGGCTCATGTATGCTGTCCACAACAACCCACAAATACTAGACATTCTGGAACAGCACAGGATTGGTAAGGTCAACACTAGATTAGTGATAGTAGAGATATCTTAGTAGGCTGCCCTGGGATGCAATACGGTCTGGCAAATCAGATCATCTCTTAGCCTGCACTAGAACTGACAAGTTTCTCATCCTACTGTACAATTTGAACCTAATCTATGATGCTGTAAAAAGGGGTAATGCAAACAAAAAGAGAACTGATGGTTATAGCATTGAATGTGCGTATAGTGTGTTGTATTAATAGTCAAAGGTATTACTAACCTATTTAGTTGATTTTTAGGTAATATATCTGTGGAGGATGCCAAGGTAGCAACAAGCAACATGGAGGATCCGTACAGCAATGAGCCCCGTCGTCACCCGGCTCTCAAACCAAGCTCCAACAAACCCTTCAACGCTGAGCCACCACCTGCCTTACTTACTGACAGCTTCATCACTCCCACGTAAGTTCTATAAACCAACAACCTTCTTAAATGGAAAGCGATCAGTAATAAATCAGTTTAAAAAGAAAAACCTTTGCCATCATTAAAGTGCTGGAAAAAAATTGTTGTTGCTTTATAGAGTTTTAAATGTAAAAAATTATTAATGAAATGATTTTTACTCTTATAAACACTAATGATTACATTATCTTTGAGTTGACTATTTTAAGTAATCGGATATTATGACTGTTATTCGTTTTGAAATAATGCATTAGTATTTTGCAATTGCTAAATTTAAAGCAACAGATGCACTAGTAAATTAGAAAATCTTCAAACAGTTTTTAATCAGCTGTTTTAAACAAACAGTCAAAACAATGTTAATGCAAGTATCTAGGCTATTGTAAAAGAGTGATTTTTACCATCAACTCTAAAATAAATTATTGTTTTGTGGATTTCCAGGTTAAAATATCCATTATAATAAATTAAAAATTCTACTGAAACCTACCTAACAAAAGCCAAAATTAGTCTCAAAATGGTCCCTTTATATTCCTTTTACAATCAAAATAAACTATACCAATCCATAGCTCGGTTCCCCGGTTTTTGAAATTAGTTGATTACTAACTGAAATACTTATGGTCAGTGAGTCAAAATATCACATGATGAACATTGTCGTGAATCAATAGTCTAAATTAATACATTTAGGGTATAAAAATGCTGTCACAGCGCTGTAAAACTGCACAGTGCAGGTTTCTTGCTCTCACCCGCAACCATGGATTTCCGCTCGGACAGGCGAGCTCAACCAGCGATCCAGTAGTATAGTTGTATATCGATGAAAACGAAAACCACCTGTAAGCCACTTTTTTTTAAGTATAAACACCTTTTCTCCCTATATTTCCTTCAACTGATAACCAATTTCAATAGGAGTTGACCCCAATCCCTTAAAAATATAATCACAAAACCTGATTCATAATTGGCAGTAGTGCCAATTTCTCCTCACATAATTTTGGGTAACAGGATGACTAATGGTTGCAGAAGGGTTGAAATTAGTTGATTAGTGTTTAGATAAAAATTACTTGTTAACCTGACAACTGTAATCCAAATATTTCTAATCACTTTAATAATAATACTATATTTAATTTACACTAGCATATTGAATTCTAAAAATTTTGGGTTCCTAGGGATTTGTTTTACGTTCGAAATCACCTTCCAGTACCGGATGTGGATGAAAAATCATATATGTTAGAAATATCAGGAGTTGGAGTAAAAAATGTTTCACTAACACTACATGACATCAAGAAATTCCCAAAATATACTGTCACAGCTGCCATTCAGTGTGCTGGAAACAGACGCAGTGAGATGTCCAAGGTACAATCAACTATACTACCATACTAACTGCTTAAACTTACAGACTTTGCTAGGTTGGTGTCAGGTTTCAAACAACATAATCTTTTAAAAGACCAATATAAATAAATATATGAATACACCTCTTTCATTGAAAAGATAAATGAAGGAAGTAATAACAAAGTTGCTTGGTTTAATCATGAAAAAATAATTTGATTATGATTGTTTGAAATTGGACCCCTGCTTGATTTGATCATTAGGTTTTTAATGAATGGTCCTGTATAAAAAAACAAACTAATCTTAGTAACAAAATGGTCACATTTAATCATTGCCCGGTTTGACTTTGGATTGTCATACTGTGTAGAAACTTTGAATAATAAAAAATAAAGTTAGAACTAACCACGATTATTTAGCATTGATTGTGTACATATCAAATGATTAAACTATAGGGACCATGGATATATACAAACTTTTGTCGTGATTTTAATTTCAACATCAAAATACAATATTGCACAATCGTGATATTTTAGGTCATTGACATTTATTATGCATCCGGTATTGCTGTTTCAGAAGAGAAGCACGTTGATAAATTATTTAAATTGATATTCCCGTAGTTAAAAATAATTATTTTATAAACCTATAAAACAAAATCATAAAATCTTACATAAAGATAACAATAACGGAAATTGTAAAAAGGGTATAAAGATAACAACTTCGTTATTCTTTCTCTTTGTTCTTCTATTTCTTTGGTTTCCCTTCATCACTCATTCAACAAGTTGCCATGGTTACTAATCACCCATGTTGTTATCAGCTTTTGTGACATAGCGCACAGCAGGGGGGTAAAACTTGACGATAATCGGTTAATTTTTACCTATTATTTAATTACCAATGAATGTACTACTTTATTGGTATTTGGTACTGTATTAATAATCGGTCAAAATGGCCAATTTTTGTCAAATTTTACACCAAATTTATTGAAATTTCAAGGTGAATATTAATAAAACATTTATTACCAAATATATGTATTCATTTAAAAGATTGATTTGTGGTATTGGGTTCCCCACTGAGTGCAGCCGAGCGGCACTAATGAGGGTCGGACCTTCTTGGGGGTGAACAATAGACGGCTTATCAGACCCTCCCCTCCCCCTTGGTCTGGAGAAAGCTTGTAAACAAACTATTGCACAAGTGTGACTTGACATTGGGCTGCTTCAACTATAATTTTGTCAAATGAACTGTGATGTTTCAAAATCAAAAACAATAATTTGGGACCATACTGCTTAACAATAATGGACTGCAATTATTGTTGAACATACAATCCATTTTTAACAAACTAAGATTATACGATTCAAATACAATTATAAAAATTATCTTGGTACCTATTTTACTTGGGGTAATGAAGTTATGTAGGCTAGTGTAATTCTCGGTTCATCAAGGTTTTACTGAATTATGTTTGGCAGTGAATAAGTGTAGAATGCAATTTATAAATTCAGGGATACACACCTTTTACACAGTTATAAAGTCTAATTTAATTGCCCAACATCAAATCGTGAGCTAGAGCCCATCTTAGTGCATTAGTGATGTTTTCTAAACTTGACAAACCCGCAAAATGCCACTTAAGGCCAATAATCCGTTCCAAAAACGTAAGGAAATACAATGTGAAAATAAACTTGAGATCGAACTCCTTGGCTTGTGAGAACCAGGAAACAAGATAAAACATAACTTCAAGTAAACAAGCCCAAACGTTTGACATCAGTCCTGCTGAGCTAAGGTGTTGTGTGAAGATTTCGGCTGCTAGTGTACTTAATTCAAGCAACCAACTTTTGAAAATAAATGTTGTGAATTGTGATTTTCAAGAGAGAGAAAACTGTGGAATTGGCTAATTTGAAATTCTATAGTTCAAAATTGTCATTTAAGTTTATTTACACAGCTTTACATTGTTTTATAGGTTAAAAATACATATGCAGCTTATTATTAACCGCGCCAAACTATCCGAATCCGAAAATATCCGAATCCGAACCTCCCAATATCCGATCCGATCCGAACCGAGCCTCAACTATCCGATCCGAATCCGATCCGAAATGAAATTTCACTATCCGCACACCTCTAAAATACAATTTTTGCTTTAAACATGCCGACTTTCTATGCTTTAAACGTTAAAGACACCATGTTTTGTAGTATTCAAACCACTTAAGCGTACATAAGCAGACTTAAAGCTCAATAGTGTATTATACGGTTGGAAATCTTATAAATTAACAGTTTTTATCACATTTGGCAACCTTCTAATATACAGAGTGTATAAAAAATTCAGTGGACCAACAAGTTTTAAATGTTTATCATACACCCTAATTTTTATTGTTGTATCTATTTGAGTGTTTACTATTGATCCTCCATCGTTGTCTATAATTCTCAATCAAAAGTTTAAAATAGAACATGAAAACTACATTAATTAGCCTACTCATATTTTCTGGACGTCCACAATTTCCTGGTAAAAATTTGGTCTTACAGAATTATATATAAGGATCTTTTTTTCTTATGTTAAAATTGATGTTCTTCTGTATAATGTCATGTTTAGCAATACTAAATAACGTTCTATTACGAATAATTATATAATCTTAATATTACAGTAACTCTTTTAATGATTCTTATTGCATTATGTTATATCTATTGTACCTATTGTATTGTATCTATTGTTGTCTGCCTTTTTGACTACTTTTGACTAGATGATATTGTTAGTATTCTTGGGACTAATTCTACTTCAAACTTATCACTTATGATTGTTCCTTTGATGTTTTTTATAGTCAGTCTGGTTCCGTTTTAGCATTATTCTAATTGCATATTCTTGTTTTTTTAATATACTGTCAAGATTAATTTTTGAAGTTGCTCCAAATAAACAAATCCCAAAAGCAATATGGGAATGTATGTATGCAAAATAGATTTTACGCATTGTTTCAATATTACAATAAAAGGACATTTTCCTCAAAGCAAATATTCCAGAACTAATTTTTGGTAAAATTTTGTCCACATGGTTATTCCAATCTAAATGCTAATCAATAGTTAAGCCAAGAAACTGAGCATTTGGTTTTGTTATAATTTGCTGAGAATTCAAATCTATCACTGGTTTTCTCTTATTTCTGTTTTGTTTTGTTTTAAAATTAATACAATTAGTTATTCCTACATTCAAAAATAAATTATTTTTTATGATCCTTGAGAAATTTATTGATGTTTTCTAATTCTAGTTTACAATTTACTTCAGTTTCTTCCAAAGTCTCTAATGATAATTTCAAGTTTGAATCATCGGCATATAAAATTGATTTTGAATCAGGTTGGAATAATAAGGCATTTTCCATGTTTTTTATATAACATAAAAATAACAGAGGACCTAATATTGAGCCTTGTGGGACGCCAAATTTAACAGGGTGAGTTTCTGAAGATATACTAATAAGTTTATTTGAGTTTGATAGAAACGTTACTTCGACATACTTACTGCGGTCACAAAGATATGACCAAATCCAATAAATTGTATTTTTCTAAATAATTACTTAACTGGATTGAAGCTATACTATACTAGAGGATAAGCCTATAAATTTACAGTTCTTCCAAAAGACCACTATAACAGATTCTGAACTGGTCAAAATTCGCTCCTCTATGGCATATTTTCTTTATAATGATCCAACCTTCAATGATGACACTTTTTATTCTGTAATGATAAAAAAATTGGCAAAACTGTTTTCTACCCTTCTGTTGACAATAAGGCTACATCTACTCAATCCAATGAAATACCAGTGAAAGTAAATTTGATTACTCATCCTGACTCTTCTTGGAAAATGTCAAAACATCAGTGTAATGTTGAACCAGTTATTCCAACACAAAACAGATTCAGTATCTTTCAAGAAAATTCCACGCACCAGGACTCCCTTGTTATGAGTAACAAATGTGAGGATGCTGAAAATAACTACAAGCGCTCAAGTTGCGACAAAAGGACTAACTCAAGACCTACAAGTAAAAAGAAACAAATAAACTATGAATCAACAAATGTTTCTAAGCAAAGAATCAAAATAACTGTCTGTTCAGATAGTCAAGGTAGCGGTATTGCTAGCAAGGTTGAATCTTTTAGTCGGGGTAATATCTGTGCCTTTGGTTATGTCAGAGCGAATGCAACTTTGTTGCAAGTTGTTGACTCCACCACAATTGAGGAACAAACGCCAGTCGTAATCATCGGGGGAACTAATGACAGCCTTGATTTTAGCTTAAATAATATTTACTCGAAACTAGAATCAAAATTAAAACATTTAAGCAAATTACGACCAACATTCATCACTACAATTCCTACCAGGTATGATAAACCATCTTATGACAAAACCACCTCAGATTTAATTCATGCTAATTGTTATATAAGGGAACTGGTGTCAAGAATTGAAAACACATATTTAATAGACCTGAGTGAGCTAAAGCGTTTTCACTACACCAGACATGGCCTCCACCTGAGTAACAGTGGTAGAAAAAAGGTAGCCCGCATGATTATTAGTTCTGTGACAAAATGGACCCTCAACGCTCTGCCATCGACTTCAAATACTGATTATACACCTGTTCCGGATATCAAAGAAACGCCTCTTTCCATTTTTGCAGAAGACCAGCTAAATCAATACAATATTACTGATAAAATGTCTATAATTGATGCCAATATGAAAGATGTCATTAATATTTACAAAACTAATGATAAAGTTGCTTTCGGACACTGCATTTCTGCCGATTTCACCTGCAATAAACAAATGAGGCAGTCAGCTTTAAGGACATTTTTGGAAAACCGACAAGTTCTGATTATTGCAATAAATATTTAACATGCCAAGAACAACAAAATGAAGCAGTAATTTACAGTCTAGTAACTAAGCCCCGATACTACAATAAACCCTATCCTGAAGTTTATAATTTGGCTTTTCAAAATCTAACTGATAGTTTAAAAAAAAGAGATTTCCACACTTTCATTTGCTCTCCACTCGGCTGTGTTAGGGACCGTATACTTCCACGTCACTTTGCGGCAGAAATAACTAAGTTTCAGCGCAGTACTGGTGCCTTTGTTAAAATTGTAACTCATAATCAAACATCGAAAAATAATCTTAGAAATGGTTTATCATTCCCTGAATTTCGGACACAAATAGTAGATGCCATAAAATTGGAAGCAACTAGGACTCCACCTACCCAGCAAAGCAACTCAGAAAATTCATCTTTATTTCCACAAGTTCGAGCCTTTCCTCAACCTGATGGCAACAATGGTGATCCTGCAACTTCCAACAGCAGCCGTGACATGCAGCCTGCTCCAAAGTCTCCCAGATCTCCAAAAGTGTGTGGCAAGGGGGGTAATAAAGTCAATTCGGGGAATAGTGCAGTGTCAAGTGAAATGTACGAAGAAAATGAAGCTCAAGGGCCAGAAAAACCTTTTTTAGCTTTAAGTCAGGAAAATGTAATAATAAAATAGGTAAAGTGAATAATTTTAGTATTTTACATCAAAACATTAGAGGAATCCAGTCTTCACTTGATTCATTGGAGATCACTCTAGATGAGTTGAACCCTAGTATTGTTGTATTGTCGGAGCACAAAATGGTGAGTCCATCGTTGGAGAGACTCAATATTGATGGGTACAATGTTAGTGCTTGTTTTGGCCGTAAAAAAAGTAGGGGGGGTGGGGTCATTGTTTTAACAAAGCCGTACCTTTGCAAAGAACTGCAAAGAAATATTAATACCCGAAATTCAAAATCTTATTTCAGAAACAATTTTTGAAATTTGTTTAGTAGAAATTCAAAAAGTTTTGTTTAAAAAAAAGTTACTTATAATTGGCTGTTATAGAAATCCCATAAAACAAAACGAATCAGAATTTATTGAAAGATTAAATACCATGCTTGAAATTCTAAGTTCAAAATTTAAACATATAATTTTTGTTGGTGATATAAACGGGAGCGCGGCAGTGGTCCGAAAGTCAGTACTCCGAAAGGCACTGGTCCGAAAGAAATTACATGGTCAGGCACTGCTTCGAATGGCATAAGTTCGAAAGGCACTGGTTCGAAAGTCACAACTCCGAAAGTCACTAGTCAGAAACTTGTTGTGCATCCAGGCACTGGTCCGAAACAATATGTGCGTCCAGGCACTGCTCCGAAAGTTATAACACCGAAAGTCACTAGTCAGAAAAGAATGCAAGGGTCAGGCACTGGTCCGAAAGAATGTGCGTGGTCAGGCACTGCTTCGAAACGTGGTTCCCCCTCGCAGCGAATGGGCGGAGCTATACAGGTGTGGAGTGGGAGCAGCCTCCCGTCCCCCCTACCTCTTGACATGCCACTACTTTTTGGCGCGGTGACGACAGTGTCGGTTAGTCACTTCTCACTTCACTCAATCACTCTACGTTACCACCAGGACCAGGACCAGGGGCAGTTGACATCGGGGATACTCAGCAGGATATATTTTCCTCAACAATGTTGCTATGTTTTTAGTGAAGGAAATTATTCCATAAAAAAAATTTTGTAACCCTGATAAAATTGTACTTAAGGGTGCGCTCTACATCAGCTCGTATTTCTCAATACGTAGTTGCTTAACGCCGATGTTCCTATAGCTACCATTGCATTGTACAGCGCCATAAAGAGCGCTTGCAATCCTTTCGAATCTGGGTCATAACTTCGTCCTTAAAATTTTTAATAAACTAACTGCAGATTCTTGTTTTTCTCTAGAAATTATTTGTATGTGTTAAAACTTATCATAGAAAAACGCGTAGCCTACAGAATTTTAACATTTTTACCAATCGTTGAGCCCAAAATTAGCTGATTACCTACAATAACATTGACGAAATATATGACACCAAGATCTTTTAAATCGGTTCACAATTGGGGCTACAAACAGTTAGAACTAAGCCCCTTGCATTTGCACGCGCCAGACAGGTAGAGCGCAGCCTTTAGGTTATTGTAATGAGTTGCTATTAAAGGAACCTTTATAGAACTTAAGTTATATAGCCAATATTATACTAACATAAACATAATTAAATTCCCGTAGATAAAAACCAATTTTAAAGTTGCTATGTGGATTATTCCAAATCACAGAAAATGTGTGTAACCTTTGTAATCACTAGATAAAATTGTACTTAATGTTATTGTAATGCAAATTTGTTATGCAACATCTATAGAACTTAAGATATCTTGCCAAATAAATATCATTAAATGCCCATGCATAAAAATCCAATCATAAATTTGCTATAGTAAGTGATTATATATCTCTTAAATTTATATTGTTGTAAAGAAATCTTATGTTATCTTACTAATAATATAAATGTGAAAGTTTGTGTGTTTGTTTGTTTGTTTTTTTATTTGTTTGTTTGTTTGTTTGTTTGTTTGTTTGTTTGAAGTTCAATCACGCATTAACTACTGGATTGATTGGGCTGAAATTTGGCATGATAATAGCTCACATTCCCGATTAACATATAGGCATATTCTTATCCAAAAAATCCTTTCGGACTCCGCCCCAGTGGCTCTGTAGTTCCCCATGTTAACCTTATGAGTATTCATATTTAAAGGGAATTAAAGATTTTAGTCAGCTGTTTCAACTAAAAAAAGTTGGTTCTTTGATACGCAAAAGCATTAAAATTAAAGCATTATTATTTTTATTTTTTGAAAACAGCTAATTTTTACCAAGTAGCAACAAAAACCCGTGAACGAAAACCTTGAGTATAAATGCAATAAGCATTTTATATTTATATGCCGACCCCGTACGAAGGACGGGTACTCTGCAAGTATGTAATATATTTGCAATTAGTAGCTTACTAATGCATTTTATTTTGCTGAATACACGACCTATGATTTATTATTACAATCTAAACAGAAAAAGGTGACACAACTGGATGTTTCTGAAAGTTTCCTAAATTTTGTATTCTTGATCTTTTTATTGACGTCAGTGTCTTTAGTTCCAAGTGTTTGCCCCGTAGAACCATCACAAAAATAATATATTAACACACTAGCTGAGTACCCGTCCTTCGTACGGGGTTGGTATACAATTCTTATTGTAGTTAAATACTCGTGCTTTGCATTTGCAATGAGAGAGGACACGTTTTGAGAAAATTTTGTTTACTATAATCTACGGTATACTACACCGTATATAGAACATCTACCATAGCCATGATGTTCTACCACTTCATATAAACAATAGAAAGAAGTAAAGTTCTCACACTCAGGTTTTTGTTGCTGCTTGGTTCAAATTAGCTGTTGTCATAAATGTATAAAGAACTAATGGTGCTGCACCCTGTATGTAAACCGTATAACCTTTTAATGCTATTGAATATCATAGAAACAAATTATGTGGTTGAAACAGCTGGCAAAACTATTTAATTCCTTTTAAATATGAATACTCATAAGGTTAACATGGGAAACTCTAGAGCCGCAGGGGCGGAGCCCGAAAGGATTTTTGAGGTAAGAAAATGTCTATATGTTAATCGGGAATGTAAGCTATCATCAAACCAAATTTCAACACAATCCGTCCAGTGGTTTATGCGTGATTGAACTTCAAACAAACAAACACACAAACTTTCACATTTATAATATTAGTATGATAACAACCTGTTTAATCTCCAAATAAAAATCCCACAACATAAAATCGGTAGAAGGTTTACTAATCGAAAAAATAGTTCTGTTCTAAAATAAAATCATTATAAATTATTATAAAATCAAACTGTCATATAACTCAACCAAACTTGCTGATAAAGGAAAAATCTAATGAAGGTTTACTAATAGAAAAATTATTCTTTTAATAAAATAAAATTATAAATGCCTTAAATTCCAACAAAGATGTACAGTTAAGAAGTATTATAAGCTAAATCTTTGATAAAAAGTTATTGACTACAGCGTGATTTGAACCGGCAACCATAAGATTACCAGCCAGATACTCTATCCACTACACCACCGAGGCTCATATCCATGCTTCGTATCGTTGCGGTAACCGTGTTTCCCCAAGAAAGAGACTGATGTCACACCCATACAGCACACTTTCTCCTCAGGACATCCCACGGATATTACGACCGGATATGCAAGATATCCCATAGTAGTCCTATGGTCAACTTGGGATATCCCAGGATATCCGCAGGAATGACAAATGACAAATGACAAATTTTATTGCCTTTAAAACATGTTACATGCATGGCATCGTCCGGGAAGAATACAGTATAATAATAATTAACATTAGGCCTAGTATACATCCAAGATTTCTATTTAACATTCTATTGACTAGACCTATAAGTTGAAATATAGATTGGGTTGAGACAAATATTCTACAAACTCATTCACATCATATATACAAATATCTAACAATAAACTTTTTAAACATGTTTTAAATTTCTTATCATCTAACAACTTAATATTTTGAGGAAGAGAGTTAAAGATTCTTTTACCTGTTTCAAAAGGTGAATTAATAGTAGCTTGATAATTGCACTGATTGACTCTCAAAAAACTATTTTGTCTAGTACAATGACTATGAACTAAACTATTGGTAGGAAACTCATTTATGTTAGACTTAATATATTGCAATAAATTTAACACATACAATGCAGGTACAGTTAACACTCTTAGTTTTCTAAAAAGTGGCTTACAGTGGGTTCTTCTCCTTACTTTACACATTACTCTCAAAGCTCTTTTTTGTAACACTAACAATTTCTTAATATTATTATCACAGCCCCAAATCACAATACCATACATCAAGTGACTTTGAATTAGAGAGAAATAAACTGCTAACAAAATATCTAAGCTTACTATATTACTAAGTCTTCTGATCACAAAAGTGCTTCTAGAAACCTTTTTACATACATTTGAGATGTGGGTGTTCCATTTAATATTTGGTTGTAAAGACAAACCTAAAAACTTAACGTCTTCACTAAAATCATAATTATTGTGATCAAATTTGATTACTTGTGTTTTTTCTTTGTTAAGACATAAGCAATTAGCTGCTGCCCAGTCTTCTATTATTAAGTTAAAGTGACACAACAATTGATTGGCTAAACTATGACTAGAACAATTAATCTGAATAGCTACGTCATCTGCATACATATAAGGTGACACACAAGCATTGCTAAGTGATGCTGATAAATCATTAACATAAATAATAAACATAGTTGGGCCAAGAATTGAACCCTGTGGTACTCCTATCTTGACATTTAAATATTCTGAAAAACAGCCTTTAAAGCACACACTTTGAAACCTATCTGACAAGTAAGATTGAATAAGACTTGTTGATTTAACATTAAAACCATAATATATAAGTTTATCCATTAGTACCTTGTGATCTATTGTATCAAATGCTTTTGACATATCATAAAAACTACCAAAAACATGTTTTTTACTATCTAAGCTAAATATACATTCTTTCATAAAGTTTAACATGGCCATACCAGTTCCTCGGTTAGGTCTAAACCCATACTGACTACAAGAAAACAATAAATTTTCTTCAAAATATTTAATAATCTGTCTATTCATTAACATCTCAAGAACTTTAGATACTACAGGAACAATCGACACTGGACGATAACTAGCATATTCATTTTTTCCTCCTTTCTTAAACAATGGAATCACTTTAGCTAACTTCAGACACTGAGGAACAACAGAACAATCAATACACAAATTAAACAAATATGACAAAACTTCAGCAATAAAAGGGGAAGCTAATTTTAAAATCTCTGAATTGAGGTTGTATACATCTAGGCTCTTGCTATTACTTAATGAAATAATTGCGCTATGAACATCTTCAACTGTAACATTTTTAAAAGAAAATTCTGACCTTTTTACATTAGACATTTTATTTAAATAATATGAAACATTGTGTTTACTATCAGGTACCTCTTGAGCAATTAATTGAACACTACTTACAAAAAATTCATTAAAACCTTTACAAGACAAAGAAGAATCTCCACTGCTTTTCAAAAGACCATCATTCTTATTTAAACTCACTTTTACCACTGACCAGATTTCTTGAGGTTTATTTTTAGCTTTTAATACCCTTCTATTGTTGTAGTCTAACTTAGCTTGCTGAACCTCTTTCCTATAACATACTTTAAGGTTTCTGTAAGATTCTTTCAAATATTCAAACCCAGTTTCCTTAAATAAACAGTATATAAACAAGCAACGCTCTTTGATTAGCCTAAGCTTCTCAGAATACCATTTTGGTTTTCTAGGCCTACTTTTTGACATGTTACAGTACTTCATGGGAAACGCTATATCTACAATTTCCAAGAAAATGGCAAAAAAACACTCAAACTTCTCCTCCAATGAAAACATTGAATATAACACTAACCAATTAACTTTACTAAGCAGAAGGCCAAAATAAATACTACTAAAATCATCATCAGATCTTGAAATTCTTAGAGTTGAGTTAGAGTTATCATTAGGTTTATTAAAACAAGTGGTAGATTCAAGCTTAACTTTACAACTAATACTGTGATGGTCAGAGACCAGCATGGGTACAACAGAAACAGAAATAATCCTTGAGGCATGCAAAGAAACTGCTATATTATCAATACATGTACCATGACCTTCACTGGTTAGGTTAGGCCTAGTAACTTCAAATATAGTATTGCTTAAATTAAATCCTGCCAATAGGTTTTCTAAAACATGCTTTCTAACATTATCAACCAAGATATCAACATTGAAATCACCACCCACAACAAGAGCTGCATTTGTTTTGTTTTTGCAATGGACCATATTTAAAACATCATTTAAGCATTCAATAAACAAATTGAAGTTATCATAATCAGGAACCCTATAAACTTCCAAAAAAATTAAATTTATTTCTTTAATGTATATTGCACCTACCTCACAGATTGAAGGAGTAGACATGTCAACTATATATTTTAACTCCGCACAATCCAGTTCAGAGCGCAGAAAAATGCCTGTGCCTCCCCTTTTACCTGTAGACCTCTGATAGGCGCTTACTAGTTTAAAACCTGGAAGAACAATGTCCGACAAGTTTTCCCGGCTAGCCCAGTGTTCACATATACCTATGACATCAGCACTAACTTTATCAAGAAGAAAAATTAATTCATCGATTTTGTCTACAATACCCTGTATATTCCAGTGGGCTACCGTAAAATCTGTCATACAGTCATTTTCAATGTCCGTTAAGTCCCCTGAACAGGCTGCTGACTTGTGCTTAAAAAATGACTCTTATCATTAATGTTGACCGACTGCCTAGCAATCCTATATCTAGGTGCATGATACTTTCCAACTATACAGCCTTCAGGCCATAAATTGGGATGCATCAGCTCCTCCCCCAGTTCAAATGGTACCCCAACTTTAAACGAACTGTAAGTGCTATATCTAGTTTCTAGCTTCTCACATAAAAATGAATCAGATTCCTTAAGACTTTTAAGATGAGACAAGATATCACCCGACACTGCTGTAGGATCGAGTCCTGATATAAATAACCAAAACATTTTTTGGGCCGGTTTCAAAAAACATGCTCTCATTTACCTGTTTTGTTCCATAAACAACCTTGTTTTTATTTTTATTCATCTTCAACACACTGCTGTATGACACCGATTCTTGTTTAGGTTCTTTAGATGCATCCTTCGCCAATGACACTGGCTTAGGCCTATGCACACCATTAGCCTTAATATTCTGAGTCTTAGATCCAGACCTATTCACACTATTGTTCGCCCTATTATTAATATTGCCCCGTCTGTTTTTGTAGCTAACCTCCCTCCAGTCATAATTTGAGTTAGTGAAAACTCGTCTTCCACATTGATTGCTATTGTTACACTCACTCTGAGGTTGACTATGGCTTACCTTTATGCCGTTGTCGACTTCAAGTTCATGATCCCATATACTAGCTGTAGGAACATTTTGTGCTACATTTTCAACTGAGCTGTTAGGCCTATAAGAATCATTGCCTCTGTCTAGGCCTAGGCTTGTCGACTGTTTAATGTCAGACACTTCCCTGTCTAACCTCAAATTCTTCGATTCCAGATCTTTCATCCTTCTATTAATCTCCACATTATCACTGGTTATACCTTTAGTTAAATCGATCAACGTTTTAACCATGGCGTTCATTGACTTATAATCTTCAAAATTACATCCACTACTTAGAGCTTTTTCAATCTTACCATTACATGGATCACAGAACCATTTGACTTTAGCCCCCAGCGAGCTAATTTGGTTATATTCTTTATCAGTGATCTTTACACAAGCGCAATGATGCCACTTTTTACATACACCTTCACATTCAATCGCTTTATCTTCATTATTTACAATAATATCACACACAGGACATAGCTGTACGTCATCTTCATCACCCGCCATCTTTACCTTTTCTTGAGTGGGAGGGACGGGATGATATTTAATGCGTAGTGTCCCCGCCCGGGGATGCTCGATCGATACTCCCAAAAGATTATAGTGCTGCACCCTGTTGGTAAACCTTATAACTTTTTAATGCTATTGCATGTCATAGAACCAACTTATTAGTTAAGTGGAAAAGTAGTAATAGTCCAGTCAAATCGTCGTGGAAATATACCTCACACGTTACAAAAAATAACTCTCTTCAAGCCACTTACTACTGATCCAGGCAGTGCTGCTACCTTTGGGTGTTTCAGGGAACTACGTTCAATCTCGGGGTAACGTAGTACAATCACCGCTGCTCTTTTGTTAATCATCAGATTGAAATATTTGAATGCCAATTGCGTTCGCTACGGTGCCGCACCGGCACACATTTCACCTGCATGTCCCTTAGTAGATTTATGCTTTTGATTCGGCTGTAGATAATTATTAAAAGAAATTATTAAGAGAACTGTTCCCGGTTGGGTATCGTAAATGCAAATGCAATTATCTGCTTGCAATATTGAGTGGGCAAGCATTTTAATCCATTCCAAAGTCAATGTTACATCTGTGCAGGATCATAAGTCAAGTGTTAAATATAGGGGTCTGACTTACGGGAAGTATAAGTGAGGCAACGATGGCGTCATAGTTTAGTTCAAAATTCCTCCGTGAACAGTGTTGTAGTAGAGAACACAGCACGTAATTTTTACTTCACTATTAGTTAATTATAAAATTAAGAAAAATTATAAAATTAATCTTACAATTTTTCTATTATTAAATTAAACTGTCATAACCTAACCAACATAACCATACGTGCTGATAATGAAAAAAATCTAATAAAGGTTTACTAATCTAAAAATTAGTTTTGTTCATAAAATAAAATTATAAACGCCTAAAATTCAATTTTATATTTTTTTTATTATGAAATTAAACTGTCATAACTTAACCAAACATACTGATATGAAAACTACTTTTGATAAAAAAAAAGTTTGTGCTGCTAGCGGGATTCGAACCCGGAACCTGCAGATTTAGAGCCCGACGTGCTTTCCACTACACCACCGAGGCCGTTGGACGGATTCCGTATCGTTGCGGTAATGTTGTTCCCATTTCCGCGTATTCCCGTATTAAAAATACTGGCGGACAGTACGAAAATGTACAATAGATTATGATTAATGACAATACTGTTGGTATGGCACTTAAATGCCTACCTACAAGTCCACCCAACACTTCCAAGAGGGTCGTTGCATTACCACGTAAATAAAATCCATTTGTTATTGGTGGGATTTGAACCCGTGCTATAAGACTCCTGAGCCCCAGGTCTTACCATTAGACCATCTCGCTCCCCAGTAGATATCTAACTAAACATTTTAGTAAAATGTTATCCTGGATGTTTTTCTTAACTAAAAAAATTACAAGCGTACAAGGCTTCTTTGAAATCAAGAGTTATAAAACTAAACCATACTGTCACAAACCTAATGCAATTTAAAAGGTTTTGCATGTACTACATGAAACACGTAGTCTACATTTTTACCTGGTTATATATTACAATTTAACTTACAATTTAATTGACAGTTCGTATATCTGTAGGTCACAAGTTGACGTACTATACCTTGTTTATTTTTAACTGTAGCTCTAGTTAGCGCCTATAATCGACGATAGTGTAAATGGCTTACTGCTGGCAGGAAAGTGATGTTTATGTACAGTAATTAGTGACGGATAGTACAAAGAAATAATATCATGTGAATCTTTATATATGGTGTATTGCATGCACTTGTTTTCAGTTAGCGTCCATAATCAACGGCAGTACAAAGGGGTTTATGAAGAAATCAAACATTCCTGTATTAAAATTACCGGCGGACAGAACGACAATGTACTATATATTATAATTAATTACCATTCTTTTGGTATGATACTTAAATGGCCGGACAAGTCAACCCAACACTTCGACTTTCTAGATGGTGGCGTGTTGTCGGGGTAGCATCTTGACGACAGCCCCTTACTGTTAGAAGAGAGTGTCAAATTTTGTTCTTCCTTCTCAGTTTTCTAATTATAATTCACTTTATTAATTTTACGCGTTTACTTTAACATTCGAATTTTGTTATTGTTTGAGGACTTACAACTATTTATGTTTTACATATGTTAAGGGAGTTGAATTTTGATTGAATAGGCCTACCTACATTTTAAAATGTATTTAGAAGTGTTTACTTCATTTTCTTGTAGCAGTAGCAATCTTTAAACCTTGACGACCATTCCATGGATTAAATCAATGTATATACGTTTGACCTGAAGATGTGTTTTTACAACATGAAACGGCTGTAGTCAATTAACTACAAACCAGGATCACTTGACGGATACAGGTAATTTAAACCTTTTATTGTAAAAATCAGTGATCCAGAGGCTATACCATAAAAATGCAGTAGCAATCGCTTTACTCATTGAAACTAGCATCCAATTAAGTTTCATTTGAGGATTCAAAGTAGCCTATAATGAATTAAACTTGTAATATTTATTTTGGCATTTGGTTAGGTATTATGTTATGGTGTCTCTCATTTGCTATCTTATGTATCCAGTTATTAGTCTTTAAAAGGAATTAAACGTAGGCGACCAACCAAAATAAAAAGACTTATTCATCATCAATATTTATTCATAACTTACTGTGTTGTATAATCTAATTCCTACGGGAATAAATTAAATGCTAAGTTCCTTCCTATAGGTAACGTAACTGTAAGTTTTCTTTTCAAACAGGTGCATTAAACAATAATGTATCGTTATCTTAAAAAACAAACGAACGAGATCTAATAAATAGTAATCAATACCAACACTTGAATATAATTTTAGCAAGTTTCCCAAAAGAGAATAAGTTATTACCGTAGCATTCTAATAATAGGATATTGCTAATCTTAGGTAAGTTGGTGTTTTTGGATAGGCCACATTGATTTCAATTAAGAAGCTAAAAAAATAATAGCAATGTTAACTTCGCATATCAGACGGAATGAGCTATACAACTGGCATAATTAAATTTAGATAATACTATATGGATAGGAAAACTAACAGTACCTAATTAAAATAAGGGGTATGTTTACGAAAAAATCGACTTACTTGTTGCTATTGTGTCTAAACATGTAAAATATAATTTATTTCCACATAGCTTTCTGCATTTAACTAAAAAGTTTTTTTTTCAAAACTACTTTAAAACTGTTGCCTAACTATAGGTAGATTGAATTTCACTATTTATTTTTCCAGAAAACATAGGAGATTTTTTAAAAGGATAAATATATACTGAAGAAGATTAAAGGATTAGTTTGGCTTACATAGGATTTTTTAGCTTTTAATAATTGGTCTGCAAATAGTTTATAATTAATTACATAACATCATTAAACGACTAATCTATTCCTATCAGTGTTTAAAGGAGGCTCGGGATTGGAAGAAATCGCTCCGATGTTTCGTTCCGATTTCAATTCCGCTGTCCCGATTCCAGACAGACGACATAAGGCGTTATATTCTGACCTCGGCTATATTCGTTATGGTTCGGAAGCGCTCGGGATGGCGCGGTGGTGCTGGGTTATTCCTCCAGAGAAGGTCTCGTCAATGACCGTGGCATTCTGACTCCGCCCACCACTGACACACCCCCTCCTTCCCCTACAAAGGGTCTCCGCCTTCGGTTCTTGCTCCTCCCTCAACCAATGTTGGAGCCCAGGCGTTACTCCGAAAGGCAGTGGTCAGAAAAGAATGCATTGCTAAGGCACTGGTTCGAAACAATCTGCACGCTCAGGCACTGCTCCGAAAGACAGTGGTCCGAGAGGCAGTGGTTCGAAAATAATGCAGAGATGAGGCACTGGTCCGACAGATTTTGCATGGTCAGGCACTGCTCCGAAAGGCAGTACTCAGAAAGGCAGTAGTCCGAAAATGATTTTCGAACCAGTGCCTTTCGGAGCACTGCCTTTCGGACCACTGCATGGATCTCATATAAACATTGATATGTTGGATAAAAGTTACAATAATAGAAATAGATTATTGCATATTGTAAAAGCTAATGGATTTAAGTCATTAATTGATTTTCGCACTAGAATCACTGAATCAACTCAAACCGCAATTGATAATATTTTTACCAATTTAGAAAGCAATTATTACAGAGTCATAGGAATCAACACTCAACTCTCAGACCATGATGGTCAAATTCTTGAAATTATCAATAATAGTGAAGCCACCAAATTAAATATTGGTTCAAAGGTCCATTTTGAGTATAAGAGGAAATTTAGCGATGCAAATATTAATCAATTTATTAGGGCACTGGAATTTGAATCATGGGCAAACCTTTACTCATCACCGGTTGAAAGAAAGTATGATACATTTCATCACATTTTTATGTATCATTTTGATAATTGTTTTCCTGAGACTTTGATAAGACAACATTCTAACAAAAAATGGATCTCTAATGAATTGAAGTTAGAAAAACAAAATATAACTAATTTCAGCAAATTGGCTAGAGAAGTTAATTGTAAAAAAATGTTTAAAAAAACTAGGGAAATGAACAAAAATTTCAGAAAACGATTGTACACTGCAAAGAAAAATTACTATAAATCTGTTATTAATAATTCAAATAATGTAAATAAAACCACTTGGAAGATTATCAACTCAGAAGTAGGAAATAAAGCAAAGGATATACAAAACATAATTTTAAAATCAAATGACATTGTATGTACTGAGCCTTCTTTGGTTTGTAACCAATTTAATAATTATTTTGCAGATTTAATTGAGGACACTTCAATATGTAGTATGGAGCAAACTCAAGTTGAGACAGAAAATAGTTCAGAAAATGATCTGTTGTTAATTAGTACTAACAATTTTAAATTTAGCTTTGTTGATGAGAAAGAAATTGATTACATTTTAAACCACCTAAAAAATTCTTTTAGTACAGGATATGATGGTATTCCTGTGGTACTCCTAAAAAAAGCAAGATTCGTATTACTTAAACCAATCACTCACATCATTAACTCTTCATTAATTTCTGGTATTTTTCCTGATAAACTTAAAGTAGCAAAATTAAAACCGCTTTTCAAAAAAGGGGACAAGTACTTAGTTTCAAACTACAGACCAAAAGCATTGCTTCCCGCTATTTCTAAAGTTTATGAAAAAGTAATCTATAATCAACTAGTAAATTTTTTTGAAAAGAATTGCCTTTTTGAAGAATGTCAACATGGTTTCCGCAGTGGTAGATCTGTAATAACAGCTGCCACAAAGTTTGTTGAATCTATTATTGATAGTTTGGACAGTAAATTGAAAGTGGTAGGATTATTTATGGATTTAAGTAAAGCCTTTGATTCAATATCACATGACCTTTTACTTTCAAAGCTAAGCAAATTAGGGATAAAGAACAATGCATTAAAGTTACTGAAGTCTTACCTTTCCAACAGAAAACAGTTTGTAGAATTAATTCACCGAAACAACAAAAACTATAAAATTCATTACCGATCCTCTATTAGAGATGTGAAATTTGGAGTGCCTCAGGGGTCCATCTTAGGCCCTTTATTATTCATTTGTTACTTTAGAGACTTTCCCCAACTCAGTGACTTGAGTGAACTTTGCCTATATGCCGATGATACTAATTTGAAAATCACTGCAAAATCAAATGATGAAATTGAACTTAAGGCAAATTCCGATATAGCAGTTTTAAAAAAATTTTTTAATTCTAATAGTTTGCTTCTTAATCCAGATAAGACAAATTTCATTAGTTTTCAAACTCGAGAATTAGGGGATCAAAATAAACCAATCATCAGACTCGAGAACACAGAAATTTTAAGTACTGTATGGACAACATGAAATTCTTGGGATTGGTAATTGATAAAAATCTGAAATGGAACAGGCACGTTGAAAAGTTACTTGCCAAAATCACATCGGGATTATTTGCTTTATCTAGATTGAAACCCTTTTGTGAAAAACAAACTTTAAAAGTTATATATTTTTCATATATCCACTCAAGTATATCTTTTGGGATTTCACTTTATGGTGCAACTAGTGATTACAATTTGAATTCTATTCTAAAAAAGCAAATGAAAGCTATTAGAATTATCTGCAATTTAGATTTTGATACCTCTGTTAATAAAGAACATTTTAAATCGGAAAATATAATGACAATTTACGGAATGTACGTTTATGAAACAATTTTATCAGTAAAGGACAGACTTCATGATTTGGAACGAGTTGGGGATATTCATAATTATTTCACCAGAAATCGGGAAAACCTTGCAATTGGCCACCATAGTCTAAAACTTTTTGAGAAAAAACCCATGTATGCGGGATCAAAATTTTATAATAATCTCCCAATTGAAATTAAATCAGAGACTTCCAAAACAATATTTAAAAATAAATTAAAGAGATTTCTCATCAGCAAGGCTATTTTTTCTTTTGAAGAGTTGAATAGTCTTTGATGTCAAAAACAAATTCAATTTATGTATTTTTTGTTTAGACTTAAAAAAAAAAAATTAAGTTTGTAAAATTTTGTTTTTATTTTATTATGTTAGAAATGTATTTCATAACTATTAGGCCTAAGCAACTGTTGACACTATTCAATGTATTATGTACAGGAAATGAATAAAGTGGTTTTGAATTGAATTGAATTGAATTAAGGCCTTTTCACACCGGCGTACTGGACGTACTGTACGTTTGGTACGTATTTTTTTCAACAAATCGCTGCCCATGTCATCATATGAGTTCGTTCACACCGCGCGTACAGAACGTACTGTACGTCCAGTACGTACGCGATGGTTTTGTGTGAATCGCTCGGAGAGCGATTTTTCTAAAACATACGTGGCGTACATTTGCTCGCGCATGCGCACACACTTCAAAACCACGTGCTCAGCCAGTGTTGCTTGTCTGACTGCAAACGAACGAGTGTACGTTTTGGAAGTTTCTGTGCGGTGTGAAAGGACCGCGTACAGTACGTACTGTACGTACAGTACGTCCAGTACGCCGGTGTTAAAAGGCCTTTAACGTATCAATCTACATCAATCTACTTATCTTATACAAAAGTTTAATAACTTGTATATTTTTTTAATAATTGCAAATATGGTTCAGACGTTTCCTGGCCTCCTCGTGGCGGAACTGGATATGCCATAAAGTTTATGGCTAACCGACAGGGAAACAAACATTACTTAATCTATTTTCAATACTACATGTCTACATGAATATCCTACTATAATCTATTTACTTCATATAATACTTTAATATCATCAACTTGTTAACTTATCAATCTACATCAATCTACTAATCTTATACAAAAGTTTACTAACTTGTATATTTTATAAATAATTGCAAATAGGGTTCCGACGTTTCCTGGCCTCCGATGTACTACAATCTATTTACTTCATATAATACTTTACTATTATCAACTTATGAACTTATCAATCTCCTCTTATAAATTCGTCAAATCGTTATTACTTTAATGTCGATTTTCACTATAACGAACCCTACTCTCCTTATATTTGTACTTCGCTTGACCAACAACTCAGTTGTAAAAATACTTAACTAACATACTCTCTTACCCCAACTTTAAAAATGATTTTTTTTATGAGGTGAATATTGTAATATTGTAATATTGCAAGAATATTCATTGTCAGGAATTAAACTTTCTAGAAATCCCCTCTAGGCATTTTTCGACAATCACGCCCCTTCACCCTACAACTAATGACGACTAACAGCTAGGGGGCCTGGGGGCGGAGCCCCCAGCGAGCCAAAGGCGAGTCCCAACCTTTATATTATACAGCCGGATGTGTAACTAGTAACGTATACTAATGTTTGGGCACTTCTAGATGAGCTAGAGACGTGAAATTTTCGGTGTTTTGAAGGTCTAGTGCTCAGACCCCCGGGAAAAATCCGAAAAGTGGCATTTTCCCCTTCCAACCCCCCCTAAATTAACGATTCCCCCCCATGTTATTCTTATGGGAAATAACGTTGAAAAACACCAATTTTCGTACGCTCATCTGAACCGTTTAGAAACGTGCTAGAGACTTGGAATTTGCGTAGTATTGTACTATGGGATCTTAAATTACCGGAAATATCCTTAAAAACCCCATTTTCAAAATTCTACCCCCCCAAAAAAAATTCCATAAAAATTTCGGTTTTCGGAGAAACATGTTTTTTTAAAACGGCTCTAGCTCGAAAACCGTAAGAGCTAGAATCGATTTGAGGAAAAATCGTGAGTTCGAAATTAAATTTTCTACAAGACAGTTTTGTCATATCGAAATTCGCACTCCTTCACCTTCAAAAAACGCTCTAACTCCAAAAATTGTAAAAATCCTCTATTTCTTTACGTGTTTTTAATTTTTAAAACGACTTTTCGTATATATATTTCTACTTTTTATGCTCCCAACGTTGAAAGGAAAGACCCTAGAGTGGCCTTCAATAATTTTAACCCACCAAAAAAAATTCAAAATGGCGGATTTCCAATCAAAAAGATGATTTTTTAAGCATTTTCTTATGGAGAATTAGCATGCGTCGACAGGCAAACTAGACGTAAACGTCAGTAGGTGAAATATGGGCGTTTGGTGACAGAAAAACACTTTTGTCACTTCTAGAGTAGCTACGGAGCTGAAATTTTGTAAAGGTTTGTCTGGGTACCAAACCACCCAGAAAGTCCCGAAATGTAGTTTTTGTTACTATTATGACAATAGCTAATTTGCAACCAAAAGGTGAGTGAGCGCAGCGAACGAGCTCCAACCAAAAGGTGAGTGAGCGTAGCGAACGAGCTAACCTGAAAGCAAGTGAGCGCAGCGAACGAGCTCCAACCTAAAAGTGAGTGAGCGTAGCGAACGAGCTATCCTGAAGGCAAGTGAGCGCAGCGAACGAGCTCCAACCTAAAGGTGAGTGAGCGTAGCGAACGAGCTAACCTGAAGGCAAGTGAGCGCAGCGAACGAGCTCCAACTTAAAAGTGAGTGAGTGTAGCGAACGAGCTAACCTGAAAGCAAGTGAGCGCAGCGAACGAGCTCCAACTTAAAGGTGAGTGAGCGTAGCGAACGAGCTAACCTGAAGGCAAGTGAGCTCAGCGAACGAGCTGCAACCTAAAGGTGAGTGAGCGTAGCGAACGAGCTAACCTGAAGGCAAGTGAGCGCAGCGAACGAGCTCCAACCTAAAGGTGAGTGAGCGTAGCGAACGAACTTCAACCAGGATTTGATTGAGCCATGCGTTTAGTTTAATTTTTATCCCATCTCCACCCCAAATTCGTGTTTAAACCTGAAATTTTACCATATTTTCCTTATTTTTCGTGAATTTTACTGCGCAAGTGGTCCATTCTTCGTGCCGATAATTTTCACCAACCCCCCGCCCCCGAAGGGGCCTAAGATTATTTTAAATATTATTTTACCTCACTCGAACTCCTAAAACTTTATATCGATGCTTATTGATGTTAAGAGTGTTTTAGAGGTTGTGACTTAGCAAATTTAATTTATCATAGCACCGGGGCTACATCGAGACTCTAACATGTCAAGACTGGTTTGGTTTGTACTAAACAACCCCTCTACTTCACAACTGCCAAGTTATCACTACGTCTTTTACGCAAAAAGCAAAAATGTTTCCGGACAACATCCTGTCCCCCGTGAACATTTCTCATCACGGCTACTATTAAAAGGGGGCCTGGGGGCGGAGCCCCCAGCGAGCACAAGGCGAGTCTAATCTAAATAACTATACAGCCCGATGTGTAACTGACTCACGGGGGATACTAATTCTAGACCACTTCTAGAAGTGCTAGAGAGTTGAAATTTGGCACGATTGTCGGTCTTGGTACCAAACCCCCGGGAAAATTCTCAAAAGTCGCATTTTTTTATTTTAACCCCCCCTTTTTTCAGAATTTCCCCCCCAATGCTATTCTTATGGGAAATAACATTAAAAAATACCGACTTTGGTATGCTCATCTGAACCACTTAGAAACGTGCTAGAGACTTCAAATTTGCGTAGTATTGTATTATGGGATCTTACATTACCGGTGAAATTCTCAAAAGTCCCATTTTCAAATTTTAACCCCCCCAAAAATCCAAAATGGCGGACCTCTGAAAACGAAAAAACACTTTTTTTTAAACCGGATGTAGCTCGAAAACGGTAAGAGATAGAAAAGATTTGAAAGTATATCCAGGAACAGGAATTAAATTTTATACAAAACCCTCTTAGGCGTTTTCCGAAAATCGCACTCCTTCAGCTTCAAAATACGCCCTACTTTCAAAATTTGGTAAATCTTTTTCAAATTTTTACCGGTTTTCGCTATTTTTCAATACCTAAATAATTCCTTTTCACAAATATTATTATTGCTTTGTATTCTCCTTACTTTACTTTAAATTTTACTCATTACATGTTTTTTCGTAACTTTACTCCTTGACCCCCAAAACTTAATTTTAATGTCAAAATTTGAAAGTTTTTAAGAGCCCCATGTTATTCTTATGGAGAATAGCATTGAAATTTAATGACTTTGTTATGGTCATCTGAATCGTTTAGAAACGTGCTAGAGGCTTGTAATTTGGTACTAATGTAGTATGGGATCCTAAGTTAAGTTTACAACCCTACCCCCCCCCCCCCCGAAATATTAAATCTTCCCCCCCCAATGTTATTCTTACAGATGTATAACTCTAAATCACGTTTACCCATTTCTAGATTGACTGGATATCTGAAATTTGGCATGATTGTACATCTTGCGCCCTTTCCGAAAAGTGAAATTTTACAAATATAATTCCCCCCCCACGAAATATAGAATCCCCCCCCAATGTTATTCCTACAGGTGCATCGGTCTAAATCAATTTTACCCACTTCTAGATTAGCTAAAGATCTGAAATTTGGCTCAATTGTAGGTCTTGTGCCCTGTCCCCCATGGCTCATTTACCCCCAACCAAAAAAGGGGGCCTGGGGGCGGAGCCCCCAGCGAGCCAAAGGCGAGTTATCTATATATACGCCATTCCAAAAGTTCATGGGTACTTTTGGCTTTATATAGATAACAAAGGCGAGTTATCTATATAAAGCCAAAAGTACCCATGAACTTTTGAGAAAACTACAAGTCACACCCCCATAAACCATATACTTAAAATGTTCGTCATGACGAGAAACCTTGCGCAAAATTATCCATTTTTTCATAAATTGCCCTTTAAGGTCATAATTGTTTTCCAAAGGGAACTTTCCATATACTTAATGTTAAAAATACCTCAGCTGTTCTTATTTGTATGTTATTCTTTCAATTTATTACCTTATTAAAATCTATTTAGGCCAGTCAAATCGTACATAAAAAGAGGCTAAAATCGCAAAGCGCGATGTATTGCTGCATTTTTAATATGTTGTTCCGACCAGTTAGGGTAACTCAAAACCAAGTTTGCAGCTTCGAGATCCCTGTGCTCCCTGCGTAATAAGTAAAATATTACAAAATTAATGTATTTTTTGAGCGGAGCGAGCGAAGCGAGCGAAGCTCTTATACTACACTCCTGCTTTTTTATTACAAATACTCCTCCTGAACGGCTGAAGCGATCTGCATGAAATTTAACACAGTCATAGTAACCAACCATGGGAAGGTATAAATCTGAAACGGTACAAATCGGACCATAGGACTTTTCCCTACATGAATGCAAACTTTTGGAAATTTAACATGGGCCTTATGGGTTAATTGGTCGCCATGTCATTATTTGCGAGTAAACACTAAAAAGTAAACAAGAGCCTCAACATTAGTCAACAAATCTACCACATGATAAATACAGTACAAAAGAAAAAATTGGATAATACTAAAGAGCATATTATAGTATATTGTATGTAATACGAAATGATTAACAATCAGTTCTATATTGAGTGATTAAACTCCATGCCGTTTATATTTAATTGTAAAATGGTTCTGTTCTTTTTAACAACAATGAATAGTTAACTAATTAGGCCTAAGTTTATGTTGCTTGGAGAAGGAGAAGATAAAACGAGGTCATTAAAAAAACACTACAACATAATTATACCAACAAAAATCACACCGCCCTTGATTTGCAAGAAACTTTGTAAAAAATGTTCTTGTAGCTAAAAATACAAAATCGTTTTACGAAATGAAATCACAACCACGTGGTTTACAGGTAAGGTTTAAGACTAAATGGTGTAACTTAGACAATAAAATAGTTGTATTGATAAATTTTATTGCACAATAGGGAAATTTTGAAAGTGGTTGACGACAATTTCTTACTTTTAACTGCTAAAATAAAACTAGACCTAAGTTATAGGCCTATACTAAGTGAGGCTAACCCCAATCCCTCACAACAATAATACTGGTAAACAGTTATTGAGGTAATTGAATTGGTGAGTTTTATGAATGTTCAATGCAAATAAGTCTTCTGTACAAATAAATGATTCTTTTTTTAATAATGAAGAAAAAAGACATTGAAAAAAATAAAGAAAAGCAAATTCTACATACAATGGGTAATAATAATATAATAATAATCGTTATTGCCTTTTAATAATACAGGTATTGCTTAGGCCTACCATGATTCATTTGCAGTATCGAAATTATTGAGCGGAGTGAAGCGAAGCTCTTATACTACACTCACTGCCTTTGTTTTACAAATACAGATCAGGCTCCACCTGACAGGCTTAAGCGATCTGCAGGAAATTTGGCACAGTCATGTAACCAACCATATGGGAAGGTATAAATCTGAAATGGTAATATTCGGACCACAGGACTTAAACCAATAATAAGGGTTGCCGGAATTAGGCTGATGCACCATATTGCGTTTGGAATCTGTAAATAACTTACAGCATTTTATGTGAGCAAGACGTGCAATTAATGTAGACTTTGAATATCTATCTGATTGGAACATGTTCAATTCCTATTTGCAGTCTACAAATAGGAATTCCACTAATGTGAACCAAATATAACACAATTCGTTGACTTGAACCCGACGTATCATTGACTTTGAATACTGCACATAGACATCCCATATAAGTGAAGCAGAAGTAGGCCTAAGCCTACCATTGACTTCGGATACTGCAATTAGGCATTTTATTTATGTGAACAAAATAAATGGACCATTGATTTATTGAGGATACTGCAAGTAGACTATTCATTTACATGTACCATTGGGTTTGGATACTACAAGTAAACAATCCGTCTACGTGAACCATACGTACTATTGACTTTAGAATCTGTAAACAGGCATTCCATTTATGCGAACCAAATATATCATTGGCATTGGATACTGCAAGTAGACATTTAATTTATGAGAACCAGATGAAACATAGAATACGGTTCCTGCAAGTAGACGATTCATTCACTTAATCCTGACTTATGATTGACTTTGGATACCTCTGCAAATAGGCATTCTATTTAAAATGCAAAAAAATCATTGATATTGAATATGCTGGCTCCGCTCAATATTGCAAGCAGACAACTGCATTGTACACCTAGTTTAGTTTTTGGTCTATAACTTATTAACAGTGCATTTTTCTTAATACTACTCAAATGTAATAATTAAAGTACATAAAATGTCCAACAATTTAAGCATAGTTTCATTTTTGTGTGTCAACTAGTTTTTGAGCAATGAATGATTTTTTTAAATATTACACATTTTTTAAAGTAATTACCATAATTTAAATTTTTCCTGGGTTGGACCCACAAAAATTGTGTAATACCCATATTATGGGAGAATTCTTAAAAACTGCTTTTGTAGTAAATTTTATTGGCTTTTGTTTTATCACAAAGCCAAGTCTGCACCTCCAACCCTTTTCTGAAAACTATACAAATAATAATTTATGAATATCACTATTTTTTTCATATAACGAGTTTAATTGTTTTTACAACATGTGTTTGCGTTATTAAGAGTTAGTTAGATACATTTTACTATGCTTATTTTTTAAAAATATAATATAAATTTGTGTAAAAACAACTTACAGTAAATATCCCCACCGCAGAAAAGGATCAAATATATCGGTCTCGGCACTATGCCTTACCGTACCACCTATGGTAATAGCTACTTCGTATTAGTAAGTAAAAAAGAAGAATATATGTTAAATTAGTGTTTTATTTCTATTAGACTTGTTTTCTTTATGTTCAAGTTTTAGATATAGTTTTTGACGCCATTCCATGTACTGATTTATGTAGGCTACAATATGAAATAGGCTAAAGACGATACTGATTTTAATCCATTTTAACTACAATAGTACAGGTTCTACATCAATAAGACTCATGCTGATTGCTGATGTACCTTTTCCCGCAGCATCTTTTCCGAGAGCCTGAAAGACGACCTCCTGTTGTTGTGTCAACCTTGTTCACTGGTTAAAAGGACAAGGACGTCACTTGCAGGATTTTTATTAAAACAAATGGAAAAATGACTTTTTTAAGTTAAAATGGCAAAAGATAAGCATTGTGTTGATCTGCGATTTATATCTATAGGGTGAATATTATTGATTTTGTACTGTATTAAATCGGTCCCGGGTTTAGGTGTTACCATGAGTACTACGGTAATAGCTCATTCCATATATAGGAAATTTGCTAAAACCTTATAATTTTGTTTCTTTAGATGTCGAAAATATATCATTATTTTTTATACACAGCCAAGACTGATTAACTTTTTCGACTTCAAATTTCCAGGGGTCAAAAATGCCTTCCGTTCAAGTTTATGTAAATGTGTGTGTATGTTCATCAGTACATTAACTAGAGTAAAACTCATCAAATTTTGATCAAATTAGAAGCTCATGTTATTCTTACATCCGAATGAGTTCGCGAACCAGTATGATCGTACTAAAGGGAACGGGGTTTTATGGGATTGAAATAGGTTTCCCCATTCTCAACCTAAAAATTCCTCCTAGGAAGCTGGAGAAACGTGCCTAATTGCTTTGTATGGTGGCAACACATTCCACGATGAATTAGAAAACTTTCGGTTCCGCCTGTTAAAGGCAGCAGCCAGCACTAAGGTAAACTTATCACGCTTTTCCCCCACCCAAGATGCAGCTTCCTTCCACTCATTTCAAACATACCACCAACTGCAAAAATGGTTAGGGATTGAAAAGGATCCCACAGAGTGGGGTTGGTCAAACATCACAGCAGGATTGGTTCCAGGGACAACCTCATACAGTCTAGCTCCATAACCTTCTGAAACTAATTTCATGTAGGTGCAAAAAGGGATACACGGGTGCTTATTAAAATGTCGGAAGGCCGTGCTAAAGTGTTCACCATTATGTACTCCTTGCTCTGCTAAGAATTGCCAAAATATTACATTACCATTTATTGAAGAGGATGAAGATGACCCTGACGATAATATGTCTTTACCCGATGAGTTTGAATCAGGAAACATTTCTAATACCTTGTCTTCAGTGTCCAAAAGCCAAAATACTAATTATAAGAATGTTTTGTCATAATTTATCTTTAAATATAACTTTTAACCTTAAATATGTTTTTCCTCATTTTGTTTTTTATCGCTTAATGGTTGGAGGACATTATTTCAACTCATTAAATAAAAAAAAAACGTGATATTCATGAATTATTATTTGTAAAGTTTTAAGAAAGGTGTTGGAGGTACAGACTTGGCTTTGTAATAAAACAAAAGCCAATAAAATTTACTACAAAAGCAGTTTTTAAGAATTCTCCCATAATCTGGGTATTACAGAGTTTTTGTGGGTCCAACCCAGGAAAAATGTAAATTATGGTAATTAATTTAAAAAATTTGTAATATTAAAAAAATCATTGCTCAAAAACTATTTGACACACAAAAATGAAACTATGCTTAAATTGTTGGAAATTTTATGTTCTTTAACTATTACATTTAAGTAGTATTAAGAATACCCCCGCCGCAGCAAACCTGCCGACTAAGCGAATTTCCATTTGTCTGAATTGATTTTCAGTTAAATATATTTTAATAACATTAGGTTTAACGATGTACCTAGGTTTGCTGCTACAAGGAAACTAATAAAGTGTGTTTTTGAGTAAAATATTGACAGCTTAGTACAAAATAAATAAATTTGCCAAGTTTGATCAAAATATATCCATAAACAAGCAAACTACAACATTTGACAATATTCTCCTTAAGAATAACATGGGAATTTTAAATTTAAAATTTTTAAAATTTTCTCCGTTACTAATAATCGAACAAAAATACTTTTACATACTAAATTATTTGTTTTTTTAAGCTCTTTAAAAAGGTCTAAAGAGAAATCGGGAAATTTTGTGTTTTGAGGGTCAAAAGCGAGAAAACCCAGTTTTTACCCCATAAAACCCCCCGTAAAGCCCCGTTCCCATGGTCCGATCATGCTGGTTCGCGAACTCATTCAAGTTTATCCCGCTTTACACCTTTAAACCAAATTTCATCAAAATCGGACAAAAATTACTCAAGTTATCGCGTTCACGGACGTATATATATATATATATATATATATATATCTTACTAATATTATAAATCTGAAAGTTTGTGAGTTTGTGTGTATGTTTGTGTGTGTGTTTGTGTGTGTGTTGCTCAATCACGCATAAACTACTGGACCGATTGGGCTGAAATTTGGCATGATCATAGCTCACATTCCCGATTAACATTAAAGCATATTCTTATCTCAAAAATCCTTTCGGGCTCCACCCCAGTGGCTCTGTAGTTCCCCATGTTAACCTTATGATTTTTCATATTTAAAAGGAATTAATGAATCTTAACAGCTGTTTCAATTAAACAACTTGGTTCTGTTCTATGATGTTCAATAGCATCAAAGTTACAAGGATTACCAACAGGGTGCAGCACTATTATTATTATTTTTTTATTTATGACAACAGCTAATTTCCAACCAAAAGGTGAGTGAGCGTAGCGAACGAACTTCAACCTGGAGGCGAGTTAGCGTAGCGAACGAGCTAACCTGAAGGCAAGTGAGCGCAGCGAACGAGCTCCAACCTAAAGGTGAGTGAGCGTAGCGAACGAACTTAAACCAGGACGTGAATGAGCCATGCGAATACTTATGAAGTTAAACGGGGCAAAGCCCGCGGGTACAGCTAGTATATATATATATACGTCTGTGAACGCGATAACTTGAGTAATTTTTGTAACATATATAAAAATTTGAACGAATGGTGTTTTTGGCCTCTGGGGACATCAAAATGAAAAAGTAAATCGGTCCCGGGTCTAGGTCTTACCGTGCCACCTACGGTAATAGCTACTTCCCTATAGGGAAATTCGCTAAAAATGCACTGTTACTAAGTTATAGACCAAAAACTAAAAAAATACATTAATTTTGTAATATTTTACTTATTACGCAGGGAGCACAGGGATCTCAAAGCTGCAAACTTGGTTTTGAGTTACCCTAACTGGTCCCAACAACATATTAAAAATGCAGCAATACATCACGCTTTGCGATTTTATTGTCCAATTTGACTGGCCTAATTGTGATTATTTGTTTGTAATGCTGTATTCTGTTATGTTTATTTCAGCTTAACTTAACCAATCAATAGTTTTTTTTATAATACTTATGAAGTCAAACGGGTTGAAGCCCGTGGGTAACAGCTAGTATATATAGATGTGAAAGTTTGTGTGTTTGTTTATTTTTTTGTTTGTTTGAAGTTCAATCACGCATTAACTACTAGTCGGATTGAGCTGAAATTTGGTATGATGATTTGGCATTCCCGATTAACTTATATACATATTCTTATCTGAAAGAACCTTTCGGGCTCTGCTCCAGTGGCTCTAGAGATTCTCATGTCAACCTTATCAGCATTCATATTTAAAAGGTAATGAAAGAATTTTGCCAACTGTTTCAACTACACAAGTTGGTTCTATGATCATCAATAGCATTAAAATGTTATAAGGTTTACCAATAGGGTGCAGCACTATTATTTTTTTGCATTTATGACAACAGCTAATTTAAACCAAGCAGCAACAAAAAAGCTGTGATAAATGGGAACTGTCAAAGTAGGATTGTTTACAGTTATGGTTATATTTTTTATTTATAAATAATTTGTGATATTGTGCGAATATTTTGGCAATTTACATTCTTCTATTGTTTGGGTGCAGTGTTAGAACATTATTACGGCTGGTAGATGTGTTATATAGCATACCGTAGATTAAAAGAACCAAATTTTCTCAAACCGTATCCTCTCCCATTGCAAACGCAAAGCATGAGTATAACTGTAATAAGCATTTTATACTTATACGCCAACCCCGTATGAAGGACGGGTACTCTGCTAGTTTACAATAAGTTCAGTTTCATGTGTTCATGTAATAAATCAATCTTATCAAAACACTGATAACTTTTGACCACTTCTTGTCAGTCAAAATAATAATGTTACACTCCAATTTGTCTAAAGAAATTACTTCCTTTGACTTTTACTGCATACTTATATAGATATTATGTTGATTAATGTTTTATACGTGTTAAAATGTCAGTTTAACATGACTGTCCACACAAAATGGTTTCATAGTACAAAACTACATTAATCAACATAATATCTGTATAAGTATGTAGTAAAATTCAAAGGAAGTAATTTCTTTAGACAAATTGGAGTGATCAAGATTATTTTTTCTAGCTGTCACTGAAATGTTTACAAATGTTGTTTACAAACACCGCAACCATTTCCGATCACGTTTTGAAGGCAAATCCCATCCAAGTGAGATTAAACACGTTTTTCTTACATAAAGGATTTAATTAATCGCAAGTGGAATAATATAGTGTAATCGTAAATTAAATAACTAGGCATCATCCAAGTCAGGAACCAGAGATTCTTTGTGTATAAAATTGTTCTGGAGTTTTGGTAACCAGAAAGAAGACATTGAATCAGTGTTGTATATGGCTGGGAAACTCAAATTTACTAATGATCGTCACCAATAGCTTAGAAACAGGGTTCCACTCATTGACGGCTCTTCAATGGCAGTTGTGTAAAGTGTAAAGTAAAAAATCACAACTGCAGAGGGTGATTGTAACAGAGGTTTACGGATGATGCTAAACTCGATTTTCCAATGTGTCACTTTCTGTTCCTACCATTGACTATATATAGTCAATAGTTCCTATTCATCGTGTGATGCAATAGCCCATCTCTTGGGTACGTACGCTTACCCAATTATTTATAACAACCTTTTCGACAACGATCCTTGATACCGGTACTTTTCCATAGAATACACGGCCTACCTAGGTACTTAAGAAATAAAATTACAAACGTCCAAAAACCCAACGTTGTGTGATTTTTGTCACATTTCCTTATAATGTTAATAGATATACCAGCAATCATTGTTTAGAGAATACGTAATCTATTAAATAACAGAAAGTTATGTTGTATAAGGTTGTTTTTTTTCAAACTGACACCGATAAGTTTACATTAAGAGTTGTGTACAAATAAAGCAATTAATGGAAAATAACTTTGATTGCCGATAACTTTTTACGAGAAAATCCAAAACCAAGAGATCAATAACCTTGATTAACACATATTATTGGTCGGATGTACTACAGTTCTTAACTGTAAACGTTGGTTTTTGGTACGGTAGTGGTTCTTTTCCTTTTAACCATTGGTAGCAGCAAGAATCATTTTTACTTACCAACACATCACATTAATTTACAAATTAGTTATCGTTGGTGTTGCACCTTATTAATTACAGGCGTAGGTCTATTCAATTTATTGATGTCTTAACTGTATAATTTTTTCTTTTTCTGTCTGGATTCCAAAATGTTAGTTTATGCTAAGAAAACGATAACGCATTTTAGTAAAACATTCATTCAGCAAACCATCATGAATTGTTCAAACGCTTTGAACGTTGTTTATGTATCAATAGTTCGTGGCCTATTTTGGTAATTTTTATTATAAATCACCAATCTAAATCGTCTATAGTAGGCCTACTGTACTTCATTTCATATAGCAAACCGATTCAGATAGCATTTCGACAGAATTTCGGGTCATCTCCGGTCCAAGCAAATACAAATTGTTATGATAAAGTTTTATGACATTAACAAAGATTTCAAATACTAATTTTATATGTACTTTTTTATGCTTAAAGCGTAGCAAATTCCCTAATTAAGTTCTGTATTTTTGTGTGTATGTCTGTTGGTAACGCATTAATGTCCTTATTTCTCAGTGTTTCACGAAAAGGACAAGAGCACCTTGATAATGAAAATGTCAACCCGAATAAAGTGTTAAATTATGAGGTTGAGGTAGTACCTTAAATACCTTTAACCATTATGTTATAGTCCTTTAAATTCTGAACAAAATTGTACAATCACATTTCCGTATATTTACTCTCACCACTTACACATGATAAAGGTTGTTGACAAACTTATGGGAGAAAGTATGTGTCAAGAATGCTGATACCGTTTTTAGCGAATTTCCCTATAGGGAAGTAGCTATTACCGTAGGTCTCATGGTAAGACCTAAGCCCTTACTTTTTCATTTTGATGTCCCCAGAGGCCTTAAGCACCATTCGTTAAAATTTTTATATATCTAAAATAATGTATTTTGAAGTTTGAAAATGGACTAATGTCCGAAACATGTCACTTCTTTTTATAAAATATAATATACAGGGTGCTCAGTTGTACTTATTTACTTAAATATTTAATATATATATATATAAATATATCCTTATATATAATACGTGAAGGCGATTTCTTGAAAACAGTACTCCTCCGTTAATAATGGACGGATTTTTACAAACGACGTGTCAAAATAAAGTATTTTTTGTGTAGACGCCCCCTTTTACCAATTCATGTAATAAAAATCCTCGGGCTTTGCCCCACAGGCCATCAAAGTTGGATTTTCTCCCATAAGATTAACATGGGGGAATTTAAATATTTAATTGGAAACTTTGTCCCCACTAATTTGAGAGAACTACTGGGCGTAGAAACTTGGTAGAGGTGTCGAAAGAAAGGTCTTGGTCTGTAGATGAGATATCAAAAGAAAAACTAAGCAAAATCCCTTCGGGCTCTGCCCCAGAAGCCTTTAAAGATCCCTCCACAGAGTTGTTTACATTTTGGACATGTGAATAATACTTTTTAATTAATCAGCTGTTAATTTTTAATTTGTATTTCAAACCACACATATTTATTGGGTTACTGAATTGTACCAAATAAGTATTTGCAATGTTATTTTCTGATTTTAAAATTAATTTTCCTCTTTATCATGTCATGTTTTGCAATATAACGTTCTATTACGAAATCAGTGGAAAATCCTTTGATCACAGAAATTCTTAAATTATTTCTTATTGAACTATCTTATATCTATTGTACGGGTTGGTGTCTGCCTTTTTCACCACTTTTGCCTAAATTTTATCATATTATTCTACACATATCAAATATTCATGTCGAAATATCTGCTCTTATCGTGTCTAATAAAATCCAAACATAGAAACATTGCCTAAAATGGTACCCATCTTGACAAATTATTTGCACCTGCCCATATTACGGACTTTGGCGCACTGGGTTGGTAACATTATTGAAAATAACACGACATTTTGGCTGTAAAATATGGTACAAAAAGAAAATACTATTTTAGCAGCTACTATCATGACAGAAAGGTCATATTCCTTTTAAACTAGACCTCATAATCCTTTATAAGATACGTTGATTTACAATATGTAAACGTCAATATATACGCAACAGCCAATTTACAGTATTTTTTCTTTTTGGAAATGTCCCATTGCTATGTCATCCTTATATATAATACGTGAAGGCGATTTCTAGAAAACACTACTCCTCCGTTAATAATGGACGGATTTTTACAAACGACGTGTCAAAATAAAGTATTTTTTGTGTAGACGCCCCCTTTCACCAATTCCTGCAATAAAAATCCTCGGGCTTTGCCCCACAGGCCATCAAAGTTGGATTTTCTCCCATAAGATTAACATGGGGGTAATTTAAATATTTAATTGGAAACTTTGTCCCCACTAATTTGAGAGAACGGCTGGGCGTAGAAACTTGGTAGAGGTGTCCAAAGAACGGTCTTGGTCTGTAGATGAGTTATCAAAAGAAAAACTAAGCAAAATCCCTTAGGGCTCTGCCCCAGAAGTCTTTAAAGATCCCTCCACAGAGTTGTTTACATTTTGGAAACGTGAATAATACTTTTTAATAAAACAGCTGTTCATTTTTAAATTGTATTTCAAACAACACATATTTATTGGGAGTTACTGAATTGTACCAAATAAGTATTTGCAATGTTATTTTGTGATTTTAAAATTGATTTTCCTCTTTATCATGTCATGTTTTGCAATATACCGTTCCATTATGAAATCAGTATTCTTAAATTATTTCTTATTGAACTATCTTATATCTATTGTACGGGTTGGTGTTTGCCTTTTTCACCACTTTTGCCTACATTTTATCAATCATTCTACACATATAAAATATTTATGTAGAAATATATGCTCTTATCGTGTCTAATAAAATCCAAACATAGAAACCTTGCCTAAAATGGTACCCATCTTGACAAATTATTTGCACCCGCCTATAGGCCTATTATGGACTTTGGCGCACTGGGTTGGTAAACTATTGAAAATAACACTACATTTTAGCTGTAAAATATGGTACAAAGAGAAAATATGATTTAAGCAGCTACTGTCATGACAGAAAGGTCATACTCCTTATAAACTAGATCACGTAATCCTTTATAAGGTACGTTGATTACCAATATGTAAACGTCAATATATACGTAACAGCCAATTCACAGTATTTTTGCTTTTTTGAAATGTCCCAATGCTATGTCATTTGCATTATTTGTTTCCAATGAAGCCGCCAAGACCATATAAATGCTGAGGCCCCTAACAGTTCAAGAATAAAAGCCAACTTCACTTCAAGTATTCCACTACACCTAACATTCCGTAGAGAGATTATTTTGACAACTTTATGTCATTGATAAGGCTGAGACAACTAACTGACATCCCCCATGTCAAGGAATTCCAGCTTTAATAGTAACCCCACAATCAATTTCTCAAAACTATGCTAGAGGGTTCATTCATTGGCACAGAAGTACGATATGAACTGACGCGACGTGACGAAGGAAAAATCAAACTTACACCGTAACGGATATGCCTCCCTTTGAAGTTAGAATATGTCTTCCCAAAAAATATTTTCTTTTCAAATAAAATCACATTACACTGATGAAATCACAGAAGTGTTTAACTATGAAAGATCCACCAATACGATTTAAATACTATTTAAAGGTTCTTCCAAAGGAAGAGATATCATATAACATACTAATAATAACTCCGATGACGTACGGTATGGGAAATATTTTAATTATTGAATGATCAACCAAATTTGGCAACTAACACAATTAAAATCATTATTGTTTTTTTACACTCATTACCCTTTAAACAACGCTAAATGCTCAAAATATGTATATTTTCCCCAATTTATCGCAGTTAAATGAATTAACGTAAGCCTTGAAAGTAACCGTCGATTTCGACGGGGTTCACCTAGTATATATATACTAGCTGACCCGGCGAACTTCGTATCGCCTAAGTTATAGGTTTCCCCTAAGACAGACCGATGGAAAGAAAGTACCGTTACGTTTAATTTTCAAGATGATCTCGTTCGCATCGCTCAATCACGTCCTGGTTGAAGTTCGTTCGCTACGCTCACTCACCTTTGGGTTGGAGCTCGTTCGCTACGCTCACTCACCTTTAGGTTGGAGCTCGTTCGCTGCGCTCACTTGCCTTCAGGTTAGCTCGTTCGCTACGCTAACTCGCCTCCAGGTTGAAGTTCGTTCGCTACGCTAACTCGCCTCCAGGTTGAAGTTCGTTCGCTACGCTCACTCACCTTTTGGTTGCAAATTAGCTGTTGTCATAAATGTAAAAGAAATAATAGTGCTGCACCCTGTTGGTAATCCTTGTAACTTTAATGCTATTGAACATCATAGAACAGAACCAACTTGTTTAATTGAAACAGCTGTTAAGATTCATTAATTCCATTTCTCATAAGGTTAACATGGGAAACTCCAGAGCCACTGGGGCGGAGCCCTTTTAAGAATTTCGAAACGGGAAATAGTTTACGTCCGATTCGCATACCTACAGAATTTACACACCAAATTTCATAACGATCGGTGAAGTCGTTCCGGAGGAGTTTGCAGACAAACACTGTGACACGAGAATTTTATATATTAGATATATGTGTGTGTGTGTGTGTCCATCCGCACGATAACTTGAATAATTTTTGTCCGATTTTGATAAAATTTGGTTTGAAGGTGTAAGGCAGGATAACCTTGAATGAGTTCGCGAACCAGCATGATCGGACTATGGGAACGGGGGATTATGGGGGGTTTTATAGGGTAAAAATAGGTTTTTCCCATTTTTGACCCTAAAAACACAAAATTTCACAATTTCTTTTTAAACTATTTTGTAGAGCTTAAAAAAACAAATAATTTATTATATTGAAGCGTTATTATGCGCCTAATTGTTACGGAGAAAATTAAAAAAAATTGTAATTTTAAAATTCCCATGTTATTCTTATGGAGAATAAGTCAACTGTTGTAGTTTGATTGTTTATGAACATATTTTGATCAAATTTGGAAAATACATTAATTTCTCACTAAACCACAGTACCTTTTAATATTTTACATTAAAAAAAACTTTTACCCTCCCTGTTGCAGCAAACCTAAGTACTCATTAAACTAATTCTGTTTAAATAGGGAATAAATGTGATATTTTTAAGGAGACATTTTAGTTTAGATCTAATCAGGCAGATGGAAATTCGCTAAGTCTGCAGGTTTGCTGCGGCGGGTGTATTTTAGTTTAATCATAGGATTTAACATATGGACTAACAAGATCCGGGTGACATTTAATTGCGAAGCATTAGTTTTGGCTTGAAACTGTCAGATAATGTATTTGCAAAGGAATAGTTTTGTCAGCATATCTGAAAGTATGCAAACCAACTGCTGTGCTTTATATAAGAAGGTTTTAACTGACTATGACAAGATCCCCGTGTGTAGAACGGGCACACAGCTAGTAGTAACTATTACAATTATTTCTTATTGAACTATCTTATATCTATTGTACGGGTTGGTGTCTGCTTTTATTACCACTTTTGCCTATATTTTATCATATTATTCTAGACATATCATCATAGGTTCATGAGATTATTGTCATAGATGTTATCAATCATTAGAAAAGTCTTTGATTGTGTAATACAATACAAAATAATACAAGTGCAGAAGGGCACGTTGTCCATATGAGCCGTGTCCATATTATGTTAAATTAATATTAGTGAACAGCAACTGGATAAAACATTTTACAATATTTATGTAGAAATATGTGCATGATTTAAAAAGTCATTAAACTAAAAACTACAATTTACTTCAGATTTTTCAGAGAGATTACTTCGATGTATTCATTCCGCTTAGTAAAAACATAATAAGGGTATGTATACAAACATGAACTTCAACTTTTAGAGAGCCTTTGAATGTTATTAGACTAACGAAGAGGGTTTTGCATGTTAACTATTGCTGCTCAGCAACAAAATCCATTTAATTTATCCCTAAAAATATATATTCTTAAGTGAACTGAACAGCAGCCTAAACATATTATGTAACTTACTTATACAGTTACAAAATGCCTAAACTCGCATTTATAATTCGGCTTATATTTCCCCAACAGATTAATTATCTGTAGAAGAAGTTCATTGAGCTCTTATTGTGTCTAATAACATTCAAACACAGAAACCTTGCCTAGAATGGTACCGGTACCTATCTTTGACAAATTATTTGCAGTGGCCTATATTACGGACCGTGGCCATAGTACCACAAGGTTGTAATGTATAATGTTGTAAGGTTGGTAACTTTATTGAAAATAACATGACCTTTTGGTTGTAAAAATGGCACAAAGAGTAAATACTATTTAAGCAGCTACTGTCATGATAGAAAGGTCATATTCCTTTTAAACTAGATCACATCATCTTTTATAAGATACGTTGATTAACAATGCATTTAAACGTCATTATTTACATAACAGCCAATTTACAGTATTCTTTGCTTTTTGGAAATGCCACTTTGCTATGTCATTTGAATTATTTGTTGCCAATGAAGCCGCACGCCCATATAAACGAAGAGGCCCCTAACCGTCGATATCGACGTTTTTCTCCTAGTCTTATATACTAGGTGGCGTTTGCAGAGGCATCCACAAAATTGAGGATTCATCAAGGGTTCATATTATATTGTTTTTGTCATACTGCAGTAAAAACAGTAGTTTTTAATGCATGCGTTGCGGGTCTAAAGTAGCATTTTTAATATTTAGGGAGTAAAAATCGTTTTTAGCCTCTGTGGAGTAAAAATCAGCTGTTGTCAACTCAGTTCTAAATTTTGATGGTGAACGATTGCATGTATTGAAAATATGTATCGATTTGTACTTCGTAATCATTTTAACATACAGTCTACAGTCTCTTCCCGTAGCATTTTAGCATTGCAGATACATTAATCCATTCCCAAACTCAACACTGCTCATCTTTACTACTTCCTTCACCACATCCTACGCCGTGGACCTGTTTCCCTTTCTTCCCATAGCATTTTAGGATTGCAAATACATTAATGTAATTGCCAAAGACAGTTCCAAAACTCTGCACTGCTAGCCTTACTACTTCCTTCACAATTTACTACGTCATAGACCTGTTTCCTTCCTTTCTTATAGCATTTAAGTATTACAGATTCATTTATCTAACTGCCCAAACGGTTCCCCCACTCTGTACTGCCAGCCTTTACTACTTCCTTCACCACTTCCTACGTCATGG
Organism: Macrosteles quadrilineatus; assembly: GCF_028750875.1. NCBI lineage: Eukaryota > Metazoa > Arthropoda > Insecta > Hemiptera > Cicadellidae > Macrosteles > Macrosteles quadrilineatus. The sequence goes on along the minus strand of NW_026542594.1, from coordinate 82,390,868 downwards.
GGCCTGTTTCCTTCCCTTCTCATTGCATTTTAGTACTGAAGATACATTAATCTAACTGCCACAGACAGATCTCACACTATGAAGGAATCATAACATGTCTATCTGATCACGACGGTCAAATTTTGTCAATTAATGTTCCAAATCAACAACAAAAAAAGAAACAACCTTTTAAAAAGGAGATGCGTAAATTTTCTCCTGAAAACATTAGTAATTTTTCAAATCTATTAAAGAGGGAATCGTGGGAAGATGTGTATTTTGCCCCTGTTGAACTTAAACATGATTTGTTTTACAATACTTTTAATTACATTTTCAATCAAGCTTTTCCTAAAACTTTAATCACTTTAAAAACAATAATAAAAATTGGGCTACTAAAGACATCAGAAGTACAAATAATCAAATTGTTCAGTTAACAAGAGAAATTAGAAGAACAAGGAACTCTTAAGTTATCAAAATTATGTAAAAAATTGAAATGTAACCTCAAGCATATGTTAGTAAAATCAAAAAGGGAACATTTTGAAAAAAATTAATAACTCAAATAATGTACAAAAAACTGTGTGGGGTCTGATTAACTCAGAGGTCGGGGATAAGCCCAGAAACATAGTCAATAATGTTCAGTTAAATATTGAAGGAAAGAAAGTATCAAATCCAAAAATTGTGTCTAATTATTTTAATGACTATTTTTCTAGTATAGTTAAAGACAGTAATCCAAATGTTAATGCTTTGAATATTCAAAATAACTTGAAATGTAAAAGTATAGCAGATAGACTACTTAAACCTATGTTCTGTTTTACTCCTGTAAACAGTGATGAGGTGGAAAAAATCATTGCCTCATTGAAAAGTACAAAGTCGAGTGGGTATGATGACGTTCCAGTAACTGTGTTGAAGGAAAATCAGTAAAAGTTGAAAAGGGATATCAGTAAAATTCTTAGTCACCTGATCAGTTCTTCATTTATAACTGGTTCATATCCAACTAAATTTAAAAAATCTAAAATTATCCCGGTATCAAAAAAAGGTGATGCTTCAGATGTAAACAACTACCGTCCAATATCTCTGCTTCCATCTTTATCTAAAGTTTTTGAGAAAATAGCTTCAATCCAGTTAAGTAATTATTTAGAAAAATACAATTTATTGGATGATATTCAACACGGCTTTAGATCTGGTAGATCAGTTGTTAGTGCCGCAGTCTCATTTGTGGAATCTGTAATTGAGTCTGTTGACCAAGGAAAATTTACAACTCAACTTTTTTTGGACTTGTCTAAAGCCTTTGACAGTGTAAAGCACTCAATTTTATTACAAAAATTACAATCTTTAGGAATATCGAAAAATTCTCTAAATTGATTTCAGTCATATCTTTGTGACCACAGTCAGTATGTCGAAGTAACGGTTCTATCAAACTCAAATAAACTTATTAGTATATCTTCAGAAACTCGCCCTGTTAAATTTGGCGTCCTACAAGGCTCAATATTAGGTCCTCTGTTATTTTTATGTTATATGAAAAACATGGAAAATGCCTTGTTATTCCAACCTGATTCAAAATTAATTTTATATGCCGATGATTCAAACTTGAAATTATCATTAGAGACTTTGGAAGAAACTGAAGTAAATTGTAAACTAGAATTAGAAAACATCAATAAATTTCTCAAGGATCATAATTTATTTTTGAATATAGGAATAACTAATTGTATTAATTTTAAAACAAAACAAAACAGAAATAAGAGAAAACCAGTGATAGATTTGAATTCTCAGCAAATTATAACAAACCCAAATGCTCAGTTTCTTGGCTTAACTATTGATCAGCATTTAGATTGGAATAACCATGTGGACAAAATTTTACCAAAAATTAGTTCTGGAATATTTGCTTTGAGGAAAATGTCCTTATTCTAAGACGTAAGTAAGAAGTCTTAATTAATATAGATAATGTTATCCCTGGTTTTATAAAGTATACAGTACACTTCAGAATTGACTGGCAAATAAGTAATCCAAATGTAATATTGCTTACTGGTTTGATGATAAATCACGATCAGCTGTATTGAAGTAAACAAAAATCAGCAGTAAATGGCTTCTAATGCTATTCTTATGGAGAACATTTTACACTTTATCTAATTTTGTGTTCAAATTTAGGGAAATTCACTATTTTTACTGCCGTCATGGGATCGAGACCTTTAATTTGAACCCTCTCACGTCGTTCTACGATTTCCCAGTCGCCACAATTTTAAGGCAAATAACCGGCTTACGTAATTAATATACAGACTAGTGGCTTGTAGAGACATATGTCCCTAAAAAGCTCAAATGTAAACAAATTATTGTAATATTTAAACAAACTCAGAATCAAATTATCTATGTGTCAGGATAGATATCCCAGTACAACATATCTTTTGTGTAAAAAAAACCAAAAAAACAGTTTGTTGTTTGTCTTTGTTTGCTTTTGTTGATGTTATTTTCAATAAAGAATTTGAATGATTCCAGAAGTTTAACTCTGCTAAAGGCAGCAAACATGTTTACGAGTCAATATTGGTTTACTAATATTGATGTTCTTTGGTCCAGGATCACTTCTTGAATATTAAAATTGTACAGCCCAACCTCAGTAGAGTTTGTTTAATCTCTGTCTCCTTGAGGGTGTCTTTCCAGATGAATTAAAGGTCACCAGAGTCTGTCCCATTTTTAAAAAAGGTAAAAAAGATATTCCAGAAAGCTATCGCCCAATATCAATCATTCCTGTAGTATCAAAATTGTTTGAAATCATGGTTTTTGACCAGCTGAATTCTTTTTTTGAAAGAAACAACTTTTTTTAAGTGTATCACAATTTGGATTTAGAAAGGGCAAGTGTACATCAGACGCAATAGATAAATTGATTAATGAGGTACTAATGGTCTTTGAGAGGAAGTCACTTGCTCAGGCCACTTTCTGCGACCTGAGTAGGGCTTTCGATTGTGTCGACCATGATGACCTAATAATGAAATTAAGTTTTTATGGTATCAACGGATCTCCACTTTCTTTTTTCAAATCATACTTAAACAATAGAATACAAAAAGTCAATATTGATGGAGAATGGTCCCAAGAATTAAAAATGAAATATGGCGTGCCTCAGGGATCTGTTCTAGGTCCTCTATTATTTTTAATTTGTATTAACAACCTCCCAGAATGTATAACCAGTAAAACTTATTTGTATGCAGATGATACAACATTTTTAAATATTAATTCCGATCTTAAACAACTTCAAGAGTTAGCTCAAAACTCAATCAATGAAGCTTCTATCTGGTTTGAATCAAATGGCTTCCTCTTAAACAAAGATAAAACTCAAAAAATTGTTTTTAGCCTTAGACCCTGTGAATTAAATATGTTGGATGGTTATGTAGACAATGTTAAATTTCTTGGTATTTATCTGGATAAGACCCTTTCTTGGGGAGATCATATAGATTACATAAGTTCTAAGCTTTCAAGGGTAATTTGTCTTATAACTAAACTAATACATTGTATAGATCAAAATTATATTAAAACAGCCTACTTTGCTTATTTCCAATCCATTTTCAGATACAATATTATCTTTTACGGAAATTGCAGTAGGATAGAGGAAATTTTAGTCTTACAAAAGAAGTTAGTTAGAATCATATCTTGTGAACCCCAACAGGAACACTGTAAACCCCTGTTCATTCAGCTACAAATTCCAACAGTAATTAACATTTATATATTTGACTCTGTATCATATATTCTACAAAATCCTAACCTTATCAAACAAAATTCTCATGTTCATAATACAAGGAATAAAAACGTTGCTACCATAGATTTTTTTAGACTGTCTAAAACTCTTAAAAGTCATATTGTAATCTCACTAAAAATATACAACAAGCTAATACATTTAATAACAAAATATCCTAATAAAACTTTTAAATCTAAATTCTACAAATGGCTTTTGAACAACCCTTTTTATTCTCTAAAAGATTTTTTTGAAATGCCTTTTATTAATTTTTAAGTAGAGCTAGCAAATTTACCAAATTACTGTTGGATTTAGTTGGTTATGGGGTTTAATAACTTTCATTATTCTAAATGCCTTGCATTTTTCTGAACAATAAGGTTATTTGGTTGTACTGTAATATTAAAGTACGTATTGTAACATGTCTCCTTGTGTGTAGTATTCTTGTAAATATTGTATATTGTATTCATTAACTGACTATGCTAGTTTAAGCAGTTTTTCGGACATTGTCAATAATTTGTATAAATTCACAAGACAATAAACACATTTCATTTCATTCATTTCAGTATAACGAATCTGAAGGGACCGAACTGAATATTCGTTATATCAAGGATTTTGTTAAAACGAGGTTCGTTATATAGAGGTTAGGTTTGCAGGAATTTCGCTAAGTCGAGGTTCAGAACCAGCGTCCGTCAATATAGGTCGGGATTTGACCTCATTAAAATACAATTAAAGTAGCATAGGCTACAATACTTTACAGTACAGTGTTTACATTGTACAGTAGAACCTAAATTATCCGGCATAATAAAGGGGAGGGATCTTGAATATTGCGCAATCATGACAATGGCATTGACCTTGGTACAGGTTAAAAACTGTAAGTTTAAAATCACAGCTTGTTCTAACCCTCCTAAAACCTAGCCAAATACTGTATTGCGTAGTCATAAACCATGTAAAGAACAAAACAAAACAGTAGACAGTTTTGTAAGCTACTGCTCGCGATAGGCCGGTAGGCTACTTACAGTACAGTAGGTACTGATTTATCACAACAGAGGAATGTCAATAATAATCATTAACTATAGCATTGGTGTTGCTAGTTGAAACAAATCGTATTGAAAACAATAAATTATTAGATAAGTCATTATAAAAGTGTATAATCATAGCCAACTTAAGGATAATAAAAACACTCGTAAAAGGAATGTTAAAATAACGATGTTGCTATTCTTTCTCTTTGGTTTTGTTTTTATATTCTTTCTTAGGTTTCTCTTTATTCACAAATTGTACAATTCACCATAGTTATCCCATGTCGCCCAATCACAGCTTACTAAACATTACGTCATCATCAGTCCTCAGTGAATGAAATCAGTTCTCAGTTGCAACATAGCGACAGCAGACAAAGATGTAAAACGGAGCAGACGAATGTTAGCGCAAGCGATGACGTGACCTTTCCATTTAATTTTATAAAGAAACAGATTTTCCCAAAACAATAATTGGGTGGGGGATTTGTTATATCGAGGGAAAGACGTAGACAATTCGTTATGCAGAGGTTAAATTCGCAATGTAGAGGTTCTGACAATGACAAATTCGTTATATTGAGGTGTCTTATTTTAGCCGAAATCACGAAAAATTCGTTAAATCAAGGTCGTTGTTATGGTTTGTTCGTTATGTAGAGGTAAAATATACATTGTGTCTTATGGAGAGTTCTAGGGGATTAAAAAAAATTCGTTATATCAAGGAATTTGTTATATCGAGGTTCGTTATATCAAGGTTAGACTGTATAAGATTACCTGTTTCTGTCTGTGATCCTACATTTGTTGTATAGAGCAACCGGTTTTAAGGTTATAACCTCATCATCAGGAGGGCAACAATCAAATTTTGTGTGTTTGTGCAAGAGTGACAACAAGAGCCTCATTACCTTATTACCTTATTACCTTCTTCTTCACCAAGACCAGCAATGCCGGATAGGTTGTGTCAATTGAATTAATAAAAATAAAATAAAATACTGACTGATACGCTTGTATCTTACTATTTACATATATGTACACGTAACTTATGGCGGTGGATGTAGCCTCAATTTAGTTTCAGTTTAGTTTTTAAAAAACTCATCCAGGCTATAGAGTGGCCTTTCTACTAGCCATGCCTTCAACACTTTGTCAAACTTCCTTGTTTCAAGGTTCTTGATTTCTTGGGGCAAATTGTTGTAAATCTTGAGCGCTATGGTCGGGAAAGCATTTTTAGTTTTAGAGAGCCTGCAAAAGGGAAGGTCTATTTCCTGATTATGTCTTGTTCTGTACGTATGGACTGTATTTCTGGTCGGAAAATTTTGAATATTGTTTTTTACATATGATGCACATAGGAGAACAAAGTGGCTGTAAACTGTTAAAATTTTTGTTTCTATAAAAAGAGGCTTGCAGTGGTCCAATCGTTTTCTAAACGTTATTATCCTGATAGCCTTCTTTTGCTCTAGAAGAACTTCATGGCAGTTAGGCGCATGCCCCCAAAGCAGCAGGCCGTAGCTTAGCACGCTATGGAAGAGGGCGTGATAGACGACCAGTAGGTATTGTGGTGTTACCAGCTTAGACAGCTTTCTTAGCAGACACACAACTCTCGATAACCTTCTGCATACAACTTCAATATGCTCAGACCATGTCAGTTTGGGGTCAATCGTGAAACCAAGCAGATTAACTTTAGTTTCAATCTGAGGATGTCTAGTTAAGGTGCACACGATCTTTTGTGTCTTACCCTCGTTCAGCTTGAATTTATTGGCTGAGAACCATGTCTTGGCTTCCTCGAAAAGAATTTCAGCGTTGTCGAGAGCTTGAGCAGGAGTAGAACCTGTTGACAAAATTGTAGTGTCGTCTGCAAATCTTAGTGCTGAGCCACTCAAGTCAAGGTCATTGATTGAGACCAGAAATAGAATTGGTCCCAGTACCGATCCCTGAGGAACGCCATGTTGGATTGGCAAAGGTTTTGACTGAGCACCGCTAAGTGATATCACTTGCTGCCTATTTTCCAGGTAGGACTTAATGGACAAGAGAGCAACGCCCCCCACCCCGTAACGTTCAAGTTTCTCTGTCAAGATGCTGTGAGATATACAATCAAAAGCTTTGCTTAAGTCGCACAGCGTCAAGGCCAGCGAGTCAGATGCTTCAAAAGCCGCTTGCACTCTGTTGACCAGTTCTGTAACAGCAGTTGTTGTCGAATGGCTCCTTCTGAACCCGTGCTGCAAGTTTGAGAACAGATTTCCAGATTCAAAGTGATTTACCAGCTGATCTTTAATGACAGACTCAAAAACTTTACTAAAGACAGGTATTAACGAGATAGGCCGATAGCTGTTTAAGTTGGACGGGTCACCCTTTTTGAATATGGGAACCGTACGAGCCACCTTTAGAATATTGGGAAAGGCCCCTACTTTTAAGCATTTGTTGATGACCGTAGCTAGGGGATATGCAATTTCACACACCACTGCCTTAAGGACTATTGTTGTCATTCCATAAATATCTTGACTACTTGTAGGTCTTAGCCCTGAAACTAAATTAACTATATACACAGAATCTACTGGTTTCCATTCCGTCAAGCTAACATGAGACATCAGTTGACTTATACTATTCAGGGGATTCAGATCTGTATTCGGAATACTATTTACAATTTCATTGACATTGTCAAGCAGGAACTTGTTAAACTCATCCGGGCTAGCGTTGCTCAACATGGTTTTGGATTTGGTTTTCCCCCTGGACTCATTTACAAGGGACCAAGCTGCCTTACAGGGATTTAAAGCAGTTTCAATTTGATTAACATTGAACAACTTTTTGGCCTCATCGACTTTAAGTTTATAGGAGTTCTTAGCTTTACTGTACATAAGACGAAGTCGTTCTTTTCTGTATTGACAGGAGGCCGATAGGTATCTATCTCTTAAGGCTAAGACTAAATTCTTATACCTAGCCAGATCAGGTGTACACCATATCTTAACATCTGACTTTCCCTGTTTAACCTTAGCTAACTTAGGCCTATTGGATGAATTTCTCACTGTCTTAGAAGGGAAGTGATGGTTAAAACTATCATTGACTAGATTAAAAAATTGCTTAAAACACTCTTCAGGATCACTAACCTGTAAGACGCAGGTCCAGTCAATCTGTGATAGGCTTTCTCTGAACTGTGGAAGGTGATCCTCTTTAATTAATCTAAAGCTTCGTGCATACTCTAGGTGCCATGCAGGGAAAATTGGAGTGCTACTCACCAAGCTGTCGTATGTACTCATTATCACTGCTCCATGGTCCGCAATCAGAGGCTCCGTCACCTCAACCTCGTAGTCCCACAGGTCCAAGTTCGTTGCAATCGTGTCCAGACATCGATCTCCCCTTGTCGGTGCTACGCTGGTAATAAATAGGCCGTGTGCTCGTAGTATGTTTGCGAAGGTTCTTGTGTGGGCTTCGTCACAATTTAGGGCGATGTTAAAATCTCCTCCCAGTATTATTGTTTTATTCAAACTTGAAAAGTCGGAGAGACAGGTGTCCAGCCCTTCAAAGAAATTGCCAATGTGGCCATTTGGAGATCGATATATGCTCAGAATTATTATTGATGTTTCTAATAGTTCAATGCCAGTCACTTCGAGGTCCAGATCGACACAATAACTTTCCAAATCAAGGGGTTTTATTGCTAGGTCTTCATTTGCAAAGATAGCCACACCTCCACCTAGACGTAATCTTCTGCAGTAGCATGCCACTAGCTGAAAGTTTTCGAATTTAGAGTAGAAATCAATTTCCTCTTCCGCCAACCAATGCTCACTTATACATAGGATGTTAAGATATGACTCAGAGCAGAAGACTGGCATCAAATTAAATTTAGTCCTTAGACATTGTACATTTAGAAAGGCTATTTTATTTACATTAGATTTATTTACATTTGTGAGGTCACTAGACTTTGGATTTAGTTGGAGATTACCTTGACTTGGTTTAGGCTTGTATAGAGCCTCATCATGATGAGGTTATAATCTTGAAACCGGTTGCTTACAACAAATGTAGGATCGCAGACGGAAACGGGTAATCTTATACCATTTTAATATGGTTTACTAAGGTAGCTTTGGTCTTTTGGTTTATGATGATAAAAAGGCTTCCCTGATAGAAATATTGGTCATTGTCTTCGTCAAATATGAAAAGGCAAATAAAGGTGTGTTGAGATAAGCTTAATTCTTGGTCAAACCGCTAAATTGTCACCCCGACCCAGTTATTATTTCTAAGTTTATACTCCTTTTTGTAATAGGAGGGTCAAATATTGTAAAGGTTTAACAATATCTTATCTTACTAATGTTATAAATCTAAAAGTTTGTGAGTTTGTGTGTGTGTTGCTCAATCACGCATAAACTACTGGACGGATTGGGCTGAAATTTGGCATGATGATAGCTCACATTCCCGATTAACATTAAATCATATTCTTATCTCAAAAATCCTTTCGGACTCCGCCCCAGTGGCTCTGTAGTTCCCCATGTTAACCTTATGATTTTTCATATTTAAAAGGAATTAATGAATCTTAACAGCTGTTTCAATTAAACAAGTTGGTTATGTTCTATGATGTTCAATAGCATCAAAGTTACAAGGATTACCAACAGGGTGCAGCACTATTATTTTTTTTATTATTTATGACAACAGCTAATTTCCAACCAAAAGGTGAGTGAGCGTAGCGAACGAACTTCAACCTGGAGGCGAATTAGCGTAGCGAACGAGCTAACCTGAAGGCAAGTGAGCGCAGCGAACGAGCTCCAACCTAAACCAGGACGTGAATGAGCCATGCGAATACTTATGAAGTTAAACGGGGCAAAGCCCGCGGGTACAGCTAGTTAAACAATAAATCTCAAATTAATAATGTTAGTAAATATACAAAAAATCTTAGATCATTATCTTTAACATATGTTTTGAAATTAAAAAAAACAAAGCAGAAGTTTTCCATATTCTTGAATAGTTTATTATTTAGTCAATGTGGTTATTTCATGTTAAACATTCCTTCAACACAACAAAAACCTTTAACTTAGAAGAAAAAACTTCATTATTTTTTCAGCCATTCTAAGTTTAATTCCTTTTGATTTGAGCCATCTCCTATTATTACTTATCATACGCTTAACTAATTTACTTAAAAATACACAAATTTATTTTAACATTCTAAGATGTAACTAAAAAGTCTTAATTATTATAGGTAACGTTATCCCTGGTTTTATATAGTACTAGGGGCATGTAGGGACATATGTCCCTAAAAAGGTCAAAATGTAAAACAACCTATTTTCATATTTAAACAAACTAAGAATCAAATTATTTCTTTGTCAAAATGGATATGTACATATTATATCTTTGTCCAAAAAAGTCTCTCTGCTTTGGTTGTTGTTATCTATATTTATGAAATCCAATGTTTTCCTTTATGCAATACTAAATGACCATCCGATTGTGATGAAACTTTAGGGAAGTAAATAAGTACTATACAAAATGAACAGTGTTTTATTATCCACATTGAGTAATATTTTATGGTTTTAGAAACCATAAAACCATTTCCTAGTTGTAGAAGCCAATATTGACACTTGACACGAAAAATCTTTGGTTTGGTTTTTGGTTTACAAAAAGTCTCAATTATAGATAACGGTATCCCTGGTTTTAATATAGTATACAGTGCATTGCAGAGTTAACTGGCTAAGAAGAAACGCAACTGCGTGTATTGAATGCTGGCTTGGAAATATAGTGCGATCAACTATATTAAGTAAACAAAAATCAGCTGTATATGGCTTCCAATGCTATTCTTATGGGAGACATTTCACTTTATATCTACATTTCGGTTAACATTGTGGGAATTCCACTATTTTCCCCGCCGTCACGGGATAGAGACCTTTAATTTGAGCCCTCTCCCGTCGTTCTACAACATCCCAGTCGCCCACAATTTTGAAGCAAAGAATCGGCTTTCGTAATTAATATACAGGGTGAGTTTTAATTGTCCCCCCCCCCAACTTTTTTCTACATTTTTTCAAATATCAATCCCAGACCACTTCCAAACATTGTTAGGTAGTAAGTACTTTATTTTGACAAGGTAGTCATTTCCGGCCGCCATCTTGGATCCGCCATATTGGATGCAAAAATTTTTTTTCAAATGTAAAGGTGGGGTTGTGACCCATTATTTCGAACTAGATTCCTACCCTGATTACAATGCCACAAACAGTTTTTGAAAATCTTGATCCATTCCAAAGTTATGAGGGTTTTTTAAAACTTAATTTTTAGCCCGTTTTAACATTTTGCATGTACAAACTAAGACCATAATCTCAAAATAGTGCTAGATAAAGATAAGTATACACTACCAGTCATTGTCGACCTATTTACACTTGGTTATGACTGATGTATTTTTTCCGGCCGCCATCTTGGATCCGCCATTTTGAAATGTGATAAATTATTTTAAATATGAAGGGGGTGTTGTGACCCATCATTTCGAACTACTTTTTTAAGTTAAATTCAATTCCATGATCCGTTTTTCATTTTCATATTTTGATTTTTAAATATTGACCTTTTTAACAATAAAGTTAAAATATTTCATAAATAAAACTTGATAACAAAAATCGGATTACGGCATTGCGTTCAGCTTAAAAAAGTAGTTTGAAATGATGGGTCACAACAGCCCCTTCATATTTAAAATAATTTATCACATTTCAAAATGGCGGATCCAAGATGGCGGCCGGAAAAAATACATCAGTCATAACCAAGTGTAAATAGGTCGACAATGACTGGTAGTGTATACTTATCTTTATCTAGCACTATTTTGAGATTATGGTCTTAGTTTGTACATGCACAATGTTAAAACGGGCTAAAAATTAAGTTTTAAAAAGCCCTCATAACTTTGGAATGGATCAAGATTTTCAAAAACTGTTTGTGGCATTGTAATCAGGGTAGAAATCTAGTTCGAAATAATGGGTCACAACCCCACCTTTACTTTTGAAAAAAAAATTTTGCATCCAATATGGCGGATCCAAGATGGCGGCCGGAAATGACTACCTTGTCAAAATGAAGTACTTACTACCCAACAATGTTTGGAAGTGGTCTGGGATTGATATTTGAAAAAATGTAGAAAAAAGTTGGGGGGGGGGACAATTAAAACTCACCCTGTATAGATACAGTACATTGCAGAATTGACTGGAAAATTAGTAAATCCAAATGTTAATATTGTTTACTGGCTTAGTGATAAATCACTAATCTGTATTGAAGTAAACAAAAATCAGTAGTAAATGGCTTCTAATGCTATTCTTATGGAGAACATTTTACGTTGTACCTAATTTTCTGTTAATATTTTGGAAATTTCACTATTTTTCTCGCTGTCACGGGATTGAGACTTTTAATTTGAACCCTCTCCCGTCGTTCTACGACTTCCCAGTTGCCCACAATTTTGACGCAAAGAATCGGCTTACCTAATTAATATATAGATGTTTTTACCGAAAGTAGAATTAATTTGTGAGTGTCGCAAAGAAGTAATATCATATATCTTTGCTGATAGTTGTAATATGGACTGTGGTGATAAAAAATAAGTACACATGTGAACCGCACTCTCGTACCTGCACCCAGGCCAACGAGTTGGAAGCGTGAATCCATGTGCAGGCCCGAGGAGCGGCCCACCAAAAAAAAACAACAAAGTGAGAACCATGGATGGAGGTTCAAGAACAACGCACCATTTGAGAGAAACAAGCTGTAATTAACCAAATTTAAATACACAACAACAACATCTATATATATAATACGCTAAGCCGATTTTTGTAAACAGAACTCCTCCCTCATTTTTGGACCGATTTTGGTGATTAAAGTGTCAAAAAAATTGCCCTGATCTGTAGTTTTGCAAAGTGTTTTTAGTTTTATTATATCTTTATTAGTTTGGGCAGGATCTTCCATCAAAGTTGGATTTTCTCCCATAAGATTAACATGGGGGAATCTAAATATTTAATTGGAAACTTTGTCTCCACTAATTTGAGAGAACGGCTGGGCGTAGAAACTTGGTTGTGGTGTCCAAAGAAAGGTCTTGGTCTGTAGATGAGTTATCAAAAGAAAAACAAAGTAAATTCGATTAGGTCTCTGTCCCAGAAGCCTTTAAAGATCCTTCCACAGATTTGTTTACATTTTGGTCATGTGGATAATACTTTTTAATAAAACAGCTGTTAATTTTAAAATTGTATTTTAAACAACACACATATTTATTGGGAGTTACTGAATAGTCCAAAAGAAGTATTTGCAATGTTATTTTCTGATTTTAAACTGGATTTTCTTCTGTATCATGTCATGTGTGCAATATAAAGTTCCATTACCAAATCAGTGGAAAATCCTTTTTCACAATAACTCTTACAATTATTTCTTATTGAACTATCCTATACATCGAGGTAGACTTCTGGAGTGATCGCTAAATGGGGCAAAAACGGTCCGTGCTGGAAAGCGGTGGTAGGCAAGAACGAATTCGGGCGTATTTCAGTATCGTGCGCGCTGCAGTTTACTCGCTGTTGTAGCTCAACGGAAAAGCTCCAGTCAAATAAAACTTATATATTCTTAATCTACATAAACATCGGATTCTGACAGTATAAATATCTTTTATTGTAATAATTATTTCGAATTTTAATAATTGAAAATATAGAAGACTTACCAGAGACTGACATGGAAAAGTCACTAAGGGAGGAAAATTTTTATTTTTGGGTTACAAACAAACTTCCTGCGGGAAAGTTGTAGCCAATGAGTTGATCTTAACTTTCAAATCAACCAATTTGTGATAAAATGATTGCGTCATTATTAAATCGTTTGGAAACGAGCGTGGGACGGTACCGCGCCGCCACCGCGCGGCCACTCCCGGAGTACCCGGTCCCGGTTGTGTAGCTTTGTCGATATGCATTTTCAGAAAACAATCTAGAACGTTTATTAATAAGTATTTGTATAGGATCTTATCGAAAATACATACTTTCCTTTCCACATGTACTTTAGGAGTAAAAGTAACAATCAAGTTTAAGATTAAATTTATAAATTAGTTTTCAGCTATACAAACGACCAATGTTCATTCAAATCAAATTGATTATTTGCCATACTTTAAAAACAAGAAGAATATTTGGAGATTTTAACGGGTAAATTTCATGAATGACAACCCGAAATCTGGGATTTTTCGTGAATGCAGTGGTAGCACTGCCAGGCATTGATAGGATCGAGAAGTTTTTTGTTTGTTTACGAGCAGCGCACACTTGAGTTGGGCGTCTTATCATCTCTGCCATCGTTTGTTGATATTTTAATGCACTGGACTTTCAGTTTTAAAATGTTCCCAATGTTCCAAGATGGTAACATCCTGTGCAGCTATTATTTGTACAAATAGGCAAGCAAAGGGGACGACCATCGGATTCCACAGGTAAATAAATACAAAGTTTTCGGATATATTGTTAAAAATTATAGGTTTAATGTCTTGAATAATATTTCAAGTGTTTTTGAAACAAATTCCTATTTACTTAATTTAAATTATAGTAGATTGGAAATAATAAGCGTTAATAGCAAATTTTGACCATTACAACGCCCGGCTGTCCCTCGAAAATTGTGCAATCCAAACGGAAAATTTTTATTATTGTTGTTTTGAGACCAGCTCAAATAATCTACTTGCAATTAATGTAGCTTTTTCAAAATTTATACTTCTTTTCCCGAGTTTAAGGAGTTTCACAGATTGTAAGTGCATTTTTTTTCAGATTCCCACAAGACAAAGAACTGCGTAAGAAATGGATTCTCGCGTAATAAATGTTATTAAGGTGTTAATGTTTGTATATAATGTTTTTTATCTTATTTGAGTTCAAATAGATAATGTATATTTAATAATAATAAATTATTTTGATTTGTTGAAAGTGTTCTTATTGCCTTTTATTTCATTTTAATTTATAAACATGAGACCAATCTCTAATTATTACAGTAATTGGACTGTTATGACCCTCTATCCAAATTTATTTCAAAAGCCAAAAAATGTTTAAAAATATTATACAAATGTGTTAGGGAAATATTCCAATTTGTTTTTAATAAAATAAAATAAAACATGTCACTGACAAGAAAATTACACTAAAAGTTGAAGTTAATCGTGTTTTAAAAATATACCTGATGTGAAAGTAACAATGAAATTTATTCCGAAAGAACCACAATCTATTAGAGAATACAATTCAATCGTTCATTTGTCCTAAAAAAATCATGTCGTCTGGAAACAAAATAAAAGTAGGCGCGCGTCGCGATTTTCCCTATCCCGCCCATCTTAGCGCTGGCGTTCTTGCCTACCACGGGCTGCTCACAGCTACTCGCGGCCGGACCGAAAAACGGTTCGCTTCAACTCGGGCGCGATCACTCCAGAAGTCTACCTCGATGATCCTATATAGTCCAGTAGATATACACTTTTTACCTGGAAAGTATTCCGAACTTGATGAAATTTTTACATGTTGTCTGGGGGTACTCTGGGATGTATATCCTGAGTTTTCAACCTCTGGCACCCTGTGCTAACTTTAGGAGGGGCCAAAAACTTCTATATTTTTGGTATTTTTTATGTTTCTTGTGTATATGTTGTAAACTAAGCATATTTTGTATACCATTGTGCATTACAAAGTTGTAGAGCATAAAATATGCTAAATTTTGGTTGGTAAAACAATTTTGTAGACTCAATATTAACTGAGATATGGCCGAACAAAGATTGATTTATTTTTTTATGTAAGCAAATTGTTGAAAAAGGAAAGGTTCGGAAGTTGGTCCAGAAGTTTTCATTAAATCGCTGCAAATATACAGACACAATATATTATGTAAAAACAATTTGGACGAAAGAAATCCCAAAATGTAAATACAAATACCCCAACCACAGCAAACCTGCAGACAAAGTAAATTTCCATTTGCCTAATTCTCCTTACAAATATCAAATTTATTCCCTATTTAAATAGCAATAGTTTAACGAGTACTCTAGGTTTGCTGCAACAGGGAGGGTAAAAAAGTTTTTTTTTGTAAAATTTTAATAGTTTAGTGCTTAAAATATGCTCATAAACAAGAAAACATCATCAGTTTACTTAATCTCCATAAACATAACACAGGGATTTTAAATTTATATTTTTTAAATATTTTCTCCGTAACCATTATTCGCATAATAACGCTTCAATATACTAAATATTTTTTTTTTTAAGCTCTACAAAATAGTTTGAAAATAAATTGCTAATTTGTTTGTTTTAAGGGTCAAAATGAGAAAAACCTATTTTCACTCCATAAAACCCCTTATATCAACCCCGTTCCCAAGGTCCGATCATGCTGGTTGGTGTTTTTGGCCTCTAGGTGCCTTTAAACAAAAAAGTTAATAGGTCCCGGGACCAGGTCTTACCATGTGTACTACAGTAAGAACTTATTGCCCATATAGGTAATTCGTTAAAATTTATTTATTTTAACAATCAATATACTTTCTCTATATAATAGCAGTGGAAAAGCAAAAATTGACATTGTTTACATTCGATATAGAAGGGTGAGTGCACCAGTGAATGACCGTTTAAGGTCGATTTTCTACTTGTAAACGACATGGGAAAATATACTACTAAGCTACATTGTACGAAATCGTTAAAATGTATTGCCCATTCCCTGTACTTCCCGATGATACAACTTTATGTATTATGTTCAAAGAAGGAGTCGAAAAATTCAATTTTTTCACATAAATCATCGCACCAGTGAATGGCTGCATATTATATAACAATTGTTGTATTACACCTCCTCCTTTTCACCGAATAAGATTTTGTATAGAAAAAAGTAAAGTAAAAAAAATTACGATATCAGGGTCGTTAAAATATAGGTTCTAGTGAAAGATCATTTTTTATCTAGGAAATGACCGTAAGATTTTACTCGCATTCAAACTTTGGTTATAGTGTATACACATAATTTCCGATGAAATTTTGTATTTCCTAGCAATCGCTTACTCCATCAGAAAACATTGTCATCAATATCAATAAAGAAAATTGACCTTAATCCAGTTAATGACCAAAGCGGTCATTCACTGGTTATACCCTAATTTGTGAACCAGCAATTGACCGGCTGTTTAAGTATATAATTGAATAGGATTTTGATATTTAAATGAGTACAGAATTGTACCTTAACATGTTAACTGTGAATTACATGTAATATATTACAGTTCCAATCAATAATTAAGGAACCATGACAAATAACAACCAACCATGTTTGTGCTAGACGCCATAGTGGGAAGCTGAAAAATGAACTGCTTGAAACATCTAATTTTGTTTGTGTTACAAAAGGATGATTGACACTTTCTTTTTGAATCAGTCACAGAGTGAATTTTAATAATGCCCCAAAGTTACTTTTAAACACGTTTGTAATGGACTAGGAAATACAGAAAGCATGATATGATGTTATTGATTTAAAACTGTAATTCACTGAGGGGGTGATCATTCACTGGTGCACTCATCCTATTCACAATATTTGAATGATTTAAAACACTAGATTTAATTAAAAGTTCTATTGAATAAACTTTGAAAGGAAATAACAAATAATAAACTCTGTGGATCAACAACAATTAATAACAATCAATAGTCTCCTTTTTTATGAATAATTTAATTAAATCTAAAATAGGAACTTGCGGTACGGCGGAATGTTCATGGTAGACGCAGAGCACTGGAGCCGTTGAAGCTAGACGGAGAGGGGTTGGCCAGAGTCCCAAAGGAGGCCCCAAGTAAATATTTCTCCGCCATGCTCCCGGGGTCACAGGTTGACAGCTCACATGGGCCCCAAAAGGCGCCCTGGGCGCTCTAAATTTACTCCATAACCTCGCAGACTAAGCACAAAGTAAAAAACTTTAACAACTTTGCATTTTTCATGTGCCAAAAAAAGCGATTAAAAACGATGAAAAGTGTCTGTGAGGTTAACTAGTTGATTGTCACGCAACCTCTGACAATCCCGGCACAGGGGAGAAAAAGTGACGCACAGAGTCATTGAGTGGAGCTTGAACAGCAACAAAGCGAACACAAACTAACCCACTATACAAAAAAAAAAAAAAAACACTTTGACCATTGATTATGAGTCATGACATTCGCCGATGGAATTAGTCACGGCTCACATGTCGAGAACTACATTAATCGAGAACTTGGGGGGAGGGGGGCAAAGATGGCTGAACGCGCTATGCATTGAAACGACTGTAGCTCGATAATGGTACGAGATGGGACATCGGTTAAAACGGTATCCAAAAAATATGGCCAATAGAAAAGATTATTGGGTAAAAAGTTGTATCTTAACTAATAAAAAAGTTATAACAATAATAAGTTTAACAAAATCTACATTATACAGCTATTTTCTTCAAAAATCATATGGATTGTTGATAAAAAATAGTGTAATTACTTGATTACTCGGCTAAATATTAACTAGATGCATTTTCTTACTAAACATTCATAAAATCTATAGATACAGGCTAGCTTATATTCAAACTTTGCAAGTTACCTTAGTAAAACTAAACTGATTTTGATAAGATGTTACGCAGTTTATAAAAAAAAATTATTTGTACAAAAACACAAAATTTATTTCTACAGACATATGTCTTAGTTTTCACCCACACGGCACACATACTCTCACTATATCGACGATTATAAAAATTATTTTAAACCTTTTACAATTTTCCCTGACTTATGACAAAGTTCCCTGATTTTCCATTACTTTTCCAGATATTTAATATTCCCTGACATTTCCAGGTTTTCCAGGTCACTAGCCACCCTGATTCTACATACAAGAGGTAATAATAATTGAGCGGAGCGAAGCTCTTATACTACACTCCTGCTTTTGTTTTACAAATACTCCTCCGAAACGGCTGAAGCGATCTGCACCAAATTCAGCACAATTATAGTATTAGTAACCAACCATGGAAAGGTATAGATCTGAAATGGTACACATCGGATCACAGGGTTTTTCTCTACCTGAATTTAAACTTTTGGAAATTTAACATGGGTCTTATGGGTTAATTGGTTGCCAAGACATTATTTGCAAGATAACAATAAAATAGTAGGCTAAACAAGAGGCGCAACATGTTAGCGAATCATCGAAATAGCACAATACACATACCGTACAGAGAAAAAGGGAAGAACAATCTAAATTAATATAACTCAGCATAATTTACTACAAAATGAATAACCAATAATTATGGTCACCGGAATAAGGCTGATGCAAAATTGACTTTAATTAATCCAAATAGCCATTCCATTTATGTGAACCAAAGATACCACTGAGTTTGGATACTGCAAGTAGACATTCCATTGACATGAACCAGTTGTACCATTGACTTTGGATACTGCAAATAGGCACTCCATTATGTGAATGAAATGAACCATTGCTTTGGATCCTGCAAGTAGACAATTCCATAATTTTTGTGAACCAAATAATGTACCATTGAGTTTGGATACTGCAAGTAAACAATTTGTTTATGTGAACCCGACGTATCATTGACTTTTAATACTGCAAATAGACATTCCATTTATTTAAGTGAACAAGAAGAAACCTTACCATTGACTTTGGATACTGCAAACAGACATCTTATTTATGTGAACCAAATGGACCATGTTATTTATATGGACCTAACTTATTTATGTGGACCAAAACCAGGGATAACGTTATCTATATTAATTAAGACTTCTTACTTACGTCTTAGAATGTTGAAATCAATTATTTTACTGTGCAATTGTCAAACTTGTGTATTTTTAAGTAAATGAGTTAAGCGTATGATAAGGAGTAGAATCATAGGAGATGGCTCAAATCAAAGGAATTAAACTTAAAATGGCTGAAAAAATAATGAAGTTTTTTCTTCTAAGTTAAAGGTTTTTGTTGTCTTGAAGGAATGTTCAATATGAAATGACTACATTGACTAAATAATGAACGATTCAAGATTGTTGAAAACTTCTGCTTTGTTTTGATTTCAAAACATATGTTAAAGATGTATTGTTACAGTATATTTACTAACATTTTTAATTTGAGATTTATTGTTGTGTTTAATCAATATGTTGTATGAAGTGGAATAACCTCAACGGTCACTCTTAGAAAACAATCTGGGAATAAAGATGAAATAGGTTTGTGCAGGCAATAGATTTGTTCATTAAGTAAGTACTATGACATGTTCCAATGGGCGGAAAACGATATCTTTTAACCCTCCGAGTGTTATTTGTCGCTGCAGCGACACATAACACACTTTGTGTAGTGTTTTGTGTCGCTGCAGCGACTCACAAACACTGTTTACGGCGAAGGCTCTATGACTGACAAAATCGGATTGAACTGGATCGAGTTAGGTATCGTTTTATTTTACAGATTCAGAGCTTTCTCCAGAGGTCTGTCTCTAAGCGCTTTTCATTTTAGTTCCGAAAATATTGTAGCAGACAGCTGACGTGCGTATTTGTAAACACAAACAGCTTGGTTAACCTTGAACCGATGACTGATGTGTTTTATTACGTTTATCATTGTTTTAGTGTTAAAAATCAAAAGTAGTGATATACGTGGTGCATTATAAGAAGATTTAAGTGATTTTGAATGGCTGGTTGATGATCCTGAAGAAGTAGGTAGTGATATTGATGTAAATTATCAGCCAGATTCCTAGCTATGGTTAGGCTATGCATTCTTAGCTAAACGCTATGTACTGAAATCTGTTTTTTGCCCATAACTTATTTATTTGCAAATCTACTTCCTTATATTATTATATATTTGTAATCCTCATAAAATTTAGAACAAAGTGGCTATTTTCAAATATTTATAGGCCTATAATTTATACAATTTCACTGAGCGCAAACTTTTTTTTTTTGAAAATTTTCCAAAAATTTTTTTTACCTAAAAAATTTTGTTGAAACAAATGTTTCTTATGTTTTATGTATAATATTGAAGCCCATGATTTTCCAAACAAAATGGTATATAGAACAGTATAATTAACATTGTTTTCAAGCTTCTCAGATACGTTTTAATGAAACTTTGCAAATGAGCAAAAAATAGGCAGACATTAAGGCCAAAACATCACAGTAATAATCACAGTAATAATAATAATAATAACAATAACAATAATGTAAACAGCATTTCACACCATAATTCAACAGCCCGTAAAACTTGTACAAGCGGGATGAATTGGCAAATTTTGGAAACAAATTAATCATACTACACCAAAATATTGAACATCTAGAATCTCGGAAAATTGGCTTGGAAGTAATCATTGAGGAAATTAAACCACACATTCTTGTAATTACTGAACATAATATGAAAGATTATGCCATTAAAAAAACTAATATTGATGACTTCACTGTAAAAAATTATTTTTGTCGAAGTAAGTTTTCTAAAGGAGGTGTGGCAATATTTGCTAAAAATAATGTAACAGTTAAGAAAATATCACCTAAAATAATAGAGAGACTTTGTCAGGAGAAGGTTTTTGAATGTTGTGCTGTCAAGTGCTGTATTAGTGGGTATGAGTTTGTATTGATAGGTGTGTATCGATCTCCAAGTGCCGATGTTAATGTATTTCTGGATAATCTTAGTTTTGTAGTTGATAGCGTTTCAAATTTTAGTAAAAATATTATAGTAGCAGGAGATATAAATATTAATGTGATGGTAAAAGATAACAATTTTAAAGAACTACAGAGCATGTTAAAAAGTCACAATATGCGATATTTAATCAACTTTCCCACAAGGGTAGTAAACAACTGTCAATCGGCAATAGATAATTTTTTAACAAATGTCACAAATGTAAAGTTATATGTTTACGGTCTGATTACATTCTTATCAGACCACGATGGACAAGTATTAGAGCTTGACATTGCTGGTAGTAAACTAAAACCAAAGGATAAAGTCAAAACTAAATCTTGCCGAAATTACAGTTTGGAGAACATTGAGATGTTTAAATTTAAGTTGCAGAGTGAAAACTGGATGGATGTTTATATGGCCCCTACAGAATCCAAATATTCCATATTTAACAAGTTATTTCATCAATATTTTGTTGAGTGTTTTCCAGTAATAAATTTAAAAACTGGTAGCAATAAGAGAAAATGGATGAATTATGATTTAAAGCTAAAGAGGGATGTTATTGTTAATTTAAGTAAGGGAGCTAGATTATTAAAACAACCCACATTTAACGATCTTAATATCTTAAAGAAAAACTATAAATCAGAACTCTTAAATGCGAAAAAAGAGTATTACAACAACAAAATCAAGCAATCACCTAACATTTCAAAACCTGCTTGGTCAATAATAAACAAAGAAATTCACAATAGTAAAAAACAAAAAGATACTGAAGGCATTGTGTTGAAAAATGGTGAGAAGCTGATAAGCCGACCCGAAGAAGTAAGCAACTTCTTTAATTCATTTTTTGCACATACAATGACCACAAAGCTAGCTCAACCATCTTTCTCTACTCAAGATGACAACAATATAGATTTTTCATTGAATTCAAATTTTTATCTAAAACCCGTAACTGACACTGAAATAGTCTCAATTATCAAATCTTTTAAAAACAAAAAATCATCTGGTTATGATGGCTTATCAGTCACCATTCTAAAGGAGGTAAAAGATGAATTAAAGTTTATCCTGACACATCTTATAAATTCTTCATTTATCTCAGGCTATTTTCCAAAACAATTAAAAATTGCTAAGATCATACCAGTTCATAAAAAGAATTCTAAAAATGATGTTTATAATTACCGACCAGTATCAGTTCTTCCCACAATTTCAAAAGTATATGAAAAAGCAGTTTACAACAGATTGATAGAATTTTTAAGCAGATCAGAGCAAATTGACAATGAACAGCATGGTTTCTGGGCTGGAAGATCAACAGTCACTGCAGCAATAAGTCTCATTGAAGCCATAATAGATTCTGTTGATAAAGGCTTAAATACTGCTGGAACGTTTATGGACATGTCGCAGGCCTTTGACAATTTAGATCATATGGTATTGCTAAACAAGCTTAAAATGGGCATTAAGGGTGTTGCACATAAATGGTTCACTTCATATTTGGAGGATCGCTATCAATTTGTAGAACTCTCTTATTTATCAAAAAACAATTGGATACAGAAGACAAAATCAGATTTACTACAGACGTATCTAGGGGTCCCTCAGGGTTCTATTTTGGGCCCTATTTTATTTATATGCTACATTAAAAACCTCCCAAATGCATTGACTGAGTCAGCCAGTATATTAAGTATATATGCTGATGATATAAAACTTCGGGTAGTTCAATTACTGATATTAAAAATTCTACTGAATTGGAGCTCAAAAATATTGAACAATTCTTAACAAACAACAATTTAACACTTAATACAAACAAGACAAATTTTGTTCTCTTTCATACAAATAAGATAAAAAAAGATCAAACCCCTAAAATTAATCTAAATAATAAGCTGATCAATCAAGTGAAATCAACTAAATTTTTAGGCTTGATAATTGATGAACATCTAAATTGGAATGAACATATTACATATTTGGTTGGTAAAATTAATTCAGGCTTGTTTGTTTTGAGATCAATGGCTTATCTCTGTGATAAAGCTGTGTTAAAATTGATATACCACTCGCTTATAGAATGTCATATTGGCTACGGAATCGAAATTTATGGTGGGACAGCACACAAAAATTTGAAAAAGGTTTTAAAACTGCAAAAACAGGCCATTAGAGTTATTGAAAAATTTAAAAATAAGAAGTCGGTGAAAAAGTACTTTAAAGAAATGAAAATTTTTACAGTGTACGGTTTGTATATTTTTAAAACTATTCGGCATGTTTATAAAGATAAAAACACTGAAGTATCCCATAAATACAATACAAGGTGGAAAAATCTTACTGTAAAAAGTCATCATCGTCTGAAACTTTCAAAAATGAAGCCTTCGTATATTGGCAATTTATTCATAAGAAGTTTGCCTGCCTTACTAAAAAAAGATCAAAACAAACCCAATTTTTTGAAAAAGATAAAATCATTCTTAATTAATCTGGCTCCCTATAGTATAGATGAGTTTATAAATCAAAAATGAATTGGCTGTACATTCTAAAATAATTGTCAAATTTATGGTTAAGCCATTTAGATTAAGTTTTATAACTAATGTTGTATGATTTGACACTATTCATGTATATAAAATGTATAAAGTGAATAAAGATAATTTGATTTGATTTGATTTTAAAAACAAGGGACACTTGGAGGGTTAAAGGAGATTTTAACCACTTACTGCCTGTTGTTTCAAGCAAAAAAGGTTCAAATTATATAGCCTTGCATGCACCGTGGTAAAGGGAGCATCTATATATAACAGTAAAACCTAGAGGTAGTTTTAGTTTCTTAAAACTAACCAAAAATATGCATGTCAAATATGCTGTGAAAAGTATTTTCGTGATTGGTTTCGATAACTGGGCAATGGAACCCTAACCAGTTGCAAAATAGTTAGGAATCAGCCGTTGATTAGACCCTTTTTTAATAGAATATGTAAAGTCAATCGCACCCTTGGACCTTTGGAATAGTAGTTTTATTATGTTGATCAGAAACAAATCTAGCACTAAGTTTGGTCAATAGAATACCTTTACTTTACATTAATTTTGTTAAACCTTTACAAAAGGAGCATACACTTAGAAATAATAACTGGTTTGGGGTGCTATTTTAGCGGTTTTGACTAAGAACTAAGCTTATCTCAACACACCTTTATTTGCCTTTTCATATTTGACAAAGACAATTTCCAATATTACAATCAGGAAAGCCTGTTTATCATCAAAAAAACCAAAGCTACCTTAGTAAACCAATATTTATTCACAAACATGTTTGCTGCCTTTAGCAGAGTTACACCTATGGAGTAATTTAAATTATTTATTAAAAATAACATCAACAAAAGCAAACAAACACAAACAACAAACAATTTTATACACAAAAGATATGTTGTACTGGGATATATATCCTGACACATAAATAATTTGATTCTGAGTGTGTTTAAATATTACAATAATTTGTTTTACATTTGAGTTTTTCAAGGACTTATGTCCCTACAAGCCACTAGTTTGTTTTATCAGCGTTTTTAATATTTTGCATACCTAATTTTAAGCCGCAACAAAGTTTAATTGGATATGATATTTTCTGTGTTAGTGGTCTAAACTGCAGCAGAGTTAATAAAATAATATAATTTTCTCTCTTGCACCAGCCTAGTGAGGTTGCAAACACTCGAACCAGCTTCTTCTCCAAAGGTCACTACAACCTTCAACCTTCAAGGACGTGGGGCTTTATTTTGATGGAAGCCAATACAGTATGAACAGGGAGGGCATTGATTGTATTTGTTTCATTGATCATAGGTTAGTTTACCAGGTTGAACCTGTATTTGTAAAACATAATATACTCTCAAAAAGTTTTAAAAACCACATTAAAACAATAACCAGGCACTAAAATGGTGAAGAAACCAGCATTGAGACAGGTTGTTGAACAACCACTAGCCAGGCTTAGTTGCACTCAGATGCTAAAATACTGAAGCAGGAAAAGTAAGGAGCCCCTACAAAAAGCAATGTAAATGGACAAGGTCTCGGAGGATGAACAGTGATGACTAGAAAATGGATGATTAAGAAGGTTCTAATAGACCCAAGCACCCTAAAAACTTAAGATGGCGATGAGTCCTTTGAGCTATATACATTTTAAAGGAAATCTTACGAGTTCTAAGAGGGACTTACTAAGTCCAGAGAGGAAAAAGCAAAGCTGCAAGCTTAAATGGAAGAACGAGCAGTAATAATAACGTTCGGAAGGAGATATTGAAAAGAATCAAAGAGGAAGCCCCTAATTGACTAAAATTCTGCACAGATGCTATAGCTAAGAGTATAAAAAAGTTATCATAGAGGCTAAAGTACTGCTACGGTAAGGTACTACGGTATAGAGACTGCTAGAGACTACAGTTGAACAGGTGTTTGGGGTGGCATAAATCAAAAGAAAATGAGGAGGTAAAAACTATTTTGAACCTTGTGAAGCCACAAAAAAACTAGAAATATAAAAGTTTGTGAATATCTGAGGTTAACAAACAAATTTGGAAAAAGGTAACAATCTCGTGAGAAAATCACTTGCAGACAATGGGGTTGGAAGTTGCAAAAACTCTTTAGATAAACACAGGTCATCATGGTTTACTATGAGAGTATGCAACTGTAGGATGATGTGGAATGAGTCTACTAAAGAAACACATGATATTTTACTGAGAGGGAATAATTTCAGCAAGAATTTAAAGTATAACGAAACGACAATGATGCTTAATCATAGGCTGGAACAAAATCCTCCTTTGTGCTTATAGTTATGGATGTGCAGCATAACTGACTGTGTTGGCAAGAATTTCATTTTCATCCAGTGATAATGCTGTAGCGCAAAAGTGAGAACGAGATGATTGGGCAAAAGAACATTATTTTAAGAAATTACAAATTTTACAGTTTATGGGCAATATATTTATGAAACAATTTTTATTGTAAAAAAAGGAATGTGAGCAAGTATAATAAATTCAGTGCATTCTTATAATTTCAGGAGGAAAAAGGAGTTTGTCCAGCCTCAAAAATTACAATTTTTTGAAAAAAAAACCTTATGTGCTGGTAACAATTTTCAAAAATATGTCCCTGAATTCATAAAAAAAGAAACAAACCTATCTAAATTCAAGAAAATTTCAAAAGAGAATATAATAAATCTAGCATTAAGTTACATTCTTTTGACGAGTTTTCCACCTCCCATAAATAGAAATAGTATTTTTATTTTAAGTATTCTGACACTATTCACTGTACCACCAATTTAGGCCTACAGGATTTATGACGAATAAAGATGTTAGAATATGAATATGAATATGAATATGAAAAGGACTTATGTAGTCAGAAGCTACAAATATCAGCAGAGGTTAGGCCACATGACCAAAAACTGCTATGCAAAGCTTAGCAGCTATCATCTACAGGTAATACAAGGATTGTAGAAATAACCTGAAATAGAGGCAGTAACCTGTGCTAAAAACTATACATCTTTGTGTTTGATTTTTCATCTATTATGTTTGAACCTATAATTAATTTTAGCCTATGATTTACTCCCTATCTAGGTTAAGACAGTGAAAGGTCTAGACTGGGGATCTGCAGCTATAGGGAATGCTGTCTGGTCGGGTGCGAGACTGTATGATGTGCTTACTTCTCTGGGACTCAAGGAGGATGATCCCAGGGCTAAACATATACAGGTTAGATGATATATTTTGTGACAAATAAAAGCCAAAACTAATTTGAGTTGGATTTTAATGGATTATAATTTAACATACTTTATATACTAAACTGATTGATTACATGCATGAAATTAAGTAGCCTACTTCAATTGACTTTCCAAATGATATGCCTGAATAGAAGATGCAAACTTTAAGGGGGAATTTGCAACAATCTGTTAGCAATGAGACCTTTATAGGTAGAGTTTTTGTATTAATGTTTTTTGACTTTATTTAATAGATTAGAGGTTTTTCTTAAATGAACCTCACCTCAGTTATTAAAATCAACTTCAATAATTTTTAAGTAGATTGATCAAGTTTGAACTAATAGCCCATTCTTTTAGATTCAACACCAAACCACCTTGAGCTACAATGTACCATAAGCGTCTCTAATCCCCCGCTTGTAGAAATGTCTACCATGATAAAAGCGTACATACAACTCTTTTGAAATCAGAAATGTATTTTTATTTTTGTATTTAATTTACTATTTTTCAGTTTGAAGGCTTGGATACAGATGTATCTAATTCTCCTTATGGAGCTTCAATACCTGTGGAGAAGGGTATGGACCCAAGGGGAGATGTGTTATTAGCTTATGAGATGAACGGACAACCATTATCAAGAGATCATGGCTACCCGATCCGCGTAGTAGTGCCTGGTATTGTAGGAGCTCGTAACGTCAAATGGTTAGGTAAGTTTTTAATTAATTTTGTTACTACAGTTATTCCTGTTTAGTAGTAATTGTGTAACTAGCGAGCAAAATGGATTTTTTTTTACAAATTATAAATATTTAATTTTAGTTTTGTTTAAGGAAAGGCTCTAGGCCAGGATTTTAAATTGTAGAAAAAGGAGGATAGCAGCTAGCATACCTTGAAAGTGTGGGTAGGCCATGGAACAAGTATAAAAACACTGTGCACACAATATTTCTAAGGGACTTTGTCAAGTGTAGAGAAAGAGCAGCCATTTTGTAATTTATAAACTCTTTCTCTACACTTGACAAAGTCCCTTAGGGGACGAAATATGTTCTTTTTCTACAAATAAAATATTTAATTTTATTTATCTATCTTCTATTCTATTACTGTATAAAGAATAGGTGGTGTTTGTCTGTCTGTCTGTGTGTGTGTGTTTGTATGAGCTAAACTCAAAAACTACTCTTAAACCGACTTGGCTCAAATTGGACAAAAATAAAGCTACAGCTCCCAGGATACATATAGAACTATTCCCGTTTCGATATTGACCTAGGAATCTTCCCCGTGGCCTTTCAAAGTTCTGAGGTGAGAGTTTACCAACCAACATCTATATATTCGTATTCATAAATCTTACTAATATTATAAACTAGCAGAGTACCTGTCCTTCGTACAGGGTTGGAATATAAGTATAAAATGCTTATTGCAGTTATACTGAAGCTTTGCGTTTGCAATATTGGAGGACAGAGTTTGATAAAATTTGCTTTTTTAAATTTACAGTATTCTATAGTATTACACATCTACCATAGCCATAATGTTCTACCACTTCACCTAAACAATAAAGAAAAATAAATTATCAACAATTCGCAAAATATCACAAATTATTCATGAAATGAAAAACATAAACATAACTGTAAACAATCCTACTTTGACAGTTAGTTCTCATTACGTATCACAGTTTTTTGCTGCTGCTTAGTTCAAATTAGCTGTTTTCATAAATGGCAAAAATATATAGTGCTGCACCCTGTTGGTAAATCTTATAACTTTTTAATGGTTTTGCATATCATAGAATTAACATTTTTAGTTAAAACAGCTGACTAAATTCTTTAATTCCCTTTAAATATGAATACTCATAAGGCTAGGGCCACACTTGGCGACTTTGTCGCGGCGACTTTTTTTCCCACGACTTTGTCACGACGACAAAGTCGCTGGGGGTGGCCACAATAGGCGACAATTTCAACCTTTCAGTTTACTTTTTACCATACCAGTAAAAATAGAGTTTCAAGATGTTATATTGTTTTCTTAAAATCGTGTAATTGATTATGGAAATAAATTAGGATCTATGACTGTTTATGTATGTTTTTGGATGATCTTAGAATACATTGATGTTTTTTACTATTATTTGCAGTATCATACAATTCAAGCGAATATTACAAATTAAATCATATAGTTAAAGTATTTTCGTACGTGCACCGGTGCCTCTTTATATTTCGCACTAGGTCACGTAATAGTTTTTAACCATTTACCAGCAACAAAGGAATACAATTTTTACTAAATTAAAGTGTTAAATTATGTTTCTAAAACCAATGTGGACGTCTAAATCGTCAGATCACTGTTTAATGCTTGATGTTGCTATCTCTTGTATATCTAAATACCCCCGCCGCAAAAAACCTGCAGACTAAGCGAATTTACATTTGTTTGGCTAGATTTCCACTAAAATATTCACTTAAACTTGTCGGATTTATTTCCAATTTATATAAGATGAATTTTAATTAATGCTTAGGTTTGTTGGTACAGATAAGGTAACCTAATGAATTGTGCTTGTTAATTAAAATTTTGATAGCTTAGTACGAAATTAACAATATTGCAAAATGTTATTAAAATATATAAACAAGCAAACTACAACAGTTTATTCTCCATAAAAACAGGCATTATAAATTTATAATTGTTTAAATTATCTCCGTAACGGCTTACAACACCACTTAAAATGTACAAAAGTATTTATTTTTTTAGCTAACAAAACAGTTTGGAAGGGAATTGTGAAATTTATGTTTTAGGGTCAAAAATAAGAAAGAACTAATGTTATACCCCAATAAAGCCCCTTAAAACCTTATTAAGGCCTTATTCTCATAGTCTGATCATTCTAATTTGCGAGCCCGTTTGAATTACTGTTGGTTTAAAGATTTGTACCAAATACCATTAAAATCTCATCAATTTTGCTTAAATTATCGCCCTAATGGGCACATAGACCTATATAAACATAAAATATACACACTGCATATGTATATAGATACATATTTACTAGGGATGGTCAAGTCTCGAAATTTCGGGAAATTTTCGGGAAATTTTAAATCTCGTTACACGAGACGAGATTTCTTTTTGGCCGAGATTTTTATCGAGACGAGAATTAAAAAAAAAAAAAAAAAAAAAAAAAAAAATTTAAAACGCCTGCAGAAAGTCAATGCAATACCCGCAATACAGGAGCGTGTTGTAGTTGCGTTTCCTTTGCGAAGGCGTTCTTATTTAATTAATTCTTCAAATGTAAATATTACTTTAATTATTTTAATCACATTTGAGAAGTTTTGTTAAGTGTTAGCAGTGTGAGGAATGTTTTATTACTATAAAAAAAGTCAAAACAAGTAACTATTTTATAAAAATTAATATTTTATTCTATGATTTATTTTATTTTAGGAAAAGTTGAACTCTATCCTAACTGATATCACTATGTTTCCTAATCGTAGGCATTTTTAATAATTTAGGCGTGATTAATAAAAAATGTTATGCTGATGTTTTTTAATAAAAGATTGTAAATATTCTTGCCTATTATCATTATTTTTGTATTTAAACAGTCATCTAACAATGTTACAAAATCAGGTAAAAATTCCGAACGTGCATTTCCCGTTGTGTATGAGAAGGGAAATCCCGTCTCGATCTCGTCTCGAAATTTTATGAGAAATAAAAAATCTCGTCTCGTCTCGTCTCGAACTAAAAAATCCAATCTCGTCCATCCCTAATATTTACTATATGAATTTGAACGGAGGGCGTTTTTGCCTCTGAGGACCTCAAAACGAAAAATTAAGTCGGTCCCGGGCTTAGGTCCTACTATGCAACCGTAATAATATCTCTATATGGGAAATTCGCTAAAAGGATGAGAAACCACAGGTGTGGAGCAAATTTCCTGAAACATCATTGTTTATGGATGGCGTTTTTGATATTATAACTTCTTTGTAGTATTTTTTTATGAGCATAGCTTTGGCAAGCTAATGACATTGAAGACGACGCACGACATTTGAAAAATACACGAGGTTTTGGTTTCCTGTTATACCAGACGAGTTAAATCTCATATATGCTACAGGACACATGTAAACATGCCGACACTTATTTTGTCGATGAAAATATTTGTATTTTAAAAGCATATTTTCCATGCCAGTCCAAAACTTAAAAATATAGATATGAAAATAGAGCAGCAAAGGGGGTGTGAGCGAGCGACTTGTCGCCTAGTATGGCCGGTGCCGTAAAATAACATGGGGAGCGTATTTGTCGCTGCGACCGAAAAACGCTCCCGGTCGCGTTTATTTTTCTGTCGCCGGTAATCGCTGGTCGCGGGTCGCTTAGTATGGCCGCTTCCATTTATTTTAATGCTACGGACTTTCATTCATTGACGCCGCGACTTTGTCGCCGCGACAAAGTCGCCAAGTGTGGCCCTAGCCTAAGGTTAACATGGGGAATTACAGAGCCACTGGGGCGGAGCCCGAAAGGATTTTTGAGATAAGAATATGCCTATATGTTAATCGGGAATGTAAGCTATCATAATGCCCAATTTCAGCCCAATCCGTCTAGTGGTTCATGCGTGATTGAACTTCAAACACACAAATAAACAAACACACAAACTTTCACATTTATAATATTAGTAAGAGTAATGTAACGTACGTAATGAGAACTAACTGTTAAAGTAGGATTGTTTACAGTTATGTTTATGTTTTTAATTTCAAGAGTAATTTGTGATATTTTGCGAAATTTGATAATTTACTTTTTTCTATTGTTTAGGTGAAGTGGTAAAACATTATGGCTATGTTAGATGTGTAATCTTTATATATAACTAGCTGGCCCGACAGACGTCGTCCTGTCCTAATGTGGTTTTATATCAAATGCTCGTTCATTTTCAAGATGAGCTCGTTCGCATGGCTCAATCACGTCCTGGTTGAAGTTTGTTCGCTACGCTCACTCACCTTTAGGTTGGAGCCCGTTCGCTGCGCTCACTTGCCTTCCGGTTAGCTCGTTCGCTACGCTAACTCGCCTCTAGGTTGAAGTTCGTTCGCTACACTCACTCACCTTTTGGTTGCAAATTAGCTGTTATATATATATAAAATCCAATGTATGTTTGTTTGTATGTATGTTTGTTTGTTTGTCCTTTATGGACTCCGAAACCGGTCGACAGATTGTAATGAAACTTTCAGGCATTATTAAGCATTATTCAAGGATGGTTTGTGTGAAGTTTGGTGCAGATCCGTCATAAGGGCTCCGCCCCAGTGGCTCTGGAGTTTCCCATGTTAACCTTATGAGTACTCATATTTAAATGGAATAAAGAATATTAACAGCTGGTTCAACTAAACAATTTGATTCTGTGATGTTCAATGGCATTAAAAAGTTAATAGGTTTACCAACAGGGTGCAGCACAATTTGTTGTCATAAATAAAAAAAAAATTTTGCTGCACCCCCCCCCCCCCCCCATACATTTCTTAAGGACGTTTCGTAGTTTGAACATTTTTTAAGATAACTTCTCTTATATCTCCAGTTTTTACTTACGCTTGCAGTTAGTTCTAGCCTTAAAATATTCTGTGATAAAAGGGTTTACATTTGAGCTATTGATCATTAAAATCGGATGATTACAAACGAGCTACAAACCATATCACAATATTAAATTTAACTTTTTAGATATAAGTTTTTATTAAAATAAGTATATCTTAGGTCGTTAATATGTTACCAAGTTCATTCTGGTCTCAAATTACTCAGTAAATCTTTGGCTTTAATTTTATTAACCATAAAATCAGATGAATTTTTATTGAGTCATGAATCTTTATTTAACAGTAGATTATTTGTTTTTCAAAATTTGTCTTTAGCTTTAGACATATATCCCCAATTTTAAATAGCTCCCAAAAATCTTTACCGTCTTAAATAAATAGTAACATTATTGACTTTTGTTTTAGCTATAGATTACTTATTGGGAGTTATTAGAATTGGGGATAAATGCCCTTAACTAAAGACAAATTTTGTAAAACAAATAATTTACTGTTAAATAAAGATTCATGAATCATTTTAAATTTTTCAGATAAATTAAAGCCAAACATCCACTGAGTAATTTAAGACAAGAAAGAACTCGGTGACATATTAGCAACACGAGATATACATATTTTAATAAAAACTTATTTCTAAAAAGTTAAATTTAATATTCTGTTAGGGTTTGTAGCTCGTCCTTAACACGCCCGACTTTCACTGGCTTTACCGAGAAGCGATTAGTTCCTCGACTGGTAACTTCGACGTCTTGGGCATGCATACAATTTGATATTAGGTGAACCGGTTTCCTGGTTTCATGCTCTTTGAACTTCACAAGGAGGACTGATGCCGAACCATCAAACCTTCTAAAGTACAAAGTCTCACCAACTTGTAGCATTGTATCCAAGGCGACTTTCGAAAGATCCTTAGACCGCTTGTTGACCGTTCCTGTCAAAAAGGTGTTTCTCTGGCTCAACCAGCGGGCTAAGTTGATCTTTGTGTAGAAGTTATTAGTGAACAAATGATAACCTTAGTCCAGTAAACCAACTTTCCCCATCAGGTACGCAACAACTTTCTGAGTAAAGGGATCAGAACCAGCAGACAAAAAGTATTTACCAGAGTACAACACAGTCTGAAGGATGTAACCCGTCTTGGAATCACACTACTCAAACTTTTTAATGCCAAACCGTGAGTGGCGTTTGTTTGGCATGTATTGTATGAAAGTGGTACGGTTTTTCATACCCACCATACTTTAATCAATACATACATTCTGACTTGGGATGAAATAATTTTTAAAACTTCCATTCATCATTTGAAGGAAATCGCGAATCTTCACCCAAGGAGGGATAACGGGGGCTGTTAAAAATATTAAAGACAAGGACAATTATTAAACTGATCTGTATTTTTACAAAGGGAACAAACAATGACAATATTTACA
Source organism: Macrosteles quadrilineatus (assembly GCF_028750875.1). NCBI lineage: Eukaryota > Metazoa > Arthropoda > Insecta > Hemiptera > Cicadellidae > Macrosteles > Macrosteles quadrilineatus. The sequence goes on along the minus strand of NW_026542594.1, from coordinate 82,357,095 downwards.
ATATTTTAAATAAAGAATAAAACATATGTTGTAGGTAATTATTCAGAAAGACTATGGCAGGCAATAAATTATTACATTTTCTTCCCCCCAAGAACTAACCATTAGACAATTTGATTTCTTTTTCTTTTTTTTTTCGGAGCATTAGTCATTTTTGGTTGAGGTTTGTGAAGGCTAAATTTGGTACTAACCAGTTTATTAGTGATATCCACTTTGAGCTTACGTTTTCTACTTCGTTGTTTGGGATCCAGGAGTGCTTGCTGATTGTCTGCCTCCATATTGGCTCGCATTTCCATTGGGACAAGACCAGTTTTGCGTTTGAGCTCGTTGATCTCCTGCTCGTGTCGCCTCCAGAGTTTCTCAATCTCTAGTTGTTGAGAATGTCTCATTGCCTCCACAGCCTTTGAGTTTGAGTCTGAAGAGGGCTGGGTAACTCCAAGCGGGGGAACTAACGCTGGTGTACTGATCACACTGGCTAGCCGAGGAAGGTTGGGTAGTGACTTGCGCACCATGGGCCTCAGTGGGAACTTGGTCACATTGTCTACAATCATCGAGTCGTCTGAATCAATCTCTTTACACCTCTCAACACCAGTGGCTGCCATGTCCTTAATCACACTCATGCTGAGGCTCTTAGATATGTTCTCACTTCTGATCTCCATAGCCTTCTTCTGCGAAGAGTCACTTTCCGTTACCACCATGCTTTTTAAAGGACAGTCTTTCTCACTCGACGACCATCGGAAATGTCGACTCACCTCCTCCAGCACCTCAGATTTTTGCTTCGCCGGCCTATTGTCCTCAAACTTTGTCACAGTACTGGACCTTCTGTGCAATTTAGCTGGAATTCCATTACTTCTGCTCGTATCACTTTTTGTGGACCTTTTACTGTCGCTTGACTCGTCTTGGTTCATGATCAAAAGAGGTAATTCTTCTGTAGAATTGTCTGATTTGAACGCATTCGATTCTTGCCCTTTCTCATTTTCAGTCGGTTTTAAACTCTTCAAGGCATTGTCGCGACTTGGAGGGTACTTGAAATAATCTAATTTCCGTAACAATCCAATTTCGTAATGATCTTTGACCTTTTTTGTTGTACGTTCTGGTACATCAATTGCTTGTTTTGTTTCAAATGAACCGACTTTGGACTGATCAAGAGTGGGTTCTCCATAGTTTTCGTCTTGAAAGCATTCATTTGCTATATTATGTAGTTTGTCATCGTGAAATGTTGTCAAATTAAAATTTCCATCTATTCGACCATCAAACTTGGCACACTTTCCATGCATAGTCCAACCTAGATAGCTCCATGATAGGATAGGAGAATTGGTAGGTCCTTCTATCACTTTTCTTGTTAAAATAAGAGATGCATTTGTCTTGTCCGATCAAGATAGAGGGTTTGGAATGTGCCGAAGGAAGGGGCTGGTCAATTGAGTACAGATGAAACCAAGTCTTTCTAAGTTTAACCGTGTCAAATTTTTGAAGTGGTAAATCTAGTGGTGACTGTGTCTGGATTTAAGGGTGAATACTTCATCCTCGTAAAGTCCTTTTATTTTTAGGCTAACTTTACGTGAGGTAGATTCAAAGTCACATGTTGAGTTTGACCAACAGGTAGTAAGGGGCTCTATATCTCCCTCGACTCCTAACTTGTCGGCTGTGGTAGAGTCAATGAGTGATATTGTTGAACCTTCATCTAATAGTGCAAAGGTATCAATTTGGCCCTTAGGCCCATAAAGAGTAACAGGACATACCTTAAGCAGAACTTTATTTGTTGTATTTTGTTCTGTGTGTTTACCGGATATTTCTTTTGTTTTGACAATAGAATAGTCAGAGTCTTTATTTTCATGAGAGGAAGAATAGACAGGTTCTTTTTTGGTGTACAAAGGTTTTTCAGGTGTAGTGTCTGTGTGTAGTAAGCGACTGTGGAATAGTTTACAGTTATTAATACCACAAGCTTTCTTTATTTTACAGAACTTTATTGGGTGTTGACGAAAACAGTAGAAACACAACTTACTTTCTGCAACCATCTTCCATCTCTCTGGAACACTGGCTTTCCTGAAAGTTTTACATTGAGCACTTTCGTGCTTTTCGTTGCAAAATATACAACTATTTGGTCTCCCAGTTGTAGAGTTTGTTAATACTACCTTTGCATCATACTTCTTACGTGTTAAAGCGTCAGATTTGGGACGGAAATAAATACTCATGAGTGAGCACTGATTTTCTAACCAACTAGAAAGATCTTTTAGGTCTGACTTACTTAAAGATAATGATCTCACATGTTGAGCCCAATTATACTTGAGATTATAAGGTAGTTTGTCCATTAGTTCCATCAATAACTGTTGTAATATTAAGCAGATGTTATAATTAACATCTGTTGGTTTATTGACTTTGAATTGTAAATATTTTGAAGGTTCTTGCTTTATAACTGTATCTGAATTAAATAATATACTTTGAATCAAAACTAATGAATTCTCATTAATCTATATACTGTACGGTATTAAAACAATAACTGAGGGTTTGTCATATAGTGCTCCATTTTTAAGGATTCAGCTGTCGTAGTAAAATGAAGGACACAAGTAGAGAATTCTATTAGACCATTGATGTCTTCCTCCTTGACTGGAGGTAACATTCTGGTCTTCCTTTGCATTGATTCCAGAATCAATTCTGGCCTACCAAACCGCATTTTTAAAGTGGATATTACCGTATTCAATTTTTTTCCACAAACAAGTAAGGGCCTTACCATTTTGAAAGCCTCGCCTTCAAGTGAATTTCTTACTCTGATGAGGTTGACCTCCTCATCAAAGGAAGCCTTTGTCTTTTCATAAGCGGAATAGAATATAGTCCAATCCTCCGGTTTCCCACCAAATGAAGGAAGGTGTTTGCACAAGGATTGAATGGTATTTGACTTATCTGAATGAATGGCTTGTCTAAAAGAATCCGCTAACTTCTCTACTGCTGAAGACACAATAGCTGATGATGACATTTGAACGACATTGGACTCTTGTTCTTTGCCATCTAGCCATTTTTCAACTTTGTTATGGGACTCTTCTTCTAAGTCATCATTTAAGCCTATAATAGATCTTACCTCTGAAAGTGAGTCTTGCCTGCTACTGACCGATGCAGACTTCAGTTCAGCCCTCACCTCCAACAGTCTTTTCTGGCGTTCTAGTTCCCTCTGATCCATTTTTCTTTGTCGTTCCATTTCATCTAATTTCTTTTGATGTACCATTTCATCTAATTTCTTTTGACGTTCCATCTCTTTTAGTTCTAATTCTTTTTCCAGTCTGTTCATTTCTTCTATTTTTTCCAATTCAATTAGTAATCTACTGCGGTGACTTGCTTTTGAAGATTTACTAGTACCATGAGAACATGATGTCTCATTGTCTTCTTGGTTTTCATTATTTTTGGTAGTGTCTAAATTCCTTTCAGTATTTAAGTCATTACTTGGGGGAGTATACCTGTCAGGTAATTTCTTGATTCTAGAAGATAGATTCTAGGTAGACATTTTATACGAGTTTCGGCACCAAATGTTAAAAATATTAAAGACAAGGACTGATCTGTATTTTTACAAAGGGAACAAACAATGACAATATTTACAATATTTTAAATAAAGAATAAAACATATGTTGTAGGTAATTATTCAGAAAGACTATGGCAGGCAATAAATTATTACAGGGGCACTTTTTTCTTCAACACTTTAGCCCTGTAGGCCTCATACGTAATCACTCTATCACTTGGCCCTGCGACCTGGCCATCATTACCATAAAACACTGGGAGGGTTGTTGGTTTAGTAGGTGGGGGGTTGGTTTTGTTGGGGGGGAGTCACATCACAGGGTACATCACAAGGGGACTGGATCACTGGGGGCGGGGCAAAAGACATTTGGGGGTTTGGGGGACTGGAATTTCATAAATCGGATCTGAATGAGGAGGGATGATAGGCCTACAAGAGGGGTCATCAACCTCCTCCTCGTCATCACTAGAAGGATCAATGTCACAACAGGGCGAACTAAGATCCGTCTCGAACAATAATCTCTGAATATAAGAATCTTCATTTTTAGACATGATGCTAAAAAAATAAAACCGTTTATGAACACTATTTCACACAATTCAGTAATATTTATGCATAATAAAATGCATGAAGATTAATTTTATACACACACACAAACTTCACTAACACTAACACTACGAACTAATAACGTATTTAGTAATAAATCGCGGATAACACGCGAGCGAACACTCACCGGCAACAACAAACGATGGTGACAGACTGTCTGGTCTGTAGTGAGTCATTGCAGACGGAAATAACCCTGAGTGCAGGGCTGCCACTCTCACAATCTATATTTCTTCCTCTTCAAAATGACATATTATATGACTAGTAATAATAACTTACACTGTATGTAATTCATATTTTCCATACCATCACCTGACGATGGTTGGCCATTTGTTATAAATTTAGAAAACAGCTGTTTTCATAAAATCGTACCGGTTGTCCAATCAATATTTAGTTATAAATATCACTACCACAATGAAGATAAAATCAATGGCTATCCAGTGGTACCACCCGCAACATCCCAAGAAGAAAATTACCCAAGCAGGGTAATGCCAAACAAGACGTGTTTTGCCAGTTCCCAAGTGTCGGCTGCAAAAGTCGTGCCGCGCCAAAAATTAATTTGATTTCTAATCGTCGTGACATTGTTATATACCTGCTACAGGGTTTGTTTATGTGATAAAATGAAAGTTCAGAATGCGATCTTTTGAATGGTATATATATTATTCTCATCTGAGTTGATTATAAATGTTTTTTTACCGTTAAAATAATTTCGGCCCATACCGTCACCAGACGACGTTGGCCATTCTAAGCATCAACGTCAAACCATCACCAGACGACGGTTGGCCACTGCTAGGGTTAAAGAAGCAAATCTTCTTAAACTGTGACCTCCCTCATTGCAAACGCAAAGCTTGAGTATAACTGCACTAAGCTATACTTATATGCCAACCCAGTACGAAGGACGGTTACTCTGCTAGTATTTAATATATTTATTCATTGAGTAAATATTGATTGGTATCCATGGCAACAAAGAGCTAACTCATAACATAAGTTCTAATGTAAATAATAACTGTCAAATGTCCTTGATTTCACAATCCCTCACAATTGATTTGAACAAATTTAATACTGAAATAATATGGAATAAGTAATTGATAAAAGAAAATTTATTCATTGATGGATTTAAGTTAGATTCTATAACCATTGCTGTATCAACCTCGGCTGTTATCCTGAGTTTTATGAGAATATTTTTTTAGATATTTTTTTGTGGAAACACAGTAATAAAATACTTTTGCCACAGCAAACCTGCAGACTAAGCAAATTTCCATTTGACTGATTATATTTTCACTAAAATGTCTCCTTAAAAATGTTATAAAATTGCACTATTGGCAGGTTTGGAACTACAGTACATGTATTGCGATACACCTACCTGTATTGCTAACAGTACCCAGATAGCAGAAAAAGTTTTCAGTAACTTCATAATAAACTTTCAGAGGCAACCCAAGATGTTGGCAATAAGCATGCATTGCAAACATTTTCATTTGTAAAACGTTTGTTGAAAATATAAAAGTAACCCCGTATCAGACTTCCTGAAGTTTCACTGGATGTTTGAAGCAAGTCTGTGAGGAATACTTGCCAAACACTTGCAGGGAATGAATGCAGATGACTTGCGAAGTCAACTAGCTGCATTAATGTCCTGAATGTATTGATAATATATCAGTATCTGTGCTTTCTGAAAGGATCAATTTAGCCTTGGTGGTACCGATGGTTGTTTCTGACCATCATGCTTTAATTTTTGGTAGTAAATTTGAAGTCTCTCCAAGACAAAAAACAAAAGTAACCAAAAGTCTCTCCAAGTAACACAAAACGACATGATAACAGAAATATCAAAATAACCAGACCAGTATACGATTTAAATGTTGCTTATTTTACATGCTTATTGAGTAGAGTTAATTGGTTATCTTTGTACAGATTAGATGGTATTGAGCATAAGTTTGAATTCTTTATGGAAGTATTTATGAGTACGGTTGAAGTTGCTTTTCCGCTTCAGCATAAAAAAACAGACAAGAACAGGTCTAAAAAGTTTAAATGGTATAATGCTAGTCTGCATTTACTTAAAGAAGAGTGTCTGTCTATGTACAGTAAATTTAAGAATACTGGGTGTGCAATGTACAATGTTCAGTATAACAGGCTAAAATCTGAATATAAAAAAGCAGTGAAACAAGCTAAACTAGCCTATAACTTTAGTAGGGTAAAAAATGCCAATAATAAACCTAGGGTCATCTGGTCTATTGTAAACGAGGGTCTGAACAAAAATGAGAGGCCTTCTGTTGATAAGGAATCACTAAGCTTAAATTGCACCATGTTCAATAACTGCTTTGTTGATAATGTAAAATCAATTGTTCAAAGAGTTCCAAAGGCCAATGAAAGTGTTCAACATTATTTAAATAAACTGAGTCCTTTCAACAACGTACACAAGTCTTTTACATTCAATAATGTGTCCGTTGAACAAGTGTTCAGAGCAATCTATTCTTTAAGCGATAGCTTAAGCTTGGATGTATATTTTATTAATTCTCAGATCTTGAAATTAGCGGCACCATACATTGCTGAAATACTTTCATACCTGTTTAATCTTTGTATTGATGAGGGTGTTGTTCCACATTGTTTAAAATTAGTGAAAGTTATTCCTATCTTTAAAAAAGGCTCAAAAGTAAAATATGAAAGCTACCGTCCTATATCAATAATTCCAGTTTTGTCTAAAGTGTTTGAAGTTTTGTTAAATAATCAAATTAAAATATTTTTTGAAAATAAATTACTGTTTTCTGATAGTCAGTATGGCTTTAGGTCTAATAGGGGAACAAGTACAGCAATTGTCAACTTCACTAGAGATTGTTTATCGGCATTAGATGCTAGAAAAAAGGTATGTAGTAGTTTTTACGATATGTCAAAAGCATTTGACACTGTAGATCACACAGTACTTATGCAAAAGCTTGGTTTTTATGGGTTTGACACAGTTTCTTTGAATCTGATTAAGTCTTATTTGTCACAGAGGTACCAGTCTGTCTTATTTAATGGCTGTTTTTCACCATATTTGCCAGTGTCTACAGGTGTGCCTCAGGGCTCGATATTAGGTCCTACTATTTTTATAATATATGTTAATGACCTACCTGCTGCCATTTCCAATGAATATGTGATACCTTATATGTATGCAGACGACCTGGCCATACAAATCAGCTGTAATAGTAATAGTGGTCTCTTAAATGATCAGTTACTACTCAAGTCTAATAATTTAATTGAAGACTGGGCTGCAGCCAACATTTTATGCTTAAACAAAGAGAAGACACAAAGCCTAAATTTCAGTTTTGGAAATTCCTCTGATGAAATGTCAAGTGTTAAGTTTTTAGGTATTACTTTACAGACTAATGTTAAGTGGGATGAACACATTAAATATTTGTGCAATAAGGTAGCTAAAGCAATCTTTATGATTAGAAGACTTAAGTTAATTGTTAATATTGATGTTTTGGCTGCTGTGTATTTTGCACATATACAAAGCCACCTGTCATATGGTATAGTGTCATGGGGTTATGACAGTAATGCAATAAAATTATTGCGGCTTCAGAAGAGAGCCTTAAGAATCATGTTCAATAATCGTAGGACCCATTGCAAATTACTTTTTAAGAAACTTAAAGTAATGACTGTTCCCTCTTTGTTTATATTGGATTGCTTAATGTACATTAGAACTAATTTAAAACAGTTTCAAACTAATAGCTCTGTTCATAACTACTTTACTAGGCAAAACAATTATTTAAGAACTGACCAATGTAACTATCAAAGGACAATAATTCAACTTTTGAGCTGGGTAAAAGAATGTACAATAAACTACCGAACCATGTAAAGCAGCTAGATTTAATTAGATATAAGTCTTATTTGAAGCGACTCCTCCTAGAATTAAGTGTATATAGTGTTGAAGAATTTGTTAAATATTTAGATGTTTATTTGTGTCATAGTTAGTTGTATTGTTTCTTTTTAGAAATGTAATGACGATGCACCAGTTTGATGTTACCTGCTGTAACCCATAAATGTTATGTGCAAATAAATACTTTGACTTTGACTGTCTTTCTCAAGTTAGCAAAGAATGCTTGTAAAACACTTGCAGGTAATCTTTGCACATAACTTGCAAAGAGTACTTGCTGCAACTATGCTCTGGGCGTATTTCTCAAATTAGAAAACATTGCTTGTCAAATATTTATAGGGAATCCTTCTAGATGACTTGCGAAGACAATTTACTTCGAATATGCATCCTCTTATATCAAAACCATTAACTCATATCATAAATTCCTCTTTAATTTGCGGTATCTCTCCTCATAAATTACAAAATTGCCAAAATAGTACCAGTTTATAAAAAGGGGGACGAATATGACCCCACAAGTGATAGACCAATCTCGTTATTACCTTGTGTTTTAAAAAATTTATGAAAAAGTAGTATATGACCAGCTTTTAACCTTCATTGAATCAAACAAATTGTTGGATCCCGAGCATGGCTTTCGACAGTAACAATCTACGATAACTGCTGGTATCGATTTTATTGAATCAATAATTGACTCCATTGACTGAAATGAGAAGGTACTTGTGAGCCGTGACTACTTTCCACCGGCGAATTTCACGACTCATAATCAATGGTCAAAGTGTTTTTTGTATAGTAGGTTAGTTTAGTGTTTCGTTTTGTTACTTCCCACGACCCTCAACAAGGCTGTGCCTTGTTCTTCTTACTCCCACCGCCAAGTGTCAGAGGCTCCGAGATTGTCATTTGTACTGCATCGGCTTAAATTTTCATCCCTTGGCATCTTATATTTTGTGGCATGTTTTACATGTATATTGTCTTAATTTCATCTTTGTGGAGATAATGTCGACCATGGAGTAAATTTAGAGCGCCCAGCGCGCCTTTTGGGGCCCGTGAGGAGTGCCTTGGACTTGCACATCAGCCTAGGCGGAGAGAGTCTCTTCTTTCTTGGCTAGCCTTGCTTAATGGCCGCCTCCCCGTCCTGCTTCGTCCCTCCTCCGGTGCTGTCTGCCCAGAACTGAATGTGACCGCCAACTTACCGCAAATGTTAAACAATCGTTGTTACCTGTTTATATATACAGGGTGGTAAAAAAGTCCCTGGACAGTTAAATATTTTAAAAAATAATGCAGATAGAGCTACAATACTTGGTACAAAGTTACAGGGCATAAAACTCTATTTTAACACATATTCAGTGATTCAATAACTCTTCAGGGGGACGTCCCACAAGGAGTCAGAAGAAAATCTTATACGGAAGCATAGGTCAATATGCACATCAAATTAAAGGTCTTTTTTAGTAGAATACAATGCCGCAAACCGCACTTCAAAAGGTTGATCCTGCGCAAAATGGCAGATTGCAGACGCAACTTTGATGGAACTCATTGCTCCATACTGTCTGAAACTGTTGGGGGACAGATTGCTTGATTGCTTGCGCAGAGGCGTCACTTTTGATGTTTTTCATAAAGAGGTTTTGGAGCTTTTCATGCCTTGTCGGGTCATGGAAAAGTTGAAAGTTGAAAGAGTTTTTTGTCCTCAGCAGCCAGCCGAGTCTCTCAGCCAGTTCGTGGGGGACATTCGTACGGTGGAAAGGGTCTTGCGTTTGGGGATCAGTGAGCTTGAGCTCATTGACATTGTGCTTCAGGGGTTGAAGCCTGAGGAACGCTCCCGTTTGGTTTTTGCGCCACGACCTTCATCTTTTGCGGATCTGGACAGGCTCTCCATCCTTTCGAGATCCGTCCAGGACGCTGATTTCCAGAGAGATCAAACAGCGGGGCATCATCCCCTAGTTGGTCAACACGCTGTCGTAGCACCCGTGGGGTTGGGTCCCGAACCGCCGCAGTGGCAGAGGCAGCCCGTTGTTTGTTTTGGTTGTGGGCAACCAGGTCACATTCGGCGGCATTGCCGTCAAGGTGGACATTTTGGACGTGGTCCAAAAAACTAGTTTGCTCACAGGAGGAAAGTTTGCCCAATCCTTCCTGTGAGGTTGTTGATGTTAAAGTTAAGGGCAATAATTTGAAAGTTTTTTCAAGTAAGTCAAAGTTAAAGTCTGTAAATGTTTCTGTTACCTCCCCTTCTGGGAGTGTTGTGCCTGTGACTGAGCCTCTGCTGCAGGGAATTGTGGGCCATGCTTTCATGGGCGTGAAAGCGGCGCGTTCAACTTGCCCACGTCTCAACATCTTCATAGGTTCCACGGTGCAGAAGGCCCTAGTGGATTCTGGGTCAGCCCGTTGCCTCATTTCCTTGTCCCTTTTTGAAAAATTAAAATCGTCTGGGCTTATCAAGCAAGTTGAGCGAAAAACCCCTATCTGCTGGACTGCGTCAAATTCACCCCTTCCCATCATCTATGAAGCCCGTTTCAAGTTCAAAGTTGAACATTTTTCTTGGGTTTGGAGTTTTTGGGTGGCTAAGGACCTTTGTTTCCCTGTCATTTTGGGAGCGGATTTCATCAAGCACACTGGCCTAATTTTGGATTTAGGCAGAGATCAGTGTTTTTTCCGATTTGTGAGACGGGTATTGATATCTTTTGCTGATGAAATTGGTGCGGTAGTCGAGCCTGAGATACCCAGCAAGCCAACAATTGATCCGTTAGGGCACCTGACTACTTGTGAGGCTGAAGCCATCAGAACCTTGTGTTCTCGTTTCCCAGATGTGCTGACGCCAAAGCGTCACTAACCTGTTTGAGTACGAGATTCGTCTGACAGACACCCGTCCCGTTCGTTCTCACCCATACAAATTAGCTCCACCCAAAATGGAAACTCTCAGAAAAATCATTGACGAACTTCTGGAAAATGGTGTCATTGAACCTTTCCGTTCTAGCTACGCTAGTCCAGCTTTTCTCGTTCCAAAGACCAATGGCAAGTCCCGAATGGTCCTGGACTATCGCAAATTGAATGCGCAAATTGAAATCAACTCTGTGCCTCTCCCCGATTTGCATTCTGCGTTTGATTGGTTCGGTAAGGCCAAGTATTTTTCTGTTTTCGATCTGAATCAGGCCTATCATCAGATTCCTTTGAAACCTGAGTCTCGACCTCTCACTGTTTTCTGCGTCCCGTGGAATTTGTATCAGTTCACAAGAGTTCCGATGGGTCTTGCTGTGGAGGCCCAGACTCTCACCAGACTCCTTGATTCCATCTTTCATGACGTCAAGTTCAAGTTTGTGTTCAATTACCTCGACGATCTCTTGGTGTACAGTGAGAGTTTCGAAGACCACCTGATTCATCTTGAAGAAGTCAAGAGTAGATTGAATAGGGCTGGCCTTACAGTGAATCCTGACAAGGTTAGTTTTGCAAGGCCGGAAATTTCGTTCCTTGGTCATCTAATCTCTCATAGAGGCGTCTGCATCGATCCCGCTAGAACCCAGGCTATCAGGGAGTTTTCCCCTCCCAGAGATGTCAAGGGTATTGCCAGGTTCATCGGCATGGTAGGTTTTTACCGACGTTTCATCCCCAATGTTGCTGAATTGGCGGCTCCTCTCAATGAGCTTTGGAAGAAGGGCGCCAAGTTTGTCAGGGGTGAAGCGCAGCAGACGTCTTTTGACCTTCTCAAGGAGGCTATCATGCAGCCTCCTGTTTTGGCGATGCCGGATTTCAATCAGAACTTTGTCCAGCAAACAGATGCTTCCTCCGTCGCTATTGCGGCTGTGTTGTCTCAAGAGGCGTAGGCAGCCAATTGCGTACGCCTCACGCACTTTGAGTCCCTGCGAAAAGAAAAGCTCTTCTGTGTATGAACTCGAGTGTTTGGCTGTTGTGTTTGGAGTCAATAAATTCAGACGTTTTTTAGAGCACAAAGAGTTTCTATTGGAAACTGACAACCAGGCACTCTCGTGGCTTCTTGCACATCCACGCCAGCTTGGGAAAATTGGTCGTTGGGTTGTCCAAATATCGTCCCTTAAGTTCCAAGTGCAACTTGTTCGAGGCACTCAGAATGTGATTGCGGACACACTATCTAGGATGTACCATTCACCCGACGATCATCCTTCTGATCAAGAGCAACCGGGTTGTGCCGTGCTCTTGGAGTTTCCACTCGCTTTTTCTGATTTCATTCCCCATCAGCTGAAGGATCCTGAGCTGGCAAAGATTATTGGTGAGCTTCAAAATGGGGGAGCCCACCCCCCATATTTTCTGTCCCAGGGTGCCCTTTGCTGTCGCGCTCGGCAGCAAGGTAAACCTAAAGTTGTGCTGCCTAGTCTTCTTATCCCTATGGTCTTTGAGTATTTCCATTCTTCTGTGGGTGGGCATTTAGGTATCCACAAGACCATTGCGAAGGTTAGGGAAATGTTCATCTGGAAGGGTATGGATCGGGACCTTGCTGCTAGGGTGCGTTCTTGTCAAACGTGCTAGCTAAGCAAGCACGCTCAAAACACTAAGTTTGATTTGTTGTCATCTGAGGTTGCGGAAAGACCTTTGGAGAAGGTTTTCATTGACTATGTAGGGCCTCTCCCGCGTAGCAAGTCAGGAAATAAGTTCCTGCTTGTTTGTGTGGATGCCTTCTCTAAGTTTTGTTGGCTTTTTCCCTTAAGGAATGCCACTGCACAGCTCATTGTGCAGGTACTTCGAACACACCTCTTCCAACATTTCAGAATACCCGCCACCATTGTTTCCGACAACAGAACACAGTTTGTTTCCCATCTGTTCAAAAGAATGTGCTTTGGGCACGGAATCCGCCATATGACTACTTCCCCTTACTATCCACAGCCTTCTCATGCTGAAAGGTTCAATCGCAATCTTCGCTCCGCTCTCATAGCTTTTCATGCTGACAAGCAGACCACCTGGGATCAGGAACTCCCCTGGCTTCAGTTCGCTTTCAATACTGCTCACCATGAGAGTCACAAGGCGGTCCCTTTCGAGCTGTTTCTGTGTGGGGAATTGGCGACCTTCTGCCACCTCCTGGTGCGGCTGATGTCAAGGCAACTTGGCAAGCGGCCAGGAGAAACTTGATCAGAGCTAGGGAATTGGTCCGGAGGAAGCACAATCGTGGTAGAATAGACAACCCTTTCCAGGTGGGGGATTTGGTGTTTTGTAAAGCTCATCCTGCCAGTTCGGCTGTGGACAAGAGAGCTGCAAAGTTGTGTCATCGGTGGTTAGGTCCCCACCGCATCCTGAGGTTTTTGACGCCTGTCACGGCGGAGCTAGGAGATCCGCGGACTGGAAAAGTGTTCCGGAGGGCGCACATTTCTCATCTCAAGCCCTTCCGCGGAACTCTTCCATAGGCAATTTTCTTTTCTCTTGTGTCTGGGTGGGAAGTGCACTGGGCCAGAGAACGTGATCACTTCTTCTGTCCCCTGTGTTCTGCGAAGGAATTTCACTCACAAAATTTTCCAGCTCTGGCCAGAGCAAACCCTGGGGGTGAGTTCTCCCCTCAGTTTTGAAGTCCCTTGGCGTTCCCCACCACAGACACCTGAGTTGTCTTTCGGGTCAATTTCTCTTCAGGAAGTGGGGGAGAGGCTTGTTTGTTCGTCCCTTTTGGAGAGGAGTGTCCTCTTTTGGGGGGGGGGGGGGAGGTTGAGCAGTGACTACTTTCCACGGGCGAATGTCACGACTCATAATCAATGGTCAAAGTGTTTTTTGTATAGTAGGTTAGTTTAGTGTTTCGTTTTGTTACTTCCTATGACCCTCAACAAGGCTGTGCCTTGTTCTTCTTACTCCCACCGCCAAGTGTCAGAGGCTCCGAGATTGTCATTTGTACTGCATCGGCTTAAATTTTCATCCCTTAACATCTTATATTTTGTGGCATGTTTTACATGTATATTGTCTTAATTTCATCTTTGTGGAGATAATGTCGACCATGGAGTAAATTTAGAGCGCCCAGCGCGCCTTTTGGGGCCCGTGAGGAGTGCCTTGGACTTGCACATCAGCCTAGGCGGAGAGGGTCTCATCTTTCTTGGCTAACCTTGCTTAAAGGCGCGTTTACACGATGCAAGTTGCCAGGCAGGTAGCCTGCTTCAGGTAACCTGCCGCAGGTAACTGGCGTCGTGTGAACGCAACCTGCCTCAAAAATGAGGCAATTTGCCCGTCATTCCACCAGCCAGGTAGGTTGCCTGAAACAGTAGACTGAAGAAGGTAACCTGCCCCCCCACCACCACAAATCTGACCTGCCATCTGCAGTGGCGTCATGTAGACGGTACATTGACAGGCAGCTTGCAGGTTAGGTGCCGGTGTCCCGTGTGTCACAACGCTGTTGTTTGTGTGTATCGGCTACTTTGAATACAGTTATATTTGTTGCAGTTTATTTGTTGTATAAGATGGCACCTCGTTGGACCGATGACATGAACATTAAATTTGTTTTATTGTACCAAGATCATGAATGTTTATGGAACCAGTTCCATGAGTTGTACAAAAACAAATATTCCCGTGAGTCTGCACTGCAGAACATAGTGATAGCAATGAACATTGAAGGTTTTGGTGTGGCCGTAGCTAAGAATAAAATAAAAGCCTTGAGGGCTACTTACCAGTCAGAAGTAACTAAAGTGAAACAAAGCGAAAAATCGGGCTCTGGTTCAGGCGATATATATGCGCCAACCTTAAAATGGTTCAATATTATGAAGGAGATCATGATTAAAGGAACACTGAAGAGGAAAACTACAAGCAATTTGGTAAGTACTTTTACTTGTTAGGTCTACAATTTACAAGTTATATATACATCGACTGACTGACACAATATTGTTTTCTGGTCCCCATATAGTGTCTATATACAACTTAACTTAACTTGGTCTGAAATATCCAACTATAGATTCAGTTTAAATTTTATGGAAACATGTAGTGTAATAATAATAATATATAACTATCACAAAAGCATGTACTCTAGTCGTGAAATGATGTATTATTATGTATTAAATTAATGTACCATCTTCGCATGCATGTTGGATGATTAATTAATCATCTTGTTTTGCCATTCGACAGCACCCTCATTAAGAAAGTAGTGTTTGTACATCTCACGTTTTTGTTTCGCCTTTTTGGTTTGTTGTTGGGGGCCTACACGAGAAACGCTTGTAAGGCCTGCAGTTTCTTCTCGCCAAGAGCCCTCAATAACTTGTCCTAGATTGAAGTCATCGTAGTCTACAGAACCTCTAACAAAATATGTGTGTGCTGATTGTTTCCTCAAGTAGTTATGGAGAGCACAAGCAGCTAAAACTACTTTGTCAATAGTTTCGGGTTGCAAAGGAAGAGGTTTCTCAAACACTCTAAATCTGCTAACCAATATACCAAAATCATTTTCAACAATGCGACGGGCGCGGGACAGTCTGTAGTTGAAAACCTTTTCTTCAAACGAAAGCAAAGATCCCGGATACGGTTTTATCAGGAACTCTTTTAACGGAAATGCGTCATCTCCGACAATAACACCGTCCGGTGGAAGAAGCCCATTTTGCAAAGCTTCGAGTAGAGAACTTTGGCCAAACACCCTGCCGTCAGATGCAGAGCCGTTACTTCCAACTTCAACGTATGTGAAATTGTAGTCGTGATCTACTAAAGCCATAAGAATGATGCTGTGCGACTTTTTATAGTTGAAAAATGTGCTGCCACAGTTTTCAGGTGCTCTGATGTTTATGTGCTTTCCATCTATAGCACCGCAGCAGCCTGGGAAATTCCATCTGTTCCTGAAACCATTTTCTACGTGTTTCCATTCTTCCACAGTTGTAGGCGCCTGTAACAGATACATGAATTTAGTATGCCTATATTAATTTAAAATAACAATAAAAA
The DNA here is from genome assembly GCF_028750875.1 of Macrosteles quadrilineatus. NCBI lineage: Eukaryota > Metazoa > Arthropoda > Insecta > Hemiptera > Cicadellidae > Macrosteles > Macrosteles quadrilineatus. The sequence continues at coordinate 82,341,310 of NW_026542594.1, read as the reverse complement.
TAACAATACTGTTTACACTAATCGTCTATTTCAGGAGTCGCCAAAAATAATTCCATGCAAGAAACAAGCCATGAACGAAACAACAATAAATGAAGACCAAGATTCTACAACTATAGACGCAACGCTAGATATCGGAGAAGAAGAGGATTTAGAAGAGTCACTCATTGACAATGTTACAAATGAAGAACCTCTAGAAGTTTCAAGTGCTAAAGTAAATCGACCGCCACTGGATAAGCAACAGGACGTTATCCCTAAAAAGGTTCGGAACCGGTCCAAAATACAGCAAATTGCTGCTACTGCCCGAGAATTAAAGCAACTCAGCCAAAATATTTCAAAATCAGATAATAACAAGCCTGTTTCACAGGCTTCATCAGATAAATTACTGTTTCACAAAATGCAGATTCCATTTTCAGCCGAGCCATTAAAATGAGGATTTGCCGAACAATTATTAATATTACAGAATAGTATATAATGATATACAACTTTTCACATTCCATAATTATATGTTAGTTTTGCTATGGTCAAAGGTACAAATCCAAATGTTCTCTTTTCTTTTGGTCAGTATGTAATAATTTGCTAGAATCATTGACTTTATATAAAGTCAAAGCTAAAATACTGTAGATGGTTTGTTATGTTAAGTTAAGACCATATGCAAGCATTTTTGAAATCGTTTCCCCGTTTAACCTTAACCAACTATTCCATTCCAAAAGTTAAAAAATTATATGGTGCAACACAAATAAACAACCCGATCGCCTACCTATAACCTACACTATACCTTCCTAATCTAACCTTACTTCAAAACACTTAATGTAGTCACAAATACTCATAAACCCCGACCTACCTCCCCACATGCCTAAATCAGTGTTCAATCTGCGTTTTATCAATAAGTGTAATAACTTACTGTACCGTCGATGTAATTAAACATAATATAACCTATGAGGTATTATCGGATTAAATACCGATTTCGATGCGGTTCGATATATCGCTTATTAAATCCTGATTTCTAACATTGGCTGTTTCTAATCAGCTGGCAACACAAATAGGTTCCCAAGAAAGTAGTCACCGGTCCGTATCCCTCCGCTCCTTGTTTATGCTCCGCGCATTGAGAAAGTAGTTCAGTATATTTTCTCGATTTTCAGTGAATTCCGTGCCTTAAAAAAATGTTTTAACGGCATTTTCTTGTTTATTAAAATCATAGGAATGGTTTAAAATCGTTTAAAAGAAAAGTATAGAAAGTTCAGAAATACCTTATGATTCTCTTGTTTACATTTTTCTTGTAAACAAAAAAACTGTCATAGCTACTTTAGTCCCATAAGCCCAATGTTAAAAATTTTAAATTTTAAGTTCGTTTTAAATTGCATTAGCATTATCTAATTGAAATTTGTTTGTTTACAAACCATCTCATTATTAGTCTAAGTAGTCTTGTTAAGTTTGGCTGAAATGTGTTCAGCCGTTATTGAGTGATGGTGTTATATTGTTTGCATTGAAGTTGATCCCAAAGAGCTTCTCTCAATAAGCGTCTTGCTTCTTTACTGGGAGTAGCCGTAGCTCCCAACACAAATGAATCGTCACAAACTTCTCCAATATACATTATTACAGAAAATGTAGGGAATTACTCCCAAGAAGGGGAAATTCCCTGCACAAGCTCTAACGAAGATGCAACTACTTAATGTTACGCCTTAATGGCCGCCTCTCCGTCCTGCTTCGTCCCTCCTCCGGTGCTGTCCGCCCAGAACTGAATGTGACCGCCAACTTACCGCAAGAGTTAAACGATCGTTGTTACCTGTTTATATATATGTAGATTTATTTATTTAGTTATTTGAAAGATTCTTTATTACTTGTTATTGCCTTTTAATTTTTTTTATATCAAACCAGCCTAGGCCTATATTCCTTTATTCCTGTTATTGTTTTTCAAATTTTATTTGAAAAGCCTTGTTAATTTTTAAATAATTTTCAATTCATTCTATTTTTGGGGCTCCTAAATTTTCTATAGTTACCAGCTTCAAAATGCAGTATTAAGAAGAGATATTTATATTAGTTTTTTGTAAGTTGTTAATTTTGGTAAATTTTGAAGATTAAATCCTTAACATTTTCTGTTATAGTTGATGATTAAAAGAAATGACTGTAAGTTAGAAGGCTAGATGGGTAGCTAAATTATTTAAATTTTTTTTAGACTTTCATGTATTGTTGTTAATGTTGTTGTTTTATTTAAATTTTGGTTAATTACAGCTCGTTTCTCTCAAATAGTGCGTTGTTCTCATCGAGGTAGACTTCTGGAGTGATCGCTAAATGGGGCAAAAACGGTCCGTGCTGGAAAGCGGTGGTAGGCAAGAACGAATTCGGGCGTATTTCAGTATCGTGCACGCTGCAGTTTACTCGCTGTTGTAGCTCAACGGAAAAGCTCCAGTCAAATAAAACTTATATATTCTTAATCTACATAAACATCGGATTCTGACAGTATAAATATCTTTTATTGTAATAATTATTTCGAATTTTAATAATTGAAAATATAGAAGACTTACCAGAGACTGACATGGAAAAGTCACTAAGGGAGGAACATTTTTATTTTTGGGTTACAAACAAACTTCTAGCGGGAAAGTTGTAGCCAATGAGTTGATCTTAACTTTCAAATCAACCAATTTGTGATAAAATGATTGCGTCATTATTAAATCGTTTGGAAACGAGCGTGGGACGGTACCGCGCCGCCACCGCGCGGCCACTCCCGGAGTACCCGGTCCCGGTTGTGTAGCTTTGTCGATATGCATTTTCAGAAAACAATCTAGAACGTTTATTAATAAGTATTTGTATAGGATCTTATCGAAAATACATACTTTCCTTTCCACATGTACTTTAGGAGTAAAATTAACAATCAAGTTTAAGATTAAATTTATAAATTTGTTTTCAGCTATACAAACGACCAATGTTCATTCAAATCAAATTGATTATTTGCCATACTTTAAAAACAAGAAGAATATTTGGAGATTTTAACGGGTAAATTTCATGAATGACAACCCGAAATCTGGGATTTTTCGTGAATGCAGTGGTAGCACTGCCAGGCATTGATAGGATCGAGATGTTTTTTAAGCCAGGGAAGCTACAAGTGCTTCCAACTTGCCTAATCTTGGGTTAAGACAAAAATTAACCAAACTGATTTTGTTTAGAAATGTTTAGGATTTCAGATCTAAAAATCTAGACATAAATGTTATTAAGGTGTTAATGTTTGTATATAATGTTTTTTATCTTATTTGAGTTCAAATAGATAATGTATATTTAATAATAATAAATTATTTTGATTCGTTGAAAGTGTTCTTATTGCCTTTTATTTCATTTTAATTTATAAACATGAGACCAATCTCTAATTATTACAGTAATTGGACTGTTATGACCCTCTATCCAAATTTATTTCAAAAGCCAAAAAATGTTTAAAAATATTATACAAATGTGTTAGGGAAATATTCCAATTTGTTTTTAATAAAATAAAACATGTCACTGACAAGAAAATTACACTAAAAGTTGAAGTTAATCGTGTTTTAAAAATATACCTGATGTGAAAGTAAGAATGAAATTAATTCCGAAAGAACCACAATCTATTAGAGAATACAATTCAATCGTTCATTTGTCCTAAAAAAATCATGTCGTCTGGAAACAAAATAAAAGTAGGCGCGCGTTGCGATTTTCCCTATCCCGCCCATCTTAGCGCTGGCGTTCTTGCCTACCACGGGCTGCTCACAGCTACTCGCGGCCGGACCGAAAAACGGTTCGCTTCAACACGGGCGCGATCACTCCAGAAGTCTACCTCGATGGTTGTTCTTGAGCCTCCATCCATGGTTCTCACTTTGTTTTTTTTTGTTTTTTTGGTGGGCCGCTCCTCGGGCCAGCACATGGATTCACGCTTCCAAGTCGTTGGCCTGGGTGCAGGTACAAGGGCGCGGTTCACTTGGAATTTTTCTTGACTTTTCAAAAGCATTTGACTCTGTTTCACACAAGAAATTGCTAGAAATTCTTCACGGTTTAAATATAAATAATGAAGAGCTTAAGTGGTTCAGTTCATACTTGCAAGGAAGGAAACAATGTGTTCAATACAGCATAATTTCTGCCATCCAAATAGTAAATACTCTTACACTCAAAATGTTTACTCTGAATACAAAAATATTAAATATGGTGTCTCCCAGAGATCTATTTTGGGCCCTCTTTTATTTCTTTGTTATATGAGGGGGTTCCCACTAGCTGTCGATGGAGGAGGTTCAGCGTGTCTTTATGCTGATGACACCAACATTACAGTTATAGGCCATTCCCAAGAGGAAGTCGAACTGAAATCTTTTCTAAATCTATTATCAGTTAATGATTTCTCAAGTAGAAAAAAATCTCCTAATAAATTACAGTAAATAAAATGTTATATCATTCTCCACAAAACAGTCAAGATCTAAATTGAATTGAACCCGCGTATTTACCTTGATAATTCAAACTTGATTCAAGTAGAGTACACAAAATTTCTCGGATTGATATTGGATCAAAACCTAAATTGGGATAAGCATGTTAAGCATGTAATTGATAAAAGTCAAAAGGTAGATACGCCCTGCGACAAATGTCAAGGGTGTGTGATATTGATACTTTAAAAACCATATACTTTGTATTAATAAATTCTCACATATCCTATGGTATAGCAATTTATGGAGGAACTACCCAGAAAAATTTGGATAAAATTCTTCATCATCAAAAAAAGCACTCCGAATTATTTTAAAAATTAAAAATAATTGCCAATCAATGAAACCATTCTTTTCTAAATTAGGTGTTATGACATGACTTGTAGTCCTATTACATGTAAAAAAATTAAACCTCCAAACTAATAGTACGAATATTCAACATTATAAATTAAGGCATACTAGGCAGGTTGAACAGTTTTTTGAGAAGACATGTGGTTTCATTGGCATAAAATTCTTATTTAATTTACCTAAAATTATAATAGAGGAAAAAAATTGATGTTTTTAAAAAATATTAAAAAATTATCTTTGTATTCTTTGGACGAATTTTGGAATTCAAGAGAAATCATAAATATAGTTTAAAAATATGATTTAATTTAATTTTGTTTTGTTTAGTCTTCTTAAGCTTAACATTTGTTTTGTAAAGATAATGATTGTTTTAGCGATAAGTAAGGCCGTCGACACACGGGAAGACTGTTTTCCAACTGAAATCGGCAACTAGTTGGACAAACTAGTCGCCAGCGTCCCGACCAATATAGTTAGATGGGACAGTACACACGGTGCGACTGCGATGCGACCAGTTGAGGACCAGTCGGCGATCAGTCGTTAAGCAACTGGACCTGCCGGTTGCTAGGTGATTTCAGTCGCCTGGTTTGAACAACTTTTCGCATATTTGTATTACGCTTTTCAGGGATCGGGCATACCAACTGCGATAACTCTTCGTAAGTACTTTTTGACATCCTGTTCATAGACTGAAATTTTGCGTCTGTTTCTTTTAATGCAGCGGCAGCTACAAAGAGCCTACATTTAATATTTGTTTTAACATAAGGATGTACCCAATACCTTCTACGTTCTTGATTGTCTATAAAACACCAGGGCTTCTTAATCACTACCACCCATTTCAAACACCATACACAGTACACAGTATCGTTATAACCAAATTAGAACTCATTTACTGTCTCAACTCAACTACAATCGCGCCCGTGTGCGGATTTAACCAACGCAACTGCAATCATAATCGCGTCACAAAAAAGTTGGTTCAACTTTGGTTGGGTTTCAGTCTTCCCGTGTGTCGACCGCCTAAGGCATAATTAATCTTTATATTTATTTGAGGCTATTCATTGTATAAATACTTGTACTGTGAATGAATAAAGAGAATTTTATTTTGAATTTTAATTGAATGCACTGAATGTTGAATATAAATATGAAAAGAATGCTTGTTAAATAATTACAGGAAATCTTTGTCATTGATTTGCCAACTGCTACCATTGTGCACTAAATGTCATTCTTGAATTTATCAAATTTATTCAACCTAGGTTAAATTTAATCAATCGTATTTTTTTTTTTAAATGTGATATTCCACATATAATTTACACATTAATTTACATACAATTTAGTTTTCAAAAGTTATTGATTTTCTTATCATCTCAACGAGATAAAGTATCTGTAGTCATGTTTTTGGGTACTTTCCTGTTAAAGGGACCATTCATGATTTTCGATGATTTCTTCTCCATATATTGATATTTTTGTTTTCCTTTACTATCCATATTCCCTCGCTTCTGTTTAATATATTCAAACGCATTTAAACTACGAATTGAGGACTGCCTATATGGATTAAGAAAATGAAACTATTCTTAACTAACCTAACATACTAACTAACGACACTTGCTGTAGGCTAAGTTTCCATTTAAAAATTCCATTTGATAACATAAAAGGCATGTGGGAAATGCAATAGGTTATCAAACAGAATTTCGAAATTTTAGAGCAAGTTTGGTTAGTTAGGTTGGTTTAGAACAGTTTCATTACAATATATTTTTATATGTTTGTTGATACTGAAAAATATTTATTTATCCTAGTTGTCAGCTGATATGTTTCAATTTGTCAATATTGATATGGGATAAAAAAATAAAATATCAATATATCGAAAAGAAATCATCGATAATATTATTATATTATATGAAAATGTTCCCTTTTACAGGAAAGTACCCGTTTTTGTTTTAAACGTGACTACAGATATTTTACTAAATCTATATATATAAAATCCAATGTATGTTTGTATGTTTTTTTGTTTGTTTGTTTGTTTGTCCTTTATGGACTCCGAAACCGCTCAACAGATTGTAATGAAACTTTCAGGTATTATTAAGCATTATTCAAGGATAGTTTGTGTGAAGTTTGGTGCAGATCCGTTAAAAGGGCTCCACCCCAGTGGCTCTGGAGTTTCCCATGTTAACCTTATGAGTACTCATATTTAAATGGAATTAAAGAATTTTAACAGCTGGTTCAACTAAACAATTTGATTCTGTGATGTTCAATAGCATTACAAGTTTAATAGGTTTACCAACAGGGTGCAGCACTATTATTTTTTTAAATTTATGACAATAGCTAATTTGCAACCAAAAGGTGAGTGAGCGTAGCGAACGAACTTCAATCAGGACGTGATTGAGCCATGAGAACGAGCTCATCTTGAAAATGAACGAGTATTTGACATAAAACCACATTAGGACAGGACGGTGTCTGTCGGGCCAGCTAGTAATTTATAAATAGAAAAAAAATAAAAATCAATGACTCCAACCGAGACAGCTATTATGTTGAACCAATCAAACAATGTGAAATAGTACGGCATTTTGATTTACCATTCACAGTTTCATATAAGTTTAATTGCATGATATTTTTCCTCATAAACAACCATGATACATTAAAAATGTCTTAGTATACAAATATTTACAAAATAGGTTTTCAAAAGATACTATCTAGCGTTGTAAAGAAATAGTCTACATAGTTGGATGTTGGTGGATTAATAAAGGCTTTCTTATTCCTTTCTGATTTTCTCTATGCCAAGGTTAATCAACCAACTGTTGCAGGAAGCATAGTGGTGTCAGAAGAGGAGAGTGACTCACATTGGCAGCAGAATGACTATAAAGGGTTCTCTCCCAGCACTGACTGGCACAATGTTGACTTCAAGTCAGCCCCAGCTATACAAGAGCTGCCTGTGATCAGTGCTATTGGTGAGCCTTCCCATGGAGCCAACGTACGGCTTGTAGACAGCAAACTGCAGTTGAAAGGTGAAATACACATCTTTCAAACAACAAAGAGATTAATATTGTGTTGACCTAACATGTCAATCACATACAAGGGCTTGCTTGAAAACAACGTTCACTGTTCAGTAGAGTCTGTTCCGAACCCAACTATTTTTCAAATCCACCAATTCAAAATTAAGGTTAGGAAGTTATTTTATTATTTATTAAATTTTTAGTAAGAGGCTAACTATGCCATCACGAATGTGCTGCTGGTGAAGTTAGCAATAACACTGAGAACGTTAAGATTCTAGCAATGATTTTGGGAACGTCAGCAAGGCTATTAATGTCGCCAGAAAAGTTAACAATATATAGGGCTGGCATAATGAGGCTGCAAAGAAAGGTGCTGCAATATTGGTGAGTCGATAGGTAGCTCAGTCAGTTTAGTGCCATGAACTTCAGGCACAAGGGAGCAATGTCGCAGGTTGGGATCCTGGTACCTGCCACTACTTTTTTCAGTACAGCTCACCTTTGTACTGTACCGGTTCATCCGTTACTATACTAGGTAGTTTCCACACACAGGCCTCTGTGGCACATAAGGACGGCAAAATGCAGGGATATAAGAGGCCGCCAACCTCTTAAAAAGAAATCTCCAAGAACAGTAACAAACTTAGCAACACCACGAATACACAAAATTTAAATGTTGCCTCAAACAGTGGAGAATTTGGCTAAGATACCGCAAATGTGTGTGAACATGGTAGTATTACTGTGAATGTTGGCGAAGTTAGTTATATGTTATATCTTACAGAGAAGTTTTCAATACTCTACAACCTTGCATCAAAATTGACATTGTCTTCTGTGATTGTGGCGACGTTGTTCTGATCCCCCGAATACTCTGCAACATCATCTGTTGTGATCGCAGCATGATTGTGACAATTTTGCCATTGATGAAACCTGCTAGTCCAAACAAGGTTATGTCTTTGGAATAGCGGGGCTCTACTATTTACACAGTAATAATGATTTGAAAAAAAAATCTAAATTTAAAAATTATTTGAAATTTAAATTGGGTATAGTTTAATTGTATATACTTTTCACCACACTATGATGTTTTTGGCTGTATTACATACGTTAATTTGTGGCTGAAAGTTACGTTTTGCTGGCCATGCCAGCTGTCATCGTAATTTGGGGACCGAGCAGGTTTTTACAGGCCGGGGCCGCAAAATCAGCTGTCCGCTTACTTACTTAAAACATGAATGCATTTTAAATACACAATCAAAATCCATAGCATTGCAATAGAATTGTGTTATTCTCACCGTTTCCTAGCAACTATTTATTATTATTTTTGCTGATTCCTCAAATTATTTTTCCACATAACCTTAAAGTTGTAGTTGTGTTTACTATCAGTGTGCATTATTATGGTGGTGAATAGTGGTAATGGAGTATAGTGAGGTGAAAAATAGCGTTCGTACCATGGACCGAAATGGTTTTGCAGCTCTCGATCGATTTAAGTTCTCGACTTTGTCTCGAACTTAAAAACTATCTCGAGCCGGCAAAACCTAATTTTCGGCCCTAGGTACGAAATATACTATTTTAAATCACTGTACAAGACTATCTGTGACTGTGTACAAGAAAACTCCTCTAAAATAAGGCAACTTTAAATCAGCAGCAAGTTTTACTATATCCAAACTACTTAATGGTTTTTCTGGAAGTCTTTAATTATTTCCTATGAGTACATTTTTTTTTACTTTTACTACCAGATCCCGTATAAGGTCTCAAATAGAGCCACTTACCACTTTTATTTTTTCCTCTTGCAGGCACATTTAGGATTTTTTTCTTTTTCCCGACAGGTTTTTTCTTATTTGTTTTTAGCGAATTTCCCATATAGGGAATAAGCTATTACCGTAGTACTCATGGTAAGACCTGGACGCGGGACCGATTTTTTGTTTTGTTTTGAGGTCCCTAGAGGCCAAAAACACCATTTGTTCAAATTCATATATATATATATATGTGTCCGTTAGCACGATAACTCGAGCAAAAATGATCCGATTTTGATGAAATTTGGTACAAACGTGTAAACCTACGTTTATTTGAACGAGTTCGCGATCCAGCATGATCGGACCATGGGAACGGGGGTTTATGGGGGGTTTTATGGGGTACAAATAGGTTTTTCCCATTTTTGACTCAAAAAACATAAAATTTTGCAATTTCTTTCTAAACCATTTTGTAGAGCTTAAAAAAACAAATAATTTAGTATATTGAAGCGTTATTATGCGCCTAATTGTTACGGAGAAAATTTCAAAAAATTGTAAATTTAAAATTCCCATGTTATTCTTATGGAGAATAAATAAACTGTTGTAGTTTGCTTGTTTATGAACATATTTTGATCAAATTTGGAAAATTTTTTATTTCTTACTAACTATTAACATTTTACAAAAAAAAAACAGTTTTACCCTCCCTGATGCAGCAAACCTAAGTACTTTTTAAACTAATTCTATTTAAATCGGGAATAAATGTTATATTTTTAAGTAGACATTTCAGTGTAAATCCAATCAGTCAAATGGAAATTCGCTTAGTCTGCAGGTTTGCTGTGGCGGGGGTATTTTTTAATTTTTGAAGACTTCTCTTTTCCCCCACCAAGTTTTGCTTTCGTTTTCATTATGTTAGCAACTGCCCAGGCGGCAGCTCTCTCACCAATACTAGAGTCTGAAGCTTTTACCCTTTCCCAAGCTAATAAGCTGTCAGCCACCAATCTAATTTTACTATCCTTCGATCTTGAGTATGCTATATCGTGGTTTTTGCGTGCAGCATCCAATTTATTTATGACTGGATCACCCCTTGCTTATCTCTTCCTTAAATTTGTTCCAGGTCCACAGTACTGATAGCCGGGTGTTGTGTTTAAATAAAAGAATAGATTCTAATAATTTAAGTAACTCATTTTATTAAAGGTGTAAACAGGAAACTGAACTGTAAATTACAAACATTAGAAAATAAACACCAGCTGATCAGCTGGTATAGCAATCCTCCCGCTTTAGTTTTCTTTGTATATTTAAAATTTTCTAATCTGGTCTACATGTCTTTTCCATATACATCCGTCTTCCGTTCTAACAAGGTAGATAACATTTCCCGTTTGTTTCTCAATTTTCCCAACCGTCCATTTTTTATTTGAAGTAAGAGAGTAGTCCCTCACCAGCACTCCTTCCCCTACAGTAAAGTGTCTCTTTGTCACTTGTATCTCTGTCTCTTTCAAAATAGGGGTTTCTACTAATAGATCTAGTTTAGTTCTTATATTCCTCCCAAACATGAGGCTATAAGGAGATTTCCCAGTAGTAGAATGTTGTGTTTTTCTCAACTGTTTTAATATCGTGTTTAACTTTATCTCGACACATCCGTTTGCAATTAAAAGGCTCTTCACAGTTTGGACCACCCTTTCAGCTTGTCCATTTGACTTAGAACAAAATGGAGCTATGGTTTTTTGTATTATTCCATACCTTGTGAGAAAATCTTTGAAAGGTTTTGAAGTTAGCTGAGTTCCATTGTCTGATACCAGGATATGAGGAAACCCGAAGGTTGTAAATAATCTATCCAATTGCTTAACACACCAAGCTGTGGTTGTAGATTTTGTATGTATAATTTCTACCCACTTACTGTAGGCGTCAACGACGATTAAGTACCACCAACCCCGCAGTGGACCAGCAAAATCAATGTGTATGCGTTCCCAAGGTCCGTTCGGGAGCTCCCATGGGTGAGTTGTCCCCTTAGGTAGATTTTTCAATTTTTGTTGACATGAATGACAATGTTTCACCATAGCTTCAATTTCTTGATCCATATTCCTCCAATAACAGTAGCTTCTAGCTAGCAATTTCATTTTTGTCATGCCCATATGACCAGCATGTAATTCTTCCAAGACTTGTTTACGTGTAAAGTGGAAGGTACACAAATTCTATGCCCTCTGAATATGCAACCGTCTTGTAGACAAAACTCATTATCATTCAAACTGAGTTCTTTTAAGCTTTTTCCTGATATAAGATGATCGTATACCTTTTTAAGTTCCTCGTCCTTTTGTGTTTCTTCTTCAATTAGTCTTCTTGATACAGGCATCATCTCTACTTGATTCATTAGATACCGTTCATGATCGTCACATACATTTGATACTTCTGTAACAGGAAATCTTGATAAATAATCCACATTAGCATGTTGTGTCGTACTTCAGTATTCAATCGTATAGTCAAAACCCGATAAGAAATGATCATAATTAAAAATCCTTGATGCAGTCATAGATGGTAAGGTCTTTGTCGGGTTGAAAATGGCTACAAGGGGTTTGTGATCAGTTATTAAAACAAACTTCCTTTCATAACAGTATGCAAAGAATTTCTTTAAGCCCCAGTAAATTCCCACAGCTTCTTTATCTATCTGACTGTATTTGCGTTCTGTTTTCGTAAGTGAGATGACTTTCGAGTGGAAATATTAGAATATAAAAAGACAGAGTGTTGAAATAGAAGTAACTGTGTTATATTAAAGATCAGAATAGAAAAGTAAACAGCATTTGATAATAAACATTTTGGTTGCTATGGTAACAACTGATTCATATGTTCATAACATTCTCCCCCACTTAATCACTGGAGAGCAAAGTCCTTAAGATAGGACGGAACCTTGCGTTGTCTGGAAGGACGAGTTAATTTATTTTCTTTTTGTTCTGTGGCTTGAGGTCTGTCTAGATTTTCTTCCCTTAGAGTACCGTCTAGTTCTGTTGGATTGTTTGAACTTGATTCAGACTCTGGGTGGATCTCTTGTGGTGGTGCTTGACAGTCTATAATGGGTATCCGTCTTGGAACAACAGAACTATCTTGTTCGTTGTGTGTTGTACATGTAACTTTCTTCTTAGATACAAGTGTCGAAATCAATTGATTTATGTGTCGTTTTAAACTTCGTCCAGAATCCAATTCAACAATGTAATGGTATTGACCTAATTTTCTCTTGACTGTACCAAACTGCCATATGTCTTTATTTCCCAGGTGAACTCTTGCCTGAACCCTCTCCCCCACTTTAAGAGAGCGAACGCGAAGAGGAGCAATCGATTTTGATGGAAGCTTTGCCTTTGGGTTAGGGAGAAGTGTGTCAAGTCTAATCCGAATCTTCCTGTTCAAATACAACTCTGCTGGAGTCTTGCCTGATGCCAAAGGTGTTGCTCGATATCTGAACATAATGTTTTGTAGCTTTGTGGTAATTGGGGTTGGATCATCGGCAGCAGCAATAAGTCTTCTCTTTAAGGTTTGTATGTTTCGTTCCGCCAGGCCATTTGTTGCAGGATGGTTAGGAGCAGTAAATTTTTGGAAAATCCCACGTTCTTTACAGTAGTTGATAAATTCCTCACTTTTGAATATAGTGGCATTGTCCGAGACTAAGAACGAGGGGTACCCATGAACCGAGAAAATGTTTTCAAGTAGTGCCATCGTCGTTGCTGAGGAAGGAGCATTTCGAAGAATGCGAACTTCTGCCCACTTTGATTTTGCATCTACACACATGAGGAAATAATTTCCATCCAATGGACCGGCATAATCAATATGCACTCTTTCCCAGTTATCATCGGGCTGATCCCACGGATGTACCGGAGCCTTTGGTGGATTGTGACGAACTTTAGCACAAGCTTCACAGCTTTTCACTAGTCTTTCTATTTGTTTGTCCATACCTTCCCAATATACATATCTTCTAGCAAGCTGTTTCATTTTAGTAATTCCGAGGTGTGATTCATGGAGCTCATTTAGAATGCGATTTTGAAGACGTTTGGGAATTACGACTCGATCTGATCGGAAAAGTATGTTGTCTGAGATCATGTAAGGGCTATCTTTGTGACTATTTTTCAGTTCATGTAAAATAACTTGAAGCTCAGGGTCTTTTGCTGTTTCTTCTTTTATCGTTTCTGCGGTTATCACTGTGCTTGAGATTTGAAGTAAGGTTTCTGCATTGATTGTGTTTATTTCTTTGTCGAATGTTAGTTCAGATGAAATTGATGATTGAACTGGGCTTCGAGACAAACAATCAACGTTTTCATTTTCTTTCCCTTTCTTGCATCGAACTGTATAGTCAAAACCACTGAGGAATGAAGAATAACGCAATAAGCGAGATGATGTCATTCTTGGCAAGGCACGTCCTGGATGAAAGATATGTGACAATGGTTCATTATCGGTGACGAGAGTGAATTTTTTACCAAAAACGTAATTGTAAAAATGGGTGACTGCGTAGATGATTGCTAGAGCTTCTCTATCAAGTTGGCTGTAATTGGTTTCAGCCTGAGTCAATGCTCTGGATGCATATGCAATTGGTCTTTCCTGACCATCGATATCATGACTGAGTATTGCAGCAATTCCAGTTGGGCTAGCATCTGTTGTGAGAATAACTGGTTTTGATGGGTCGAAAGGAATAAGAGCTGTATCACTACAAAGTTCAGATTTCAGATTCAGAAATGAGGCTTCAGCAGCAGCTGACCAAAAGAATTTTTCTCCTTTTCGAAGCAAACATCGTAGCGGATGTGTTTTTGAAGAGAAGTCAGGAATGAATTTTGCATAGTATGTAACTAAGCCAAGAAAGCGTCTTAACTCATCAACATTTTGAGGGCGAGGCATCTGAGTAACTGCTTCAACCTTTTTAGGGCATTTTTGAATCTTATTGAATGACACCACATGTCCAAGGTAATTAATACTTTCCTTGAAGAAAACACATTTTGTTCTGTTAAGATGTAGATCATTCTTCTTGAGACATTCTAAACATGCAATAAGGTTCTTCCTACACTCTTTGAGAGTTTCTCCGTGACAAATGATATCATCAAAGTATGCTTCTACCTTTGATAATCCGTTTAATAGTTGTGACAAAATTCGATTAAACTCAGAAGGGGCTGTTTTTATTCCAAAACTGAGACGATTCATGTTGAACATTCCTTTATGGGTTGATATTGTTTGAATCTTACTTCCCTCTTCATCGACTTTTAGATGCAAATAAGCCTTATGAAGATCCAACTTACAGAAGTATCTTGATCCGCGGAGACTATGTAGGACATCATCAATGCGTCGAATGGGGTGGTTAGATGAGACAAGTTTTGAATTAACCCCACACTTGTAATCTACGCATAGTCTGACTCCTCCATCTGGCTTTGGGATAACAACCAATGGTGACCCCCAATCACTTGATGCGACTGGAGTTATGATTCCTTGAGACTCGAGGGTTGTAAGTTCCTTTTCTACTCTCTCTCGTAATGCGAAAGGGACATCACGTTCCCTAGTAAATACTGGTTTTTCATTATCTCTGAGTTGGAGTTTGACTTCAACATTGGGAACACATCCGATTCTTTCTTCGAAAAGTGCTGAGTATTTTTCGAATATATCCTCTAGAGACGGTACTAAATTAACATCAACTGTATTCATCGGTGATTGCTTTCTGTTGTCTACCTCACTGAGTTCAATTCCAAGTCCACGAATCCAAATTCGTCCTAACAAAGCAGAATGACCTGCAGGTACTATAAATAAATCAGCATTTAGTGATTTTGCATTGTAAGAGACTGAGACAGTTACTTTACCTTTAGGTTTTATTATATGATCAGAGTAGGAGCGAAATGAAATAGGAGTTGGTTGAAGTGGCACTTTAAGTCCAAGTTTATCAAAGTCCGTTTCTGAGATTAAGGAAAATCGTGCACCCGAGTCTACTTCAAATGTTTGAGGCTTGTTGTTGATAGTGACTGTAACCATGTATTTGTCCGAGTCTGGTCCTACTATGTAAAGATCTTCCACATCGTTGATTTGTGTGATTCCATACTCATCTGGGTGACTGAATTCATCTTCTGTGTAGTGAGACAACAGGGTGTTTGTTTTAGAGTCCTTTAGTAGAGACGTTATACACACTTTTGATACGTGGCCTTGTTTTCCACAGGAAGTGCATTTAAGATTGTTCCGATTAGTTTTGCATTCATTAGACTGATGGTTTGATCGACCACATTTGAAACAAAGTCCATCAATACCCAAAGCTTTGTAGTCAACGTGTCTTTTTAAGCTTTTGTTACGGAAATGTTGTGATTGAGATCTATTGGAAACGCGGTCATCATATTTGGGAGTCTTAAATTGCTTGAAACTTTGATATTCCTTTGTCTTAGACCTTGAATGCCTATCAATTTTGTGTGTATCTGCATTTTCACTTGATGATTGTGTGACAGGATTACAAATTTTATTTGATTCATAGCGGGAAGCTTCTAGGGCAATTGCTTTTTTGAGGAGTGTGTCAAAACTGTTGAGATTAGTGTCTTGTAGAAGTTGTTCACGTATCCAATTGTCTTTTAGTCCTCTAATAAATTGAGGGCGGAGAAATTCATCAGCAATTGAAATTTTACTTTCACATTCATTGCAAGAAGTGTAAAAATTACAATCATTCAGGTTACTTTTCAGGACTGTGACAAAATCAGAGATAGATTGATGCAACTGTTGTGAAACACTGAGGAAATAGTGTTGTGCAACAATATGAGATACTGTAGGTGACAACATCACTGTGAAATGTTCGATTAATTTTGAAAAATGTAAGTCTTTTACAGGATTGTCTGGGCCTAAAAGAGTTGTCAAATTATTGTAATGTTCCTTACCAATAGATGAGCACAGGAGTTGAGCTTTCATCTTGTCTTCTTTAATGTTCTTCAAATTGCAATAATTTTCAAAACGTTCCAAATATGATTTGAATTTATCATTATTTGGATCAAAATGTTCAAAAGGATTGATCTGAGGAGTTGAAGTTTTATTACCTAGAGCTGCAGCCAAAACATTCATGAGTCTTTCAAATTGTTCTTCATTCATTTTAAGTTGAAATGTTTAACAAAATAAAATATCTTGAAAATAATAGAATAAAACAAGAATTGATAATAGTTTTTTACCAAATCGTCGCCAACTGAGATGACTTTCGAGTGGAAATATTAGAATATAAAAAGACAGAGTGTTGAAATAGAAGTAACTGTGTTATATTAAAGATCAGAATAGAAAAGTAAACAGCATTTGATAATAAACATTTTGGTTGCTATGGTAACAACTGATTCATATGTTCATAACAGTAAGCGATCTTGATGCAAATGCAATGGGCCTCTCAGATCCATCCTTGTATCTATGTGATAAGCAAGCTCCTAGCCCTGTAGGACTTGCATCTGTTGCTAGGATTAACGTTTCATTTGGGTCATAGTGAGCTAGAGTTTCATCACTTGTTATTTCTGCTTTTACTTTCAGAAATGCATCTTCACATTCTTGAGTCCACGTAAATTGTTTTCCTTGCCGTAACAAACCATTCAGTGGTTCCAGTAAGCTGGACATGTTTGGTACAAAATGTGTGTAATAGTTGGCAAGACCCAAAAATACTCTTAGCTGGTGTACATCACTTGGTCCTTTGGCTTTAATTATAGCTTTGATATTATCAGCAGATTTGTGTAAGCCATTTTCGTCTATGACATGTCCTAAATATTTGACACTCTTCTGGAAAAATTTACATTTGTCACGATTCAAGCGCAAGTTAAACTGTTTGATTCTTCCAAAAACTTTCTGTAGGCGATCTAATGTCTCTGAAATAGTGCTCCTCTGTATCAAAATATCGTCAAAAAAAAACAAACTGTACCTTCCAGACCGTGGAGAACCTTATCCATAAACCGTTGCCAAATACTTGGTGCAACTTTTATGCCAAACATCATTCGATTTACTCTATAAAGTCCCAAATGTGTACTTATGGTCTGTATTTCTCTAGACTCTTCGTCCATCGGAAGGTGTAGATAAGCATTACTTATGTGCAGAAATATCGACCTTTATTCATGTTAGAAAAAATATCTTCAATTCGCGGGATTGGGTATTTGTCGTCACATATAAGTTTGTTTGCCGTCACTTTGTAGTCAGCACAAATTCTTACGTTTCCATTTGCCTTTCTTACTGGAACAATAGGATTTCCCCATTTTGAATTTTCAACTTTTGATAGTATTCCATTACTCTCCAGTCTATTTAGTTCTTCTTCAACTGAGTTCTTCAATGCGTTAGGAACTTGTCGAGGTTTGATAAAAAAGGTCTAGGCTCCTTCTTTTAACTCTATGTGACCTTGTTCTGATGTAATTTTTCCGATTCCGGGATTGAAAATTTCTTGAAACTCTGTCAATAGTTTGTCCAATTTTTCTGAACAATCACTTTCAACCACTTTGATATCTGCCCAATCCATTTTTACTTCTCTCAGCCACTCTCTTCCAAATATTGGCTCAACCTTTTGTCTCAGGACATACAACTTTCCGTAGAAATTAAAATCTCTGTATTTACAATCGACAAAACAAACTCCAAGATTCTTGATGATTTCACCAGAATATGTTTTCATTTCAACAGCGGTTTTGAAAAGACGTTTATTTACATGTAGTGATTGAAAATCGCTGTAAGATATTGAGCTTAACACTGCTCCTGTATCAAGTTCCATCTTCAGCTTCTTTCCCTCAATGTCCACATCTATTAAAAACTTATCACTTCCAGATGAAGTTGATCCCATTGTATAAACCTCGTGGATCGATGAATGGTTGTCCTCAATATCAATTAAGTTTGATTTCAATTCCTTGTTTTTCCCAGTTCTTACATCAGTTCCACTTCTAGATAAGCAAACCCTTGAAATATGTCCAATCTTATTACATTTCCTACAGAATTCGTTCTTAAATCTGCATAAATTAGCCTTGTGCTGTTCACTGCCACACCTGTAACACTTGCCTCTTAAATCTTCAAATGAAACTATGGTTTTGTTTCCCTTAAATTGACTTTGTTTGTCTTTGTATCCAGATTGTAGGCGGTTAATGCTTGCAGTTTCTTTTAGAATTGAATTTCCATTTCTCCGGTTAATTTCATAACTTTCAGATTTAGATTGTTCTATGTAAATCACAGTTTGTACCACTTCGTTGTAAGAAATTTTACCATATTTTTCTTGAAAAAGTCTAATTCTAATTTCATTGTCTTTTAACCCCCGTATGAACTGCATTTTTAAGAACATATCACTTACCGTACTTTCACAGTTATAACAATAATAAACGGTATCAGCATTCTGACACATACTTTCTCCCATAAGTATGTTAACAACCTTTATCATGTGTAAGCGGTGAGAGTAAATATACGGAAATGGGATTTGTACAATTTTGTTCAGAATTTAAAGGACTATAACATACTAAATTTTTATCAAAATCGTTCGGGCCATTTTTTGAAAAATCTGATTTTTCCGTTATTTTATGTGGATTTTATGGGAAAATAACATAATTTAAAATAACTTTTAAAACGTAATTTTTACTGAAATGGGATTTGCACCATTTTGTTCAGAATATAAAAGACCATAAAATACTAAATTTTTATCAAAATCGTTCGGGCCGTTTTTGGGAAAATCCAATTTTTCCGTTATTTTATGGGGATTTATGGGAAAATCCCCATTAAAAATCAAAATTTCTAAGAAATTGAAAAAAAAAAACTATCAAATTGTAAGGACCATAACATACTATGTTGAATAAAAACCGGATTTTTTTCTAAAATCCTATTTTTTGTTATTTTATGGGGTTTTTATGGGAAAATAACATAATTTACCATAACTTTTGAACCGTAATTTTTAGAGAAATGGGATTTTACCAGTTTGTTCAGAATTTAAAGGGCTACAACATACTAAATTTTTATCAAAATCGTATGGGCCATTTTTGAGAAATTTTGATTTTTCCGGTTTTTTATGGGTTTTTATGGGAAAATCCCTATTAAAAATCAAAATTTAAAAAAAAATGAAAAAAGCGCCTGAAGATACCATGGATTAGAACCTACATACCAAATTTCATCAAAATTGGACCACAGGTGTAGTCTCTAGCTCTGTACACATCCAGACACACAGACACACACACACACACACCCACACACACACACACACACAGACATCACTTCGAAAACCACTTTTTTGGGTCCAGGGGGACCCAAAACAAATATATCCACTCAAAACTCAAACTCGAAAATTTTGACGAAAACAATACTTTCTCCATATACTATGGTATAGGGGGAGAAAGTAAAAATCACAGTCCGTTGCTAAACGTTTAAGTTCTCTGGCATATACGGCTATGTTCTCTCCAGGTTCTTGAACCTTACAAACAAATTTATGTTGGTTAGCTAGTATGCTAGGTGAAGGTTGTGGTGGTGGATCTTTTGTAGTTAAACACTTCTGTGATTTCATCAGTGTAATATGATTTTATTTCAAAAGAAAATATTTTTTGGGAAGACATATTCCAACTTCAAAGGGAGGTTTATCCGTTACAGAGTAAGTTTGGTTTTTTCTTCGTCACGTCGTGTCAGTTCATATCGTACTTCTGTGCCAATGAGTGAACCCTCTATCATAGTTTTGAGGAATTGATTGTGGGGTTACTGTTAAAGCTGGAATTCCTTGACATGGGGGATGTCAGTTAGTTGTCTCAGCCTTATCAATAACATAAAGTTGTCAATATAATCTCTCTACGGAATGTTAGGTGTAGTGGAATACTTGAAGTGAAGTTGGCTTTTATTCTTGAACTGTTAGGGGCCTCCTAGTTCATATGGTCTTGCGGCTTCATTGGCAACAAATAATGCAAATGACATAGCAATGGGACATTTCCAAAAATCAAAATTACTGTAAATTGGCTGTTACGTATATATTGACGTTTATATATTGTTAATCAACGTATCTTATAAAGGATTATGTGATCAATTACTATAAATTGGCTGTTACGTATATATTGACGTTTATATATTGTTAATCAACGTATCTTATAAAGGATTATGTGATCAAGTTTAAAAGGAATAGGACCTTTCTGTCATGACAGTAGCTGCTTAAATAGTATTTTCTCTTCGTACCATATTTTACAGCCAAAATGTCGTGTTATTTTCAATAATGTTACCAAACCGTGCACCAAAGTCCGTAATATAGGCAGGTGCAAATAATTTGTCAAGATGGGTACCATTTTTGGCAAGGTTTCTATGTTTGGATTTTATTAGACACGATAAGAGCAGATATTTCTACATAAATATTTGATATGTGTAGAATAATATGATAAAATGTAGACAAAAGGGGTGAAAAAAGGCTGACACCAACCCGTACAATAGATATGATATTTTAATAAGAAATAGTTTAAGAATTGCTGTGACAAAAAGGATTTTCCACTGATTTCGTAATGGAACGTTATATTGCAAAACATGACATGATAAAGAAGAAAATCAATTTTAAAATCAGAAAATAACATTGCAAATACTTATTTGGTAGAATTCAGTAACTCCCAATAAATGTGTGTTGTTTGAAATACCATTTAAAAATGAACAGCTGTTTCATTAAAAAGTATTATTCACATGGCCAAAATGTAAACAACTCTGTGGAGGGATCTTTAAAGGCTTCTGGGGCATAGTCCTAAGGTATTTTGCTTAGTTTTTCTTTTGATAACTCATCTACAGACCAAGACCTTTCTTTGGTCACCTCTACCAAGTTTCTACGCCCAGCCATTCTCTCAAATTAGTGGGGACAAAGATACCAATTAAATATTTAGATTCCCCCATGTTAATCTTATGGGAGAAACTCCAACTTTGATGGCCTGTGGGGCAAAGCCCGAGGATTTTTATTACATGAATTGGTGAAAGGGGGTGTCTACACAAAAAATACTTTATTTTGACACGTCGTTTGAAAATCCGTCCATTATTATGGAGGAGTAGTGTTTAGTAGAAATTGCCTTCACGTATTATATATAAGGATGTTAATTAAATCAGCACAAAACAAATGTTACAGAGGAAACAAGCAATATGATAATTTGACAAAGAGTATCAAACATACCGCCCGCCAAAAAACTTGTTTTTTCTTCTCATTTAATATGTTGGTAGAGGACATAGTCTTATTACAGGTCGAATGACTTCTCCTTGACTGGTTTGTAATGTTGCAACTCGGACGATTCCATCTTTACCAGGTAGCAAGTGTTTTATTCTGGCCATTTTCCATGTAAGCGGTGGTAGATTTTCTTCTTTGATGATCACCACATCTCCTTCTTGAAGATTTGGAGTGCGGTTGGTCCATTTGCTTCGTTGTTGTAGCGTATTTAGATATTCAAATGACCATCGTTTCCAAAAATGTTGCCGCACTAGATTTATAAGTTGCCATCCGGATATTCGATCTAAGGGTAAAGCAGTGACATCCTCTTGCGGTATACTTACTAAAGGTTGTCCTATGAGAAAATGGCCTGGAGTGAGAACATATATTTCTGAAGGATCGGTTGAAAGAGAGCACAATGGACGAGAATTAAGGATAGCTTCTATTTGAGTGAAAATGGTTGAAAGCTCCTCAAATGCCAAAATTCTGTCACCAATGACCAATGACCAAGGCGAGATTTTGCAGCTTTAATCCCGGCCTCCCAGATTCCACCAAAATGAGGTGCTAAGGGCGGATTCAAATGCCAAGTTATTCCTTTGTTACTTAGTTGATTGGCGACTTTGTTAACAAACTCAGAACCACAAAAAAGTTTATAAAGATCGTCAATAACCTTCTTTGCTTCTTCAAAATTAGTGCCTCTGCCAGAGTATACATCAGTGCAAATACCTCTTCGTGCGATGAATCGATCAAAGGCAGCAAGAAAGGCATCTGTCGAAAGATCTGATACCACTTCTAGATGAAGGGCTTTAGTCGCTAAACATATAAATAAACACAAATAGGCTTTCTTAACTTGGGGTTTTCTACTTTTTTCAGTTTTAATTAAGAAGGGACCTCCATAGTCAATACCAACTTTTAGAAAAGGCCTGTAAGCATTGACTCGATAAGCGGGTAAATCTGCCATAAATGGTTGATGACACTTAGCTTTCATTCTTGTACATGTTGTGCATCTTAAGATTCTTTTTCTAACAGTACTTCGGGAAGATAAAATCCAAACAGATATTTGAAGAAGTGACTGAAATATTCTGGGTCCTGCGTGAAAATACATATTATGATAATGATCAATGAAGAGATTTGTGAAATTACCGTTTTTCGGTAGGATAGCAGGGTGGCGAGATGAGTATTGAAGTGAAGAATGACGAAGTCGTCCTCCGACTCGTATTATTCCATCTTCATCTATGAATGGGTCAAGTCTTTGAAACTCAGATTTACAAGGCAATTTTAATATCAAGTTTGGTTTTTCAGTTCTGAAACTTTGATCTTGAACTAATTTAATGCATATAGTGAGACTTTTGTTCAGTTCTTGAGAAGATAAAGGACCTTTAATATGTTGATTTGATTTAAGTTTACAATTGTAAATAAACCTCAGACACCATGCAGTGACATGTTTAAGACAAGTTAATGAAGAGAAACGTTCTAGCATATCTGGTATGCCATTTTCTTGAACAGTGACAGAGTTAACAACTATAGGCTTCGTTTCAGACAGTTCACTTGTAGGCATTGGAGTATAATCGTGTACAGGCCAGGACGATTCATTTTCAGAGAGCCAATTTGGACCGTTCCACCACAGAGAGTTTTCGATTAGTTGAGAAGGCAAGAGACCTCTCGAAGGAAAATCAGCAGGATTGTCTAATGTAGGTACATGAAACCAGCGTGAAGGCTCGATTATGTCTTGAATTTGAGCAACTCTGTTGGCTACAAAAGTCTTAAGTTGATGTGGAGTCCGAATCCAACTTAGTGCAACATTAGAGTCTGACCAAGCAAAAACAGTTAAATTTTCTATTTTTGTAATCAAAGATTTTTGTAAAACTCAATTAGTTTACTAAGGAGAACACATGCGCACAACTCAAGTTTGGGAATTGTAAGACATTTCAAAGGAGCGACCTTGGATTTAGCTACAATCAATGATGTAGAAATGTCACCACAGCTTGTTTCACAACGTAAATAAAGACAGGCACCATAGGCTTCACTAGATGCATCAGCAAATCCATGGAGCTGAAAAGTTTCTGAATTCCTAGGAATCACAAGATGAGTAATTCTCAAATCTTCAAGTAAATGAAATTCATCAATAAAATTACGCCATTTTTTCATAACATTTTCATCTAACTGATCATCCCAACCAACACCTAAAGTCCAAAGAACTTGCATCATCTTTTTGGCATACAATACCACAGGTGTCACCCATCCAAGAGGGTCGAATATTGTACTCAACAGACTTAAAATAGAACGTTTAGTTGGTTTGGAATTATTCTTGAAATTACTCAATTTCACTTGGTACATAAACTCATCAGATACTGGTTGCCATTTTATACCTAAGACCTTAATTGCATCAGTGTCATTGAACTTAATTTCTTTGTTAGGTTCATTGGCATTAGTTAGTAAATTAGGAAGGTTGCTGGCCCATTTTTAAAGTTCAAAACCACCTACAACTTGAGCAAACTGATTAAATCGGACTTTAATTTGATAGCATCCTCAACAGTATTGGATCCAACCAACAAATCATCAACAAAAATATCATTTATTAGGGACTTAGCAGCTAAAGGAAAGTTCTGACCTTCATCTTGGGCGAGCTGCTGTAGAGTTCGTATTGCGAGGTAAGGAGCGCTCGAAACACCATAAGTGACTGTGTTGAGAATAAAACAATCGATGTCATCTTCAGGTGATGACCTCCAAAGAATAGCTTGGTAGAACTGATGATCAGGGTGGACGATTATCTGCCGGTACATTTTACATATGTCGGCTGTAAAAACAAAAGGATGTAATCGAAAATTAGATATGATTTCACATATGTCATTTTGCAGTTTTGGACCTGTTAAGAGTTCATCGTTGAGTGACCTGCCGTTAGAGGTTTTTGCAGATGCGTTGAAAACTACTCGTATTTGGGGTGTTTTACCATCTTGACCTAATTTGAAAATACCATGATGTGGGATGAAATACTTGATTTGTTTGAGGTCAACTTGATTAGGATCTACACGTTTCATATGACCTAACTTTAGATATTCATCCATAAATTGGGAATACTCATCTTTAAGATTCGAGTTTTGATTCAGACGATTTTCTAAACATTTAAAACTTCGAAGGGCATGTTCATATGAATCGCCTAAGCAAGGAGACTCGGAAAGAAACGGTAACTTTACAACATACCTGCCAGAATCGTTTCTACTATGAGATTCACAAAACAGCGATTCTGCTAGTTTATCATCTGAACTTATATAGACTTGTTTTGGAGCTTCCTCAATTTCCCAAAACTTTTTTAAAGTTGTATCTAACGTATGATTAGGGGCTATACAAAGATTTGCATTTACATTTGTTGACTCAGACATATTTTCCGATGTTTTACCTATCAAAACCCAGCCAAAGATTGTTCTAAAAGGCGTTGGATAACCTTGCTTGGTTGATTTCCGCCCGCCATCAAACACTTCTGGATACAGATCAGCACCTATTAGGAATTCAATTTCACCTGGAACATCAAAGTGAGGGTCGGCTAGATCAAGGTCCTTGTAAACATGCTTAATGTCCTTAGGCAATGTTTGAGAGGGAAGTTGAGTAGTAATACAGTCAAGTATTACAGCATTAGTTTGTAGGCAAGGATGATTCTTGAATCGAGGTTTAATGTGACAATAACCTACTCCTAGAGATGAATTAGTTGTTGATTTAGAAATTCCAATGATTGGAGTGTAGCATGGTGAGACAGGTAATGATAACTTACGAGAGCATTCTTGAGTGATAAATGACATTTGACTCCCTGGATCACATAGAGCTCGTACAGTGTGGTAGTTTCCTGCAGAATCTCTTATCTGGATAGCAGCGGTGCCAAGAAGAGTGGTGGTGCGGTGACTGTGTGAGGCTGTGTGAGCTGATGTAGAACTCTCAGGTAAGGTAGATTGCTTGACAGTTGGAGTCAATAGCGGTGCAGAAGAAGGCAGCGTTACTTGCGGTGATTCATGAAGCATAGTATGATGATTTCTAGAACATTTCTTACATAAAACGTTAGATGAACAAGCTTTAGAAGTATGTCCATGAGATAGGCAATTAAAGCAAGCTTGTTTACTTCTTATGAAGTTTTTTCGTTCATTTACAGATAAAGTTTGAAAATTACAGCATTGATAGATAGAATGATCTTCATTACAAAACAAACACTGGCGCTTAGTGTTTCTTTGTTGTGGATTGGTTGAGACATAAGAATGTCGAGCAGAAGTAGAGAGAGGTGTAGCAGTTGCACCTTTGTTGTTTACATACCTTGTACTTTGACCTACTTTAGGCTTATATGAAACTCCAGAGGAGGTAGAATCTGTGATTGATAGGGTTACTGCTTCCAAGGACTTACAGTGATCTTTTAAGAAGTTGATTAAGGTGTGCAGTGTAGGAAACTCCATACCAGAAAATTTCCTTTCAAAAAGTTGACGAGTATGTTTGTCTATTTTTTGCAAAATAATGTGACAAAGGATGTATTCACCGTAGTCTTCAGTGAAATCCATGGCCTTAAAAGGCAGATGTATTTTCAGATATCAAATCAATGAACGGTCTTAGTGATTTACTGGATTCGTTAATCAAATTTTGCGCATTGAGAATTTCATCGAGGTAACACGACGCTAGGAGACGTTTGTTATCATAGCGTTCTTTTAACAGATTCCAGATTATTATGTAGTTGTGTGCTGTTAGAGGCAGGGTCTTAACCATTGATAGTGGTTCTAAATTTAAACAAGAAACGAGATAGTGGAATTTTTCAATTTCGGTTAGGGAGTGATTTTTATGAATTAGAGAACTAAACATGTCTTTGAAATGAGGCCATTCTTTAAGGTTTCCAGAAAATTTAGGCAAGTCAATTTTAGGTAGTTTAACTTGAGGCTGCATTTTAGTGACAGTTTGAATGAGATTGTTAGTTGATGTAGACTGGCATCTCTTATGGGTCCCTAAAATATGGAAATATATAGACTCAATTTCTTCGATAGATGCTTGTTCATTTAGTATTTCTTCATCTAGCTTTAATGTAATCAAAATTTCTAGAATTTCATTTTGATATTGATTGAGATATTGGTAATCAGATTTTAATTCGTCAAACCTAACTTGAAACGCGGTACTATCATCAGATTCAATAACGTGATCTACACTCAATTTATACAAAGTAGTTATTCTTTTAACAACATTAGCCTTTTTTAATCGAAGAAGTTTCAATGCATTTTCATTGTTAATACTCATTTTCAATTGAAGAATGATTATTCCATATAACTTGAAACAATGAGAATCCAAATTTAGGTAGTAAGGCTTGCTAGAAATTTAGTCTTTAAAACTCACCAAATCTTCTTTGTATAATAATTTACCATAGGTAATTAATTCTTGACAATTGTATCCGGCTCGAAGGACCAAAATGTTGGGTATCTGCGTTGCGTTGAATTAAAAGTTGAAAATAAACTTATAATAAAAAATGACTAAAGAGCTACGTGGACTGTAAAATTGTGTGTATATTTTGAAGAAAAAATGAATATAACAGATGTTAATTAAATCAGCACAAAACAAATGTTACAGAGGAAACAAGCAATATGATAATTTGACAAAGAGTATCAAACAGGAAGTCTTTAGTTACTCACATAGCCGCCATTTTGTTTTTTTCACTTATTAATTTATTTCTGAAAAGTGGTTAAGCATACGAAATTGAAACTTTGCAAAAACATTTATGACAACTAGACAAAGCTACACACAAATTATGACAATTTTTAAGATTCATAAAACAAAATGGTGGCCATTTATAATTTTGTTTCTTAAATAACTCAAAAATCCTTGATTTTACAAAAATTGTACAAGTATAACTTTTTTAAGGCATTTTAATTACAAATCGAGTGACACCTTAATCTTTAAGATTGGACGAATATTAACTGAGATATCGAGATATGGCAGCTTTAAGGCTTGGTTTCTTTGAACTACGCAGCGTCACTGCGGGATGCGCGATGACGTAATCACGCAAAAGTCTGTCGCAGCTATTGCTACGGGGGCGTTTTCTCTGACTTCACGTGCGCAATTCTCTGTGATTCCCGCCAATTTAGAAATGCGTGATCCCTTTGCGCGACGCACTGAAGTCTGGGATCCCAGACTTTTTGCGTGGCACGCAGTAGTTAATTCCCATCTATTCATTGTTGGTGACTGATAATTGTGTTGTTAATAAAACTGCAACTATGAAATCCAAAGTTTTTACTGCCCAGTTTTATGAAAAGCTTTCAATACTATATTGTTTCACCCAAAAGAACTACAAGAACAATAGAATCAAGAAGATTGGTTTACAATTAATAGTGTCAAGCACAACTTTGAAAATGGTGAAATAGGTTTTTAGCGAATTTCCCATATAGGGAATAAGCTATTACCGTAGTACTCATACTCATACTAAAAAAAAAACTGTTTTGAAAGCCTAAAAAATTCCCTAAACATTGTTTCATTGTTCAATTAAATGCCTGGTAATCAGAATTCAAAAACACCCTTCTTCCTTCATGCCAAAGAGTCTTCATTTACTAAATTCACTACTAAATTTTCTTCATTATCCTCTTCCTCTAGCAGCAAAGCTAAGGCAACGAGTCTGACATCTATGTTGTCCATGGCTGAAGATATAATCGCGCGCTGCAAGGATGGAGTCATAGAAAACACCCTAATTTTTTATCACGCACGTGTGATTACCACGTATCACAAATCACGGATCACGCAATAACGCAGCGTGGTTCAGAGAAACCAAGGCTTTAGTGATATGTAGCCGCTGGAGGTTAGTTGCAGTGCGTGAAGAGCATGGTCACTTTTATTGGTATTATTGGTAGAGAGTTCCGGGACACCCTGTATATTTGAGATGCTGTAATTTATAACTTAATTAACCTTTTTGTAACCAGGATTGCGGTTGCGCGCAAGTAGGCTTGCGTTATAAATTAATTACTTCCTTCTTGGACCAAAACTCTAAAATCAGGTAATGTATAACTATAATAAGAGTATGGTACTAACTTAAGAGTATGGTTACTCTTAAGAATTTCAAGACTTCCACCGTGGAACGTGCTTGGTGATGTAAATGAATTGAACTACGCAAAATCATCCCTAATTTTCGTAGATACACAACTGTGAAGTTTCTTTTTTATTAACTGTATATAAAATATTTTGTATTCCATGCTTTTGTCTGACCCTGCATTTCTTGATGTCAAAGCCTTTTAAAACAGCTTTTTTAAAAACATCAACGTATCCGTTTTATAAGTAATACTTTAGCTGTTACCTACAGCTTCGCACGATTTGAGAATAAAATAGTAAATCTCATTGCAAGTACAAAAATTTGCATTTTTCAGCGCGCACTCAAATTTTACGTAGCCGGAAAATCAGTTTCGGTATAAGGCACAAGGTATTACTTACTGCAATACTTTTCATCACTACGCCACAAATAATCACACAACAGAACACGATAAATGTACATAAGTCTGCAAATTATGCTTTTATGCTTCGTAAATGGTTTATTAAACTATACAATTCTCTGAATATGCAAATCTTCTGAAATGGGGTTATTTAGGCATAAAATTTACGTGGATGAAAATATATAAAGCTATGGAAATTGAAAGTGGTCGCCATTATGGATTTTATTCTGCCTCATATCAGGACTTTGAGAGAAAATACTTTTAAATACTTTCTTAGTACGCATCTAGATATAGGCTACAAGCCATGATAAACATATATATGTGTATATATAAAAGTCGTTTTAGTTAAACAGTTTGTAACTCGAGACCAGCTGGATCGATTTTAATGATTTCTGATTTGTTGTATTTGTCTTTAACCAGATTAACACATGCATCTTCAGTTCAGTATATAGATTTAGGGCTAAGCCCCACATATGTATGTTATGCATATGAAGAAAAATATGATGCATTTTGACCATATCCATACATTAATTTAAATATTTTTTAAACAAATGATTATACAGTTGACAGGTAATGTAATTGAAAGTCATTTCCAGCTGTTTCATGTTGCTGGTGATTGTTTTGAAAAAGCTTATAAAGGTTGCCGGTTGATTTTTTTTTACTGTTATGGGGTACAAAGTTCGCCGGATCATCTAGTTTGTAATGTACAGTTCGCTCAACGTTTCTGTGAACATAAGAAACAATCAAATACTTATTGTTTTTCGTGTTAACATTAACATTTAGCAAACTGATTTTAAATTTAAAAATCAAAAGCTCGCCCGATAAGATTTAACTTTGGAATATAAATTACAAGTAAACCAGCTGAGAAGGGGTAATCAAAGTTCTGTGACAAAGCCATATGGCATATGGCTCTATGACACATGACATATGGTTCATTGTACGAGTATAACTATCGGGATTATGAATTTTTTACTGATGCGGAGATTGCCCTGCAATGCAATTTGTAACATGTCGCTGATTTTCATGCGAATTTGCATGTATTTAAGGAATCCTGATCAACAGGAATAACAAAAACTAATCGAAATTAATAATACTACTATAAGCTAGGCTTTGTCCTAACAGTACTTTACAAATATTATGAATGAGAAACAGATGGTGTGGTGAAGTTAACTGAACTGTCATTAATAACAAACGACTCCCAAATGCCTCAAGGGTCACAGCACTGACGCTAGTTTTGTTTTATGGCCTTGTCCAATTTCCAAAAAGGATTATCTTATAAAAGGTGATGATGATGATCCTGTGGCCACACAAATCCAAGTATTTATCTTATAAAAGGTGCTTGAAAAAAATATTCGAAACCCTCCTAGCGTGGAGTTTTCCGGCTTTCTCAAATTCTCTGTAGGTCCGCTCGTTTATCAATGTCAATGTTGATGTTGAAGACAAAATTGACAGTTGGAAATGACGCATAACTTACTCAAATATAGAAATCACCGTAATTTGAATAGCGGGTGGATGCCAGCAGTTCCTGGTGGTCGCCCGTAACAAAGACACTAAGGCATTGTTTGTCAACAAGGATTAGGATTGCCCGTATACCTGTTATGGGGGAAGGACGCCCCGACTTTAAAGTCAGGTTATTGAACCTGTTGGGGTAAACCAGGCCAGATCCAGAATTGTGTAAACAATTAATTAATATGATTATAGCACAGACAGTTGCTAATTACTGTGTTTACTTCCTTTTGCCACACTCCAGTATTCTAGTATTCCAACCAAACAACACAAATTGTTTAAAAACAACACAAAAGGGTTTACTTTTATTAGGACGTAATATGCGTACTCTTGAAAATAAGTTGACAGCACTTAAATATACTACGACTACCATAAACTAATATGGTAGGTATGAACATGCAATCTCTATTGCATGTTGGATGCAGTCTTTCTCATTTCGTCCAACGCTTGGATTTAACCTAACCTATTGTATAGTGTTCAAATCATTAAGTATTTATATACTTTACAGTAACTGTAGGAAAAATATAATGTGTAACACTAGCCACACAAAAACTATTTCAGCCAGCTATTTTTAATTAAAAACTGTCAAAATGACATTCATCCAAAGGTAGGCTGATCTATATTATTAATAAGCTAAATGAAAACTTGTAAACAATAAAGCTTTTTGTTTTAAGATTTAACCCCTCATATTGTATACCAAAATGTTCCTGCAAACACAAAGCATGAGTATAACTGCAATACGAGTTTTTTACTTATACACCAACCCCGTACGAAAGACGGATACTCTGCTATTAAAATAAAGAGCAAGTGTTGATGAGTGTTTTTGTGACGTTTGAGTGCAATGACGTACACTAAATGTTTTACTCTTGAGGTGAAGAATTTCACGATTTGTATGCACTTTTTTAGTGTTTACATAATGTGGATAGCTATGTTGAGTTGAATTAGTATTATATACCTAATTGTATTATAATAATCTGGATATTAAACAATAAACGCTTGAATCGGACTTATCCGTCTCAGCTATACAAGAGTATTTTATAGAGTATGCTCATGCTGTTTTACTTTTATTTAAAGAAAGATTTAGTTAAGCGGAGCGAAGCAAAGCTCTTTGGGACCAACTTTAATGCAATATTTATAACACTTAATCTCAATAACGGCTGAACATATTTTAGCCAAACTTACCAAGGTTGTTTTGTCAAATGTTTGGATGGTTTGGACGTAACCAATAAACATTTTTGATAATGCCTATATTATGTTAAAGTAACTCAAAGTTATTAAATTTTAACATTGGTGTTATGGGTTGACATGATGGTTACAAAATATATGACGCAAATGTAAAGAAAACAAACAATCATAGCATATGTTAAAATCAAGACACGACCTAAACACAGTACGGATAGCAAGCAGGCACGTCTTAAAAAGTTACATCCTGCTAATCATATGGATCCGTGCAGGATTATTCCCACTTAATTGTATAATCTGGTTAACAATCCTAGCAATCCTAGAAAACAAGATTGCGCATAGCATACCGGTAGGTAAATGTTTATTTTTTAAAAGATGTATTTGTTCATATAACACTGTTGATTGAAATGGCTTGTTGTACAATGTAAAACTTTCTATGCAATGCGCAAAGGTTTGTAATTTACTACATGTACTATCATGGTATAAATAAAATACTACGTACATTTATTACATTGTATAGGCGCACATTAAAATAATTGTATGTAAATATGAAATTTATTTTGGCAAATATCCTAACTGCAATAATTTAAAATTATTGCAAACAGTAACAAGTATTTTGTCACATGAAAGGTTTATCCTAAGATTAAAACTTCAGAGAACAATCTTAGAAAGGTAATTCATTTGTACGAAGAACATGTGTCAATCAGGTGAACAGACAAACTCTTTAGAAAATTAGAATACTTTCATAAACCCATCAACAACAATCCAAGGAAGGACGGGAAATGCCATCAGGTCCGTTTCGGAACGCCTAGGGTTGAAACTATTTGAACACCTGCTGCCTCCCGGGAAAGGTTGCAGGGTACTTTGCGGTAAGAAAATGTAATTTGGTCCTCCAGCATTTCGCATAGAAGTTTTAATTATGTTCCATACTGATCATTGAACCCCTGAGTTGAATCTTGAATTCTATTAGTGCTACAATAAATGTCCCGTCCAATATTATATGTCAATATCTGGTTGACCGAGCGGTGCTCGGGGAAAAATCAGTTTTGTCTTTTTGGATTTTTGAAATAAAGCATAGTTTATTCCATGAGCAATTTAGAATATAACAATTGTATTATCGCAACTTCAACTACCGGTACTCTCTATTTGTAACATGCCAAAAGAGTCTGAAATGGCTTACCAGCTAATATGATTCTTTATTTACTTTTTCGTTGTTATTTTTCATAGCCAACATGGCAACTCATAAGGCCCTATGTTATGTTTTTTCAACTTTTAAATTCAATTTTCTCAGTAATTTGCGTTTCTACGCGAAATACAACTGCATAAGTGCATTTAAAAATCAAAACTACACCTGAATACAAAATTTCATCAAAGTCGTAGAGCCGTTTCCTAGATCCAAGATATATACAAGAATTGCTCATTTAGTAATAGGGTATATGTTACAACTAGCTGTGTACCCGTTCTACGGACAGGATCATTTATTCAGTTAGAACCTTCTTATAATAAGAATACGTATTTATTTGTATTATATATTAATATTTGTTTACTTGCTTTATTGGGTAAAATTAGAATTATTTTATTTTAAGAATTGATTTTTTAAATAGTTTGTGTGCAATATGTCAGTAACGGTTTGTGTGATGTAATTGAATGAACGAAGTGAATTCTCATACTGGTACGAAAAGCATCTCTTGCACATCCAAAAACTCGATAATGACTATTTAACTTGATGTTTTGCACAAAGGTTCTTTATCATATTATCTTGGTTAAGTTCGTCATTGGACATGTTGGAACTGTAACGCCCTATTTGAGAAAAAGCTAATAACCAACCCAGAGGTTTTAAACTTGAAAATTAAATGCAGGCTTCCGAAAAGGCCTAAAATGATATCTCTGTGTTTTTACTCCCCTTCATTACAATACAATGTGTAGCCAAACTAATTACCCTATTATTTATATCCACACAAATGTTGTCTTCACTTAAAACTGTAGGTAAAAATGATTATGAAGCACAAATCGATACATACTTTCGATACATGCAATCGTTTACAATCGAAATTTACAACTGAGTTGACAACAGCTGATTTTTACTCCTGTCATATCCTTTAGTCTATCTTGACTTCATATGATTTAGTTAATATGTATAATTCAAATAAGGTCAAGACAGAAGATAATTGTTTTTCAATGTTTACATTTTACTTTATTATAGTTGATCATAACAATTTCTATAAATGAGTTTACTTTTAGTTACATTCAATAAAAAATAGATACAATTTATCCAGTGTGATTACTTATCAGCATTTACAATACCAGGCCACCCATTAGAGTCACAACAACTCCCTAGAGGATAAAAATGATTTTTACTCCCTAAAGTGTAAAAATACTACTTTAGACCCACAATGCTGCATTAAAAACGGCTGTTTTTACTGCAGTATCATAAAACAATATACTGCAATATAAACCCCTAATGACTCCGCTCAATTTTGTGGATGCCTCTGCCAACGCCACCTAGTAGCCTAATTGTTATTATTTAAGTTTACTCCGTGACCAATAAAATAACCCTACAAAAACACTTCAATGTACTAAATCTGTTGTCCCTACGCTCTACAAAAGTATATATAAAACAAGGTAACAAATTGAAGGGGAGATACAACTAGATGTAAATACAACAAGTCGTAGGTACAACTACAATATGCGAATGAGTCGATTTAAAGAGTCGTTCTCAGAGCTTAGTCAGCCTCCGCTTGTCCCCCCCTCGGCTCACAACCCTATTTGTCCCCAAGTTTCCGTGTCCCTAAGTTTACTTGTCCCCATCTTTCCAGACATCGAGCAGGTCGAGTGGTAGGGCTCCGGTCAAACCCCTAATCTTATCATGCAATACTGTGTTGTATGATTTCCCTACTTTCAACAAAACTCTTCTATGCATACTCAAAAGTTTCCTTTAAAATCTTCCTAACATCCACACCCCGAAACTCGAAAGTATTACTGGCCCAACACCCATTGTACAGCGTCATCAAATGCTTCAGAGTCATGCCTCTATTGGTTCTGGCCTCTATTGGCTATGGACTGTCCTGCCAATTTCCCTAAGTCTCCTTTTTCATTTTTTTTGCACATTTCCTCCAAATGTTTTCAAAAATCATTCCTTTACCTACAGTCACTCCTTAATAAATCCTGACAACATATCAAAATTCCTGTTTATCACAACAATGGCGTTTTCCAGAACTTTTAGCACCCGCCCACCCCACCTTCTGATATAATCTAATATTCTTTTCTGAGAAAAAAAAAATGTTTGAAAGGATATCAATAACTTCATTTTATGTTGTTGTTGTTCCGGATCGGTATGACATACAATAAAAGGTTAAATTACCTGTGTCCGCCAGTCGATCCTTATTTGCTGTGTCCTATTACAGGATATGCATTTCGGCAGAATAAATTGCCATCATCAGTCCTAATATAAGATCTTGATCTTCCCCGTTGGGTGCGTCTTGAAGTTTTGAAACACGTACACGAACTTTACACTTATATACATTACGAATAAAAGACAAATACACTGTAGGCCTACTTTTATTTTAGTTACTACGGACATGTAGACGCGCGTCAGTCGTGTGTCGAGTCTCGACTGGGGTCAGACGTTGCTTGCAGAGTTGACCTTTGTCCTGTCTCTGTCCTTTGTAGCTACAGGTGGCGTTTCATTCAATTTTAACAATGATTCGAATAATATGTTGGATTGTAGTGTACTTTTATCGTTCAGGAGGTTGTGGGGGCTGGTTTTAGATGCTCTATAAATTTCATATTGCTCTAGTGATGACATTACTCGACTTTTCTTACAAATGTGTAAAGGTTCTAAATTTTCATTCAGGCTGGAATAACTGTGATTGCTGCTAATTAGGTGCTCGGCAAAATTGGATTGTTGTGTTAAACTGTTTTTGGGATGGTGTTCTTTAAACCTCTTGATAAATGGTCTGCCAGTCTGTCCAATATAGAATTTATTACAGTCACTGCATGTTATTTTGTACACTCCGGATTTGTCACTCAGGTTTCTAACACTTTGTTGGGCTTTAGGTTTAAGGAGATTTTGGACTTTATTAGATGTTCTAAATGCTACAGTTTTTCCGTGTTTTTTCAATTCATTTTTTAGAGTGTGGGTGATTTTTTCTCCGTATTCAACTGAGACAAATTCTGTTTTTAATTTAGGCTTAGGATCTGCGGTCTCTTTACTAATTTTCTTTCTATGTTTGTTGATTAATGTGTCGATGATGTTAGGATTAAATCCATTATTGACAGCTATATATTTGATGACATTTCTCTCATTCTCGAAGTTTACGGCACTAAGTGGTACTGAGAGCAATCTATGCACAAAACTATTATAAGCTGCCAATTTATGTGCTAGAGGGTGGTGGGAGGTTTCATGGATGGTTGTGTCTGTTGCTGTGGGCTTCCTGAATATGTTGAATGAAATATTTTCTTCGTTTTTTATTAAAGATAAATCTAGAAAATTAAGTTTGTTATCAGCTTCTAATTCAGTTGTGAAACTTAGTTTGGGGTGGAAGCTGTTCATGTAGTTGCTGAAAAGTTGAAATTGCCTGCTATTACCATCATACAAGGTCACAATGTCATCCACACATCTGTAATAAAAAATTATTTTGCTTTTGTACTTGTTTTTGTCATTTTTCCACAAATGTTTATTTTCAATGTGGTTTAGAAAAACTTCTGCAAGAATACTTGATAGGGGTGACCCCATCGCAAGTCCTTCATTTTGAGAGTAATATCTATTGTCAAACTGGAAATAATTTTGGTTTAATACGGTCCTTAGTAAAAACATTAGTTCATTGATTTCTTCTGTGTTTAAGCTGGATTCATTTTTTAAATTGTCTTGTAGGATTTCTAGTGTTTCACTGACAGGAACGTTGGTGTATAGGCTACTTATATCTAATGAAGCTAACGTATATCTTGGGTTCAATTTGATAGTTCTTATTTTATTGATTAGATCTAAACTATTTTTCAGGCTGTGACTGTTTTCTAATGTTACATGTGTTTTGACAATGCATTCTAGTTTTTTGGCTAATTTGTAAGCGGGAGCGGGCATGTAGTTAACCAGGGGTCTAATTGGGTTGCTTTCTTTATGTAGCTTTGGTAGGCCTTTTAGGCGGGGAGCTTGGGGATTAATTGGTTTAAACTCTCTGATTTCCCTGTCAGTTAACAAAAGCTTGCTGTTGGATAAAGCCTTATTTAACTCTTTGGTGTACTTGGCTGTCGGGTCCTGTGGTAGTTGGTTGATTAGATTGTTATCAATAAAATCCAAAACTTTGTTATTATATTCGGCTTGGTTCATTATCACTAAAGTATTACCTTTGTCTGCTTTTGTAATGATAAGGTCGTTGTCTGTTATCTTTGAAAAAATTGAATGAAACGCCACCTGTAGCTACAAAGGACAGAGACAGGACAAAGGTCAACTCTGCAAGCAACGTCTGACCCCAGTCGAGACTCGACACACGACTGACGCGCGTCTACATGTCCGTAGTAACTAAAATAAAAGTAGGCCTACAGTGTATTTGTCTTTTATTCGTAATGTATATAAGTGTAAAGTTCGTGTACGTGTTTCAAAACTTCAAGACGCACCCAACGGGGAAGATCAAGATCTTATATTAGGACTGATGATGGCAATTTATTCTGCCGAAATGCATATCCTGTAATAGGACACAGCAAATAAGGATCGACTGGCGGACACAGGTAATTTAACCTTTTATTGGATATCAATAACTTCTGATCATTATTCCAGTGCATCTACCATAAGTAATCATACAGAAGAATGCAGGTGCCATCCCTTACAATATATAAAATCGGATAACAAATTATTGTTCCTTCGATATTAATATTCTCCACTCTAAAACAAATTAAAATTCTGTTATTTAGTTTCAGTAAAACAAAGATCTTAAAAATAAAAAAAATAGTGTTACTGCTGTACTGTAATTTACTTTTAAATTTATTGAACCTTTAAAAACGTATTTTGCAGTAAAACTCCAATTTTAAACCACAAAAACAGAGTACATTTTTTTTTTTTAAATCCTGATAGCTCATGTTTCCATTAATTTCAAATTTAGTATAACAGCTGCTACAAATATTAGTGTAAATTTCAAAGTATTCATCTGTTCAAATGAAAAGAAACATTTTCTCCCTAACAATGATACTGGAACTTTGAAGGCCACTGGGGCATAACCTTGATGGAATTTCTATGATTTGTTGTTTGATGGCAAATCTACAGGCCACGACCTATCCAATGACACCTTAAAAACGTTCATCGGATGCCTGGCAGCTTCAAAACAATTATCACAAATTTCATTTTGGCCTTTTAAATACATAGATGATGAAGAGTATTTTAATAGTGTGACGTACAGTTTAATGTAGGATAATTGTCTTTTTTCCTGGACAGCTCGTAGTCGCTTAAAAGTTATTGAATAAATTATAAGGTTAAATTTTGAAGTACCTGTTTTTAATTCTCTCTCCATCTAAGTTGGATATAGAAAAACAAGTAATGTCGTTTAAAAAGTTTATTTAACTTAAAAAAAGAAATCTTTAATATGTTTTGACTAATTCAGTACTAATTGGGACTGTATATGCAAAACGTCACATATATACACGGTGTTATAGATATGCGCCATGGCTCTAAAATAATTGGAGAAAACCTGCCTAGGTTCTGAACCAAGCTCATATTAATCAGTTTTACATATCCAAAAAATTCTCCAATTATGGGAGGAAAGCATTTTTTATATATGCAAATTACATACCATTTGATGACAAAAGTTATAGTTGGGTGCGTGAAAAATAATTATTCATACTTTGTGAGCAATATTTATTAAATAAAACAATAGATTTCATCAATAGGGTAGGAAGTGACTATTCAACCCGAGCTCGAGTTTCAGGGAAATGAGCAAGGGGTGAAAAACCCGTGTTGCCCATTTAACGAACTATGTTTGTTGTCAATATTGCAGTGGCAAACTAGTTTAGATAGCAAAAATACTTTTCATGCAAAAATAACATTAAAACTACTTCCGGCTTTTTTTATTTTGGTTATGTTTGAAATGTTGATGAAACAATAACAAATGTTAGTTTTTATATCGGCAAAATCCAAAAAGATTATTAACATTGCTTTTGCATAGTAAAAATTCTTTTCGCCTACTAATTAGCCAATGTAAAGATAAATTACCAAAGATACATGCACAAAATACAACGATCTGGTACAAAATTGACGATGACACTTGTCACAAAACATTGTGGCGACACAGGTGCACTAGTAGCAGCGTCAACCACTTCACTCCGCAGTCCAACTAGGATCAGACCAAAACTACTCTTTTTTTCATTGATCGGTTTAGGGGATGACACTGTGACCGGGTGTGTATGATCGGTGTGCGTAGGCGACGCTAGCGCCGACGTGGTGCTGGATTTCAGAACTATATGCACACGCACACTATAGAAAAATCAGCCCAAATGAGATCCACCTGTTTTCGGCAAACTTCGGGTATTTCCGTGATCCTGACAAGCTCAGGAGGGCCAATCAGAGGCTTTGGCGTTCCGAGATCCACCACCCCGGATCTCGAAGCGCCAACGGATCTCACTGTGCCGTTGTGTAAACAAACTGCGGATCTCGTTTCGACACATTTGTAAGAGC
Organism: Macrosteles quadrilineatus; assembly: GCF_028750875.1. Lineage (NCBI taxonomy): Eukaryota > Metazoa > Arthropoda > Insecta > Hemiptera > Cicadellidae > Macrosteles > Macrosteles quadrilineatus. Next base: position 82,301,955 of record NW_026542594.1, on the reverse strand, counting down.
ACACACACACAGACACACACACACACACACACATACACACACAGACATCACTTCGAAAACCACTTTTTTGGGTCCAGGGGGGCCCAAAACGAATATATCCACTCAAAACTCAAACTCAAAAATGTTGACGAAAACAATACTTTTTCCATACTATGGTATAGGGGGAGAAAGTAAAAAGTCATAAAGGGTAAAGAGACAACCAGTACGAACAAAACACGTGGAGAGCCATTGAACTAAAAAAGTAAATAGCAGCATTGACTTTGACTTTATATCTACACATGTAGATATAAATGTCAATGATAGCAGTGATGGTGTTAAATGTGCTCTGGAAGCCCTTACAAAAAACATCGTCTCTTTTGGATTGGGATCAATAAATTGGATTTTTCACTACTGCCAATCTATGAATTTAGAGTCAGAACAGACTAACAGATGTATAAAATACCCCCGCCGCAGCAAACCTGCAGACTTAGCGAATTTCCATTTGCCTGATTGGATTTAAACTAAAATGTCTCCTTAAAAATATCACATTTATTCCCTTTTTAAACAGAATTAGTTTAATGAGGACTTAGGTTTGCTGCAACAGGGAGGGTAAAAAAGTTTTTTTTAATGTAAAATGTTAAAAGGTACTGTGGTTTAGTAAGAAATTAATGTATTTTCCAAATATGATCAAAATGTGTTCATAAACAAGCAAACTACAACAGTTGACTTATCTATCTATCTATCTATACTATTATAAAAAAGAGGTGGTTGCTGTATGTGTGTATGGGAAAAGTAAACTCGAAAAATACTGGTCGGATTGGGCTGAAATTTGGCATGATGATAGCTTACATTCCCGATTAACATATAGGCATATTCTTATTTCAAAAATCCTTTCGGGCTCCGCCCCAGTGGCTCTGGAGTTTCCCATGTTAACCTTATGAGAAATGGAATTATTGAATCTTAACAGCTGTTTCAATTAAACAAGTTGGTTCTGTTCTATGATGTTCAATAGCATTAAAGTTACAAGGATTACCAACAGGGTGCAGCACTATTATTTCTTTTACATTTATGACAACAGCTAATTTGCAACCAAAAGGTGAGTGAGCGTAGCGAACGAACTTCAACCTGGAGGCGAGTTAGCGTAGCAAACGAGCTAACCTGAAGGCAAGTGAGCGCAGCGAACGAGCTCCAACCTAAAGGTGAGTGAGCGTAGCGAACGAGCTCCAACCTAAAGGTGAGTGAGCGTAGCGAACGAGCTCCAACCTAAAGGTGAGTGAGCGTAGCGAACAAACTTCAACCAGGACGTGATTGAGCCATGCGAACGAGATAATCTTGAAAATTAAGAAGTTAAACGGGGCAAAGCCCGCGGGTTACAGCTAGTTCTCCATAAGAAAAACATGGGAATTTTAAAATTACAATTTTTTTGAATTTTCTTCGTAACAATTAGGCGCATAATAACGCTTCAATATACTAAATTATTAGTTTTTTTAAGCTCTACAAAAAGGTTTGAAAAGAAATTGTGAAATTTTGTGTTTTTAGGGTCAAAAATGGGAAAAACCTATTTTTACCCCATCAAACCCCTGTTCCCATAGTCCGATCATGCTGGTTTGCGAACTCATTCAAGTTTATCCCGCCTTACACCTTCAAACCAAATTTTATCAAAATCGGACAAAAATTACTCAAGTTATTGTGTGGATGGACACGTGTATATATATATATATATATATATATACAGGGTGAGTCTTCTAAGCTGTCCTAAACAGATTACATACGAACGGCTTGACATACAGAGATGAAACAAAACTTTACCCGACTAATTCATACCCAAGGAACAACGTAAAAATGTTTTTAACATTTTTAAAATACAGGGTGTTCAAGAAACTAGGGGTCATGGGTTCGAATCTCAGAGTTTTCAAATGTAAACATATGTCATGTTATGCATCATTTTAAAGCTCTAGACTAGACAAACAATTTAGTGAAAACAGAACTCATTTATCTTTGTCCGTTTCAAAATGGCGGCCATTTTTAAAGAAAATATTGATACTTACTGAATACCCTGTATCTTGAAAACCACTAAACTTATTTTCGTTCTGTTTGAAAATTCTTAATCCTCGTAGGTTCAGCTTTAATTTGATATATGACAAGTCAGCATTTTAAAAACTAAATATTTTTTCTATGATTTTATTTTTTTTTTAAGTTTGTAGCATTGTAAATGAAAATTTTCAAATGGCAACATATGTAAAATTGTGTATAATTTTGAAGGTCTTGTAAAAACAAACAACTTTTAAATTTAAACCTACCATCTATCTTTGGTCGTTTTCTAGTAATTAACCAAAAACATCAATTGCCCATATAAAACCCATGTTAAACGTGCAGTACTGAAGATTAGTGGATGCAGATACTATTCCCATGGTACTGTGCGTTTAACATGGGTTTTATATGGGCAATTGAAGTTTTTGGTTAATTACTAGAAAACGACCAAAGATAGACGGTAGGTTTAAATTTAAAAGTTGTTTGTTTTTACAAGACCTTCAAAATTATACACAATTTTACATATGTTGCCATTTGAAAATTTTCATTTACAAGGCTACCAAGTTAAAAAAAAATTAAAATCATAGAAAAAATATTTAGTTTTTAAAATGTTGACTTGTCATATATCAAATTAAAGCTGAACCTACGAGGATTAAGAATTTTCAAACAGAACGAAAATAAGTTTAGTGGTTTTCAAGATACAGGGTATTCAGTAAGTATCAATATTTTCTTTAAAAATGGCCGCCATTTTGAAACGGACAAAGATAAATGAGTTCTGTTTTCACTAAATTGTTTGTCTAGTCTAGAGCTTTAAAATGATGCGTAACATGACATATGTTTACATTTGAAAACTCTGAGATTCGAACCCATGACCCCTAGTTTCTTGAACACCCTGTATTTTAAAAATGGTAAAAACATTTTTACGTTGTTCCTTGGGTATGAATTAGTCGGGAAAAGTTTTGTTTCATCTCTGTATGTCAAGCCGTTCGTATGTAATCTGTTTAGGACAGCTTAGAAGACTCACCCTGTATATATATTATTTTCTTGCATGTTTAGGGCTATATTATTTTCTTGCATGTTTAGGGCTACTAATATAATAAAAACCAAAAACATATTTAACAAAGTACCCTTTTAGTAATTATTTTATTTTTCATGACGACATGTTTCGGAGACTAAGTCCATTATCAAGTCATTTTTACCATAACCTCATTCTTTAAACTATATAATATAGTTAATATTAAAATATAGAATATGAAAAAGGACGTGAGAAACTTAATGTAAAAGACGAGCTAAATATTTATATACACAACAAAAAGGACCCCAACAACATACTTAACACAATGATTCCAAAATTAAACCAACCTATCTACGATAAAATTGAAAAACTAAGGAAAGAAAGAAAAACATTCATATAGTATAGTGAAAAATTAATACCAAAATTTATTAAGATTTAGTTAACATATGTTATATTTTATTATTTTTACATCTATACTATTATATAAAAATCTAATGGTGTCTGTCTGTATGTGTATTACTAATAGGTACAAAAACTACTGAACCAACTGGGCTTAAACTTTAAAAAAATATAGCTACCCTACCAAGGACCATTATAGGACTATTCACACTTCGACACTGACCGCGGGCTTTGCCCCTTTGGCTTTAAAAGTTCTGATGTGAGGATTTTAAAAGTAAATATTGATTGGTCTCCATGGCTGCCATGAGAACACTAACAATGTTTGTTTACATTTGCTTTGACATTTAAATGTAAACAAGAATAACTGCTAAACTGCATATTTCACAATTTCAGACAGCTGATACAAAGAAATTAAAAAATATAAAATTTTCCATAACTATGAGGTAGATTTATTTTAATCTAACCTTTTATCATGGATTATTTATTCTAAAACTATGTCAATGATTATAGAAAAAAAAGATTCTATAACCGTTGCTGTATCAACTCCGGCTCTGCTTTGGATTTTTTAAAGCATCTGAAAGTGCTCAACATGTGTTAGATTAACTTAACATAACTTGCACATCACATTGTTTTTTATATGTATGTATATTTAGGTAAATTAAGATATTGTGTTTTGCTAAACCTATGCTTAAAGAATATAATCAATAACTAAATTGTACGTCATTTATTTTTTTTCTAAAATCTGTTGTATATGTGGTACTATACAAATGGTAATACAAAATACTCTTATTTTATCTTAACATAGCTTTCAGTTCACATTTACTTATTTCATACATTTATTATTTGTGTTTTTTGCAACACGACTGATTAAATTAAACCAAGGAAAATATCATAAAACTAAGCAGTACACATTGTTCTTTTGTTTCTAAAATCAATGAAATATCTGTTACTATGTTTACTTAATGGTAAGTGTGAAAATGTAAAGGCAATGGAGATGGAACTGATTAAAAGAACTGGTTTGTATATTAAGTTGTTTGTTGATATTTTTGTAGAGTAGAATCAGAGATGCAATGAAACATATACTGTATTTGCTATTAAATTTTTTAGTCCTTGATGCTTTGATAGTCATATTAGTTTTGTCCGGTGTCTTTAATGCTAAATTATTTGTTTAAAAATTTTTATAGTACCTATAGACATAGTTTCTTTAATATTTCAAAGGACTGTATTGATAAGGCACAGCAATATTTCTAAAGTTTAAAACAGCTGACTTAGTTTTTCTAATGATTTATTGTGAGTGAAGAAACTGAAGATGGAAGGATTTGTGATTTAATACAAAGAAGAGTGAAATTTAAAAAAATGTTCATTTAAATTTAATAATTAGTATTTTTGCAACTTCAAAATTGAAATTTAAAATGTTAATAATAAATTAAAAGATATGTAATCAAGGGAGATGAAGGTAAATCATGTATGTCAAAGTTTCATTCCAAGATTTGGTCCGTTTTTCTCATATCAGCCTACACAAGATTTAAAATTAATCAAAACCAAAATGGTGGTATCCACTACTTACCAGATTTAAAAGTCATAACTTAAACGTTTCTATTAAGGCCATAAAAGTTGAATTTTGTTTCTAAAAGCATTGGCGGATGTGTAACTATTATATGCAAAAGATGTAAAGATTAAAATGTTTCTATTTTGTGTCCTCTTCCCGTTGCAAAGCACGGGTACAACAGCTAGTATGATTATATTTTGTGATTTTGTTAGTTTAAAGAATGAGGTTATGGTAAAAATGACTTGATAATGGACTTAGTCTCCGAAACATGTTGTCATGAAAAATAAAATAATTACTAAAAGGGTACTTTGTTAAATATGTTTTTGGTTTTTAATATATATATATATATAGATAGATATATAAAAATTTGAACGAATGGTGTTTTTGGTCTCTGGGGACATCAAAATGAAAAAGTAAATCGGTCCCGGGCCTAGGTCTTACCATGAGACCTACGGTAATAGCTACTTCCCTATAGGGAAATTCGCTAAAATAATATATTCTCCTTAAGTTGTCACAATGGCAAGGTAAAATTAGCTCGGTCCCCAGTTACTTTACTATAAGAAACAAATAGATAATCAAATCAAGCTAATTGAGGTCACCTCTTTAATGGAGTATGGAGCAATTTATATAAGATATTTTAAAAATTATTTTTACTTTCTCCCCCTATTCTTAGTCTATGGAGAAAGTATTGTTTTTGTCAAAATTTGTGTTTTGGGTGGATATATCCGTTTTGCCCCCCCCCCCCCCCCCCCCATGAACCCAAAAAAGTAATTCTTCAGTCTGTGTGTGGATGTGTACAGAGCTGTGGTCCGATTTTGAAAAAATTTGGTATTTGGGCGTATTTCCTGTAGTTTTTTTTTATATTTTAGGAGTTTTGATTTTAATGGTGATTTTTTTCTAAAAAATTACAGAAAAAGTAGAATAAAAATTGTCTCAAACGAATTTGATTAATTTTTTATGTTTATAGCCCTTTTAACTCTAAATAAAATGGCACAACCTCCATTACAGTATAAATTACGGTTCAAAAGTTATCGTAACTTGTGTGATTTTCCCATAAAAATGGAATATAGTATTTTGAATAAAGCTGATACTGTTTACTTTAAATTGATTATCACAATGGTTTTAGCGAATTTCCCATATAGGGAATAAGCTATTACCGTAGGTCTCATGGTAAGACCTAGACCCGGGACCGATTTACTTTTTCGTTTTGAGGTCCCCAGAGGCCAAAAACACCATCCGTTCAAATTCATATATGTCCATATTCATATATTCATATATATCAAATTCATAAATAAATATATATAAATATATATATATTTATATATGTGTCCGTTAGCGCGATAACTCGAGCAAAATTGATCCGATTTTGATGAAATTCGGTACAAACGTGTAAACCTACATTTATTCGAACGAGTTCGCAAACCAGCATAATCAGACCATGGGATCAGGGGTTTATGGGGGGTTTTATGGGGTAAAAATGGGTTTTTCTCATTTTTGTCCCTAAAAACTCTAAATTTCTCTCTAGACCATTTTGAAGAGCTTAAAAAAACAAATAATTTAGTATATTGAAGTTTTTTTGAATGTTCATTGACTATGGAGAAAATTAAAAAAATTGTAAATTTAAAATTCCCATGTTATTCTTATGGAGAATAAATAAACTGTTCTAGTTTGCTTGTTTATGGATATATTTTAATCAAATTTGGCAATTTGGCTTATTTCATACTAAGCTATCAATATTTCAATTGAAAAAACACACCTCAACATCTTCCCCGTAGCAGCAAACCTAACTACTCACTAAAATTAATGTTATTTAAATAGGAAATAAATCTGAAAATTTATAGGGAATATTTTAGTAGAAATCAAGCCGGGTAAATGGAAATTCGCTTAGTATGCAGGTTTGCTGCGACGGGGGTATTTTCATTATTTTGAAGCAAGTGCATAAGAACCTTCTTCTGCATGGATGGGCTTTTCATTTGAAAAGAAAAGATTGGTTGTGACTATTTTCTCTTAAGGCTTTTCTTCTAGTATTGTAGCATGACTGTGCGTTATCCGGGATACTTTCCTTAGTAATAAGAGCTGTTTAAAAAATTGGGCATAGACAGTTAGTATTTCTACTATAAGATTATAAACTATATTGACAGGTTATGCATTCTCTGGGGGAGGCCATAAGATTGTGCGGGTAGATGTGACAGCAGACGGGGGACGTACCTGGCATGTGGCGCAACTCACAGACCAGGACAAGACCAACCCTCCACGTCACTGGGCCTGGACACTGTGGCACTGTGATATACCCATCAACCCTTCATCCAACAAGGTACACAAGTAATGAAATGCGGTAATATAGGTACAACTCGTGACATCTAAGCTGGCACTTGGCCGATCGCTACTAGCATCTAGTTCTAAAACAATATGTCCCGTCATGCGGGTTGCGTCAACTGTCCTCTTAAGTCATAAGTATTTTATTGTATAAAGCATTCTTCATTACAAAAGCAATGGTGAACAGATGCATGGTGGATCGATAAGTTATAAAAACAAAAACTAAAACCAAAAAGTCACAACAAAATAACAACAAAAACAGTACAATTGAGAGAAAGTTACCAATACAAAAAAAGTTACGAACAAAAATGTAAATGAAGATCTTACTTAAAGCAATGTCTGAGACAAAAGAACTAGGTGGCGTTCGCAGAAGCATCCACTAAATTGAGCGTAGTCATCAAGGGTTCATATTTTTTAATGCATACGTTGCGAGTCTAAAGTAGCATTTTTAATCTTTAGAGAGTAAAAATTGTTTTTAGCCTCTATGGAGTAAAAGTCACTAAAATCAGCTGTTATCAACTCAGTTGTAAATTTTGATTGTAATCTATTGCATGTATCGAAAATATGTATCGGTTCGTGCTTCGTAATCATTTTAACCTACAGTCTACGGTCTCTTCCAATAGCATTATAGCATTGCAGATACATTAATTCATTCCCACGCTCAACACTGCTCACCTTTTGCTACGCACCATAAAGCTTTCTGGTTTCTGTAGACTATTCATTAACTTAGGCCTACAAAATTCCTTTGGCTATTAAGTTAGCCCACATAGAACTCAAAGTCATTTCTTAATAAAGATAATTCCTAACTTGTGTTTTATTTCTGTCTAATGAAGTAAGTCTTTATCTTAATCTTATAATATACTAGCTGTACCCGCGGGCTTTGCCCAGTTTAACTTCATACTTGAGCTCGTTCGCATGGCCCAATCACGTCCTGGTTGAAGTTCGTTCGCTACGCTCACTCACCTTTAGGTTGGAGCTCGTTCGCTGCGCTCACACGTCCTGGTTGAAGTTCGTTCGCTACGCTCACTCACCTTTACGGTTGGAGCTCGTTCGCTGCGCTCAATTGCCTTCAGGTTAGCTCGTTCGCTACGCTACCTCGCCTCCGGGTTGAAGTTCGTTCGCTACGCTCACTCACCTTTTGGTTTCAAATTAGCTGTTGTCAAATATTTAAAAAAATAATAGTGCTGCACTCTGTTGGTAATCCTTGTAACTTTAATGCTATTGAATATCATAGAACAGAACCAACTTGTTTAATTGAAACAGCTGTTATGATTCATTAATTCCATTTAAATATGAGTACTCATTAGGTTAACATGGGAAACTCCAGAGCCACTGGGGCGGAGCCCGAGAGTCCGATCAGAATAAAAACCACTTAGTTTTCCTATTTAATGCCTAAAGAATCAGTGTACCAAATTTCAGCCTCCTAGGTAAGTGGGAAGTGGGAGAATTAGTGATGAGTGAGTGAGTGAGTCAGTCAGTCAGTCAGTCAGTCAGTCAGTCAGTGAGGGCTTTGCCTTTTATATATATAGATGAATTATTTTAAGAACAAATAGATTTGGTAAGTTACAAAATATAAAATTTATTAATGAAATACAAATATAACATAAGTTATTGGTTGAATTAGCTACAGGGTCTAAGTTAACAATGGTAAATTTTCAAAATGGTGGGGCTTCCAAAGTGGATGAAAAGATTCTAGGCTTATATTGGGTTGGTTTCTTCTAAAGTACTAATTAATATTTAAATATGAGCTCTTAATCTCAGGGAGGGGTGGTCGTGCCGGTTCGAATGATATATTAGGCAATAAAAATGCAAATACAAATAATTTAATTATTGTTCTGAAATAGGCTAGGTTCATGATGCTAGTAATGCAATATGTTAATGTCCAAAGAAAGATTCCAAATGGTTTCACTGAATTTAATGAAATAAAATAAAATTTGAAGATTAAATTTTGAATAAAAGTTCAATTTGTAATATGTATATCTTGATGAGTTAAGTTAATTGGGCCTATCAGGCTATGCTGATTAAATGTCCAATGAAGATTAAATTTGTCCTTAGTTAAACAAGATGGATTATGGTTACCAAATTTGGAGTGTCTGTCTTCACCTTTGTATCATATGTAATAAATAAAATAGGGGTTGGTTAAAATTTGGTACCCTTCTCAAGGCACTTGTCCCGAATACTTTTGGATGATAAGAAATTAAAAATTTAGATTATACTTTGGGATTATGAATTTAATTTAAATCAAACACAATGTTTAATAAAATGGTGTTCACACTGTAAAGAGTTGGCAGGATCTGAGGAAGAGGCAATGGTAGAAGCTCAGGAAGTCCATGTCCATTGTTGAAATGATGTACAGCTGGTTAATTCACATAAATAACACTTGCCACAGTAATTTTGATTTTCTTTGGATAATTTTGAAAAAAAATACTATATTTAAGATGTTATTACTATATTGCAATTTTCTTATAATCTATTATATTATTAAAGTGATACAATCAAATTTTATGTAAACGGTTAAGGCCATTTACCAAATAAATATATAGGCATATGGTACATCAAAATGAAGCTTAGAGTGTGTAGATTTGCCGAAAAGTATTGATATGGACGAATTTCCTAAGGGCTCTGCCCCACAGGCTGATTTCCAAAGGGCTACGCCTGGCATGCTTCCAATGTATAAATGATTTAATTTAATTTAGTTAATGAAACAGCTGGTCAGTACAATGAACTGGTGTGTTTATTTACTCGAAAAATATGTTTGTGACGCTTTATGTAGATTGAGGAGGGTTATGTTTGATTTTAAAGTGAGGTTATATACGTTTTGTAAAGTATTGCTCAAAGTTTATTTTTTTAAATTTATATAGTAAGCTACATGTGAAGAGGCTTGACTATAATTGAAGAATTATGGAAAAACATGTCATTCATTATTAATTACTAGTGTACATGTTGCTCGAATTCGAGCAATTACAAAGTATTACAGGAGTTATTTCAAAACAAATAACAGTCAGATTTAAAATAAATTTAAAAGAGTCAACCCAAAGATTACCGGTATGTAACTCAGACCATGTTTATCTTCGTTATTGATAAACCTAAGGAATTCCGGTCGGTTTTTTCCTTCTCAAAATGCCTCGCTGTGCAGGCAACACAGGTCATTGATAGAGGGCCAATTGAGAATGAAATGTTGTTTTGGGATAGTGTTAGGGCGCATTTTTAACCTAATAGTTGAGCCTATAACGTGTCACTGTTCTGTAGCTGCGGTCGTTATCACGATTACGCCTCCTGTCTATGTTTCGTTGTCGTAGCGTCGGAGGCATTTAAAGAAAAAAACAACAAATAAACAAATTGTAGCTACACAAAACAACGATAAATTCACAAATTTAAGTTACAATCATACTATCACGATCCGTCTTGGGGGTTATGTTTACACAAACTCAAATAGTAAATAAATGTACTCAATGCGTTTCATTGAATTGAAAAATAAACAACAGCAATTAAATTATACAGCTGATCAAAATGTAAACAATTATGTTCTTCATAAGGATAACATGGGAACTTTCAAAGCCACTGGGGCAGAGCCCAAGGGACTTTAAAAAAATGTAAGGCCAGTTTGCAAATCTACGCGACACGCTCTTTCCAATGAGACGTCAATGGATAAAATCGGTTAAGAAATGGCGGAGTAGTTCAACCGACAAAGTTTCATGTAGCGTATTAATTATATAGATGAAGCAATTTATGCTATTGCTACACTAAGGTATGTTGTCATATTCTTCTAGATCTATTGACATCAAAAGTAGGGGTTTGAAAGTACTGTACGTATGTTTACCCTTTTAATCAGTTTACATTTTCAAACTAAATCATAGAGTTGCTGTGTTTTAAAACACACACAAGCACCACTTAAGCTCTCTAGGTCACATTTTCTTCCCGTTGCAAAGCACGGGTATAGCAGCTTGTTATATATTATTCTAAGTAAATGATTATTGTTGGTTTTTGATAAGTACAGGATAGATATGGAGAGAATTGGCATAAATATTATATTGTAACATAAAATAGGATGATGTTTCTGTGGGGTGATGGGATATTATATAACATTGAACAAAATTGGATAAAATAACACATTAACAAGGAGGAACATATTAAATAACTGATAACACATTATCAGGGGCATTAACATACATTATGGGAGAAAATATACAAAATAATAGAGAAATTAATGTTAATGATGAATGAATGACATGTAATATTACAAATTATCCCCACAGAAATCTGTATGCTATGAAATGAAATACAGATTTCGACAAAATATGAAATGGGATCATGAATCATTAATATGAATGATACTTAAAGATAGGTATGAATAACATTAAATGATTGATTTTCTGGATGATAGAACATTGGGTGATAATACAACAAAATTATAATCTAAATTAACAAATGTGTAGGACAATAACATTAAAATGGGGAAAATAGAATAGTGTTCATGGCCTGGCATGGGAAGAAAGGGATATTATGGCTGTTGTTCCATACTGTTCAATATCAAATAACTTTATTGTTTCTTTGTTATTAAGGAGATCACTGTTTATTAGTAAGTGAGTATTGTCTATAAACTTTATCACCTGGGTATTAGTTTATGGAAAACACAATTTATGGGGTCACGCACTCGCGATTAAGCTCCATGGCACAATTTGATTAGAGATGATGATGCACAAAAGTCTATTGATGGATGAAACACATTATGAAATTTATTGATATACAATGTCTTTGAAGGTAGGGTCATCATTATCTATCTCGTCGATCACAGCTTTTATTGCTCGGGTTGGTTCCAAATATTTCTTGAGGGCTGATATATGGTAGGGGCCGTATAAAACATCTTCATCTTCTTTAGCTGGTATTTATTTAATAAAATGCTTAATTTTTCACGTTCCTCTGCGGTTGTGTACGTATTTGTTGCTAGGGAATAATCTATTTCTTCTTGGGTTAATGTTTCGTCTTCAATTGGATCTGTTTTTCTATTTTTGAAGTTATTTATTGTGCTATTAAATTTATTATATATTGGATCATCGTGATATACATCAAACGTTTCATCATTAAAATATTCATTATTTGGCCTATGGCTATCATTAATTATTAAGTGACATATTTGTCCCTCTTGGTTGCACATACAAAACTTCAAAGTAACATTGTGATTATTTATCTGCATGTCTATTTCATTTGTGTTGAAATTCAGATCGATTTTAAGATTAGACAAAACATCTACTCCTAGTATTATAGGTTTTATTAGATTTGGTACAATAAGATATTCCAATAGCAAGGTGTGTTCTGCAATTGTGGTGGGAACGTAAATAATTCGAGAGACTCTTTTAGATCGCTCATTTGTAGCAGTTTTGATTATTGTGTTATTAACTGGAAATTCTTCAAATGGTGAAATTTTGGATTTGTTTTTACTGAACCAGGATTCTGATATACAAGTTATTGATGAACCAGTGTCGACTAATGCGTTTACTCTAATATTATTAAGTTTGATGCTAATTTCCAGGCAACTTATTTGAGTGAAATTTGGAGATTGATGATTTTCTGAATCATTTTCAAATAAGAAGTTCTTATCCCACATTATACTTTGGGATTGAAGATGATTTATTTCATTACCGAGACTTTCATAAATAGGCGCTGTAATTTCAGAGTTAACTAATGATAATTGACCCTCTCGGTTGTCGCTTACAGCGCCGAACCGTTTTCCTGTATATTTGGTGCAGGATGAGTTTGTGGCTCGTAACTGTGAGATGATTGGTTATTTGGAGGAGCACTTGGCACGTAGTTATTTTGTCTCATTACTGCGCAGAGCTGAGCTTGTTCTTGGGTTGGGTGGTTTCTGTAGGTCCGTTAGTTGTTGTCATCGTTACGTGGAGGATATCTGTCTCGTTGATATGGTTTATTTTCATGGTTTCGGTCGTAAGTAGGGTGATTGTGGTTAGGATGGTAATTTTGATGATTTGGATAACTTCTGTATTGGTGATTGCTGTTGTATGGATTGTTGTGATATGAAGGTATCTTGGGTTGGTACGCTCCCTGATTCTCGTAGCGGCCGTTTTGATGATAGGTGTGTGGTTGTTGATTTGGAGTTGTCAGTCGGTTGTTGGATGAGCTGTTGTGATTCTGGCTGTTGGTGCGTGTCTTCTTCGGTCCGTCTTTGAGATCTTCACGTTGTAGAAGTCTTTCTAAGGCACGTACGGTGGTGATGTTCTGTACATTGATGCAGTCTTGTACGATGGAGTCAAATCTCTCTGCCATCAGTGTCACGATTTCTTCTTCGGTCAGGCAAGGGCTCATAGATTGGAGTGAAATTACACGTTCTGTAAGGTATTCGCTGCGGCTGAGGGTACCATTTGACCGGTATTTTTCTGATTCAATTTTGGCTCTTAAGCTGCGTTGCACTTCTCTTGACCAGTATTTAGCTTCGAATTCGTTGGAAAATTGTTCCCAGGAACTTAAGTCGGTCTTAACGAGTTGTAGCCATCTTGAGGCGGTACCTTCGAATGACTAGCAGGTCTTTGAGATATTCAATCGGGTCATAATTACTGTTTCGCTCAAGTCCTCTGTCGTAATATCTTTTCAATTTATTAAGATAATCTTTTGGGTTGCCACTTCGGCTGTTGAATTTTGGTAGTTGTCGGTCTTTCTCTTCATTTCCATTGCATATAATTTTGATTGGGCCTTGGAAGTTTTCAAATGTTTTGCTCTGTTTGAGGGTTTCCACTTCTTGTTCACATTTTATTAGATTTTGATTTAAATTTTGTATTTCAGCTTGCTGAGATTCTAAAGTTTTGTTTTGGATGGTGAGTTTTGGGAGAATTTCGCTCTGTATAATAGCCAAATTAGCTTTAGAATTCTGTTCGGATTCTTGCCTGGTTCGTTGAGAAAGTTCTTCAATTTTTTGGCCGAAATTCTGTTCGTGCTCAACCAATTGTGTTTTGACAGCAGATAGGATGTACCTTTGTCTCTGTTGATTTTTATCATCAGATATTATTTGCTGTTGTGTGAGGTTATCAATCACGAATTGACGCATTTGATCTTGTGATTTATCAATTTTTTACATAATACAATATTACACTTTACTACTACCTTCACCACCCCCTACGTCGTGGACCTGTTTCTCTCTCTTCCTATAGCATTTTAGGATTGCAGATACATTAATGTAATTGCCAAAGACAGTTCACACACCCTGCACTGCCAGCCTTACTACTTCCTTCACCATTTCCTACGTCTCATAGACCTGTTTCCTACCCTTCTCATAGCATTTAAGTATTACATATACATTTATCTAACTTCCCAAACGGTTCCCCCACTCTACAATGCCAGCCTTTACTACCTCCTTCATCACTTCCTACGTCATTGGGCCTGTTTCCTTCCCTTCTCATGACGGTCTATATTTATTCTATTTGTCTATGGTCGCGGACCTGTTTCCCTCTCTTCCCATAGCATTTTGAGATTGTAGATACCTTAATCTAATCGTCATAAACAGTTCCCACACTCTGGACAGCTCGCCTTGACTACTTCCTTCACCACTTCCTACGACTCGGACCTGTTTTCCCTCCCTTCCTATAGCATTTTAGGATTGCAGATACCTTAATCTAATCGTCATAAACAGTTCCCAGACTCCGGACTGCTCGCTTTTACTATTTCCTTCACGACTTCCTACGTCGCGGACCTGTTTCCCTCTCTTTCCATAGCATTTTAAGATTCTAGATACCTTAATCTAATCGTCATAAACAGTTACCAGACTCCGGACTGCTTGCCTTTACTACTTCCTTCACCACTTCCTACGTCACGGACCTGTTTCCCTCCCTTCCCTTAGCATTATTGGATTGCAAATATCTTAATCTATTGGTCATAATAAACAGTTCCCAGACTCCGGACTGCTCGTCTTCACTACTTCCTTCACCACTTCCTACGTCTCGGACCTGTTTTCCTCACTTCCTATAGCATTTTATTATTGCAGATACCTTAATCTAATCGTCATAAACAGTTCCCAGACTCCGGACTGCTTGCCTTTATTACTTCCTTCACCACTTCCTACGTCGCGGAACTGTTTCCCTCTCTTCCCATAGCATTTTAAGATTGCAGATAGATACCTTAATCTAATCGTCACAAACATTTTCCACACTCCAGACTGCTTGCCTTTACTACTTCCTTCACCACTTCCTATGTCACGGACCTGTTTCCCTCCCTTCCCATAGCATCATAGGATTGCAAATTCCCTTATCTAATGGTCATAAACAGATCCCACACCCTGAACAGCTTGCCTTTACTACTTCCTTCACCACTCCCTACGCCGCGGACCTGTTTCCTTCCCCTCCAATAGCATTTTAGGAATGCAGTTACCTTAATCTAATCGTCATAAATAGTTTTGACACTCCTGATTGCTCACACCTTTACTACTTCCTTCACCACTTCGTACATCACAGACCTCAAGCTAGTGTTGTCAATTGATTATTGTTATGATCCATACCGTTTCTGTTCTAATATCTGTGGAATAATGCTATCAGCTATTTCTTTATCTACTGCATTCAAAAGTCAACAGCTGACCATATGTCTCAAAAACTGCTTCCATAAGGATTACATTGAAACTCTGAGACCCAGTGGGGGGGATTCCTGAGAGACTTTTTTAACACTACACTATATAGATTTTGGCACTCACCGATATGGTCTTTATCACCATGCAAAAATTGAAAACGATTGATTTAGCCGTCTAGGAGGAGTTTGAGTATTACGAAATGCATAAGAGCCGACTCAGGGTGTCTAGTTTATTTCCATTATAAAATTCAAGACTAATTCCAGACTTTTCAAGAATAATTCCAAATTTTTCAAGACTAGTTTTTTCAACAATTAGTGCGTGTTGATACCAAAATGTATCGATTCTCAATTCTTGATACCGATACCAATTTTTATAGCTTAACCATACTACACCAACCCCTGTCTTTGTCTTAAAGTAGTATTATGATAATGTGGTGTTTTCAAGTAAAGAAATAATGCAGCAATAAAAAATTCTAACTAGCAAATTTGTTTTTTTTTATATCATGAAATCTTCCACGCACCGTACGTTTAGACATCATCATTGACTGCAGCGGTTACAGAAACGTGATCGCCGTCGTCCGCGATCACGGCAAAATCATGAACATTTGCCGCGGCCTTGTAGACATCAATGACATCAACGTCGTCTCCCGCTGTCTCGGAAACGTCATCGTCATCGTCCGCGATCGCGGCAAAATCATGAACATTTCCCGCGGCCGTGTAGACATCATCGTCGTCTCCCGCGGTCACGGAAACGTCATCGTCGTCTCCCGCGGTCACGGAAACGTCATCGTCATCTCCTTCGGTCACGGAAACGTCATCGTCATCTCCCGCGGTCACGGAAACGTCATCGTCGTCGTCCGCGATCGCGACAAACTCATGAACATTACCCACGGCCGTGTAGATATCATCGTCGTCTCCCGCGGTCACGGAAACGTCATCGTTATCTCCCGCGGTCACGGAAACGCATCGTCGTCGTCCGCGATCGCGGCAAAATCATAAGCATTTCCCGCGGCCGTGTAGACATCATCGTCGTCTCCCGCGGTCACGGAAACGTCATCGTCGTCGTCCGCGATCGCTGCAAAATCATGAACATTTCCCGCGGCTGTTTAGACATCATCGTCGTCTCCCGCGGTCACGGAAACGTCATCGTCGTCGTCCGCGATCGCTGCAAAATCATGAACATTTCCCGCGGCTGTTTAGACATCACCGTCATCTCCCGCTGTCACGGAAATGTTATCGTCATCGTCCGCGATCACGGCAAAATCATAAACAATCCCCGCGGCCGTGTAGACATCATCGTCGTCTCCCACGGTCACGGAAACGTCATCGTCGTCGTCCGCGATCGCTGCAAAATCATGAACATTTCCCGCGGCTGTTTGGACATCACCGTCATCTCCCGCGGTCTCGGAAATGTTATCGTCATCGTCCGTGATCACGGCAAAATCATAAACAATTCCCGCGGCCTGTAGACACCGTGTAGACATCATCGTCGTCTCCCGCGGTCACGGAAACGTCATCGTCATCTCCCGTGGTCACGGAAACGTCATCGTCGTCGTCCACGATCGCGGCAAAATCATGAACATTTCCCGCGGCTGTTTAGACATCACCGTCATCTCCCGCGGTCACGGAAATGTTATCGTCATCGTCCGCGATCACGACAAAATCATGAACATTTCCCGCGGCCGTGTAGACATCATCGTCGTCTCCCGCGGTCATGGAAACGTCATCGTCATCTCCCACGGTCACAGAAACGGCATCGTCGTCGTCCGCGATCGTGACAAAATCATGAACATTTCCCGCGGCCGAGCAGATATCATCTTCGTCTCCCGCGGTCACGGAAACGTCATCGTAGTCTGCCGCTGTCACGGAAACATCATCGTCTTCTCCCGCTGTCACGGAAACGTCATCGTCATCTCCCGCGGTCACGGAAACGTCATCGTCGTCGTCCACGATCGCGGCAAAATCATGAACATTTCCCGCGGCTGTTTAGACATCACCATCATCTCCCGCGGTCACGGAAACGTCAACGTCATCTCCCGTGGTCACGGAAACGTCATCGTCGTCGTCCGCGATCGTGACAAAATCATGAACATTTCCCGCGGCCGAGCAGATATCATCGTCGTCTCCCGCGGTCACGGAAACGTCATCGTAGTCTCCCGCTGTCACGGAAACGTCATCGTCGTCTCCCGCTGTCACGGAAACGTCATCGTCGTCTCCCGCTGTCACGGAAACGTCATCGTCGTCTCCCGCGGTCACGGAAACGTCATCGTAGTCTTCCGCTGTCACAGAAACGTCATCGTCGTCTCTCGTGGTTTCGGAAACGTCATCGTCGTCGTCCACTATCGCGGCAAAATCGTGAACATTTCCCGAGGCCGTGTAGACATCATCATTGGCTTTTGCGGTTACGTAAACGCATGACGACGATCGCGGCAACATCATGAAAATTCCCGACTTTGAAATCAAATTTAAGACTAAATCCCGTCTTTCAAGACCATTTTGAAATTCAATACTAATTCCCGACTTTCCCGATTTTCCCGACTACTAGACACCCTGCGACGTATAAGAGCTTCGCTTGCTCCGCTCAATAAAAAACAATCTTAGTCATATTTCACATAAACTAATGGTCAATTAATGTCATAATCTTTTAAGAAATCCGCCAGGGAGTAATATGATTCCCAATAATGCTTTAGTAAACATTTTTACGCCACACTACACTATTTTGACGAACTTCCCACGCAAGGATTTAGTCCAGAAAACAGCTGTTTGCCGCCAGCTTAATCAAATGGAGTTTCAATGGAGGTGGCAATGAGTAGTTATAAACAAAAACATAACCTCTCTTAGAGGTAATGACTAGTGATTTTTAGTCCTTTAGTTGGTGGTAATATATAAGGATTTGTACAGATTTAGTAGTATGGCGTAAACTATCGTACGTCACTCGTCCAAAATGTGTTTACCGGACTCGTATGGTAATCCCGTACTCGACATCGTCTCGCACGGGAACGACCACACTCGTCCGGCAAACCCTTATTTTCAGGACTAGTAACGTAATATACTATTAGTTTTTGTGCTGTATAGGATTTTATTTTTGAGGGGATCTTATATAGACAAATCCCCATAAAGATAGGGTTTTTTTTAAAGTGAGAGTGTTTATTGTTGAAAATGCCTGCCTTTTCTATTTATTTGTAATAGTCATACAGATGATATGAAAGTTGTTTTTACTATCAGCTGTCTGTTTTGTTGTCCAATATTGTTCCTTGTCATGAAAACATTAATGAGAAATACATTTGATTATTTTATAGTTTAAATTTGTTTTTCGTCGTAGTTTTGCTTAGATTATCCCTAAACACCTCCACTTGGGAGAATAATTCAAAGAGGTTATGGTCGCCAGCATCGTTTTAAGTACATAACAGTGTTGGGAAATCTAGTCTACTACGTATACGGTAAGAACAATTTATTCTGACGTAATTTTCTGTTTCAAGAATATTATTTCTTTGGTATATCTTTCGATCGAGTTTCTCCAGCTCTACAAATGGAGTACGCGAAAGGTATAAAACCATTGAAAGGAGCAGAAGATTGGCCAACGTGGAAAGATCGAGTGTTGGACGTTCTAGAGTTGTTCGACGCGGTTGATATCGTCGAGGGAAAGAGAGAAAAGCCTACCCTCTGTGAGCCTCCGACTATAGCTGAAAAGGAAGAACTTCAGAAATTCAACAAATCCACGACTCAGGCAAAAATAGTTATTTCTCAGTGCGTTAGTGATGCTCTACATCAACGTATTTCCGGAAGATTATCAGCTAAGGAAGTGTGGGACATTTTGATCAAGCAGTTCGATAACAAGGCAGAAGATCAGTTGTTTCGTCAGTGTTTGGATTTTCAGTATGGAATGGGATGATACCGAGGATGCCCCGACCGTGCTTTCAAGATTGAAGAATAAAAACCGCGAATTTGCAGCTGGCCTCAAAACGCGTAACATCCAAAGAGTCGAAGATTTTCTTGAGCTCTTGTTTGTGTCAAAAGTGTTACACATTTTGCCGAAGCGTTTTGAATCGTTCAAGTCTAGCTACTTATGAAGGCAAACGAGAGCAAGAAACTTGAAGATGGTTCATCTGCATTGATCCTTCATGAGTGTAATGTTGCTCCTACTTCAAAAGCTGGTGACATTCTTAGTGCCACAAACAGCGGTGGTCAGAAGAATAAGAAACCAAAAGGTGACACTTCGTGCAAATACTGTTCGGGGAAAGGTCATTGGATTCGCCAGTGTTCTAAATGGAAAGCTGACGGCAAGCCTGCGTATCCAGCTCGAGCTAACGGCATTAGCACTAGCTCAAAAACGAGTGACACTGATCAAAAGAGAACGAAGGGCTTGCAAGTTAACGTGACCGACAACCGAAGTCCACTGATTTCTGTCAGCAGTGAAATGAATATCTTGACCACGAACGACCAGTGGTGGATCGACAATGGTGCTACGCGGCACATTACGTCAAATCTGAGTTGGTTCACGGAGTACAAACCTTTTCCTGCAAACTCGAACGCAGCAGTAAAGGCGGCGGGAAAGGAAGTTTTAAAGCTCTTGGCAGTGGAGTCGTTGAAGTAGCGAACTATGAAAATGGAAAACTGGAAACGTTCACGCTCAACGATGTCTGGTATGTTCCTGACGTTTCTCGGAACTTAGTGTCCATTCTCGCAGCTCATGATCGAAACCCTAATAGCAGGTTTGAATCGACTAATACAGATTGTCGGTTCACTATTAACGAACAAACTGTATTCAAAGGTACTCGAAACTGTGGTGGAACTTTGTATCGTGCCTCATTTCACACAGTTCAACCATCTGAGGTTTGAGCTCAGGGCCGCGTTAAGGGTCAGTGGCGCCCTGGGCAAACCCAAAAGCAGCGCCCCCCTTATATATACAACTAAAAGGTTTTGAGCACAGCGGTGTAGGGAGGTGAAAAGGAAAGGAGGTTGACTCATCAGTTCGCCGAAACCCACAGCAGGTGGGTTGGGGGGGGGAGGGGGGTATTGAACTTGTCTTGTCAGTTGCTATGCGAGCGAATGCCTCTTGCCCTGCGCCAATAGCTAATGCACTACGCAGTGATTATTCTTCAGTACAGTACAGTGTGCAGTTCCATTACACACGTATTGAACGATATATATGTATATCGGTGTATATATACACCATATATAGGTATATAATAAATACACATTAGCATGTTTTGACAAATTTTTGTTCGGGAGGGAGTTCTCTATATCCAGAGTTTTCAATTCAGTATCAGTTAAAATACTACGGTTATGCCTAATGCCTAATACACTTCACTTTCTTTAAAACTGATTCTTGAGCTTGTATTCTTTGAGCCAACCGCTTGCGGTTCTTGGCTCCACTTCCACTAGGGTTTTTATGCATTTTTTTCACTATTTATAGGCCTACTTGTATCAACACTTCTATTTATTTATTACTGGTTCACTAACTGCAGTGTGAATGTCAACACTGACTAGTGACTGTCACAGGTTAGGTTGTGTTGATTTGACGACTGTGCAGAAGGCACAAGCACAACAGCACAACCTACTGGCGCCGCGGTTAGTTGTAGGGGTGGGTGTCGCGATGGTTGGTGGGAGGGAGAGTAGTAGGGGCACGTCACCAGCTGTAGTCTACAGGCCTACCACCCTACCTTTGATAGTGAATAGTGAGTGTGTCCTGTTCATACTGCTGCCTGCCTTTCCCTAACTTCACAGGCATAATCTGAAGAAGTGCGGTATTTTCAATTTTGTTGTATTTATTTACTTTTACAGTAAGGGAAAATCACTTAACTACAAGTTAAAATCACCCATTTTATTTTTGAAATCCTGGCTGATCAAAACCAATTTTTCATAGTGTGGGCGGTGGTTGGGTGCGCCCCCCAACCATCGGCGCCCCTGGGCATATGCCCAGTCTGCCCGTTTATAAAAATGGGCCTGTTTGAGCTAATGCAGTAGAAGACAATCACATTCTGCAGTTATATCATGAGCGCTGGGGTCACATGGATAAACGCTACGTCCGATCGAAGCTGGAATCTGAAATGGGTATCAAAGTGCCAGCCAACTACGAGATCTTCGAACCGTGTCAGTTTGGAAAGTCACACCGTCTACCATTTGGTACACGAGAACGCCCCTCAACCCCCGGTGAGTTGTTATCCGGTGATGTTTGCGGCCCGTTTGACCCATCCTTCGGAGGTCGCCGATACTTGATCGTCATAAAAGACCACTTTTCAAGGTACCGATACTGTTTTGTCGCAAGGGAAAAATCTGCTGTGAAGGAAGCGTTGCGTGAAGTGTTGTCTAAAGCACGCACAATTGGTCATCACGTCAAAGAGTTTCTCAGTGACAACGGTGGTGAGTTTGACAACGCTGAAGTTCTCAGAGAATATGGTGTTAACCAACGTCTGACAGCGCCGTTTGCACCCGAGCAAAATAGAAACTACTACAAATGTTTGGTGTTCCCATGTGGAGGTTTGGGTGAAGGCTGTAGATAACAGCTACAACACACAGCAAGTCATTCAACAATGCAAATTTTCACATGTTTTCAGTCATATAGTTTTAAACCACTTTTATTCCTAAATTAAGAGCACTCCCAAGAAGCAAAGCTTTTTATATCACTGCAAATAATATCCAGAATAATAGTTACAACACTTTGATTATTAAATTAAAAACCAACAAAGATCACAAAAACTAATATATTTGGCACTATTTTAAATTGAGTCGTAACTTCCTGTGTATCAATCCGCTTGGAACATGGTCTAAACAGGTTAGGCACTTGACAGGTCAGGTACTAGACAGTTTAGGCACTGGTGCCTAAACAATTCAGACTAACGTCAGTTGCTGAACCCTGCCCTCACTGACCACAGACAACCTGCTTCTTATCAATCAAGGACTGCTCACATAAGACCTAATCAGCTGTCTGTTTATTTTGAATCATTTACAATGTGAATCATACAATGATTTCAGTATTAATTCTGTTGCTACAAAATAACAAAATTGTAATAAAACCTGGCATATTCTTTGATATTTGTGGTTTATTTATTAAATGATGGATAAAATTGGAGTAAACAACTGTGGATTTTGTTTTAAATATGCTAGGAAGGCAGCTATACTTTGCACAGGACATTGTTATAAATGGATACATTTTAAATGTATTACTATAATGTATTCAGAGGTAAAAGTTATGTCCAGCTATGAGATAAAGGTCTGGAAATGTCCAGCTTGCAGGGAAGATAATGTTTCGGAAACTATTGACGAGAATAAACTAGATGAAAGTAATGTTTCTCTCTCACTAGCTACAGAAATTTATGGCTTACAGTGTTTTATGGCTAGTCACAAAAATTCCCTAGCTACATTAAATGGAAAAATTCAAAAGATTGATATTGATGGAGAGATGGACCTAAACACTTCACTTACAATTGCTGCTGAAGCAGGCTCACTACTGCTTGAGGAAAATGACAAATTAAAACAGCAAATTCATGAGTTGAAAAATGACAGACACCAGGCTGAACAGCAGGCTGAAGAAAAAATTAAGGAACTACGGGATAGAGTAAATATCCTAACAGAAGAAATGAATAAACAAGAAAGTGTTCACGTACATAAAACTCAATCTTTATATGAAAAAATGAAAACTGAAATTGAAAATAATAATAATAAAATTTCTCAGCTAGAAGATGAAAAGTTGATGTATAGGACTCAACATAAGGATCACGTGAAAGAGAAAGAGGAATTGAAATCATGCAAAAAGGAGATAGGTAAACTTAGTAATGAACAATCTAAGTTCCAGTTAACCATAAAGGATAATGAAGATTAAAAAACAAAGATAAATTCGCTGATGAATAAAAAACCCTCTTTGAGAAGAAAATTTTGGAATTAGAGTCGAAAAAAGAAGCTGGTGACACTGCACATGCTACAAAAGTTTCAAAACTCTTAAAATCGGATGAAGCATCATGGGTCAAAGCCCGTTGGGTAGATGATACCATTCTCCAATCATACTTTCATGCATTCAGCAGTGATCCCGCTCTCAACAACTCCGTCCTGTTTCTTGGCCCTTTTACAACTCAAATACTTTAACATTGCAGCCAGGAATAGGCCCAATCTGAAATGGATAATTTAATGTTTAAGAAACATAATTATGTTTTGTGCTGCCTGAACGACAGCCTTAATCCTGACAATGATGACTCCGGCTCTCACTGGAGCCTTTAGATTTTTGACAACATTAGAAAATTGGTATACCATTTTGACTCTAACTCAAACTTTAATAAGTCCAGTGCCCTATCACTGATGAAAAAACTCAACTTTGATGACAGTACTCTAGTGAATATCCCCTGCACTCAACAGAAAAATAGTTTTGAGTGTGGCATAAACGTCTTGGTTAACACAAAGCTGGTAGCTGAATGTTTCTGCAGAAGCCCATTAAACATTACAATGCCTATTCATGAGTGGTACAATTCATTTTTGTTGGATCCTCCTGTGATAATGCGGCCTCTGGTGTTAACAAAAGCATGAGTGAGATCTCTCACCCTGTTAAAAAAGGGACAATCAATGAACATATAGAGGAGACATGTGACAGGACCACTAAAACTAAACATGATTACATATGAGAAACTGTAAGAAGATTAGGAAGAAAAAAAACAAGGAAAGACTTTGAACCATCAATAAATCACACTGATACTAGAAACAAATTTTATGTCCTGGATGAACTCCATGAAGATGTTGCGGAAAAATATCCTCACAGTAAAGCATCAAGAGGACTGATTAAACTTAAAGCTCCACAAGCCCAACAAAATGGTATCCTTACTTCAAAATATTTCAAAGTATTTTGAAGTTTGAAAATGGACCAATGTCCGAAACATGTCACTTCTTTTTATAAAATATAATATTCAGGGTGCTCAGTTGTACTTATTTACTTAAATATTAAATATATATATTTATATCAATATTTATATATATATATATATATGTGTCTGTCAGCACGATAACTCGAGCAAAAATTATCCGATTTTGATGAAATTTGGTACAAACGTGTAAACGTACGTTTATTCGACCGAGTTCGCGATCCAGCATGATCGGACCATGGGAACGGGTGTTTTATGGGGTAAAAATAGGTTTTCCCATTTTTGACCCAAAAAACATAAAATTTAGCAATTTCTTTCCAAACCATTTTGTAGAGCTTAAAAAACTAATAATTTAGTATATTGAAGCGTTATTATGCGCCTAATGGTTACGGAGAAAATTCCAAAAAATTGTAAATTTAAAATTCCCATGTTATTTTTATGGAGAATAAGTAAACTGTTGTAGTTTGCTTGTTTGTGAACATATTTTGATCAAATTTGGAAAATGTTTTTATTTCTTACTAACTATTCACATTTTACAAAAAAAAACAAACAGTTTTACCCTCCCTGATGCAGCAAACCTAAGTACTTGTTAAACTAATTCTATTTAAATCAAGAATAAATGTTATATTTTTAAGTAGACATTTCAGTGTAAATCCAATCAGTCAAATGGAAATTCGCTTAGTCTGCAGGTTTCAGGGCCGGATTTCCCAATATCTAAAAATAAAAATAATTAATAGCCTCATAGTTGATTTTTTTTTTTACTCTGGCTAATAAAGCATTCTGATTCTGAAGTTGATGGAAAGAAATGATTGTTAGAAGATTTAAACTGTTTTTCTGAATTACGCATCAATTTCATTACAACATTGGTACGGGAGGCTGTTGACGAGCGCCCGAGCTGTGCTGTACGCATCGTATTGCCACTGCACTGTCACTATGTTGGCTCGGTGCTACTGATCGGAGTAATTAGGGGCGCATGCGGGCTAGACACTGTTACCACCAAACACACAAAACAAATAACTCACAAAAAAAGTTATTGACTAATCTTTTGATTAGTTTATAACAATCTGCAGGATCAAGTTAAAATATATAATACGTTGTGTTGAATATTAAAAAAAATGATTAATTTATCTTTAAAATTAACAAAAAAATATTAATTTCAGTTTGCAACAGGTTTTCGACTAATTCAATACCCTCCAAAGCACCATTAATGCTGTAATTTTCTCCTCAGACCTAAGGATCGGTATGGTTGGCCGGAATATTGCTCTGTTTTGCTTTGGAAATCTATAACCTAGATGCAGTACCACCATAGATTAAATATAACTCAAGTCGACTTTCTACCACATTGTTAATTCAAATTCTTTTTCATGTGTAGTTCATGTTGGTGACATTGGACGTTAGTTTTGACGTACGGTACTTTTGTTTCTATTATTTTAGGGTTAGCTCTATGATGTGTTTTAATTAACAAGAATTGTTTTCAGCAAATCCATAATGATGACGAATCTACTAAAGGAGTATGTTTAATCTACGGTATCACGTACTGTATGGAGTTCATGTTTTTGGGCCTGAAATTGGGATCAATGGCCATGTTTTTTGCAAGAATGCTCGGTGGATCAAGTTGTTTTGTTTCAGTCCCACAAACATGAGCATTTGCTAAAAGCATACGATTGCTAAAAGTGTTTATCACGGCATTTTGTTAAGGCTAAATGGGTCAATTCTTCAAAAAACTTGCAATGATAAAATTCCTAAAAGGAGTGGTATTCAAGCAATTAACTTAGGCCTATGGACATGATAACTTTGACCAGACTAGGGGGCGGAAAATTATTTGGGCCTAGGGGCGCCGAAATGCTAAATCCGGCCCTGGCAGGTTTGCTGCGGCGGGGGGTATTTTTATGTATAGCTGTTATTTCACTGTGAACACTGCCTGCCTTGTCTCTAAAAAATTACATTCTTTAATATCATTTGTTTTTGAGGTTTCACTATAAGATGTGGGTTGACAATTAGTATCTACTACCTTTACCATCTCTGAGAAGGAGAAGGGGCCAGGAGTGATAATGGGGGGGGGGGGGGATTTCACTTTATCACATACTTTCTCAGAATGCTCATTCACTTCACTGGACACAGAGACACTGCTGCTACTGCTACTACGGCTGGACTGGTGCACATCAGATGGCTCATGGTTGTTGTCATCAGGATAGCTGCTGCAGCGCCTTGGGTCGGACGATGTAGGACGTGTCATTTGTGTTAGGTTCCTCAGTATATCATCAGTATATCTTGTAGGATTGTAGCCATATTGGGTGACTTGCTTCCAGTACTAGGATTATTTTCTCTTCCAGCCATGTGCTTTGTGTTGTAAATTACAGCAACTGTAATATTTACCCCAGTATGCTCTTGGAGGTTCAACAAATTCTTCATAAAAATTTCAGGTAGTATTCTGTCCCTCATACATCCGAGTGGTGAACAGATTAGTTGTTTGAGGCTATTCTTCTTAATGTCTGCTGCTATCCCCTCGAACGCCTTTTCATTATCCGCAATAGAAGGTTTTTCCAAATATTTTTGTTTGGTTACTAAACTGTAAATAGTAGGACCATTCTTTACTGTTTGCCTTGCTAGGTGTTGGTTTATAAAGTTACCCTTTGTTGGTTTGCCTAAACACTACAGCTACACCTGCAGACATATTGTTTCTGTCCCCTATATCTGCGGAAATACAGTGTGCAAAGGCTGTGTCTGGTTGATCAGAAAATTGTTTAATCATCCCTGACATTTGGGAATTATTAATTTAAACATTTCTGATGTGAGAAATTGAACCTTGTTGAGTAGGAGAAGGATTTAATTCATCAGTATGCGGAGCTATTTTGACTTTTTGGTCAGATCCATTAAATAAGGGTTTAGAGAGCCAGTTTGCGATGCTTTTGGATATTACTATCTTTCCTGCTTTATTTAAGTGCATTCCATTTCTAGTATAATGCTTTTTATAATTTAATAAATAGCTGAACATCAAGTACTTAACATTTTGTTTTATTGATAGGGATAATAGGCAAGAATTACAGTTTTCAATCTCAAAAAACTGTTCACCATTCTCTGGCTGTTGATAAATATAGGGTATTTCAGTCAATATAATTTTAGCCTTAGTATTTTTTATTGGATTTTCTATTTTGGACAGTACAATTCGAAAGTGGTCTGCATCTGTTTTGTTGGACCCACCAATAAGTATGATACAATCATTCTCCTTATATCTGTCATTGCACTTCTCCAACTGTTCGACTACGTATAGCAGTGAAGCACCTGGATAGTAGCCGGATGAGACGGAGTACTGGGGCATTATAGTGGAGTGAGGAATTGAGCTAAATCTCTTGCATGGCTGTCCCCTGCTATATGAAACCAGGGTTTATTTTCCATCTTAGTAGGGGGCTGCACGTTTCTGGTTTGACTTATTGTATCATTTAAATATCGGTCATGAGATTTTATTGATGGTTTGTCCTTATTTTCATTAGAGATTGGTGTTTTTGCCTCTGTAACCACAAACTTATTAGTTCTGGATGCTTTCTTGTCGAGTTTATTTGCCCTTAAGGTACCATTTTGTTGGGCTTGTGGAGCTTTAAGTTTAATCAGTCCTCTTGATGCTTTACTGTGAGGATATTTTTCCGCAACATCTTCATGGAGTTCATCCAGGACATAAAATTTGTTTCTAGTATCAGTGTGATTTATTGATGGTTCAAAGTCTTTCCTTGTTTTTTTCTTCCTAATCTTCTTACAGTTTCTCATATGTAATCATGTTTAGTTTTAGTGGTCCTGTCACATGTCTCCTCTATATGTTCATTGATTGTCCCTTTTTTAACAGGGTGAGAGATCTCACTCATGCTTTTGTTAACACCAGAGGCCGCATTATCACAGGAGGATCCAACAAAAATGAATTGAACCACTCATGAATAGGCATTGTAATGTTTAATGGGCTTCTGCAGAAACATTCAGCTACCAGCTTTGTGTTAACCAAGACGTTTATGCCACACTCAAAACTATTTTTCTGTTGAGTGCAGGGGATATTCACTAGGGTACCGGTACTGTCATCAAAGTTGAGTTTTTTCATCAGTGATAGGGCACTGGACTTATTAAAGTTTGAGTTAGAGTCAAAATGGTATACCAATTTTCTAATGTTGTCAAAAATCTAAAGGCTCCAGTGAGAGCCGGAGTCATCATTGTCAGGATTAAGGCTGTCGTTCAGGCAGCACAAAACATAATTATGTTTCTTAAACATTAAATTATCCATTTCAGATTGGGCCTATTCCTGGCTGCAATGTTAAAGTATTTGAGTTGTAAAAGGGCCAAGAAACAGGACGGAGTTGTTGAGAGCGGGATCACTGCTGAATGCATGAAAGTATGATTGGAGAATAGTATCATCTACCCAACGGGCTTTGACCCATGATGCTTCATCCGATTTTAAGAGTTTTGAAACTTTTGTAGCATGTGCAGTGTCACCAGCTTCTTTTTTCGACTCTAATTCCAAAATTTTCTTCTCAAAGAGGGTTTTTTATTCATCAGCGAATTTATCTTTGTTTTTTAATCTTCATTATCCTTTATGGTTAACTGGAACTTAGATTGTTCATTACTAAGTTTACCTATCTCCTTTTTGCATGATTTCAATTCCTCTTTCTCTTTCACGTGATCCTTAAGTTGAGTCCTATACATCAACTTTTCATCTTCTAGCTGAGAAATTTTATTATTCTTATTTTCAATTTTAGTTTTCATTTTTTCATATACAGATTGAGTTTTATGTATGTGAACACTTTCTTGTTTATTCATTTCTTCTGTTAGGATATTTACTCTATCCCGTAGTTCCTTAATTTTTTCTTCAGCCTGCTGTTCAGCCTGGTGTCTGTCATTTTTCAACTCATGAATTTGCTGTTTTAATTTGTCATTTTCCTCAAGCAGTAGTGAGCCTGCTTCAGCAGCAATTGTAAGTGAAGCGTTTAGGTCCATCTCTCCATCAATATCAATCTTTTGAATTTTTCCATTTAATGTAGCTAGGGAATTTTTGTGACTAGCCATAAAACACTGTAAGCCATAAATTTCTGTAGCTAGTGAGAGAGAAACATTACTTTCATCTAGTTTATTCTCGTCAATAGTTTCCGAAACATTATCTTCCCTGCAAGCTGGACATTTCCAGACCTTTATCTCATAGCTGGACATAACTTTTACCTCTGAATACATTATAGTAATACATTTAAAATGTATCCATTTATAACAATGTCCTGTGCAAAGTATAGCTGCCTTCCTAGCATATTTAAAACAAAATCCACAGTTGTTTACTCCAATTTTATCCATCATTTAATAAATAAACCACAAATATCAAAGAATATGCCAGGTTTTATTACAATTTTGTTATTTTGTAGCAACAGAATTAATACTGAAATCATTGTATGATTCACATTGTAAATGATTCAAAATAAACAGACAGCTGATTAGGTCTTATGTGAGCAGTCCTTGATTGATAAGAAGCAGGTTGTCTGTGGTCAGTGAGGGCAGGGTTCAGCAACTGACGTTAGTCTGAATTGTTTAGGCACCAGTGCCTAAACTGTCTAGTACCTGACCTGTCAAGTGCCTAACCTGTTTAGACCATGTTCCAAGCGGATTGATACACAGGAAGTTACGACTCAATTTAAAATAGTGCCAAATATATTAGTTTTTGTGATCTTTGTTGGTTTTTAATTTAATAATCAAAGTGTTGTAACTATTATTCTGGATATTATTTGCAGTGATATAAAAAGCTTTGCTTCTTGGGAGTGCTCTTAATTTAGGAATAAAAGTGGTTTAAAACTATATGACTGAAAACATGTGAAAATTTGCATTCAATTAGTAAGTAGAGCTATTTCAGATAATACTAAGTTTATTTACTGTCTTCCTGAAATGGTTATCCAGAAAAAACTTGCTAAAAACCGATCATTTATCAATATTACTTACTTTTAAATACTTTTAAAAGATGAACAGTAAAATAACTAGATAAATAAAATAGAACACTTTAGAACAAACTAATACTTGTCTTGATGTAACTTGTAACTTTTCAAAGTTACAAAAGTCATATGTTCGATATTCAGCTAATTAAAGCACATATAGCTCATGTGTTTAGAGTTCCCAGGGTGAGGTTTGGGTGAAGGCTGTAGATAACAGCTACAACACACAGCCTGAGTCATTAAACAACATATAGAAACTACTACAAATGTTTGGTATTCCCAGGTGGAGGTTTGGGTAAAGGCTGTAGACAACAGCTACAACACACAGCCTGAGTCATTCGTCAACATATAGAAACTACTACAAATGTTGGTATTCCCAGGTGGAGGTTTGGGTGAAGGCTGTAGATAACAGCTACAACACACAGCCTGAGTCATTCATCAACATGTAGAAACTACTACAAATGTTTGGTGATCCCAGTTGGAGGTTTTGGTGAAGGCTGTAGACAACAGCTACAACACACAGCCTGAGTCATTCATCAACATGTAGAAACTACTACAAATGTTTGGTGTTCCCAGTTGGAGGTTTTGGTGAAAGCTGTAGACAACAGCTACAACACACAGCCTGAGTCATTCATCAACATGTAGAAACTACTACAAATGTTTTGTGTTCCCAGGTGGAGGTTTGGGTGAAGGCTGTAGACAACATCTACAATACACAGCCTGAGTCAATCAACAACATATAGAAACTACTACAAATGTTGGTATTCCCAGGTGGAGGTTTGGGTGAAGGCTGTAGACAACAGCTACAACACACAGCCTGAGTCATTCATCAACATGTAGAAACTACTAAAAATGTTTGGTGTTCCCAGGTGGAGGTTTGGGTGATGGCTGTAGACAACAGCTACAACACACAGCCTGAGTCATTTAACAACATATAGAAACTACTACAAATGTTTGGTGTTCCCAGGTGGAGGTTTGTGTGAAGGCTGTAGACAACAGCTACAACACACAGCCTGAGTCATTCAACAACATGTAGAAACTGCTACAAATGTTTGGTGTTCTCAGGTGGAGGTTTGGGTGAAGGCTGTAGACAACATCTACAATACACAGCCTGAGTCATTCAACAACATATAGAAACTACTACAAATGTTTGGTGTTCCCAGGTGGAGGTTTGGGTGAAGGCTGTAGACAACATCTACAATACACAGCCTGAGTCATTCAACAACATATAGAAACTACTACAAATGTTTGGTGTTCCCAGGTGGAGGTTTGGGTGAAGGCTGTAGACAACATCTACAATACACAGCCTGAGTCATTCAACAACATGTAGAAACTGCTACAAATGTTTGGTGTTCTCAGGTGGAGGTTTGGGTGAAGGCTGTAGACAACATCTACAATACACAGCCTGAGTCATTCAACAACATATAGAAACTACTACAAATGTTTGGTGTTCCCAGGTGGAGGTTTGGGTGAAGGCTGTAGACAACAGCTACAACACACAGCCTGAGTCATTCAAAAACATATGGAACCTGAGAGGAGTGCTTAGCAATGCGTACCACCGAATAAAAGTCAACATCACCAAGTAACCAATTGTTATATTTTTATTTATTAAATTAAATATTTAATCCTAAAACTTGAATTACTTTTGCTTTCAATGTCCTAACTCATTAATCCAAAAACATTCGTTAACTTTTTTAAATCCTACAGCTGGTATGCCACCGATGTCAGGCGATTTACACAATATTGTAATGAAAGAAAATATATAACATTAATGAGCTGGTGTCATCATAACAAAGCAATCGCTTGTTGCCGTTGCATTGCTTCTGCTTGTTATAATATTTGTGTGATTAAGAGTCTTCCTTAGTGGAACATGGATTTCTTCCCCATAAGAACAATGTTAACTTTGGGTCCAAATATCTCATCAGCAAATTGTCATATAATTATGGATAAGGAGTTAAATTTAAGGAATTGCGGTCCTCTAGAGATTGACGTTTTTTATTTCACAATTTTTAATTTTTATAATGAATAATTGATTATTAATTAGCTTAAAATTAAGCTAATTATTGAAAGGAAATGAAAATGGATTTTCGAAATTCAAAAACCTCAGTCACGAGTCTATTATGTTAAAAAAACAAATTATAAATTTCAAAGCTATATCTTAACAAATAACGCCGTTACGTGTCCACAAATGATGTAATGTTTAACATTGTTCTTATGGGGAAGAAATCCAACATGGCTTCCACTAAGGAAGACTCTTAAGTTTT
Source organism: Macrosteles quadrilineatus (assembly GCF_028750875.1). NCBI lineage: Eukaryota > Metazoa > Arthropoda > Insecta > Hemiptera > Cicadellidae > Macrosteles > Macrosteles quadrilineatus. The sequence goes on along the minus strand of NW_026542594.1, from coordinate 82,269,046 downwards.
TAGCGAATATCTTATATAAGGAATAAGCCATTACATTTTAGGTGTCATGGTAAGACCTGGACGTGGGATCGATTTACTTTCTTGTTTTAATGTCCCCAGAGGCCAAAAACACCATAGTTTCAAATTTATATATTTAAATTTTCAATCATGGAAGATTTGTTTCCATTTTTTTTTTTTTTGGCTAAATTTAGGATGACGTTTCTTTTCCTTTTTTATTGAGCGGAGCGAAGCGAAGCTCTTAGGGATCAACTTCAATGCAATCTTTATAACACTTAATCTCAATAACGGCTGAACATATTTTAGCCAAACTTACCAAGGTTGTTTTATCAAATGTTTTTATTGTTTTGACGTAACCAAATTCAATTTTTGATAATGTCTATATAATTTTAAAGTAACTCAAAGTTTACAAATCTTAACATTGGACTTATGGGTTGCCATGATGGTTACAAAATAACGATGTAAATGTAAACAAAGCAAAGAATCATAGCATAATGTTAAAATCAAGACACGACCCAAACACAGTACAAAGGAAAATACCCCCGCCGCAGCAAACCTGCCGTCTTAGCGAATTTCCATTTGGCTGAAATGATTTTCAATTGATCTATTTAAATAACATTAGGTTTAACGAGTACCTAGGTTTGCTGCTACAAGGAAACTAATAAAGTGTGTGTTTTAAGTAAAATAATTATTGCTTAGTATAAAATGAATATATTTGCCAAGTTTGATCAAAAGATATCCATAAACAAGCAAACTACAACATTTTACAATATTCTCCATAAGAATAACATGGGAATTTTAAATTGACCATTTTTTTAGTTTTCTCCGTAACCAATAACCGTACGAAAACACTTTGATATACTGAATTGTTTGTTTTTTTAAGCTCTTTAAGAAGGTTTAGAGGAAAATTGGGAAATTTTGTGTTTTGAGGGTCAAAAGTGAGAAAAACCAATTTTTACCCCATAAAACCCCCCCCATAAAACCCTGTTCCCATGGTCCGATCATGCTGGATCGCGAACTCATTCAAGTTTATCCCGCCTTACACCTTTAAACCAAATTTCATCAAAATCGGATTTTGATAAAAATTACTCAAGTTATCGTGTTCACGGACACATATATATACTAGCAGAGTACCCGTCCTTCGTACGGGGTTGGAATATTAGTATAAAATGCTTATTGCAGTTATACTCAAGCTTTGCGTTTGCAATAAGGGAGGACACAGTTTGATAAAATTTGCTTTTTTAAATTTACAGTATTCTATAGTATTACACATCTACCATAGCCATAATGTTCTACCACTTCACCTAAACAATAGAGAAAAATAAATTATCAACAATTCGCAAAATATCACAAATTATTCATGAAATGAAAAACATAAAAATAACTGTAAACAATCCTACTTTGACAGTTCTCATTGCGAATCACAGTTTTTTGTTGCTGCTTAGTTCAAATTAGCTGTTTTCATAAATGCAAAAAAATATAGTGCTGCACCCTGTTGGTAAATCTTATAACTTTTTAATGCTTTTCCATATCATAGAACCAACTTTTTTAGTTGAAACAGCGGACTAAATTCTTTAATTCCCTTTAAATATGAATACTCATAAGGTTAACATGGGGAATTACAGAGCCACTGGGGCGGAGCCCGAAAGGATTTTTGAGATAAGAATATGCCTATATGTTAATCGGGAATGTAAGCTATCATCATGCCGAATTTCAGCCCAATCCGTCCAGTGGTTTATGCGTGATTGAACTTCAAACACACAAACAAACAAACAAACAAACAAACAAACAAACACACAAACTTTTACATTTATAATATTAGTAAGAGGCCTATATATATACATATACCTATATAAAAATTTGAACGAATGGTGTTTTTGGCCTCTGGGGACATGAAAATGAAAAAGTAAATTGGTCCCGGGCCTAAGTGTTACCATGAGACCTACGGTAATAGCTACTTCCCTATAGGGAAATTCGCTAAAATTTTGATGATGACCACTGATCATATAATATAAAGTCTTAGGCTTAGGTTTACATTTAAGTCGCAGTTTGGAAACGACCACTGATCGAATAGGTATAGAGTCATAGATAAAATATACTTCTTCCTAAGGTACAGTCACTGTTTAGTATTTAGAAGGAAAAAAGAACTATTAACTTTATATTTACTGTAAAGAAGAATACTGTATTTATTTTATTTTAAAAACAAGGTAATGCCAAATGCCAAAGCCACAGAACCCAAGTCCATGTTATCTTCAACAACAACCTTATCGCTCTATTCATGTCTATTGTCCTCCTTATCGCTTGTCGTTCACCACAGACAGGTATCCTGGTCATTCTCTCTCTGTCCACCACGGCCCTATGAATATGGTTTAGTACCGGCCACCTTTTTTAACCTCATTGCCATTAACATTATTTCGTCAAGTTGTTTCCGTTTTCATTTTTATTGCAATTGATATTGCCCAATCTTATTCTGAAGTTATTTTGTTGTTTTATTGACAAGTAGTATTTTTATTTGTGTTTTATTAACTCACGAATCATGCACCATCAAGTAATCAGTGTCCTGTGCGGTGTTGGGACTTCCGCGTAATTTAAGTGGCCACGAACAATAAAGACTTAGCGTTACGTGCAAACATCAAGCCTTCAAGCAGAAAGAAGAGCGAAAATCGTCTCATCCAACATCCAACTACCAAGGGTTCGTCACAGCGTTGACACTAATCTGAAGTTCAAATACGCCATCTTTCCCACTTCCCCCTACGTCTGCACTGGAGTTTTTAAAGGTAGGACTTAATGTTTTCAAGTTTCTTATGATTTCCGCAACGTAATTTGCAGTGGTCCTTCGTAATTTACCTATGAACATTCACTTTTAATATTCAATTTCAAATAAATAATACACTCATACATAACATTTGGTCATTTCAAGCCATATCATTTTCCAGTTTTATGGAAATATATCCATTGCTCATTTCCGCCATTTTGAATCTCTTTCTGACATGCTGTCCAGTCAAGGACGTCACTGTTCAGTTCATGTCCATGTTCATGTTTTGAATCATACCACTTGGCGCATGCGCGCACATAACCTGTTCCAGCTCAGCCAATCACATTGTCACAACAATATTCCCAATGTGCATTACAAAAGATTACATGGAATATTAGTTCTCTTACTCTCCGCGTCCTGCCAAGGGCGGTCCTAGACATATATTTTGGGGGGGGGGGGTCACCGGGGGGCCTGGGGGGTATGGAATACCCCCAGCAAAAATTTGGAAATAACGTGCTAAAATGAGTGGTTTTTAACCTATTTTGAGGACCTAGTTTAATGTGTTCAAGCTTCCCAGTTTATTTAAAGGTCAAAGAAATGTCTAAAAATAAACTTGTATAATGTGATGTTTTTGCATTATTGAGACTTGTGGTTTTAATATCAAATGAATACCGCAACATTACAACATTACATTGCATGCTAAACAGAAAATGTCCAAAATCAGACCAATATTAAAAAAAAGGGAACTTATTTTATCTAAGAAGTGTTTTAGAACTTGCACCAAACACGACTGCATTATACGTGCCCAGTAAGCAACAGTTGACCTACACAAAGTACACTACCCAACTAACGTTGCGTCGGCGTCCCTTCATTGCTACCGCCTGAAGAATTGGTTCTCAGTGTTCTGATTTTTATCTACGCCAGTGCCAGTGGCATTTTACAAGGGGTCGACGTGAGAATAAAGTTTTTGTGCAACGTTTTTTTTGTGGTTGTGCCGGGAATTAAATCTGTCCCTTCCGCATCTAAGTCTCTGAGACACTACCATTTTGTTGTTGTTTTGTGGCTAGCAACATGCCTATTGGGTTGTGTTATTCTTAAATATGATATCAGGTGCTCTAACCTACCTAAAACCTGTCCACCACAAAAAGACCACAAATAACGACAAAAACACTCGTTAAACCAACACCAAAAATAAAACACACAATCTATATATAAAACCTGTATAAAAATTTGAACGAATGGTGTTTTTGTCTAAGTCTTTATGTTCGTGGCCACTTAAATTACGCGGAAGTCCCAACACCGCACAGGACACTGATTACTTGATGGTGCATGATTCGTGAGTTAATAAAACACAAATAAAAATACTACTTGTCAATAAAACAACAAAATAACTTCAGAATAAGATTGGGCAATATCAATTGCAATAAAAATGAAAACGGAAACAACTTGACGAAATAATGTTAATGGCAATGAGGTTAAAAAAGGTGGCCGGTACTAAACCATATTCATAGGGCCGTGGTGGACAGAGAGAGAATGACCAGGATACCTGTCTGTGGTGAACGACAAGCGATAAGGAGGACAATAGACATGAATAGAGCGATAAGGTTGTTGTCTGAAGATAACATGGACTTGGGTTCTGTGGCTTTGGCATTTGGCATTACCTTGTTTTTAAAATAAAATAAATACAGTATTCTTCTTTACAGTAAATATAAAGTTAATAGTTCTTTTTTCCTTCTAAATACTAAACAGTGACTGTACCTTAGGAAGAAGTATATTTTATCTATGACTCTATACCTATTCGATCAGTGGTCGTTTCCAAACTGCGACTTAAATGTAAACCTAAGCCTAAGACTTTATATTATATGATCAGTGGTCATCATCAAAATTTTAGCGAATTTCCCTATAGGGAAGTAGCTATTACCGTAGGTCTCATGGTAACACTTAGGCCCGGGACCAATTTACTTTTTCATTTTGATGTCCCCAGAGGCCAAAAACACCATTCGTTCAAATTTTTATATAGGTATATGTATATATATAGGCCTCTTACTAATATTATAAATGTGAAAGTTTGTGTGTTTGTTTGTTTGTTTGTTTGTTTGTTTGTTTGTGTGTTTGAAGTTCAATCACGCATAAACCACTGGACGGATTGGGCTGAAATTCGGCATGATGATAGCTTACATTCCCGATTAACATATAGGCATATTCTTATCTCAAAAATCCTTTCGGGCTCCGCCCCAGTGGCTCTGTAATTCCCCATGTTAACCTTATGAGTATTCATATTTAAAGGGAATTAAAGAATTTAGTCCGCTGTTTCAACTAAAATAAACGGTATCAGCATTCTGACACATACTTTCTCCCATAAGTTTGTCAACAACCTTTATCATGTGTAAGCGGTGAGAGTGAATATACGGAAATGGGATTTGTACAATTTTCTTCAGAATTTAAAGGACTATAACATACAACATTTTTATCAAAATCGTTCGAGCCAATTTTAGGAAAATCTGATTTTCCGTTATTTTATGTAGTTTTTTTTTAATGGGAAAAGAACATAATTTACAATAACTTTTGAACCGTAATTTTACAGAAATGGGATTTGTACCATTTTGTTCAGAATATAAAGGAATATAACATACAAAATTTTTATCAAAATCGTTCGGGCCATTTTTTGGAAAATCCTATTTTTCCGTTATTTTATGGGGTTTTATGGGAAAATCCCCATTAAAAATAAAAATTTCGAAAAAATGAAAAAAACTATGAAAATTGTAAGGACCAAAACACACTATGTTAAATCAAAACCGGATTTTTGTCCAAAATCCAATTTTTCGTTATTTTATGGGGTTTTTATGGGGAAATAACATCATTTACCATAACTTTTGAACGGTAATTTTTACAGAAATGGGATTTGTACCATTTTGTTCAGAATTTAAAGGGCTACAACATACTAAATGTTTATCAAAATCGTTCGGGCCATTTTTGAGAAAATCAGATTTTTCCGGTTTTTTATGGGTTTTTATGGGAAAATCCCCATTAAAAATCAAAATTTCAAAAAAATGAAAAAAACGCCTGGAGATACCATGGATTAGAACCTACATACCAAATTTCATCGAAATCGGACCACAGGTGTAGTCTCTAGCTCTGTACACATCCAGACACACAGACACACACACACACACACACACACACACACACACACAGACATCACTTCGAAAACCACTTTTTTGGGTCCAGGGGGACCCAAAACGAATATATCCACTCAAAACTCAAACTCGAAAATTTTGACGAAAACAATACTTTCTCCATATACTATGGTATAGGGGGAGAAAGTAAAAGTTGGTTCTATGATATGGAAAAGCATTAAAAAGTTATAAGATTTACCAACAGGGTGCAGCACTATATTTTTTTTGCATTTATGAAAACAGCTAATTTGAACTAAGCAGCAACAAAAAACTGTGATTCGCAATGAGAACTGTCAAAGTAGGATTGTTTACAGTTATTTTTATGTTTTTCATTTCATGAATAATTTGTGATATTTTGCGAATTGTTGATAATTTATTTTTCTCTATTGTTTAGGTGAAGTGGTAGAACATTATGGCTATGGTAGATGTGTAATACTATAGAATACTGTAAATTTAAAAAAGCAAATTTTATCAAACTGTGTCCTCCCTTATTGCAAACGCAAAGCTTGAGTATAACTGCAATAAGCATTTTATACTAATATTCCAACCCCGTACGAAGGACGGGTACTCTGCTAGTATATATATGTGTCCGTGAACACGATAACTTGAGTAATTTTTATCAAAATCCGATTTTGATGAAATTTGGTTTAAAGGTGTAAGGCGGGATAAACTTGAATGAGTTCGCGATCCAGCATGATCGGACCATGGGAACAGGGTTTTATGGGGGGGTTTTATGGGGTAAAAATTGGTTTTTCTCACTTTTGACCCTCAAAACACAAAATTTCCCAATTTTCCTCTAAACCTTCTTAAACAGTTTTTTTTAGTTTGCTTGGAATGTTACATTAATTTATACAAAATATTATAATTTTAAATATTTAATTATTTCTACGGGGTTTATTTTTTGTTGTAGGTACATGTATTTGGCATCATTTTAAAGGTAATTCCAGGAGGAACATTAAATGCATTTACAACTTTTCACCATTATTGACTGGAAAGTCTGAATTTCAATAAAAAGCAAAAAAGTACTGGATTTTGCCGCCATTTTGGAAAAATGGTGGTGTTCCACCAAAGATATTTTTGGAGACTTTTGATATGTTATTCACAATACCTTTCACTATCAAACACCAATGGTTTCATCTGTGTTCTAATTGTTTCTAGGTTGTGCTATTTATTTTCTTATTTTAAGGCGCCTACTAGCATTCATAAAAACTCATCTTTGTCTGATGTGGTGAAATTTCAGTATTTATTAGGCATTGTTTCTGGGGAACCCTTGAATTTAATTAAATCCCTGCCTATTTCTGATGTAAACTACACAGTAGCCTATGATTGGATGATTGGAACCTCGGCCCTAACCTACCAAGTTTAATAGGCTCACACTTTGGATTTTTGGTAATGGGTGACGCACCCTGTGCAATCAAGCTTGATGATGACACTAGCTCTCACATGTCAACCATGCTTTTGGCAGTCAATGACATAGAATTGTACAATTCTATCAAGCGGTTTTGGCACCAGGAGGAGCCACCAGCCGCATCGAAGCAATCAGATGAAGATAAAATGTGTGAAGAACACTTCCTCTCCACTCAGGCCGCGGCTCCACTTGCCATAGATTGCAGCGCTGCAAATTGTAGCGTAGCCGGTCAGTTGAAGAAATGGGAAGGCAGCGATCAAACGAAGGCGGCTCCACTAGAGACAGAATGTAGCGTCGCGCGGGAATGGAACTCGGACCATTTTCGCGCTACATTTTGCAGCCAACAGGTGGCTCCACTAGCTGTAGATTGTAGTGCCGCGTCAAGTCACGTACAACCGACAGGCATACATGGACAAGACACACACGCTACAATCAGTTTAGACTTTTTAAAGTGTCCTTACTTTTTTATTTTTGTGGATTGATTTGTAATCAATGAAGCCTGAACTGGACTGTGAAGTTATTACATTAGAAATTATTAAATTATTACATCGGGAGTGTGGGAATCTTGTTTTATAGAGGTTGTGTAGGGGTTTCCTACTTTATATTATAAAGTAAAACAGTAGTGATTGGAGACACGAATACGTGAAAACATTCAATGTTTTTAAGTGCAGCAGTCGTACAATTGTTATAATTATTAGCCCTATAATAAAAAGCTAATAATGGCTGTTTTAGATTATTATCCTATACTCTAATACGAGCAATGTTTGCTTGTATGTATGTATGTATGTATGTATGTATGTATGCTTGCTTGCACAAAGATCTCGAAAACGGTTCCGACGATTTTCTTCAAATGTTGTAAATAGTTTAATTCTGGCCTAAAAACGAGTTTACTGCAGTTAGAAGAGCCAACAAAAATCTAATTACGTAGAAAAATGAAACTGAAAATCACATTTTTTTAACATTAGTCTTATGGGTTGCTAGGTAACATTGTTGGCTGAATTAAATAACAAGGAAAAAGTAAACAAAAGACTTGAAGTTGTAGCATGTGTTCATAATAAGCCAACTACCCACAGTATACTAGCAAATTACAAATACAGTACAAAAGGAAAAACACCATTTAGCAAAGATTATACTGAAGATTACTCGATACATTGTCTATGATTGTAGTCAAGGGTAGCAGTGAGAAGTCTGGGATCTGTTTATGACGATTAGATAAGGGTATGGGCAATCCAAAAATGCTATGGGAAGGGAGGGAAACAGGTCCGCGACGTAGGAAGGTGTTGAGGAAGTAGTCAAGGCGAGCTGTCCGGAGTGTGGGAACTGTTTATGACGATTAGATAAGGGTATGGGCAATCCTAAAATGCTATGGGAAGGGAGGGAAACAGGTCCGTGACGTAGGAAGTGGTGAAGGAAATAGTCAAGTCGAGTAGTCCGGAGCGTGGGAACTGTTCATGACGATTAGATAAGGGTATGGGCAATCCTAAAATGCTATGGGAAGGGAGGGAAACAGGTCCGTGACGAAGGAAGGTGTTAAGGAAGTAGTCAAGGCGAGCTGTCCGGAGTGTGGGAACTGTTCATGATGATTGGATAAGGGTATGGGCAATCCTAAAATGCTATGGGAATGGAGGGAAACAGGTCCGTGACGTAGGAAGTGATGAAGGAAGTAGTAAAGGCGACCAGTCCGGAGTGTGGGGACTGTTTATTACGATAAGATCAGGGTATCTGCAATCCTAAAATGCTATGGGAAGGGAGGGAAACAGGTCCGCGACGTAGGAAGTGGTGAAGGAAGTAGTCAAGGCGAGTAGTCCGGAGTGTGGGAACTGTTTATGACGATTAGATTAAGGTATCAGCAATCCTAAAATGCTATGGGAAGGAAGGAAAACAGGTCCGCGACGAAGGAAGGTGTTGAGGAAGTAGTCAAGGCGAGCTGTCCGGAGTGTGGGAACTGTTTATGACAAATAGATAAAGGTATGGGCAATCCTAAAATGCTATGGGAAGGGAGGGAAACAGGTCCGTGACGTAGGACGTGGTGAAGGAAGTAGTCAAGGCGAGCTGTCCGGAGTGTGGGAACTGTTTATGACGATTAGATTAAGGTTTCTACAATCCTAAAATGCTATGGGAAGGGAGGAAAACAGGTCCGCGACGTAGGAAGTGGTGAAGGAAGTAGTCAAGGCGAGTAGTCCGGAGCGTGGGAACTGTTTATGACGATTAGATAAGGGTATGGGCAATCCTAAAATGCTATTGGAAGGGAGGGAAACAGGTCCGTGACGAAGGAAGTGGTAAAGGAAGTAGTCAAGGTGAGCTGTCTGGAGCGTGGGAACTGTTTATGATGATTGGATTAAGGTATTTGCAATCCAAAAATGCTATGGAAAGGGAGGAAAACAGGTCCGCGACGTAGGAAGTGGTGAAGGAAGTAGTAAATGCGAGCAGTCCGGAGTGTGGGAACTGTTTACGACGATTAGATTAAGGTATCAGCAATCCTAAAATGCTATGGGAAGGAAGGAAAACAGGTCCGCGACGAAGGAAGGTGTTGAGGAAGTAGTCAAGGCGAGCTGTCCGGAGTGTGGGAACTGTTTATGACAAATAGATAAAGGTATGGGCAATCCTAAAATGCTATGGGAAGGGAGGGAAACAGGTCCGTGACGTAGGACGTGGTGAAGGAAGTAGTCAAGGCGAGTAGTCCGGAGTGTGGGAACTGTTTATGACGATTAGATTAAGGTATCAGCAATCCTAAAATGCTATGGGAAGGAAGGAAAACAGGTCCGCGACGAAGGAAGGTGTTGAGGAAGTAGTCAAGGCGAGCTGTCCGGAGTGTGGGAACTGTTTATGACAAATAGATAAAGGTATGGGCAATCCTAAAATGCTATGGGAAGGGAGGGAAACAGGTCCGTGACGTAGGACGTGGTGAAGGAAGTAGTCAAGGCGAGCTGTCCGGAGTGTGGGAACTGTTTATGACGATTAGATTAAGGTTTCTACAATCCTAAAATGCTATGGGAAGGGAGGAAAACAGGTCCGCGACGTAGGAAGTGGTGAAGGAAGTAGTCAAGGCGAGTAGTCCGGAGCGTGGGAACTGTTTATGACGATTAGATAAGGGTATGGGCAATCCTAAAATGCTATTGGAAGGGAGGGAAACAGGTCCGTGACGAAGGAAGTGGTAAAGGAAGTAGTCAAGGTGAGCTGTCTGGAGCGTGGGAACTGTTTATGATGATTGGATTAAGGTATTTGCAATCCAAAAATGCTATGGAAAGGGAGGAAAACAGGTCCGCGACGTAGGAAGTGGTGAAGGAAGTAGTAAATGCGAGCAGTCCGGAGTGTGGGAACTGTTTACGACGATTAGATTAAGGTATCAGCAATCCTAAAATGCTATGGGAAGGAAGGAAAACAGGTCCGCGACGAAGGAAGGTGTTGAGGAAGTAGTCAAGGCGAGCTGTCCGGAGTGTGGGAACTGTTTATGACAAATAGATAAAGGTATGGGCAATCCTAAAATGCTATGGGAAGGGAGGGAAACAGGTCCGTGACGTAGGACGTGGTGAAGGAAGTAGTCAAGGCGAGTAGTCCGGAGTGTGGGAACTGTTTATGACGATTAGATTAAGGTATCAGCAATCCTAAAATGCTATGGGAAGGAAGGAAAACAGGTCCGCGACGAAGGAAGGTGTTGAGGAAGTAGTCAAGGCGAGCTGTCCGGAGTGTGGGAACTGTTTGTGACAAATAGATAAAGGTATGGGCAATCCTAAAATGCTATGGGAAGGGAGGGAAACAGGTCCGTGACGTAGGACGTGGTGAAGGAAGTAGTCAAGGCGAGCTGTCCGGAGTGTGGGGACTGTTTATTACGATAAGATCAGGGTATCTGCAATCTTAAAATGCTATGGGAAGGGAGGGAAACAGGTCCGCGACGTAGGAAGTGGTGAAGGAAGTAGTCAAGGCGAGTAGTCCGGAGTGTGGGAACTGTTTATGACGATTAGTTTAAGGTATCAGCAATCCTAAAATGCTATGGGAAGGAAGGAAAACAGGTCCGCGACGAAGGAAGGTGTTGAGGAAGTAGTCAAGGCGAGCTGTGCGGAGTGTGGGAACTGTTTATGACAAATAGATAAAGGTATGGGCAATCCTAAAATGCTATGGGAAGGGAGGGAAACAGGTCCGTGACGTAGGACGTGGTGAAGGAAGTAGTCAAGGCGAGCTGTCCGGAGTGTGGGAACTGTTTATGACGATTAGATTAAGGTTTCTACAATCCTAAAATGCTATGGGAAGGGAGGAAAACAGGTCCGCGACGTAGGAAGTGGTGAAGGAAGTAGTAAATGCGAGTAGCAGGAGTGTTGGAACTGTTTATGATGATTAGATTAAAGTATTTGCAATCCAAAAATGCTATGGAAAGGGAGGAAAACAGGTCCGCGACGTAGGAAGTGGTGAAGGAAGTAGTCAAGGCGAGTAGTCCGGAGTGTGGGAACTGTTTATGACGATTAGATTAAGGTTTCTACAGTCCTAAAATGCTATGGGAAGGGAGGAAAACGGGTCCGCGACGTAGGAAGTGGTGAAGGATGTAGTCAAAGGCGAGCTGTCCGGAGTGTGGGAACTGTTTATGACGATTAGATTAAGGTATCTATAATCCTAAAATGCTATGGGAAGGGAGGAAAACAGGTCCGCGACGTAGGAAGTGGCGAAGGAAGTAGTCAAGGCGAGCTGTCCGTAGTGTGGGAACTGTTTATGACGATTAGATTAAGGTATCTGCAATTCTGAAATGCTATGGGAAGGGAGGGAAACAGGTCAATGACGTAGGAAATGGTGTAGGACGTAGTAAAGACGAGCTGTCCGGAGTGTGGGAACTGTTAATAACGATTAGATTAATTTATCTACAATCCTAAAGTGCTATGGAAATGGAGGGAAACAGGTCCATGACGTAGGAAATGGTGGCCGTGTGGAGTTTGGGAATGGATCTATGTGTCTCCAATACAGTACTAAGACTGCTTTCAGAGTGGACTAATGATTTCCCCCGAGCAAAGCTCGGTCCCCAGGTACTTACAGTAATAGGTACAACAAAAACTCACGAAACTCATTGATATTCACCTTACATTGGTTACTTAGAAATATTACTTCTGAGGGTGAATGAGTGTAATAAAATTAAAATAGAATAGAAATAGAGATAAAATGGCCATTATAGTAGAGTAATTCGACACACCAAGGATTGTTGAAGCGAGGGTTCACTGTATAAAATTAATTAGTTAAAATTCAGTACCTACTAAAATTACCTTAATTTCACTGAAAGCCTTTCCTATACTCCAATTGCTTCTTTTAGTTTGGTATCCTTCTTAAAACGTGTTGATACTGATTCTATTAAGTAATCAAACTAGTTTTGGGACATTCGATAATATTCAAAAAACTTGTCTGAATACTTTTGTAGTTTAGTATGCAATGTGTGGAACATCCCTTCGGACTTTCCGTTGCTTAATATTGGATGGATCCACCATTTTCCTGCTGTGATCGGCGTCATCTTGATAAAGTACACCACGATTACTAGAAACTAGTAATCGTGAAGTACACTGATAACAACAACAACACTACGAATGTTAATTTGCGGCTTTATACTGGGCCAAGTTGACCTCCGCGCTACACTAAACTGCTAGTGGAGACACGGTGCTTATGAGGACGCTGCAGATTGTAGTTCGTACTCTGCTGCTAGTGGAGCCACCAACTGTCGCGTGTAGCGCGCTACAATTTGCAGCGCGACAATTTACGGCAAGTGGAGCCGCAGCCTCCACTCTTGGGACCAATCTGGCAGATATTGCGTCCGACTACCGTTCAAGACTGAACAACTCGCGTGAAGTTGGCCCCACCATAATGAGCACAAATTATGAAAACATAATATCCATAATTTAGTGCCTAATTTGTGCTGCTCAAAGGTCTATTTATAAAAATTTGTGCTCAACAATAACACACACACACACAAATTATAAAAGCCTATTGGTGGGGCTAACTTCACGTTCAGCCCGCCACTAAAGGATATAACCATGTATTATACATAGAAATTTAGTGCTCATTTTTTGCTACAACAATATATAAGATTTATAGTTTGTGCTCGAAAAACACCCGAGTAAATGAGGATAAACTGTAGTGTTATCGTAAGTTAAATTAAAATACAGGGTGTTTTTTTAAAAACTTGCATCTTTATTTATGTAAAAACCGCAATAGATAGAAATATGCAGTTTGCGGGAATCATCTATTGACGTAAAGGGCCCAATTGTTTTGAATTCTACGTTACATTCACATTCCCCCCTTTCCCCCCTGCCCCCAACTGATTTTTTTCAAATAGCAAGGTACCCCTTGTGACATATTAAATAAACAAGCATGAAAAAAGAAAATGTTTGATGAAAAAAATTGAAAATCGGTTCACAAATTTGCGAGATATTTCCCCCTCCCCCTCCCCGGAACTTAATTTTTTATTAATAGTAAGGTTTCCTTTGTGACATATCAAATGAAAGAGCATGAAAAAAGAAAATTTTTGGTGAAAACAAAATTAAAATCGGCTCATGAATTTGTGAGATAATCCCCCCCCCCCTTTTCATCTACCCATAGCTTGTTTTTTAATAGCAAGGTACCCGCCCTTGTGACATATCAAATGAAAAATAAATTTCACCAAACATTTTCTTTTTTCATGCTCTTTCATTTGATATGTCACAAGGGGTATCTTGCTATTAAAAAAAATAAAGTTCCGGGGAGGGGGAGGGGAAATACCTCGCAAATTTATGAACCGATTTTCAATTTTGTTTCATCAAACATTTTCTTTTTTTATGCTCTTTCATTTGATATGTCACAAGGGGTACCTTCTTATTTAAAAAAATTAAGTTGGTGGCAGGGGGGGAATGTGAATGTAACGTCCGAATGTGAATGTAACGTCCGGAGGTGCAGGATCTTGGGGGAGTATGTTTTATCTATGGCAGGATGATCGAAAGCTTCTGATCTTCTGAGTTGTTTGAAGGACTGGTCTGCAGTGCTGGTTGAGAGTGATCAGAGGGCATAGTAGTGCTAAGTCTTTGCAGTGATCTTCTGTTCCTCCGCAAACAACCATCTTGCGTTTGAATAATATAGGATCGAGGTGCAGGATTGTTATACATGATATGAACTGGCCACATATTACCAAAAGCCCAATAGCCTATCAGTAACTGTCGTCAACTGAGGAGTCAACTGAGGACAGCAGCAGCATTCTTCTGACCGGTGAGTAACATGGTGGCAGCGGTGGTGCCCCAAGCCTGTTTATAGAAGAAGAAGAGACTGAAAAGAAACCATAAGCGTCATCGCCATTATTCAGTGCGCGTCGGTGACCATAAACCTGCAAAAGTTTGCAAAGTTTTGCAAAAATACAAATTTTCACATTTTTAACTGTCGGAAGTGTCTAATATTAGTTTGTTTTCAGTCCAGAAGTTATTTTTATTGTTTTAATGCAGTTTAAAGTAATATACCTTGTAAATATGTGCAGTTATTCATTATCAACCGATTAGCCGGCAAGATTGTCGTAGCCATAGCCCGTACAGTCATCAAGAAAAATAACTTACTTTACTCAAGATTTTCATGATAAAAGTATACATGGTATTCAAATTTACTTTAATATTATCTCTAAACAATGCCACTCGGAAAAGATGGACAATTAACAGAGCCTGAGGTAAAAAATGTAGGCTAGATTCTAACCTAGGCCTAGGCTTAGACTCAAATGCAGTAACACTAGGCCTACCTCCACCTTCACAAGTGGATGTGAAAGGTGACAATGTTGTAGAAAATTGGATATATTTTAAATTGCAGTATGAAAACTATTCGATTGCTACAGGTTTAGATAAAAAACCACGTGAGGTGCAAGTAGCCACACTCTTATCAATCATAGGCAAAGATTGTTTAAAGATCTTTACTAGGCTAGACATAGATAATGACAAAAAAAGTTCTGCCCAAGGAATTTTAGAGGCTTTGGATGCCTATTTTCAACCTGACAAAAACGTTGTGTATGAAAGATTCATATTTGGCTCGGCCAACCAAGAAGTGTATGAAAGCATTGATCAATATGTTTGTAGGCTGCGTCATCTAGCATCCTCATGCAAATATGAGAACTTGGAGTCTGAGCTCATACGTGATCGTCTAGTTTTAGGTGTTTCAGATGTCAGCCTTCGCAAAAAGCTACTGGGAGATTCTAAGCTTACGTTAACCTCGGCCATTGACACTTGTAAAGCGCATGAAGCTACAAATAAACAATTGAAGAGGATTATTACCCAAAACGAGACCGAAGATGAGGTATTGAATAAAACATCGCCTGTCTACTCACAAGGTAGGACCAACTCAAGTTATTCTAAACCTAAGACTTGTATCTATTGCGGAAACCTTCATCAATGGAAAAAATCTCTATGTCCGGCATTTGGCAAGACGTGTCAAAATTGTGGTAAACTTAACCATTTCTCTATTGTATGCAAACAAGGTAAATTTAACAGAGCTAATTTCAAACCAAACGCAAACTTTAACAGACAGCAGACCTCTAGTAGGCCTAAATCTAAATATAACCGCAAGCAACTGCATTTTATTGGTGAGGAATCACATAACCATCAAGTAATGATGATAGCGAAGATTCTTTGTTTTCACTTTTCCAAGTCAGTAGTAGCATTCCTTGTAGGCCTACTGTACACAATCAACCGAAGAAGCAATGGTTCACTGAGTTACAACTAAGTTGTAACGGTAAATTTAGGACTTTTAAATGTCAGTTAGACACTGGATCTTCCAGTAATGTGATTAACGTTGAGGATTACAATAAACTAATTTGTGATCACAGCCCTCATTTCAGGCCAAGTCAAATCAAAATCAAATGCTATGATGGCAAAGTCATTGAACCTGTAGGGCAACAAGTCTTGCAATGTGGTATTGACAACAAGGTTTACAACTTAGTCTTTCAAATAGTTAAGTCCCCTTATCAAAAACCCTTAATTTCAGCTGAATCTTGTGCGAAACTAGGCCTAAGGTTAAAGCGAATCTGTGCTCCGTGCAAGAAACGATGAAGCCTTGGGACAGAGCGGACATTCTTAGTGAGTTTAATGATGTTTTCGAAGGCCTAGGCAAACTCCCAGGAAAGTACCATATAGAATTAGTAATGTTGATAGTAATGTTGTTCCCATAAAACATGCTCCTCGCAGAGTACCAATAGCACTCAAACAAAAAGTAAAACTTAAATTGTTAGAATTGGAAGAAAAAAATGTAATCACAAAAGTAGCAGAACCATCAGAGTGGATAAGCAGCATGGTTGTTGTGACTCGTAACGATAAGATACGCATTTATTTGTATTGACCCTAAAGACCTGAATATGGCTCTAAAACGATCGCATTACCAAATTCCAACGATTGAAGAAATTCTACCAAATTTAGCCAAAGCTAAAGTATTTACTAGTTTAGATGCCAAAGATGGCTATTGGCAAGTTGAGTTAGATGAACCATCGAGCTTCTTAACCACATTTTGGACTCCTGAAGGTCGTTACCGTTGGTTGCGTCTACCGTTTGGCTTAGCACCGGCAGCAGAGGAATTTCAGAGACGGCTCAACGAAGTATTATCCTGCTTAGAAGGCGTCAACGTCATAGCAGATGACATTCTGGTCTACGGGTGTGGTGACACATACGATGAAGCGGTCATGGACCATGATATAAAGATGAAGCATTTACTTGAACGAGCTCGGCAAACGAACTTGAAGTTAAACAAACAAAAGCTCAAACTGCGAGAAAAAGAATTAGCCTATATGGGTCATGTACTAACTCAAAACGGTCTAAAACCAGACAATACAAAAATTTTAGCCATTCAGAAGATACCTCAACCTAAAAATGTGACCGATCTGCAGAGATTTCTAGGACTTGTAACCTATCTGGCTAAATTTGTCCCTACGTAATCCGATCGGTGTGAAGTCTTACGACAACTGACACAAAAAGACGTGCCATGGACATGGGATGTTACCCATAAGAATGCCTTCGAGAATCTAAAAGATATGCTATCAAAAACTCCGGTATTACGATATTATGACGTCACTAAACCGGTAACGCTACAATGTGACGCCAGTGACACAGGTCTCGGATGTGCTTTAATCCAATTAGGCCAACCAGTGGCCTATGCATCTAGGACAATGAGCCAAACAGAGAGACGCTACGCTCAAATAGAAAAAGAATGCCTGAGCATCCTATTCGCTTGCAATCGTTTTCGACAGTATATATGTGGCAAAGAAGACATAACGGTGGAGACAGATCACCAGCCTCTGCTGAACATCTTCAAAAAGTCTGTTCTGTCAGCACCCAAGCGATTACAATGTATGATGCTTAAACTACAAAAGTACAACGTTGACCTCGTTTACAAGAAAGGAAGCAAGATGTATATAGCAGACACCCTGTCACGAGCTGCGCAAACAATGACGAGAAATGATGAAAAGGACTTAGAATCATGGCAAGTACACCAAATACAAGAGGAGGAAAATATGTTTAACAGATTGGAAGAAATATCGTCCACGGAGCATTTAAATGTCACCAAAGATCGACTTGATTAGATAAAAAAGCACACCAACTAGGACAAAGAGCTTGTTGCAATGAAAAAAATCATACAAGATGGATGGCCAATGGCAAAAGACGCCCTTCCAAATGAAGTGAAACAATATTGGACATACAGAGATGAAATTAGTATTCAAGATGGACTCATTTTTAGGGGTGAACGCTTAGTAGTGCCAAATTCCCTACGAAGAGAGATGTTAAACAGGATACACTCGAGTCATCAAGGCATTGATGCCAGTCTCAGAAAGGCAAGGCTCACGTTATTTTGGCCACATATGTCGGAGGACATTAAATTGACAGTTCAAGAGTGTTCAGCCTGTTTGGAATTATCACCCGCTCCTGCTCATTTACCTATGCAGACCCATAGAATCCCTGATCTACCGTGGAAGAGAGTAGCGCTTGACATATTTCACCACAAAAATGACAATTATCTAGTCACAGTAGACTATTACTCAGATTTCTTTGAATTGGACAAACTACCTGATCTGACATCAGCCACTACGGTAGAAATTGCGAAGAAAAACTTCAGTCGTCACGGCTGTCCCTTAACAGTGGTGACTGACAATTCACAAGCTCAGTTTCAAACAGCTAACTTTCACAGATTTGCAAAAGAATGGGAGTTTAATCACGTCACATCGTCGCCATATCACCCGAGAGGTAATGGCAAGGCTGAATCAGCTGTAAAGATAGCAAAATACTTAATTAAGAAGACTGAAAGAAATTCAGAAGATCTATGGATGGCTTTATTAGAGTGGTGCAACACTCCCACAGAAGGAGTCAACTCAAGTCCTGTTCAACGCTCGATGTCTCGTCGCACAAGAACGCTTATATAGTGAAGAACTTGTTAGTACCAAGGGCAGAGTGCTCAGTCCAAGACCAACTTAGCCTAAAGAAGAGAAAATATAAATTTTATTACGATAGAACTTCCAAGACATTGCCTGATTTAGACATAGGCCAAGAAGTTTACGTGAAGCAATCGAAAAAATGTGATCCCAAGTGGTCTCCAGGAAAGATAGTTGAGAAGAAATCACCAAGGTCGTACGTGGTAGATATTAGTGGAAAGTTGTATAGAAGAAACAGAGAATTCTTAAATGCACCAAAGGCGGCCCTAACACACAATGAACCTGACCGAGTAGCAGACAACAACAGGACCCAAGTTGACAGTCCCACTAAGAAATCAGCTCCAATCGTAGACAACACTTTACATGACCAAGATATGAGACCACTCGATATGGAAACTAATACACCTAACAGACGAGTGACACGTTCTGGACGTCACGTCAAGACCCCAGAACGATACAAACACTAAGCAAGACATGTACTACGACAATTACTACGAAGTAATTTTTATTTGTTTAGTTTGTTCTGTTTTTATTATGAAGACACATTCTATAGGCCTGTAAGAAGAGTATTTTATTATTTACGAGAAGAATTTTTATTTTGTTTTCTGTGTGGAGAAAGATTTTGATTTTTTTGAAAGAAGAAATTTATTTTGAAGGGAGAATTTTGTGTTAATTTGTGAAAGTAGAAATAGGTTATGACAGCATTTAATTTACAACGAAACAAAAATCTTACCAGGAGTCTCAAGTTTATTTTATGAAAGGAGGGATGTTATACATGATATGAACTGGCCACATATTACCAAAAGCCCAATAGCCTATCAGTAACTGTCGTCAACTGAGGAGTCAACTGAGGACAGCAGCAGTATTCTTCTGACCGGTGAGTAACAAGGATGTTTGTTTAATTTAGTTCCTTCTTGATTCCTGTCCTTTATATGGACTTGAGCTCCAACAGGTAGAGTAGGCAATTCTGTGGTTCTATGTCTTTTGTCAAAATAAATCTTTTGACGATCAATTCTTGCTTCTTCCTTTTCCCTTAACTTGTCAGCGTCTACCAGATAGGGTGAAATGAAATTAAATGAAATGAAAAATGTCTTTATTTAAGAGGCGAAGTTAGGACTAGCAAGTCCTCTCTACCACTTAACCTCTCAAACATAAACAAAATAACCACTTTATAAATAAAATTAAATAATCTAAGGTACCATATTATAAAAATGTTGAAATTAAATTTAAACCCAAAAAGTCCATTCACACAAGCCGCCAACAACCCGCCACACCAGCGCCAGAGACTCATTCATGCCTGCTACTCAACATCATAGATTTTATCTCTGCCCCAAACCCTGCACGGTTCTCTATGGATTTTATATGGTCAGGAAGAAAATTCCACATTCGAATTGCAGATACTAAGAAAGATTTATTAAAAACTGTTGACCGGTGAATTGGTGTGGATAAAAGAAGAGAGCCTCTACGAGTGGAACGGGTACTGATGTCAGAAATTAAATGGAAGTTATCTGATAAATACTTAGGAATTTTACTGTTGATAATGGAGTGTAGAAGACGGAGGGTGTGAAATTCCCGAAGTTCATTTAGCCTCATTAATGAAAGCAGGTTGAAATATGGAGTCACATGGTCATATCGTCTAAGGCCAAATATGAATCTGATACAGGAATTCTGCGCTCGCTGAAGTCTGCTAGAAACCTCATTAGTCATGTCATTGATCACCACATCACAGTAATTGAAGTGAAGTCAAGATGAGAGTTTTTACTAACATGATTTTTAAGTTCAGTGGAAGGTATTCTGCGAAACGTTTGATGGTGTGAATAGCCCCAAAAACCCTGTTACAAGTGGAATTTGCTTGGTCAGACCAATTCAAATGTTTGTTCATTATGAGTCCTAAGTTTCTCACTTTGTCGCAGTAGGTAAGGTCTTTTCCGTCAAAGCTAAGTCACGGTGCAGTGAGTAAGTTTATTCTAGTCATTAATCTGGGGTAGCCAACAATCATTGCTTGAGTTTTATCAATGTTGAGTTTAAGTCCGTTGTTTGTGGCCCAGTGAGTTATTGATTCAATGTCAATGTTCATGAGTCGCACAGTAGTATCCATCTCGTCTACATTAAAGTGAGAGTAAATCTGTAAGTCGTCAGCATACAGATGGTAGTGTGAGTTAGTGATATGTTCTGTGATGTCATTGATGTAAATTGAGAACAGTAGTGGGCCAAGAACAGATCCTTGAGGAACACCTCTAGTAATCTGCTCCCAAGTAGAACATTTGTCATCAGCTTTGACACACTGCTGACGATCAGATAAATAGGACTCAATCCAGTCAACACAGTTGTCAGAGAAACTAGCCAAGCGCAGTTTCAGGAGTAAAAGAGGATGGTATACGCAGTCGAACGCCTTTGAAAAGTCAAAAAGGGTTAAAATAGTGGCCTGTCTGTTATCCATTGCACGGCGGATGTCATCAGTAATTTTCAACAAAGCAGTGGTAGTGCTATATTTTGCGCGAAACCCAGATTGACAATCCGATAAGACTTTGTTCTCTTCCAAAAAAACTGAGAATTTATTATGCACTATTCTTTCAAGGCATTTAGAAAGGGCAGGAAGAATGCTGATTGGTCTATAATCAGAAGGGGTATTGGGAGATGAAATTTTCTGAAGTGGGCGAACAATGACTGATTTCCAGATGGAGGGGAAGGTAGAGGTTGCTAATGATCTGTTAAATATGAATGTTAGTACCGGGAGAGTAACTGGTAGAGTGTCTTTAATAAACCTAATAGGAATATCATCAGCGCCGACTGCGTTACTTGTCATCCCTAGGATTGCCCTGCGAACATCAAATTCACTAACTGGGGGAAAGAAAAACAGATTTTCTGGCAAGTCAAGTGGTCTAGATGTGATATCGGCAACATGGTTAAAGGCACCTGCAGAACTTATAGGAATATTCACAAAAAAGTTGTTAATAGTGTCGAGACTGATGGATATTTGATGTGAATTTTTAGACTTGCCAATACCTAGGTTCTTAACTTTGGTCCACAACGTTTTGGAGGATTGTTTCTGGGAGAAAGATGTATAATAATACCTGGCTTTAGCGTTTCTAATCTGTTGTTGGGTTTGATTCCTGAGTCTTTTGTAACAGGCCCAGTCATCAGGGAGTTTGGTGCGCTTGGCTTTACGAAATGCAGCATCTCTATTTTTTTGAAGTTGTCGAATAAAATCATTTATCCAGGGAGCAGGTGGCTTAGAAACTCTTTTAGATACTATTGGACAGTGTTTATTGAGAAGATTAGAAATGAGGAAAGTAAAATGCTCGACCATTGAATTGACATCAGGATCATTAGTAACCACATCCCACGGTAGAGTAGAAGCATCTAAAAGCAGAGCATTGAGGTTAAGATTACGATAGTCTCTGTATTTAATCAAATTTGGGCAGAATTTGGGCTTTTTTAATTTATATACACAGAAAATCAGGTCATGTTTAGAAAGTCCAGGGGCAGAAAATTGACCATGGTGGGCAATAAAGGATGGGTCACTAACAGCTATGATATCCAGCAGTGTGTCAGCCGTGGCTGTGTGATGTGTGGCAAGTAAAGGTAAGATTAAAGGTAAGTAATGTTACAGGAGAAGAACAGATTTGTAAGTGTAGTTTGGTCATAAGTAAGTGGTCCAAGTAGGTCAGTGTTAAAGTCACCCATCACAATGACATGACTAGAGCGAGGCAGCAGACCCACCAAATCCTGTTCAATCTCAGCCAAGAACCCAATGTGAGGTGCTCTGTAACAAACACAAACAAAAAAAATGTGTTTTGTTAACACAAACGTCCAAAAATAAATATTCAGGTCTTCCCACTGTTTCTGAGTTGGACTTTAAAAGTACAGAGGAAGGAAAATGAGACTTAAAATAAATAGCAACTCCTCCTCCACCCTTATGGAGACGATCATTTCTAAAAATATTGTAGCCAGTTAGTTCAACACATTTGTCATTTAATGATGGTTTGAGCCAAGTTTCAGAAATTAAAATCAAATCTATTGAGGAATCTTGAAAGATTGTACGAAATTCGTCTATGTGACAAAAAAGAGATTGTGCATTTACATGAGCTGCCTTTAAGAAGTTGGGGAATGGAGATAGGGTTTGGCAGAGAAGCTGAGATAACGGCGGAGAGAGAGAGGGACCGAGCAGGGTCGGGGCAGCGTTATCAGTTACTGGACTGATAAGCATTGATGAACAGGCAACAAGTGGCACATGACAATGGAGGCCGGGAAGCAGGCGACACAAGCATACAACATTCGCACACACATACACTCACTATGCCTAGACAATGGCATCTTAATATTTTCCTAGCAAAATAAAAAATTAACATTCTTATACTGAAAACATCAGCATACATAAATAGCATAATTCTAAAATGTGACCGCGCCGAGCTTGGACAACGACACACGCGGACAACGTTAAAGTTGGACAGATTAAGTTTCCAGGGTTGTCGTTTGCGTGCAACGTTACCCTTGGACACATTTGAATGTGTCCAGATTCGTCGTGTCGTGCAACGCCACCCCTGGACAAGTTAAAAACTTGTCCAGGTTCGTCGTTTGCATGCAACGTTAAACTTGGACACATTTGAATGTGTCCAGTTTCGTCGTGTCGTGCAACGCCACCCCTGGACAACTTAAAAACTTGTCCAGATTTGTCGTTTGCATGCAACGTTAATCTTGGACACATTTGAATGTGTCCAGATTCGTCGTGTCGTGCAACGCCACTCCTAGACAACTTATAAATGTGTCCAGGTTCGTCGTTTGCGTGCAACGTTAAGCTTGGACACATTTGAATCTGTCCATGTTCGTCGTTGTCTGCTTTTATCGTTGTCTGATTGAGGCGGTGTCTGCTTTTAACGTAGTCCACGTTTAACGTTGTCCAACTTCAACATCGTCCCTTCTAAAATACACCAAAATAAACTAAATATAGGTACATAAATAAACATTAAATATAGTTTGATAAATTTTGATATGAATGATTCAATACATTTATAATTCAATGACATGCTTCCATAAAGTTCAATATCTTTAATTGTTAATAATACCATTTAGGTCACTCAGCTTTACAAAATGATTCTTTGATTTAGTTTATACAATCTGTAAGTAGCCTAATTAACTGCTT
This sequence comes from Macrosteles quadrilineatus, assembly GCF_028750875.1. Classification (NCBI taxonomy): domain Eukaryota; kingdom Metazoa; phylum Arthropoda; class Insecta; order Hemiptera; family Cicadellidae; genus Macrosteles; species Macrosteles quadrilineatus. The sequence goes on along the minus strand of NW_026542594.1, from coordinate 82,245,184 downwards.
AATAAAACTGATAATTAATTATTCTACCAGTTTGATATCATAATAAATTTGGATATAAATTATAAGATACATTAATAATTTAACAACAGTTTACTAAATACTTCTTAAAACGATTTAAATATTTTTAATTGCACAATGATATTAAGATAGAAAAATTAATAGCTTTTTTCAAATAAATTACTTTTGATTGAAGTATGATTTTAAATTGTAAATATTTTATAAATCGAGCTACTAATCAAACAAATTATATTTAGGCTAGTATAACATTAATTGAAACAAAACTATTGAATTTAACATGCAAATTTATTTAATGTGATAATTATTGAGTTTTCAACAATAAAGTAGTTAAACTGGTCAATTGCCTATATGTTTGTTGGTAATCTAATAATAGAACATAATACTACTAGATATTAATTGATCTTGAAATTACAAAATAAAATAATCAATACGTAATAAAAGCCAAACAAAAATAAAAGTGTAATGATAAAATTATAGCCTAATAAAATGCAATAAAGAGATGAATATTTACTGGTCACTGGTGCTGTTCGCTGCTGTCACCACCTCCTCCAACCGCGTCGCGACACCTTTCTTGCCGCGACTGTCGATCCACAGCACTCGACCGTCCATTGTCCAAGTATTCCCTGTTCCGTGCTTCGCCACCGCCGCCTTCAACACGTCCATCCGTCGCGACGTCAAATCCTCCCGAACAGTCACGCCGGTCCCTTTAAGCTTCTTTTTCACTGAATATATCTGTTGGCGGTGTTTGTAGCCCACGAAACGAACGATGATAGCCCGTGGTCTACTCCTTCCTTCTTTATCAGGTGACGGCTGCTTCCCAACGCGATGGCTCCTGCAGATGGCGTCAGACGGTAACTCGATGCCAAGTTTCTCACGGCACAGCTGTACTACCAGCGCGTCTGTTTCCTCGGCTGCTGTCTCGCTGATCCCGAAGATTCTCAAGTTGTTTCGGCGCTCGAGTTCGTCAGTTCGGTCGGCGATGTTGTTGTCGAGCTGCCGCAGCTTCGTCCTGAGGTCGATGACGTCATTCTTAAGTCTCGAGATCTCATCGCTCATCGGCTTTAGTGCAGAAATAACAGCATTCTCAATTACGGACTTAAGTTCTTCAGTCAAACGAGCGACAAGTCCCGATATCACGTCTTCGCTGGTCAGGTGGACATCAGGTCACCCCTGGACAACTTAAACACTTGTCCAGGTTCGTCGTTTGCATGCAACGTTAAACTTGGACACATTTGAATGTGTCCAGATTCGTCGTGTCGTGCAGCGCCACCCCTGGACAACTTATAAATGTGTCCAGGTTCGTCGTTTGCGTGCAACGTTAAGCTTGGACACATTTAAATCTGTCCAGTTTCGTCGTGTCGTGCAACGACGAATCTGGACATCTGTCTTAAGTCTCTTGTTTTGGGACCTGACTGTACATTCTACCTGTCAAAGTCCATTGTTAGGGATTTCGACCAAGGCCCTACTAGAAAAACACGCGATGCTGAAGGTTCATGACGTCGCACTAGTGGATAGATTCACTGCAATATCCCATATGTTTTAGGTAATAAAGCTGGCTGTTTTCAGATTATTTCACGGTTACATTTTCGTACAACTATCCACCACTGTGACGTAGTGTTGCATATAGTCGGTATTTTTGCAGATATAAAAGTAAACGAATATTTTCTATTCCCTACGGACGGAAAAACTATCACTTGCTCGGAAAACAACACATGTGTGTAGTATAAGTCTACTTTTTAATCGGTGAATAGCAAGACAACTAAATCGCTGAACGTTAATATTTCGTGCTTGATGACTGGCGCATGTCTGGAACCGCCTTTAGGATAAAGAAAATGCATCCCTCAGGCTTTTGTTTGGTGTTGTCCATGTTCGTCGCCAATCTTTCAGATCAGTTGAACTATGCTTTTTTTTCATAGCTTAGTATTATTTTTAATTTTCCGGATATTATGGATTAAATATGAATGAAATAATCATGACAGTATTAATTAGATTACATATACGTCTAACGTTGCCAATCGTAATATAGTTTCAGGCGACTATTTCAAAATATCTGTTTGGTTTTCAAGCCTCTTCATTTCACATAAAATTATTTTTGATTGGATGTGTGTATTAAGACGAGACTTTCTATTTATTAGCAGGTAAATATTTTATATGTTGTCCATACATAACTAATATGAAACGTAGCTTCTATCTTCAAACGTGACTTAATAAAAAATAAATAGTAGTTCAGGTTTTTAAAAAGTATCGGTGCTATTTGCACATTTTCACACATTTTGTGTGACTGCACAAAAACGAGTCATTCGTATTTCGTTCATCTCAAGTAATTGAAAACCATTGTAGGCCTAAATAAACTCGCATTATTGACACAGTAAAAATTACCAACATAAAAATTCTGCATTTAAAAATTGTATCATTACAGTATTATCATTTTTAAAGCTGCACCATATTAGTAGATGAGTATTGTATGTTTGCCCTGTGCAGATGGGATAAACAAGAAAAGTGGGATTGACCTTCGGCCAACCCCACTTTTCTTGTTTAACCCATCTGCCACGGTCAAACATACAATACATCTCCAAATTAATTGGATTAATTTTTTCCTTTTCAAATAATTAAAAATATATAAATATATTGAGAAAAAAAAATACTTAATGGCATTGGACTATCATATTTTGATGTTAGGTACATATGTAACGTGTAGGCTACAAGTAGAATATTCTGTTGTGGGTTATATTTCGTTAATGGAAGTTGAAATTAATATTTACATATAGTACTAAGGGTTATTCCCACCCTGCCTGGATGGATTAATAGAATAGTTATTTAGACTAAGTCACGATTTTGGAACCTGGTGACCTCACTGATGCACGTGAAAGCTGCTAACAATGGATGGCTGGCAATTCCTAATCCGCTAGGAATCATAGTTTCACTTGACTATTCTGAGTAAGTCACACTTTGAGAATCTGGTGATTAAGCTGACAGGCGTGAAAGCTGCTAACAATGGTTGCTAGAATTTCCTAATCCGTTAGGGAGCATAATTTCACTGGACTGAAATAGTGTAAATCCGTTGGTGTAATCTTAAATTTTATGGTAATAATGAGGGTCTTTTAAACTACTTTGATAATTAGTTACCCAATCTGTTTTAATTTTGCTCTAAACTTTGTCCACTTATTAGTTGAAAATATCTTATGGTTTTAAACAAAAACTACCTACTACAATTACCTAAAATAGATATAGTTTTAATCGTTGGGATCACTGTATAATTTACTAGAATGTAATTGTGTTACAATCGCTAAGTTAACCGGGTGGAAATAGTGGTCCACTAGATTTCTGGAATATTGCTATCACTCTTGTGTTACATGATCAATTTGTAACTAAGTAAGCTAGGGTTATTAAAGCCGCATAATATCAAAAATTTTTATAAAATAACGTTCGTGTAATTATAATCGCTAAGATAACCGGGTGGAAATAGTGGTCCACTAGATTTCTGGAATATCGCTATCACTCTTGTGTTACATGATCAATTTGTAACTAAGTAAGCTAGGGTTATTAAAGCCGCATAATATCAAAAAATTTTATAAAATAACGTTCGTGTGATTATAATCGCTAAGTTAACCGGGTGGAAATAGTGGTCCACTAGATTTCTGGAATATTGCTATCACTCTTGTGTTACATGATCAATTTGTAACTAAGTAAGCTAGGGTTATTAAAGCCGCATAATATCAAAAATTTTTATAAAATAACGTTCGTGTAATTATAATCGCTAAGATAACCGGGTGGAAATAGTGGTCCACTAGATTTCTGGAATATCGCTATCACTCTTGTGTAACATGATCAATTTGTAACTAAGTAAGCTAGGGTTATTAAAGCCGCATAATATCAAAAGATTTTATAAAATAACGTTCGTGTGATTATAATCGCTAAGTTAACCGGGTGGAAATAGTGGTCCACTAGATTTCTGGAATATTGCTATCACTCTTGTGTTACATGATCAATTTGTAACTAAGTAAGCTAGGGTTATTAAAGCCGCATAATATCAAAATTTTTTATAAAATAACGTTCGTGTAATTATAATCGCTAAGATAACCGGGTGGAAATAGTGGTCCACTAGATTTCTGGAATATCGCTATCACTCTTGTGTTACATGATCAATTTGTAACTAAGTAAGCTAGGGTTATTAAAGCCGCATAATATCAAAAAATTTTATAAAATAACGTTCGTGTGATTATAATCGCTAAGTTAACCGGGTGGAAATAGTGGTCCACTAGATTTCTGGAATATTGCTATCACTCTTGTGTTACATGATCAATTTGTAACTAAGTAAGCTAGGGTTATTAAAGCCGCATAATATCAAAAATTTTTATAAAATAACGTTCGTGTAATTATAATCGCTAAGATAACCGGGTGGAAATAGTGGTCCACTAGATTTCTGGAATATCGCTATCACTCTTGTGTTACATGATCAATTTGTAACTAAGTAAGCTAGGGTTATTAAAGCCGCATAATATCAAAAATTTTTATAAAATAACGTTCGTGTGATTATAATCGCTAAGTTAACCGGGTGGAAATAGTGGTCCACTAGATTTCTGGAATATTGCTATCACTCTTGTGTTACATGATCAATTTGTAACTAAGTAAGCTAGGGTTATTAAACCTGCATATCATATTATGTTGTTGTAACAGTTATTACTTATCGTGTTGTTATTTGTTATAAACCTTTTTTTTTAAGTAAACTTAAGTTATTAAACAAGTAAACATAGGCTAAATTACCAATTGTATTATGTAGACAGGGTTAAGACATTAGTTACAGAGTAAAACTCATTCACAACTGCCATAGCCTAAATATAATTTCACACCACCCCTATATAAGCGCTATATAAGCTCTTCATAAGCCACTCGCTACAAGTTCCGTGTCATACGCGAAGTACCTCTCCGATCCGACGATGAGTTCGACTGGTGTTAGTGCGTTGTGGGAGCTATCTGCGGTGAAGTTTTGTGTTTCGATGAATGATGCGTCGGTGATTGAGGAGTTACCTTTACCGCTAAGCGTTAAACAGTATTTACGGTCTCGGGCTCATGATCTTTGGTGGAGTCAAACACCAATGACGCCACCTGAAGACTTTGATTATTCTTCCGTCAACTTGAAAAACTTGTCGCGAGAAGAGTTTGTGATGATTGTGAGATATCCAGACGAGGACCTTGGCATTCCAGAATTCCTCCCGGAGCAATGCCATGTAGTGTATAAGTACTACTTTTGTAGTAATCCTAGGGGAAGCTACAGGATGTGTGAGTCCTGTTTTAGGAAGCATTGTTCCTATAACCGTGGGGACATCAAACGCATGTGGGGGGTTGATGCCGATGATTGGCAATATTCGAGAGACACTGACCACGATGTCCTTGATTCGGACGTGGTCCTCTACAACGTTTTGTGGAAAGAGGAGAATTATTGCTGTATTTGTTTGCATCGTCCCCTATTTGAAATTCTTGAAAAGGAGGATTGTGTTGTACAGACCAATTATCACCATCCAGAGTTAGACTCTGATGATGATATGATGCACGACTACCGTGTGTATTGTTTTGTAAAAAGACTCAGGGTTGTTAGGGAGTAATAATAGTAACAAAGTGTTGTGAAGTAACCTTTTGTAAATATATGTATAGTGTTGTATAGTGTTGTGTGAATTGGACTCTTTGTCAATTGTATCATTTTACTATTAATTGTATGTGTATTGGGACTTGAACATTTAAATTTGAATTTCCCTCCTCGTTATTCCAACCCCGCCCCTCCACCCCCTACGAGACAGAATACACCACTTAGGTGTTGTCAGAGCCACCCCCTCCCTTACAACACAAGCGCGCTTCTCTCAACGTGACTTGTTAAGTCATTCGCTTGCGCGCTCTAGTACGGACAACCAGACCTACTAGACCTGCTACATCTGCTAGACCTCCTAGAACTATACAACACTATTTAAGGTAAGAGTTAACAACGAAACATCGCTTGTATTTATCCCCATGTAATTCTCTCTATAGTTTGTAGTACACACACACACACACACACATACAAGCGCGCTATTTATTATTAATATGAAAGTTACATAGATATTTCATTTTCCTGATTTGATGTTAAGTTTATGAGTAAGAATAATTTATTTATAATGAAACATTTGTTTAAAAACGGTTTGAAGTCAATCTTCATGTAAGACGACCAAATACTTCAATTATCAATTTATTTTCTTCTTCGTTTTATTACATAAGTTTACTAATATGATAAAACCTTTCATTCAGTAGGTTCTGTTTCTTATCATATTTGTTAGCCTATAATATAAAGCTCTCTGTTGAAATAAAATTTGGCTTTGAGTTAGCGGAAAATAAAAAAAAGTTCGTCAACTTGTACATTTCTAAAATTTAATAAACTTTTATTAACATCTCTTTATCTCTATAACGCAATATAAACTAAAGCTTTCTAATATGTTTTTAAATGCGTGTTGCAGATGGCGTTTCAGTGCAGTGTTTGTAATGCCAGTTTTGCCCTAAAACACAACTTATCCCGTCATGTGTCGAGTGTCCATGGAGATGGTGATACCTTTGAGTGTAATGAGTGTGGCAAAGACTTCCAGTCTCGACGAAATCTTCAGCGTCACATTACCCTCCACTCAAGTAAGAACCAACGACATATTATTCTAGAACATTTGTCTAACCATTCTATTAACACTGATGTTTTATTTTTATTTTTACATACGTACAACATAATATAACAAAGTAAATTGTTCATTCATATATTCTCAACCTTATTGTTTACCTTACAAACTGTTCTATAATATACTGAATAAAAATATAGTAATGTTTTGGGAATTTAAGTAACCGTAAATCAATCTAAACAGAAATTGCCTCAAACCATGAATATAAAGGGTTGGTTCTGAATTAACAGGCTCTTAATTCCACAACATATTATGTGTAATCCAGCAAAGTTTAGTGCTAAATGATTAGGATGTGACAATGATAAAACAATGAGTAAATTACATGTCTCTGAAACACAAACTCTCATGATATGAACACATTGTAAACAACTATAGTTATTCGGTTTTATTTCATTTCTGGGGAAATTATGTTTTAGAACGTATGAAGCTAGACTCAGGCGTAGCTGAGGACGAGTGTCTGCCCAGCACTTCTAGAGCTGGTGAAGAATGTGCGGCAGGAGAGACTCCTTCAACTTCGTCTGGGTCCCAAACTCCACCAACATGCTACAAGTGTGACGACTGTGGCAAGTCATTCAACCATAGGAGAAACCTTGTTGCTCACATGAAGACCCATGGCACTATTGGTAATTTAATATCTATCTATTATGTATTGAAAGTAAGCAAATTAAAGAGTAAAAATAAAAAAATATAAAAATTTATATGTTTAAACTAAACCCTTTACGAAGTTTTAAAAGTAATAAATAAAAATTGTAATTAACTACAAAATCAAGCATTTTTTTTTCTTTTATTACTTTGAAAGATCGTTATAACCATATCTCTAAATACTTGTTTCTTTCCTTTTGTTTTGTTTGTCAATACTTGATAAATTTTGTATTTATTTACAACTGTCTATAAAGTATTTCAATTGAAATATTTACTAACTGATTGACAACTATTTAACTATCCAGAATTAACAAAACGTACCACTGAACTATTTATTTTTTATTTTTATATTTTATATAGAAGGAGAAAAGTATTAATGCGTTTAACCGAAAGTACAAACTTTCAATTACTCATAGGATTTTACTAATACTCTTTTTTCTACTGTTTCAGATCCGGTAACATGTGACCACTGTGGAAGGTCCTTCATGAGGAAATCTAGTCTCACAAGGCATCTGGAATTCTCGTGTCCTGTCTTGCAGCAGCGGCAGCAGAATATTTCAACAAGCATCACTTCGAAGCTGCCGTCAGCTTCAAACGGCGGGGACGACGAGGTTCCGGGCTTTGTGAATACTGAGAAGGCCTTCCATTCTCGGCTGCGGACTTACGAGCTGCGCAAGAGCTTCGGCCGTAAGTTTACGCTTCCGCTGTTCTTTACATTTATTTTTGAACATCTGGCAACACTATTAGCTAAAGTCCTGGAAATGTATGATGCCGTAAAGATTAACATTTTCATGGAATGTGAATTTGAAAACATTCATGGAGAAACATGCTTTTAAAAGATATCCATATCTTGATCTGCACCCTGTGGTACGAGGCTGTGTCCATAGGGGTATGTAGTTATATTATCTACGAACAAATACCTTTTGCCATCGTAACCACTGAGAGTGAGTTTGTTCTCCCATCGGGTGCAGACCTTATGTTTAGTAGACCTAAATGTACTATTCATTGTATACAAATCTAGATTGTCTACTATACAATTTCTGTAGTGGTCAGCCCTCAACTTGTGCTGAACAACAGCCTTAGTAACACCTTTACATTTTATTTATATCTTTATTTTTTGAGTCCTGGGGAACAATGCAATAAACTTTAGTTCTAACGCCAAGGAATTCAAGAATGAACTCACCGTTCATCTCATCTTTCATTTTTCCTAACACCTTGGCGTTCGTAGGACTGTAAGCTGGGTTGTCTTTGTTGAGGGTGCTGGTATCGAGATGTTGCATCATCGATCGGAACTTTTCGTACATGTCTGCAGTGTACAGTTCAAGGATAAAACTGTCTGTATCCATGTACAACAAGTTCACGTTCTCCGCACCGAACTCGTTTACTAGCACATCATAGAAGAACCAGTACATAAGCTCCTTACTAATATCTAATATGGAGGAACCTACATAAAGAGGCTTCTCAAGAACGATGCTTGTTTTAGCCAAATGGAGACCAGCCAATGATTCAGTAAATATTGTGCTGTACAGAAAGTTGGGCTTAGCAATGCATTTTTCCAGCTTTCTGTTGTCAGACACAAGTTTGAAGTTCATACGTTTACGGTAATTTTCCATCGTTTTTCCAAAAACAGAATTGTTAAACAATTTAAAAAGATCTTTTTCAAAATCGTTCTTGGCCTGCTTACGTAGGTTCGTGTTGAGCTCAATGTACGGTTTCAACCATGGAGACTGATTGAACTGAAGGGCTCTGTGAACTTTGGTTAGTTTTAAACCATGTTTTAGTGCCTGTTTCAGAATACGGTAATGTACAATGTAGTTACTTTTAGGTTCTAAAGTGGTAAGTAATTTGGACATCTTTCCACCTGGAGGGACTTTTCTCTCACAAAGGAAGGGGAGACATCTGTGGGGTCCATGGAGGGATTCAGGGTATTCAACATCAACCTCAAAGATGTAGCCTACGTCAGCATCATCGGGCAAAGACTCCACTTCTAGGCTATCGATTTGCTCTTGATTGAGCCAACTGAAGCCTCCAGTGGGTAGATATTGTGACATGGCCCAACCGTATAGGTTATTAGCGTCTACATACGTGATGTATTTAGACGGTAGGGACGGATTGTAACCATCACAGTGTTTGTTGTTGGCTTTAGACCTTCGCTTACAAACCTGTGATATCCCTCCCCTGATGCTGTTTTCAAAGAAGAGGTACATATCGTGATCCTGAACTGTCTCTAGTTTTACATTAGTTTTGAATAACATTGCATCCCAACTGAAACTAGGTAATGTGATGTAGTGGGCAGGGTCAAGCTGGTGGGTCTGCAGACAAGTCTGCCGGAAATTCTCAAAGATGTCTGCGAGCAACAGAACATCAGTGAGGAGATTAATATCACTATAGTGTCCGAGGTCTTTTACATTGAAGGTACGCCACACCTTCTCAGCGTGGCTGTACTCTTCGTCTGAGATGTGCTCGAGGGACATTTTACTGTAGAACTTGACTTTTTCGGGGAGTTTGGTTTCATCTAATTTTGAAAGGGAAGAGACATACTCATATGGGAATACCCCCTTCCGAGTTAACAGCTCGAACTGTTCATCTACAGGGAACCGTTTCCTGGTCTCATTAAGGCAATCTTTAGGAAGGGATTCAGCCAACTTTGATAAACTAGATGGGAGGAATCTCAAACTAACCAGGAAACGAAGTCTTAGTACTCCACGGTTGGTTTCTTTAAAGGGAACGTACTTTGTGAAACTAATGTACTTTTCCTCGGAAGTGGGTATTACTGAAATTTCAGCTGTTAACTCGGAAGGGGGTATTCCCATATGAGTATGTCTCTTCCCTTTCAAAATTAGATGAAACCAAACTCCCCGAAAAAGTCAAGTTCTACAGTAAAATGTCCCTCGAGCACGATTTTGAAAAAGATCTTTTTAAATTGTTTAACAATTCTGTTTTTGGAAAAACGATGGAAAATTACCGTAAACGTATGAACTTCAAACTTGTGTCTGACAACAGAAAGCTGGAAAAATGCATTGCTAAGCCCAACTTTCTGTACAGCACAATATTTACTGAATCATTGGCTGGTCTCCATTTGGCTAAAACAAGCATCGTTCTTGAGAAGCCTCTTTATGTAGGTTCCTCCATATTAGATATTAGTAAGGAGCTTATGTACTGGTTCTTCTATGATGTGCTAGTAAACGAGTTCGGTGCGGAGAACGTGAACTTGTTGTACATGGATACAGACAGTTTTATCCTTGAACTGTACACTGCAGACATGTACGAAAAGTTCCGATCGATGATGCAACATCTCGATACCAGCACCCTCAACAAAGACAACCCAGCTTACAGTCCTACGAACGCCAAGGTGTTAGGAAAAATGAAAGATGAGATGAACGGTGAGTTCATTCTTGAATTCCTTGGCGTTAGAACTAAAGTTTATTGCATTGTTCCCCAGGACTCAAAAAATAAAGATATAAAAAAATGTAAAGGTGTTACTAAGGCTGTTGTTTAGCACAAGTTGAGGGCTGACCACTACAGAAATTGTATAGTAGACAATCTAGATTTGTATACAATGAATAGTACATTTAGGTCTACTAAACATAAGGTCTGCACCCGATGGGAGAACAAACTCACTCTCAGTGGTTACGATGGCAAAAGGTATTTGTTCGTAGATAATATAACTACATACCCCTATGGACACAGCCTCGTACCACAGGGTGCAGATCAAGATATGGATATCTTTTAAAAGCATGTCTCTCCATGAATGTTTTCAAATTCACATTCCATGAAAATGTTAATCTTTACGGCATCATACATTTCCAGGACTTTAGCTAATAGTGTTGCCAGATGTTCAAAAATAAATGTAAAGAACAGCGGAAGCGTAAACTTACGGCCGAAGCTCTTGCGCAGCTCGTAAGTCCGCAGCCGAGAATGGAAGGCCTTCTCAGTATTCACAAAGCCCGGAACCTCGTCGTCCCCGCCGTTTGAAGCTGACGGCAGCTTCGAAGTGATGCTTGTTGAAATATTCTGCTGCCGCTGCTGCAAGACAGGACACGAGAATTCCAGATGCCTTGTGAGACTAGATTTCCTCATGAAGGACCTTCCACAGTGGTCACATGTTACCGGATCTGAAACAGTAGAAAAAAGAGTATTAGTAAAATCCTATGAGTAATTGAAAGTTTGTACTTTCGGTTAAACGCATTAATACTTTTCTCCTTCTATATAAAATATAAAAATAAAAAATAAATAGTTCAGTGGTACGTTTTGTTAATTCTGGATAGTTAAATAGTTGTCAATCAGTTAGTAAATATTTCAATTGAAATACTTTATAGACAGTTGTAAATAAATACAAAATTTATCAAGTATTGACAAACAAAACAAAAGGAAAGAAACAAGTATTTAGAGATATTGTTATAACGATCTTTCAAAGTAATAAAAGAAAAAAAAATGCTTGATTTTGTAGTTAATTACAATTTTTATTTATTACTTTTAAAACTTCGTAAAGGGTTTAGTTTAAACATATAAATTTTTATATTTTTATTTTTACTCTTTAATTTGCTTACTTTCAATACATAATAGATAGATATTAAATTATGGGTCTTCATGTGAGCAACAAGGTTTCTCCTATGGTTGAATGACTTGCCACAGTCGTCACACTTGTAGCATGTTGATGGAGTTTGGGACCCAGACGAAGTTGAAGGAGTCTCTCCTGCCGCACATTCTTCACCAGCTCTAGAAGTGCTGGGCAGACACTCGTCCTCAGCTACGCCTGAGTCTAGCTTCATACGTTCTAAAACATAATTTCCCCAGAAATGAAATAAAACCGAATAACTATAGTTGTTTACAATGTGTTCATATCGTGAGAGTTTGTGTTTCAGAGACATGTAATTTACTCATTGTTTTATCATTGTCACATCCTAATCATTTAGCACTAAACTTTGCTGAATTACACATAATATGTTGTGGAATTAAGAGCCTGTTAATTCAGAACCAACCCTTTATATTCATGGTTTGAGGCAATTTCTGTTTAGATTGATTTACGGTTACTTAAATTCCCAAAACATTACTATATTTTTATTCAGTATATTATAGAACAGTTTGTAAGGTAAACAATAAGGTTGAGAATATATGAATGAACAATTTACTTTGTTATATTATGTTGTACGTATGTAAAAATAAAAATAAAACATCAGTGTTAATAGAATGGTTAGACAAATGTTCTAGAATAATATGTCGTTGGTTCTTACTTGAGTGGAGGGTAATGTGACGCTGAAGATTTCGTCGAGACTGGAAGACTTTGCCACACTCATTACACTCAAAGGTATCACCATCTCCATGGACACTCGACACATGACGGGATAAGTTGTGTTTTAGGGTAAAACTGGCATTAAAAACACTGCACTGAAACGCCATCTGCAACACGCATTTAAAAACATATTAGAAAGCTTTAGTTTATATTGCGTTATAGAGATAAAGAGATGTTAATAAAAGTTTATTAAAGTTTAGAAATGTACAAGTTGACGAACTTTTTTTTATTTTCCGCTAACTCAAAGCCAAATTTTATTTCAACAGAGAGCTTTATATTATAGGCTAACAAATATGATAAGAAACAGAACCTACTGAATGAAAGGTTTTATCATATTAGTAAACTTATGTAATAAAACGAAGAAGAAAATAAATTGATAATTGAAGTATTTGGTCGTCTTACATGAAGATTGACTTCAAACAGTTTTTAAACAAATGTTTCATTATAAAAAAATTATTCTTACTCATAAACTTAACATCAAATCAGGAAAATGAAATATCTATGTAACTTTCATATTAATAATAAATAGCGCGCTTGTATGTGTGTGTGTGTGTGTGTGTGTGTGTACTACAAACTATAGAGAGAATTACATGGGGATAAATACAAGCGATGTTTCGTTGTTAACTCTTAACTTAAATAGTGTTGTATAGTTCTAGGAGGTCTAGCAGATGTATCAGGTCTAGTAGGTCTGGTTGTCCGTACTAGAGCGCGCAAGCGAATGACTTAACAAGTCACGTTGAGAGAAGCGCGCTTGTAATGTAAGGGAGGGGGTGGCTCTGACAACACCTAAGTGGTGTATTCTGTCTCGTAGGGGGTGGAGGGGCGGGGTTGGAATAACGAGGAGGGAAATTCAAATTTAAATGTTCAAGTCCCAATACACATACAATTAATAGTAAAATGATACAATTGACAAAGAGTCCAATTCACACAACACTATACAACACTATACATATATTTACAAAAGGTTACTTCACAACACTTTGTTACTATTATTACTCCCTAACAACCCTGAGTCTTTTTACAAAACAATACACACGGTAGTCGTGCATCATATCATCATCAGAGTCTAACTCTGGATGGTGATAATTGGTCTGTACAACACAATCCTCCTTTTCAAGAATTTCAAATAGGGGACGATGCAAACAAATACAGCAATAATTCTCCTCTTTCCACAAAACGTTGTAGAGGACCACGTCCGAATCAAGGACATCGTGGTCAGTGTCTCTCGAATATTGCCAATCATCGGCATCAACCCCCCACATGCGTTTGATGTCCCCACGGTTATAGGAACAATGCTTCCTAAAACAGGACTCACACATCCTGTAGCTTCCCCTAGGATTACTACAAAAGTAGTACTTATACACTACATGGCATTGCTCCGGGAGGAATTCTGGAATGCCAAGGTCCTCGTCTGGATATCTCACAATCATCACAAACTCTTCTCGCGACAAGTTTTTCAAGTTGACGGAAGAATAATCAAAGTCTTCAGGTGGCGTCATTGGTGTTTGACTCCACCAAAGATCATGAGCCCGAGACCGTAAATACTGTTTAACGCTTAGCGGTAAAGGTAACTCCCCATGTAGCACAGATGGTTGGGCCAACGTTGGCCAACTGTGGGACAGTTGGTCGATGGTTGGTTGGAGCTTCCACAACCAACCAACCGTTGTCCAACTGTATATCTCGTAGTTGGGCCAACCAATATTTACAACTGTGGACCAACATCGGTTCATTGTTAATGAAATACATTAATATGCATTGTTGGGTATCATACATCAAGCCAACCGTTGTCCAACCGTTTTTCACTCCGTTGGACCAACAAAAGATACTTTTGTTGGACCAACGATGGTCCATAGTTGAGTTTACACGACTTTCATTCTCTGGGTCTAGCTTTCACAACATAATTATAATAAAATATCTGGTTTTACAATACCTTTATCAGTTCCAAAAGTTTCCAAAAGTTTTTGGAACTGATAAAGGTATTGTAAAACCAGATATTTTACATATTACAGTTCCGGGGCTACAACAATGAATTTTAATAATTATAATAATGCAAATATTTTTTAAATTAATATTCTTTAACTTATTTGCAACAATTTAAGGGGAAAGAGTAATTAATCATATAACAGTCAATTATAATAGCATTAATAATCTAACGGTAATTAATTAATCTATATTCAAATACCAGTATCCTCTCTAACTCCAAAAAAAAAATAACTACTTATGATGCCTTAACAGATTAACAGAATCATATTATACTGTGTAGTATCAAAAATGTTTGAAGTATTGCGACCATTGCAACTGTCGGCTACTCTTTCACCACTTGAAAACTCTCTGTATCAACAATCACAGATAGCTCAGTGGTAAGGTAAGAGGCTCATAAGTCGAAGGACCCGGGTTCGAGACCCGTCTGGGCCAAAAAATTTTGTTCCAGCTTTTTTTCAAAATTTGTTTTTATGAACTATTTAATCAATTTACTCAACTAATAATTATGCTTTTCGTACTAAAACTTTATTATTTTGTGTGAAATAATTTTGGTTGGGCCTTTGTTGGACAAAGGTTGGCTGGAAAACAGTTTAAAGAGGTGACATTTCTACCGTTGGCCAACTGTGTGGCTCCACAATTTACCAACGTTGGCCCAACCATCTGTGCTACATGGGTCCTCAATCACCGACGCATCATTCAACGAAACACAAAACTTCACCGCAGATAGCTCCCACAACGCACTAACACCAGTCGAACTCATTGTCGGATCGGAGAGGTACTTCGCGTATGACACGGAACTTGTAGCGAGTGGCTTATGAAGAGCTTATATAGCGCTTATATAGGGGTGGTGTGAAATTATATTTAGGCTATGGCAGTTGTGAATGAGTTTTACTCTGTAACTAATGTCTTAACCCTGTCTACATAATACAATTGGTAATTTAGCCTATGTTTACTTGTTTAATAACTTAAGTTTACTTAAAAAAAAGGTTTATAACAAATAACAACACGATAAGTAATAACTGTTACAACAACATAATATGATATGCAGGTTTAATAACCCTAGCTTACTTAGTTACAAATTGATCATGTAACACAAGAGTGATAGCAATATTCCAGAAATCTAGTGGACCACTATTTCCACCCGGTTAACTTAGCGATTATAACACACGAACGTTATTTTATAAAATTTTTTGATATTATGCGGCTTTAATAACCCTAGCTTACTTAGTTACAAATTGATCATGTAACACAAGAGTGATAGCGATATTCCAGAAATCTAGTGGACCACTATTTCCACCCGGTTATCTTAGCGATTATAACTACACGAACGGTATTTTATAAAAATTTTTGATATTATGCGGCTTTAATAACCCTAGCTTACTTAGTTACAAATTGATCATGTAACACAAGAGTGATAGCAATATTCCAGAAATCTAGTGGACCACTATTTCCACCCGGTTAACTTAGCGATTATAATCACACGAACGTTATTTTATAAAATCTTTTGATATTATGCGGCTTTAATAACCCTAGCTTACTTAGTTACAAATTGATCATGTAACACAAGAGTGATAGCGATATTCCAGAAATCTAGTGGACCACTATTTCCACCCGGTTATCTTAGCGATTATAATTACACGAACGTTATTTTATAAAAATTTTTGATATTATGCGGCTTTAATAACCCTAGCTTACTTAGTTACAAATTGATCATGTAACACAAGAGTGATAGCAATATTCCAGAAATCTAGTGGACCACTATTTCCACCCGGTTAACTTAGCGATTATAATCACACGAACGTTATTTTATAAAATTTTTTGATATTATGCGGCTTTAATAACCCTAGCTTACTTAGTTACAAATTGATCATGTAACACAAGAGTGATAGCGATATTCCAGAAATCTAGTGGACCACTATTTCCACCCGGTTATCTTAGCGATTATAATTACACGAACGTTATTTTATAAAAATTTTTGATATTATGCGGCTTTAATAACCCTAGCTTACTTAGTTACAAATTGATCATGTAACACAAGAGTGATAGCAATATTCCAGAAATCTAGTGGACCACTATTTCCACCCGGTTAACTTAGCGATTGTAACACAATTACATTCTAGTAAATTATACAGTGATCCCAACGATTAAAACTATATCTATTTTAGGTAATTGTAGTAGGTAGTTTTTGTTTAAAACCATAAGATATTTTCAACTAATAAGAGGACAAAGTTTAGAGCAAAATTAAAACAGATTGGGTAACTAATTATCAAAGTAGTTTAAAAGACCCTCATTATTACCATAAAATTTAAGATTACACCAACGGATTTACACTATTTCAGTCCAGTGAAATTATGCTCCCTAACGGATTAGGAAATTCTAGCAACCATTGTTAGCAGCTTTCACGCCTGTCAGCTTAATCACCAGATTCTCAAAGTGTGACTTACTCAGAATAGTCAAGTGAAACTATGATTCCTAGCGGATTAGGAATTGCCAGCCATCCATTGTTAGCAGCTTTCACGTGCATCAGTGAGGTCACCAGGTTCCAAAATCGTGACTTAGTCTAAATAACTATTCTATTAATCCATCCAGGCAGGGTGGGAATAACCCTTAGTACTATATGTAAATATTAATTTCAACTTCCATTAACGAAATATAACCCACAACAGAATATTCTACTTGTAGCCTACACGTTACATATGTACCTAACATCAAAATATGATAGTCCAATGCCATTAAGTATTTTTTTTTCTCAATATATTTATATATTTTTAATTATTTGAAAAAGAAAAAATTAATCCAATTAATTTGGAGATGTATTGTATGTTTGACCGAGGCAGATGGGTTAAACAAGAAAAGTGGGGTTGGCCGAAGGTCAATCCCACTTTTCTTGTTTATCCCATCTGCACAGGGCAAACATACAATACTCATCTACTCATATTATAGGCCTAAGACTTGATGTTATAACGGTTAATCACATATTTTATAGTTTATTGGCCTATATTTAACATCAGATTTCCTCTACCAATTAGACGCATCATACAGTTTTGTGTTAGGCCAAAAAAGGTTACGTTCATTCAAAACTAATGAATTCCACTCACTGATAATAAATCTACTGTTAGAAATAAGTATTTTTGTATACATAAAACTGCAAATAAACACTCCGAAGACTCTAAGATGTGATTTTCTGCTGTATAATGCATTTTCTAATGCTGATTTTAAGGATTTGCAAAAAAAAATGTCATGGTCTTTACTTTGTGCTCTTGAGTCTGGAGCATATTTATACAAGTGTTTAGAGGTTAGTTTTCTTACTGAATCTCATTAAAAATATGTCTAACGAAAATAAAACAATCATGTTTAAGGTAAACTAAACTATTAATCTGGAACTTTAGTTAACCTATAAAACATATACCTTGTTTTACGTGTAAATCATGTTTATTTAAAACTAGCTAAGTACCCGTTCTACGCACGGCGATAGTGTAGTCCTCACCATTGAACACTTTATCCAATTTGACATTTTCATTAACAAAAGTGCTCTTGACTTTTTCGTGAAACACTGAGTAGTAAAGACATTAATGCGTCACAAACAGACATATACACACGAAAATGCAGAATTTAATTACCGGTCGTTCGCTTAGAAAACGACCTGCGCGCTAATGCTAAACCAATGCTGGAGGAGGTCGCTTTCTAAGCGGCCGAACTATAGTTAAGGAATTTTCTACGGTTTAACCATAGCAAAGTACATATAAAATCAGTAAGCGCCGTCAATGAGTGGAAACCTAATTTGTGTAAGCTAGTGACGACAATGATTAAAAAAAAAATGTAAGTTTCCCAGCCCTAAACAACACTGATTCACATTAGGAACAATTTGATACACAAAGAATCTCCGGTTTCTGACCTGGATGATGCCAAGTTATTTAATTTCATTTGCGGTTACACATTATTGCACTTGCGATTAATTAAATCCGTTATGTAAGGACAATTTTTTTTAAATGTCACTTGGTTTGGCATTTATTTCAAAACGTGATTGAAATTGTTGCGGTATTTGTAAACAACATAATGTAAACATATCAGTGACAGCTATTTTTACAAAGTAGTAAGGCCATATTTTAATTTCATTGTTGATGTTAGCCTCCGGATTACGTTGAATATAAAATTGGTGTAAATACCTGCTTCTTGTAATCCAAATTGTTGCTGTTATGACGCAACTATATGACGAAATTTCGGGTTGAGAGACAAAATTGAGATTTTATAGTACGTAATTGTCGTCTCACCTGAAATTCTGTCACACCTTAAATTTGTCCAGATATCTTAGCCTACTATGAGATAGTCCAGGACTCTAACGTGTTCGTTAATTAATTATAGTTTCGAGTTTATTGGCTCAGAATATTAATTACAACAATAATGCTTACAATGTTAAGCTTACCTTTAGCAAGTGCTCATCATAGCCACTCGAAAAATATGTGAAGCTAAATTTTGAATTTTGAATAAATTATCGAGAATGCGGATGACCTAATTAATTAGAAACTTAACTAAAACGTGATTCGGTCGTTATACTTGGTAATCACCAAAGTAAACGTGTCGGGAGAATTAAACTCGGTCGATCACCAGAGTCGGTACGGGGTTTCTTAAATCAAATTTACGTAGGACGGTCCGGGGTAACGGGGTAAGTCGTTCGTAAACCGTTCTGGCAACTTAACTGATTTCCGAAGCTGGTTTAAGACAAAAGGTAGTGTGCTCGTACGTGAAAAGGCGTGCGGGGTGCGCGTGACTGCGGCACAGTAAAATAAAAATAATAAAACTTCTCTAAAAATTAGATTAAACAAAATAAATTCGGTAGCACACTAACCTGATGACTTAGGATTCTACCAGGAACGGGGAAAATCTTTAATTGACCAGAATTTAGGAGGTTATAGACTGTTGGATTGTCTCCAAACAGCAAGCGTACTGACGGTTCGGTAGCGGATGGACGACTGACCATGAGGTCCGCTCTTCTGGTCCTTCTTCGCCATCGCCCCTGGCGGCGGGGTAGGTAACTAGCGTCATCCCCTCTACGATGACGTAGGACCCTTGCCCCTACGATGCCGCTGACAACGCGGGCGCGGCTTACCCCGAACGTAGAAAATTATAATACTTAAGATGAAACTTTTTAAAATCGGGTTTTTACCCCTTGACGGATTTTGGGTCGTTACAACTAGTTTCGACTTATCACGAAGTCATCTTCGGGCGTCCAGGGGATGTCAAATCACTTTATCAGAAGGTCGTCAATACACACATACGTTCATACACGAACATGGTCACGGTTACGAACAAAAACATAGACACGAACATTGAAACGAAAAAAGTACGAGTTAACGAGTAAAAGCTAAAAATGGTAACACCGGTGAGGGTTACATATTTTAATGGCTAAAGACACTCACGCCAACCCCGTGAATACATAAAAATGATTTAAAGTAGTGAGGCCATATTTTAGTGAAAGACACTCACGCCAATCCTGTGAATACATTAAAATGATTTGAATCTTGATTTTATGTACTCTCGTTTTTCCGGAGATGGCCGCGTAAAATGCCTTCTGGGCCGTGACAGACAGACAGAAATTGAGATAAGACTTGTTTTGGCTACATTAATGTATAACACGTAAAAGTAACCAAAAAAATAAATAATTCAGAGAAAACTATAATTTTATTTATATAGATTTGTCAGTATTATTTGATCTGTGATCATCAGACGAATGTCTGTCCTCTCTACTATGTTTATTTAGTATATTGGCTCGATTGTAAAGGTATGGTATGATTAATAGTTTTATTTACTTTTACGTCATTTTGTAACCATCATGGCTACCCACAAGGTCAATGTTACAATTTAAAAACTTTGAGTTACTTTTACATAGGCATTATTAGGAAGTTTTTTTATATGCATTATTAGAAATTGAGATTGTTTTGTTCAAAACTTTCCAAACATTTGTTGGAAAAGCTTAGTAAGTTTGGCAAAAATATGTTTAGCCGTTATTGAGTGTGATAGTGTTACAAAGTTTTACATTGAAGCCGATCCCAAAGAGCTTTGCTTCGCTCCGCTCAGTTATTAGAATCTAACTAGTAAACCTCTGGTTTACATGAATCCTGTATACAAAATAATAATTTCATCCTAATATTATCGGTTCACTTTATATAGATTATCAGGTTATTGTTTATTGACCAGAATCATCCAAATATATTACATTGTTAAGACTGACTGACTAATAATGCACTCTGATTCGGATTCTTTGACCCTTAACGAGTTATTTTTACCCGCGAGTCTGTGACATGAGTTAGATATGTACCGATTGTACTGGTACCTTTAGATGAGACTACTAGCATAGATGAAGTACTAATATGTTTCAGAAATCTGTACTAACTAATATGTAAAATTGGTAACTAAATGAATTGTTCTAAAAGTAATTTCAAAACACGTCACTGATTGTAAATACATTATAACGCAAAGATAAAATTGAAAGTTGATATGAAGAACATTACTCTAAACAGGTCACCATTTGTTTTCAGATGACGTATTATCTCGTAACACCATGTGTAGTATTCTTTATACTGTATATTATCAGCTGTTGTCATTAATTACAAAACAATGTTTACCTTTTCAATTTGCAGTTGTAAATATTACTTTCAATAAAAGAGTTTATTCAAATGCGTGCTTATTATGAACTCTAATTCAAAGTCACAACAGTTGGCGACGAGAAAAAGTTTTTCAAAATTTCTACTCATTATTTGGATTTAAACCCTTTTCTAAATTTCGATTTTGTACATTATGGATGCAGAACAATTTACAGCACTACTGAAAGCATTCACTGAGAGCCAAGTCACACTTGCAGCTACACTTGCAACGAAGATTACCGAAAAACTTCAACTTCAACCTCCAGTACAGCAGAGTAATACGTTAGTAAGTATTCAACCATTTGAAAATTTCGATCAGAAAAAGGAAAAATTTAAAAACTATTTGGAACGCTTTGAAAATTATCTTGCTGTCAAAAACATCTCAGATGAAAGGAAAAAAGCACAACTTCTTAGCGCTTCAATTGGCTCTATTCA
Organism: Macrosteles quadrilineatus; assembly: GCF_028750875.1. NCBI lineage: Eukaryota > Metazoa > Arthropoda > Insecta > Hemiptera > Cicadellidae > Macrosteles > Macrosteles quadrilineatus. The sequence continues at coordinate 82,223,483 of NW_026542594.1, read as the reverse complement.
TTACAATAATCTTTCATCATTAATTGGACCTGAAAAACCGATCAAAGACCTAGATTTTGCTACTTTGGTCAAATCACTACGTGACATGCTTTCACCACACAGAAACGTAGTAGTTTCACAACATTACTTTTTAAACACTTATCAAAAAGCAAATCAATCAATTCCTGAATACATAGCTTCACTACAAAAAGACCTGTCTGAATGTGAATTTACAGTCCAGTGTGAATGTTCAAAACAAGTTTCAGTCTCAGATACATTTTTAAGAGCTCAATTCATAAGAGGCTTAAAAGATGACTGGATTCGAGAACAGTTATTACAATCAGACACTACTTCATTCAAAGACATTGTAACCAAAGCTACTGCTTTGGAAGCTTCCCGATTAGAGACCCAGGCTTTGAACAAACATCAGCATTCAATTCCAACTGATGTAGATATCAATAAACTTTCAAATGTAGGTACAAAACATCAGAGAAGTCGTTCAAACTACCGTAAGAATCCAAATTCTGGTCATACTTATCGTTCTCAATCAAAAGTAGATTTCAATCGCCTAGGTTTTGGAGATCTTTGCTTTCGATGCGGTAGAAATAATCACCGCGCAACTGAGTGTCGCACTAGCAAGTCATCACTTCATTGCACTTCCTGTTCGAAACAAGGCCATGTAGCTAAAGTTTGCATTTCAACCCAAATGAAAAATAAGTCTTCTACCAATCAATCTAAGTTCAATTCAACAAAGTACATTTCTTCAACCTCAGATGACATTCCGCTAGGCTTAAATCAAATCACTGAAGTTCATCCAGTTACCAAACCTAATATCATAGACATATTTGACCAGAACGAACGATCAAATTTACCCGATTCACATAAGTATTTTGCTACAGTTTCAATTGATAACAAGCCAATGCGTTTTGAGATAGATTCCGGAGCAGGATTTACATTACCTAATACCAGAAAAGGCTTTCAATGAGTTAAATCTCAACGTCAAACTTGACCCAACTAATGTGTATTTCCGTGCTTATACAAATAATGTATTTAAACCATTGGGCAAAGTTACAGTTGAGGTTACTTACAAAAACCATAAATCAATTGAAGATATGTATATAGTTCCTGATAATTGTCCAGCAGTCCTAGGAAGAGTGTGGATTCGACACTTACATATAAGTCTACAAGAAATAGATGATGGTTCAAATCAACCTAACTTTTTCAATGTCTCCGAAACATTCCATTCAATTGATGACATATTTTCTGAATTTTCCACAGTTTTTGACCAAAGAATTGGATGCTTGCCCAACCACAAAGTTACACTTCAATTACGTGAAAACGCTAAACCTGTGTATACCAAAGAACGTACTGTTCCGTTTGCCCTTAGATCTCAGGTTGAGGAAGAACTCAACAGTCTTGAATCATCCGGCATAATATCTAAAGTCGATGCTAGCGATTGGGGTTCGCCTTTGGTTGTTATTCCTAAAGAAAATGGCACAGTGAGGTTATGCGTCGATTACAAAACAGGCGTAAATGATCGTCTTGTTTTATCTAATTTCCCGATCAAACACATTCCAGATGTTTTACACTGTTTGCGAGACTCTAAATATTTTTGCAAGCTTGATATTTACAAGGCTTATTTGCACATTCCAGTTGATGCCCCAAGCAGCAAAATTCAAACTATTACTACACACCGCGGTACATACTTGATGCACAGACTTAGTTTCGGAATCAAGACCGCGCCTGCCGAATTCAATCGCATTCTAAGCCGAATTCTAAACGGGTTACCAAAGACTGAAGTTTATTTTGACGACATAATCGTGCACGGTACAACAAAAGATGAATGCTACAATAATTTACGGTTGTGTCTATTCCGTCTACATGTGAACGACTTGCATCTAAACAAAGACAAATGCAAATTCTTTTGCGAACAGATTGACTATCTTGGTCATGTGATTAAGTACAATCAAATTTCAAAAGTCCAGAAAAGATTAAAGCTGTTTGTAATATGCCTCAACCAAGGAATATTGATGAGGTCCGGAAATTTCTTGGAATGGTTACCTACTACGCTCGGTTCATCCCAGACCTATCTACAAAAACAACACCTCTTCGACAGCTTCTACAGAAAAGGGTACATAATTAGAGACCCTTTCAGCATGTTCATTAGAGTTCCTTGGATGTAAAGCTGCTAAAATTGACCAAAAAAAGCATTTATTATCAGAATTTTTTATATTTAAAACTGCATGTTTCGATTTAATACTCTCTGGTGTGGGAATGTATGACTTTGGAGTTAGGAGCTTATACTTGTAAATACGTAACTGCCAATATTTAGTATGGTCATATATCCATCCACTGCCTTGGGCTTGATATTTATGAATCGACGCGTCATTCTTTAAAAGTGCATTTTCTATTTGAGACTTTAAATCTCTCTTCTCAATGGTTAGGATGGTAAGGCTTCTAAAATCTGCAATACATTCTTTTTCATTAACTAATTTTCTATTTTGTTCTATTGTATATTTAATAAATTTGATTCTCCTTATTAAAGTTCATTTTATTGGCAGAGGACAAGAGTGAAGAGTATTTTTAAGTTTAGTTTTAATCGATTCACCAACAAATTTAATCATTGTATATGGACATTTGTTGCAAGAATTTACATGTCTTTTAAAATGACCAACAACATTTCTTTAACAGAAACTACAAGTCTTGTGAGTTTGTAATATATGAGATTTTAGAGCTATGTTACTATCACAGATTAAACTACAAACTTTGCACAGTTTTACCTTCATTTGATGTTTTAACTTGTAGTGACGAATCAGGTTGCCTTTTTTGGAAAGCGACACAGAGCAATGTTGACATGTAGTCTTCGTTTTATATATGTAACTAAAAACCTAGGTTGGCATCTTCTATATAGTAGAAATTACATTTTGACAATTTCAATTAATGAAAAATTATAATTTAAATCAGAACTCTAAATTTAAATATATATTTTAATATTCAAAACCATTTTATACAATAAGATTTGACTATTGCAATTTTCAAAATCAAAACTAAATCTTAAAAGTTAAATTTGTTAAATAAAAAATACTTTTTAGCAATTCAGAATGCTGAGTCTACATTTATACAGTGTGTGTGCTATAGAAAAGACTACCTATGTTATCTCTGTTACCTCAGTGAGTGAAATTTAGCTAAGTTTTTAAAAATCAGGACTTAGTAAATTTTTGTATAGTAGAAGTGACATGAAAAACGACTAAGTGTAATTGGAGAAAAATAATCTAAGTTTTAAAGAAAAAAACTTGGTAAAATTTTTCTAAGTTCAAAAATTGGGACTTTAAGTTTCACTATCACAATTATATTGAGAAATACTCTAAGTTTAAAATAATAAATACACAAACAGGCAGTCACTTAACTAAGTTTCATTTTCACACGAGCAAACGAGGAAGTGTTGAGACCATTTCAATTAATTATGCAGACAGCTCATTTGCAGACATTCTATTGGATGCCAGGACAGGGGCGTGGCGCCGGATGTCTAGACAGGTCCACGGTGCCGACGCCTTCCACTAGCCCAGCCTGCATGTGTAAAAAAAACTTACCAGAGAGGAGAGCAGATCAAGATGGCTGCGCTGGCTGCGATGGAAGGGGACTGACTGAAGGAACCGGTTTTCCCCACCTTTTATACAATACCCGATGGCTGAATTCTCTACAATTCATGAAATAATTTTTACAATTGCTGTGTAATTGTTAAATTTATTTTAACATTTTCTGGCGAAAGTAAAAATATGAAAGTAAAAATCCAATTTGACTCCTGTCACCTGTCGTCAAATCAATCAGGTCAATGTGTCTGGCACCAAGGACCTGTCTAGACATGTGTCGCCACTCACTCCCGCGCCACGTTCTCTCTCTCTCTTTCAATACCCCCCCTCTCGACATTGAATAGAACACCTGAGACTGGTCTGTCTGTATAATTAATTGCAGTGGTGTGGACGCTTCGTCGCTTGCTTGTTTGGGTTCACCGAACCTTGGCGGAGGTGCCCGAAGTAGCCTTGATGTGTTGTCAGTTTCGCTGTTGATGGCGAGAAGACCGGTCGCGCTCAAGGCCAGGAGCATGCCCGAGTTCAAGGTTAGTAGAGAGAGGTTAGTCTCTCTACTAACCTTGGCCCGAGTTCGCGTACAAACCTCGCACTGTCAAGTTGATGATTTTGAGAATATACTTGTGAATGCATGTGGATTTAAAATAGTAATGAAGTTGTACAGTGGCATTGAACATAAATATAGGCTTGTATAGGTCGAGAGCAGGATTTTTGGAATTGGTGGCTAAAAAAAACTCACCATGTTATTCTTATGGGGAAAACGTGCTTAAAGTGGGGGCTCTTTGCTAGTTCGCCACTACTTATAAATATTCACGAATTTTATGAACCCTTACAGTTCAGCCCACCACTTAAGGATATAACCATGTATTGTACATAGAAATTTAGTGCTCATTTTGTGCTACAACAATATAAGATTTATAATTTGTGCTCTAAAAACACCTGAATAAATGAGGAAACACTGCCGCCGGTGATGACGTCATCCACCCCGCCACATTGAGCAAATCAGTTCAAAATGGTATCACGATTTAGTGCTTATTTTGTGCCACAACAATATGTAGTTTTTAAAATTTGTGCTCTAAAACCACCTGAGAATAAATGCGGAAAAACTGCCACCGGTGATAACGTCATCTGCCCCACCACATTGAACAAACAGTTGAAAATGGTGTCACGATTTAGTGCTCATTTTGTTATGTGTTGTTATTCATATGTGTTTGAGAACATATGGTATTAAAATATTATTTGTTTAGTTTTTTTTTGTTGGTAAACTTTCTAAATCTTGATTTATTGTAAAAGTTGTATTGAAAACAGCTGTTTGCCGCCAGCTTATTCAAATGGGGTTTCATTGCGTACTACTGTACTGCAATGAGTTTTACCGGACACCAATCAGCTGATTATACTGTATTTAGGTGGCAGTGAGTGGTTAGAAACAAAAACATAGCCTCTCTTAGAGGTTATGACTAGTGATTTTTAGTCTTTTAGTTGGTGGTAATATATAAGGATTTGTACGGATTTAGTAGTATGTTGTAAACTATCGTACGTAACTCGTCCAAAATGTGTGTAAATGTGTGTAGTAACGTAATGTACTATTGTCTTATTAAAACTAGTAGTACGCTTATTTTGCACGTAACGGGATGAGTGAACATGAGCGCAATAATGAAAGAGTCCACCCACACCTAGCCTACTTACCGGTGTCACTGGTGAACACAATAATGTTATTTGTATGGGCAAATCAACCAAATCTCAGTCAACAACAATCCTAACTTCTCGTCCATTAATTAACCAAAAGTCATTGGTAATATACGTAATGGATTTCCAACAGTTATAGATAGGAGGTAAATCCATCGTTCTTGTACAAAACGTCTTTTGATTAAATGAAGCCTATTTCCATATTTGTTAAAGGCCTATCATAAACAAAACTAAGCCAAACTGAACAAATCTTACTTAAATAAATTGCCAAAGCACAGTGTAAGGAATCTCCCAAAAATATCGTATTGCTTACAATGATGATTTATAACAGCGATAGCGCTATTATATCATCTAAAAATGATTAAAAATCCAATAAATGATCATCTAACTAATGAATCTAAATTCCATAGACGGTTCCCACACTCCGCACTGCTTAAATTTACCACTTCCATCGCCACTACCTACGTCGTGGACCTGTTTCCCTACCTTACCCCAGCATTTTAGAATTGAATGTACATTAATCTAACTACCACAAACTGTTCCCACACTCAGAACTTCTCGCATTTACCAAATCCTTCCCCATTTCCTACGACGTGGACCTGTTTTCCTCCCTTCCCATAGCCTTTTGGTATTGCAGATGCATTTATCCAACTGCCACCAACGGTTCCCACACTCCGCACTGCTCGCCTTGACTACTTCCTTCACCACTTACTACGTCATGGACCTGTTTCCCACCCTTTCCATAGCATTTTAGTATTGCAGGTACATTAATCTAACTGCCACAAAGGGTTCCCACACTACGGACTGCTAGCCTTGACTACTTCCTTCACCACTTCCTACGTCGTGGACCTGATTCCCTCCCTTCCCATAGAATTTTATTATTGCAGATAAATTAATCTAACTGTCCCAAAGAGTTCCCACACTCTGGACTGTTCACCTTGACTACTTCCTTCACCACTTCCTACGTCGTGGAATTGTTTCCCTCTCTTCTCATAGCATTTTATTATTGCAGATACATTAATATAACTGTCACAAAGAGTTCCCACACTCTGGACTGTTCACCTTGACTACTTCCTTCACCACTTCCTAGGTCGTGGACCTGTTTCCCTCTCTTCCCATAGAATTTTATTATTGCAGATACATTAATCTTACTGTCACAAAGGGTTTCTACACTCAAGAATGCTCACCTCGACTACTTCCATTATCACTTCCTACGTCGTGGACCTGTTTCCATCCCTTCCTATAACATTTTAGAATTGAAGGGACATTAATCTTACTGTTACAAAGGGTTTCTACACTCCAGACTGCTCGCCTTGACTACTTCCTTCACCGCTTCCTACGACGTGGACATGTTTCCCTACCTTCCTATAGCATTTTAGTATTGCAGGTACATTAATCTAACTGTCACAAAAGGTTTCTACACTCCGGACTGCTCGCCTTGACTACTCCCTTCACCACTTCCTACGTCGTGGACCTGTTTCCCTCTCTTCTAATAGCATTTTATTATTGCAGATACATTAATCTAACTATCACAAAGGGTTCCCACACTCCGGACTCCTCGCCTTGACTACTCCCTTCACCACTTCCTACGTCGTGGACCTGTTTCCCTCCCTTCCCATAGCATCTTTAGAATTGCAGATACTGTACATTGTTCTAATTATCACAAAGGGGTTCTACACTCCGGAATGCTCGCCTCGACTACTTCCTTCACCACTTCCTACGTCGTAGACCTGTTTCCCTCCCTTCCTATAGCATTTTAGAATTTCAAATAGATTAATTTAACTTTCACAAAGGGTTTCTACACTCCGGACTGCTCGCCTTGACTACTTCCTTCACTTCTTCCTACATCGTCGACCTGTTTCCTATTATTTCCATAGCATTTAAGTATTACAGATACATTAATTTAACAATCATCAAGGGTTTCCGTACTCCTTTCTTTTCACTGCTCACCTTTCCGCTTCATTTACCACTCTCTACGTCGTGGACCTGTCCCCCCCCCTTTGCATAGCATTTTAGTAAAAAAATATACCAACATCTTTGAATGTTTAATATTCAATGTCAACATTAAAGTGAATAATGTAAAAAGCTGCTTTGTTCTAAATACATACATATTATTTTTAATTTAAAGGTGAATTTTAATACTGAACATAAACGGTATATAACTGCCGACTTATATTTTTAAGTTCAATTTATTAATCTGAAAGTTGCGAAATTTAATTAGCTTAAATAACATTATTCTGAAAGCTGTGAAATTATAATGATGTATATTCATAGACACCAAACTGTTTACTCCGGTTTACTCCATGAATGAAAGAGCTTAGAGTAAAAGTAGTTTTGCTACAAAGTGTATGACAACAATAGCTAGTTAAAAATGGTGTAATTTCTCATGTAGCACAGATGGTTGGGCCAACGTTGGCCAACTGTGGGACAGTTGGTCGATGGTTGGTTGGAGCTTCCACAACCAACCAACCGTTGTCCAACTGTATATCTCGTAGTTGGGCCAACCAATATTTACAACTGTGGACCAACATTGGTTCATTGTTAATGAAATACATTAATATGCATTGCTGGGTATCATACATCAAGCCAACCGTTGTCCAACCGTTTTTCACTCCGTTGGACCAACAAAAGATACTTTTGTTGGACCAACAATGGTCCATAGTTGAGTTTACACGACTTTCATTCTCTGGGTCTAGCTTTCACAACATAATTATAATAAAATATCTGGTTTTACTATACCTTTATCAGTTCCAAAAGTTTCCAAAAGTTTTTGGAACTGATAAAGGTATTGTAAAACCAGATATTTTATATATTACAGTTCCGGCGCTACAACAATGAATTTTAATAATTTTAATAATGCAAATATTTTTTAAATTAATATTCTTTAACTTATTTGCAACAATTTAAGGGGAAAGAGTAATTAATCATATAACAGGCAATTATAATAGCATTAACAATCTAACGGTAATTAATTAATCATTCAAATACCAGTATCCTCTCTAACTCCAAAAAAAAACTACTTATGATGCCTTAACAGATTAACAGAATCATATTATACTGTGTAGTGTTAAAAATGTTTGAAGTATTGCGACCATTGCAACTGTCGGCTACTCTTTCACCACTTGAAAACTCTCTATATCAGCAATCACAGATAGCTCAGTGGTAAAGTAAGAGGCTCATAAGTCGAAGGACCCGGGTTCGAGACCCGTCTGGGCCAAAAAAATTTTGTTCTAGTTTTTTTTCAAAATTTGTTTTTATGAACTATTTAATCAATTTACTCAACTAATAATTATGCTTTTCGTACTAAATCTCTATTATTTTGTGTGAAATAAAACGGTTGGACAATGGTTGGCTGGAAAACAGTTTAAAGAGGTGACATTTCTACCGTTGGCCAACTGTGTGGCTCCACAATTTACCAACGTTGGCCCAACCATCTGTGCTACATGGGTTCCTTCCGGTTGATACAGAGTAACTACTGCGGATGCGCTAAACTCCGATCGCAGCACTACCCTGGAGAGTAGGGGAAACGGAACTTACTTTCCGAACGTACCTCGTACCTCGTATATAAACTCTTCTGTGTTACAAAAACACAAACACATAAGAAATAGTTATTTGTAACTAGTGGGCGAAGTGGCTCATTGCTGCACACGGGTGCAGTAAAGATAGTTTGCACTCCTGTTACACATTATATTTGGCTACAGTTACTATAAATCATATAAATAATTAGTCTTTCAAACACTGTACAACACGTTTTTAGGTTAGGTTAAATCCAAACATCTATACTTCTATACTATTATATAAAAATCTTGTGGTGTCTGTATGTGTATTACTAATAGGCGCATAAACTACTGAACTGACTGGGCTTAAATTTTACAGAAATATAGCTACCATACCAAGGACCATAATAGGACTATTCACACTTCGATACTGACCGTGGGCTTTGCCCCTTTGGCTTTAAAAGTTCTGAGTTGAGGATTTTAAAAGTAAATATTGATTGGTCTCCATGGCTGCCATGAGAACAAACACAATGTTTACAATTTGCTATGCCACCCAAATGTAAACAAGCTGCACTGTCAAACCACATTAATTCACAATGCCACAGCTGGTTTATAAATAGGAGGCATATAATATGCTCTACAATCATGTTTATTTATTCTTATATTTGATGGTTCATTGATTATTTATTTTATGAAATTAGTGAGATTGTATATCTGATGCTGTATCTAACCCTAATTAATTATTTAAAATTTTGCTAATGTGAATAATTGTATTGAAAGAGTTTGGTGTAAAAATAGTGAAATTATAAAGTTCACATTTACTTGAATCATTTTAACATTTTTGAACAATTAACATGTGTTTAGAGTAGGGCACACACCTTAAAAATTGAAACATTTTTCTCAAGGAGATAATTAATTGTATATTTTTGCCATTTTGAGAGAAATATTTTTCACACCATTAGCCTTTTCCCAAATTTTTAAATCATATTTTCATATTACTACCCATAGAGTTATGATGTTTTCTAATCCAGAGGTAGCTACTACTCTATATTATAACTTTTTACACTTCCTGTAGATTTTACATTCTATTCTAATAATGAATATCTTTTTACGAGCGTTTCAAGGTCATTACATGTATAATTTCAACCAAGTTCCTCTTAACTTAACCTACCCTTACAATAACATTGTTTGAATGACATTAAATTTACTAATTCTAAGCTGATATACAAATATTTCAAATTAAAAACAACAATAAAAAAGTTGTATATATGCCTTTGCCTTTGGTGCATAAATATTAGGAGCTATAAATAGTAGGACTAAATACTAAATAGTCCTATTATTTAATAGCTAAATAGTATGTTTCTGTTTGTTTTGTTTTAGTAGTAAGAGTATTAATGTTTTTGTTTGTTCACATAGTATATAATAAGTTTTTTTTTATATTCAATGCTGAGTGAGCAATGCTTTTTAGAAGCAAGATCACCTGTTTCATTTCATTCAAATTAAATGCTATACCATAATATTAACCAGATGTTGTAAATTATTGTTTGTCTATGTTTTATTTTATAATTTAAAAGTAAGTAAAGGATTTGAGATTTTTATTTGTTTATTTTTTGAAAATGTTTTTTAAATGTAATTAGAAAGTTAAAAGTTTTTGATATATTAAGTTTTATATAAAGTTTTTTTTTGATTTATTGGAATTTAATCTTTTTTAACATACATGTGGGACTTTCGGATATTAAAATGCCTAAAAGAAAAAAGAGCAACCTCTCCAGTCGTCCTGCTAAGGCAAGGGCAATGGCATCTTTGCGAGAAAGGGAGTCCTTTCAAGAGAGACAAGTCCGTCTGCAAAAAAACGCAGAAACTACAGCACTACAATGATTTTCTGTTTTAGAGGAATCTTTAATTATAAGTTGTCATAATTTGTCTTTGATTTTTGTTTTCTAAAATCTATAATACAAAATACTCTTATTTTATCTTAACATAGCTTTCAGTTCAAATTTTACTTTATTTGATAAATTTATTGTTTGTGTTTTGCCACACCACTGATTAAATTAAACCAAGGAAAATATCATAAAACTAAGCAGTACACAGTGTTCTTTTGTTTCTAAAATCAATGAAATATCTGTTACTATGTTTTCCTAATGGTAAGTGTGAAAATGTAAAGGCAATGGACGATGGAACTGATTAAAAGAACTGGTTTGTATATTAAGTTGTTTGTTGATATTTTTGTATAGTAGAATCAGAGATGCAAAGAAACATATTCCGTATTTGCTATTACATTTTTTAGTCCTTGATGCTTTGATAATCATATTAGTTTTGTCTGCTGTCTTTAATGCTAAATTATTTGTTTGAAATTTTTTATAGTACCTATGGATATAGTTTCTTTAATATTTCAAAAGACTGTATTGATAAGGCACAGCAATATTTATAAAGTTTATAACAGCTGACTTAGTTTTGCTAATGATTTATTGTGAGTGAAAAAACTGAAGATGAAAGGATTTGTGAATTAATATAAATAAGAGTTTAATATAAAGATATTTAAATTTAATAATTAGTATTTTTGCAACTTCAAAATTGAAATTGAAAATGTCAATAATAAATCAAAAGATTTGTAATTAAGGGAGTTGAAGGTAAATCTGGAAAATCATGTTCAAGTTTTACTCGAAGATTTGGTCAGTTTTTCTCATGTCAGCCTCCACAAGATTTAAAATTAATCAAAACCAAAATGGTGGTATCCACTACTTACCAGATTTAAAAATCATAACTTGAACGTTTCTATTAAGGCTATAAAAGTTGAATTTTTGTTTCTAAAAGCGTTGGCGGATCTGTAACTATTATATGCAAGAGATAATGATTAAAATGTTTCTATTTTGTGTCCTCTTCCCGTTGCAAAGCACGGGTACAACAGCTAGTTGAAATATAAATGGGAAACGCTACACTATCTGTATTATCTTTAAGCTTTGCCAACTTATTTTCTAGCGTACACAGATTACGTTCATAATAAAAGCACGCTGATTTGTACTGTTTGGTTGGAATACTGATGTGCGCCAAAGTAATTACTTTGTGCCAAAGTATGGCTTTCTGTACTATCTATGTAATGTATCTATGTATGTATCTATGTAAGGAAGCCCACTTTGCCAGGTACAGTATGAAAACAACATTTATACAAAAAACTTGATTGGACAAGTAAAAACGGCTGTTGTTATTTTTAACACAACAGTATCAATTTTCGTAACAGGTAATAAACACCTTTAAATATTGCTATTTCTTGATTCAGATGCTAACCCATCATAGATTAATATGATGCCTTCTCAAATACGACTGACTGTTCACAACTGTTTTCTCAAATACAATTGATATGTTCTAAAATAAACATAACTGTTTATTAAAAAAAAATTGGAAAAGGTATAGGGCAACCAGTCTGCCGATCACTCCCAAAATCTGTTGATTATTCCACACGTCAGACCATCACGGCCAAACTCTTAAAATAGCATTACAAAATATTTTTTTTAACTTTTGTACATTTGCCAGATTATTAAAATTCACGTCCTTTGGATGTCGGGTTAGCTGGCGTTTACTGTAATCAGGGTTGTAATGAATTTAAATCTGCAAATAATGACAGCATTCCAGAATTATTCTTTATATGCGAACACCCATATGGTAACGATTTTCCCTTGCTAAATTGTAGCATAGACAAATAGAATAAATATTCTATTTGTCTATACTTGTAGATAGGTACACCCTACTGTCTCACAGTGCAAATGGGGTAAATTGATACTTTTGTAAATGGCTGAAAGATGGTATAGCTATGAATAAAATATCTCTGTTGTGGTGTTGTGACACTTTTTTTTTACACTTTAAAACGAAACCACACAACATATAAATGAATACAGTATCTTTTTTTCATCCAAAAACATGCTTCCTGTAAATAAATGATTAAATTAAAATGTCCACGTAACATTTCACTTATCCTTAAAACATGTTAAATTGCCAGACATTTTGTGGTGTAGGTTCTTTTGACTTTGTGCTTCGATAATTTTTACTCAGAATGTAGTGTTAAGAGCACCTAGCATGCCAAACAGTATATAATGAATATAACTACCAATCTTGGTAACTGATTTGTATGTAAAATTCAGGAATAAGCCTAAATGAATAGTTTGGTGTCAGGCTGCATGACACGTAATGAAGTCTGTAGAAAAACCCATCTAGATAGGAAGGTATGGTTGAGCATTACTTTTTGAACAATGCTTTACCATACATATACATATAATAACAACAATAACAATAAGATTGCTTTAAATATAATAACATTCTACGTTGTTCTATGCTGAGTTCTTACCCCAACTAAGAACATTTACTTGAAATAAATCCAAATCCTCAGTTTACTTTATTAGTTCCACCATTTTTGAAAAGGATTGTTTTCTTTATATTGTTTCTTTGATTGCCTTCTCAGATATACTTGTTTAGGACAACAATACTCAAAAAATAGGATGATGCAAGCAAACACAGTGCCTGCTGCCATTACTACAAACACTCCACCTGTAACAAATATACAAGATTACCACTTCATAAAGTCAATGTCCATAGGTCATTTAGCTTAAACTAACTCAAACTGACTTGGGTGTATGTTAAGCCTCTTAGCCTCAGAGTGTGTAAAACCTAAGGGAATATGTTTTATTTATGGTAAAACTGTTGGCCAATGTTTAGCTGGACATATGTTTGCTGTTTCCATTACATATTAGCGAATTTCCTTATAGGGAAGTAGCTATTACTGTATTATTATAATACTAGGTGAAACCCGTCGAAATCGACGGTTACTTTCAAGGCTTACGTTAATTCATCTAACTGCGATAAATTTGGTGAAATATACATATTTTGAGCATTTAGCATTGTTTAAAAAGTAATAAGTGTAAAAACAATAATGATATTAATTGAGTTAGTTGCCAAATTTGGTTGATCATTCAATGAATAAAATATTCCCCATACCGTACGTCATAGGAGTTATTATTAGTACGTTATATGGTATCTCTTATTTTGGAAGAACCTTTAAATAGTATTGAAATCGTATTGGTGGATCTTTTGTAGTTAAACACTTCCGTGATTTCATCAGTGTAATATGATTTTATTTCAAAAGAAAATATTTTTTGGGAAGACATATTCCAACTTCAAAGGGAGGTTTATCCGTTACAGTGTAAGTTTGATTTTTTCTTCGTCACGTCGTGTCAGTTCATATCGCACTTCTGTGCCAAAGAGTGAACCCTCTAGCATAGTTTTGAGGAATTGATTGTGGGGTTACTGTTAAAGCTGGAATTCCTTGACATGGGGGATGTCAGTTAGTTGTCTCAGCCTTATCAATAACATAAAGTTGTCAATATAATCTCTCTACGGAATGTTAGGTGTAGTGGAATACTTGAAGTGAAGTTGGCTTTTATTCTTGAACTGTTAGGGGCCTCCTAGTTCATATGGTCTTGCGGCTTCATTGGCAACAAATAATGCAAATGACATAGCAATGGGACATTTCCAAAAATCAAAATTACTATAAATTGGCTGTTACGTATATATTGACGTTTATATATTGTTAATCAACGTATCTTATAAAGGATTATGTGATCAAGTTTAAAAGGAATAGGACCTTTCTGTCATGACAGTAGCTGCTTAAATAGTATTTTCTCTTCGTACCATATTTTACAGCCAAAATGTCGTGTTATTTTCAATAATGTTACCAAACCGTGCGCCAAAGTCCGTAATATAGGCAGGTGCAAATAATTTATCGAGATGGGTACCATTTTAGGCAAGGTTTCTATGTTTGGATTTTATTAGACACGATAAGAGCAGATATTTCTACATAAATATTTGATATGTGTAGAATAATATGATTAAATGTAGACAAAAGGGGTGAAAAAAGGCTGACAACAACCCGTACAATAGATATGATATTTTAATAAGAAATAATTTAAGAATTAATTGCTGTGACAAAAAGGATTTCCCACTGATTTCGTAATGGAACGTTATATTGCTAAACATGACATGATAAAGAAGAAAATCAATTTTAAAATCAGAAAATAACATTGCAAATACGTATTTGGTAGAATTCAGTAACTCCCAATAAATGTGTGTTGTTTGAAATACAATTTAAAAAATGAACAGCTGTTTCATTAAAAAGTATTATTCACATGGCCAAAATGTAAACAACTCTTTGGAGGGATCTTTAAAGGCTTCTGGGGAATAGTCCTAAGGGATTTTGCTTAGTTTTTCTTTTGATAACTCATCTACAGACCAAGGCCTTTCTTTGGACACCTCTACCAAGTTTCTACGCCCAGCCATTCTCTCAAATTAGTGGGGACAAAGATACCAATTAAATATTTAGATTCCCCCATGTTAATCTTATGGGAGAAACTCCAACTTTGATGGCCTGTGGGGCAAAGCCCGAGGATTTTTATTACATGAATTGGTGAAAGGGGGTGTCTACACAAAAAATACTTTATTTTGACACGTCGTTTGTAAAAATCCGTCCATTATTAACGGAGGAGTAGTGTTTTGTAGAAATCGCCTTCACGTATTATATATAAGGATTAAATGGTCGTGTTCCCGTATGGACTGTGTCTCTTTTTCCAGCACCCCTATATCTCAACTTTCTGTGCAAATGACTTCAGTCATATCTAAGCTTGATGCTAAGCTTGGTAAAGTGAATAAATTTGATGACATTTCTAAAGACGTGACGGAAATTAGGGTGGAGGTGTCTGCTGTGTCGAGCTCCTTATCAAGCTTGAAACCACGGGTGACTTCTGTCGAAAATAAAGTGGATTCCATATCCCAGAACCTGGCTAAAGCCTCCACAACGGTTGATTCACATGGCGAACGATTAGCCAAGCTTGAAAGCCACTCCTCTTCTGATTCCGGCCTTGCCTCCACTATTGAAGAAATTAATGAAAGAAATCTCCGGGCCAAAAATGTTATGGTCTTTGGGTTGCAAGAGAGCACACAGAGTACGGCCGATGACAGAATTATGGATGATAAGGAACACCTGAAAGTCATCTTCACAGCAATTGAACCGTTCAAATGTGAACTCTTTCAAACCCTTTCGTGTTGGGAAGGGGTCAAGAGGCAAACCCCGTCCAATCAAAGTTATTGTTGGCTGTGAGGCTTCTGTTCGTGTGATCACCAAGGTTGCTACTAAGGATTTTCTAAATGGGCTTGGAGAGAATTTCTCCAAAACTTCTATCAGCCGCGACCAAACTAATAATGATGTTAGCATCTAAAAAAAATTAGAGCTGAGCTGTCCCGTCGATCTGAGTCTGGTGAAGGAAATCTCACCAATAAATATAGTAATGGAATCCCAAAAATTGCCCAGACAAAAAAACGACTAAGCACCAACGGCATTGAACACTTTTCCTTCTTGTATGAAAATGTTAATGGGATTCGTTCCAAACTCACGTCTTTGCATGCCCTTGTCCCCATCTCCATGAATAAAATTATTATATTTACTGAAACAAACTTGAATTCTAATTTCTAAATTTGAACTTCTTCAGAGCTTGGCTTTGATGGATACGTTGTCTACAGAAAGGATCGTTCGCCCCAAACTAGTAGCAAGCGGGATGGTGGGGCTGTTCTGATTGCCGTCCACAAGACCTTTTTTTTCATCCGAAATCGTACAACCTGATTTACCATTGGAGGCACTGTGTGTTCTTGTTAAACTTACAATAATGTCTGTGCAGCCTATATCCCTCCTCAAGCTCAAACAAGACGGTACTCTCTATTTGCTGAGTCACTAGTGGAAGTATTGCCCGTCTACCACAACTATGATCACATACTAATTGCTGGTGACTTCAATCTACCTGGATTCAACTGGATTCACCCCGAACTATCAACTGCTCCTCCACCGGTCAATATCATTTTGGACTTGGCTGCACATCTTGGTGTCAATCAGATTAGTGATTTTGTGAATGATAGAGGAGTTCAGCTTGACTTGATCTTTGGGTCATCTGACATCTTTACCGTGTCATATGCTAATGACCCCCTCCTCGCCCAAGAACCCTGCCATCCTTGCTTGTATGTTTCCGCAGATATCCCTGAACCATCGATGGAGCGTCCAAAGCACTCTACTTTCATCAGGGACATTCGAAGATGTGACATTGAAAAGGTTAAAATTTATCTCCATGATGGAGCCATTCAGCTCGACTATGATTGCAGCGACGTTAATATTAAATTCTCCACTTTTTGCAGTCAACTCAGCGAACTCATCAACTCTCACTCTCCTTGGAAGTCTGTCAGTCGCTCCGTTTTTTCAAAATGGTTCTCCAAAGAGCTTAAGGAACTTGTTATTCTCAGGATGACACTTCACAAGAAATATAAGTTATCTCTCAACATGACCGACTACCACAACTTTAGCGTCATTCGGGACCGATGCAGGGCTGTATCCAGGGATTGTCGTTTGAGCTACGTCAACCATGTCAATACTACCATTTCCACTAATGACAAGATCTTCTGGAGTTTTGTTAAGAATCTTAATCGAACATCTTCCATGCCCTGCTCCCTTAAACATGGTTCAACTGAGGTTTCCCACCCACTTGAGATGTGTGAGCTGTTCGCTGAATATTTCTCGACCGTCTACTCTCATGCGTCCCTAGATGAGCTGCCAGTACCTTCATTTGATACTCCATTCACCATCTCAGAATGTGCTATCTCCCTAGATGATATCAATAAGAAGCTTCTTCACTTGGATCCCACCAAGGGTAGTGGACCTGACAATATCACACCAGGAGTACTCAAATTCTGCCACTCTGAGCTGGTTCATCAGCTCCATTTCATATTTAACCTCAGTTTGTCTACAGGCACATTTCCCTCCACACTGAAATATGGTTATGTGGTTCCAATCTTCAAAGCTGGTGATCGTTGCGATGTTAAAAATTACAGACCCATAGTAATCCATTCCGTCCTGAGTAAAGTTTTTGAAGGGATAATTTTAGACATCGTACAGCCTTTATTTAAACATATCATAATTAATTGATGAGCAGCATGGCTTTACCTCCGGTCGCTCCACTGTGACGAATCTTTTATCTCTCCAGTGTCTGGTGTTGGAAGCCTTTGGTCGTAGAAATCAAGTTGACGCCATTTACATTGACTTTAGTAAAGATTTCGACAAGATAAATCATAGCCATCTGCTTGCAAAGCTCCAAGGCTATGGGTTTGCTGGAAGGATTCTACAATGGTTTAAGCTACCTTACCAATCGACGGCTCGCTGCACGCCTTGGTTCTGAAGTCTCTTCTTTCTTCGCTGCAAGTTCTGGTGTTCCTCAGGGGTCTGATCTTGGACCGTTCTTGTTTTCCATCTTCATAAATGACATTAAGAAGGTCATCAAAGTCCCATTTCTATTTGCGGATGATATTAAGCTACTCGTTGAAGTTGCATCCCATCATGACTGCCAGTCCTTGCAGGACGCCCTTGACGACGTATTTGGCTGGTGCCTCTCCAATGATATGGCTGTGAATCCCTCAAAAACCAAATTGATGACGTTCAACAGGAAATTAAATACAGTGTTAGCTGACTACTATCTTGATGGTAACCGGGTGGAGCGATGCAATACCATAGGATCTTGGTGTTCTAATTGACTCCTAATTCAAGTTTTGACCCCACATAAACCAAATCTGCACCCGGGCCTCTAGTATGCTCGGATTGGTATTCCGCTCTGCTAGACATGGTTTGAGCAACCATGCCTGTATTATCTTGTACAAGTCTCTCGTCCTGCAGCTACTCGAGTATGCTTCCTTGGTTTGGTCACCATACCATCTCGGCCATATTTACCATCTTCAGTCGGTACAAAGACGCTTCATCAGGTTCCTGGGATGTCGTGCTGGACTTGACTTTCGTGACGTCCGGGTTGACGAGCTCTCTAATATGTATGACATTCCGAGTCTTCAATACAGAAGGCGAGTGGCTGATGTGACCTTTCTTTACAAACTGATAAATAACCAAGTCAACTGCCCCTTCTTGCTGGAAAGGATAAACTTCCACGTTCCTTCGAGAGTCACGAGACATCAGCGTGTATTTGAACTTGACCATATTGGGACTAACTAGGCCTACGCCAGATCCACTCCCATTCCCTGGATTATGCGCCTCGGGAATGTGATGAGCAGCTCTGTTGACCTTCTAACTGCCTCCTTGTTAGAAGCGAGTTGTCTCGTCTGTCAGTATGCATCTACCATCGCCTTTGCCGGTAGAGATCAAAGGAGATGTTGTAGAGAATTTGAAGTTTCTTAAACTTCAGTTTGGAAATTATAGTGTTGCAAAAGGACTAGAGAAAAAAGATGAGAATATTAAAGTTGCTACTATATTGTCAGTTATTGGTAAAGACGGTTTGAAAATTTTCACAACTCTTGACTTAAACAAAACTCAAAGAGCTAAAGTCAGTGATATCCTTGCAGGTTTTGATAAATATTTTGAACCTGAAAAAATGTGATATATGAAAGATTTGTTTTTGCCAACCATGAACCGAATGAGAAAATTGAACAATATATTTGTAGACTTAAGACAACTCAGCTCAACTTGTCAGTACCATTCTTTGGAACAGGAATTAATTCGAGACCGTCTAGTTATAGGAGTACAGGACTTGGGACTCAGGAAAAATTGTTGTCTGACCCAAAATTGACCTTAGCGATAGCTATTGACCTATTGATTGCTGAGCACATGAAGCTACGGATGAACAACTGAAGCATCTCAACTTCAAGGGGAAGGTTGATTTGAAAGAAGAGGTTCATAAGATGCAAGGTACTAGTGGAAGACATCGCTCACAAGGTAGGACCGAGGACCCTTCCAAATTATTTTAATAAATCCAGTCAATCCAGAAGAAAATGTTCGTTTTGTGAAAGACATAATGAATTTAAATGGGATGTTTGTCATGCTTTTGGGAAAATCCATGACAATTGCAAAAAACCAAATCATTTTGCTAAATGTTGTAGGAACACCTTTGCCACTTAAAGAAAATATAGATATTAACTCAGAAAAAGTGGACTTGGTTTTCACATTGATTTACTCACTCAACTCCTATTGTATTTACATTTTTAAGTATAAACAAAAACATTATAATAATTAGAAACATATGATTTAAATAAAGAATTGATGGTAAAGTCTAACCATTCTCCGCCCCTTGAGATACCCTGTATTTCAAGATCAGTCCGTTGGAATCACGATCAGTTTTGAGATGGATCGTTTGATTATTCCACTTGTCGTTTTTAAGGTGACCACACGTACTATTCCATCAGTTCCTGGATGTACTTGTTCTACTCTGGCAGTGTGCCACTTACATGGAGGAATATTTTCTTCCTTGACGATGACTAGATCTCAGACCTTTAAATTCTTTGTTACCTCCATCCAATTGCTTCTTTGTTGTAAATTATTTAAATATTCTAGGGACCACCTCTTCCAGAAATGTTGATTCATTTGTGTTACAAGTGTCCATCTTTTTACGTGATTAATTTTATCACCAGTCAAATCTCGGTTAGGAACTTAAGTTAAGGAGCAAAAATAAGAAAATGCCCAGGTGTAATAACATTTAAGTATCTTGGGTCATTAGACATAGGGGATAATGGTCTTGAATTAAGGCATGCTTCGATATCAACCAGTAAAGTGGAAAGTTCTTCGAAGTTTAACACTTGATCGCCCATTACTCGAGTTAGGTGAATCTTCATAGATTTAATTGCTGACTCCCACAATCCACCAAAGTGTGGAGATGATGGAGGAATGAAGTGCCAGTTGATACTTCGTTCTTGAGACAATCTCGAAATAGAATCGGAATTGACAAATTCACGGTGTAGTTGGTTATAGGCACCTTTAAAATTGGTTGCGTTGTCAGAATACATGTCGTTAGGAAATCCTCTTCGACCAACAAATATTTTGAAAGCGCTCAAAAAGGCATCTGAAGTTAAATCGGAAACTAATTCAATGTGGACAGCTTTGGTAATCAAACAAACAAAGAGTGCACATAACTCTTTAAAAATACTTTTACTCTTCCTCCCATCCTGTTTGTAGTAATAGGACCGGCAAAGTCCACTCCGGTTTTACTAAAGGCTCTTCCAACATTGACTCTGGGGATTGGTAAATTACCCATTATATTGGAAGCTGTTGACGATTTGTACCTGATACATTTTGTACAACTCCGAATAACTGACTTTATTTCATTCTTGATGTTAATAATCCAATACCTTTGTCGTATTACATTCTGAACCAGTTGAGTGCCAGCATGTAGGTGTCTGATGTGTTCATTTCTTATCAGAAGTTTTGAGAAATGATGCTTTCCTGGCAATAATAATTGATGTTTCATGTCAAACGGTATATTTTCATTTGCCAATCTGCCTCCAACTCGCAAAAGACCCTCCTCGTCAAAAAATGGAAATAGATTTTTCAGTTTACCCTAATTGTTTTTGACATGTCCCTGTTTTTTCAGTTGCTTTATTTCATCCTGAAAACATTCTTCCTGGATAAGTTTGACAATTGTTTTTGTAGACTTCCCAATTTCACTGCTGTTTGAAGACTCCTTTTCTCTTTCTTCTGCAGGTTTTCTTGCGTAATTTGTAAATCTCAAGATATAAGCAACAATAGATATGATCTTAAAATAGCTTGAGAAGTTCATCAATTTCTTAAGCAAAGTGTACTTTTCTTGGGAAAACAAAATTTGAGTGGATGGTTTTCGTAACTCTGGGATTTCTTTTAAGTAAACATTCATGTTATTTCGAGGCCAACTTGATTTCTCTTGCCTTAGCCATTCCGGCCCATGCCACCAAAGACTAGATTGCTTCAGATGAGAACCAGAAATGTCTCTACTAGTAGTAGCCAAATCGGCTGGATTTTCAAACGAACTAACATGATGCCAATTTGAAGGCGGAATAGTGTCTTGTATTTCTGACACCCTGTTAGCAACAAACGTCTTCCATTTATTTGGCAACTGAGACAACCAACACAAAACAATTGTGGAATCAGTCCAAACACAACACTTATTTCCATCGATATTCAGAGAAAACGCTACCTTACTTAATAATTGAGAAAGAAGCAAGGCACCACAAAGTTGTAATCGTGGTAAGGAAATTTGTTTGGTTGGGGCAACTCTTGTTTTGGAACAAAGCAAATTAAAATTTACCTCATGATTGGTTGAAATAGATCGCACATACACGCAGTTAGCATAAGCTTTCTCGGATGCATCACAAAATCCAATAATTTCAATACTTTCACGTAAGTAATTGTGAGTTGTGACTTGTCTTGGGATGCACAATCTATTGATAGTAAACAGCTCACCTTTGATTTGATCCCATTGTTTTGCTATGTCTTCACTCACCGGCTCATCCCAAGTTAGTCCAGTTAACCACAGTTGTTGTAGCATGATTTTTGAAACTATTACTAAAGGACTTATTAGTCCCAGTGGATCAAATACACTTGAAATAGCCCTAAGAATTTCTCGTTTGTTTAAACTGGATTTAATTTGAGTTGTGACATTGATGTTTACTTGAAATATGTCTGATTTAGATTCCCAAACAACTCCTAAAATTTAATAGGTTTACTCTCTTCTAAATCTAAGTTCATAGAACTACCTCTTTGTTCTCTTTTGGTGTCCTGTCTAGTACAACAGAACTATTGGAACACCACTTACGTAGTTTGAAACTTCCTGAATGTAAAAGTTGATCAAGTTCTTCCTGCAACTGTAGAGCAGCCTGCTCATCGCGACACCCGGTCAGTAAGTCGTCCACATAGAAGTCCGTACCTGCAGCAGCGAAAGCTGTAGGAAATCGTGTCTTCTCGTCTTCTAATAACTGTTTTTAACACCTAGTAGCTAAGAAGGAAGCACTAGAGGTACTATATATGTTACTGTTTTCAGTTTATATACATTGACAGGCTCATAACTGTTTGTCCTCCACAATATTTGTTGAAACTTACAATCATTTTCGTCAACTAACACCTGACGATACATTTTCTCACAGTCAGCAACCATAACTATTTCATGTAATCGGAAACGTGTTAGGATGGAAAACAAGTCCTGCTGGACGTTTTCATTCCAAGATACCCTTGTGCTTGTAGGACAGGATGCATTAAAAATCACTCTCAGTTTGGTTGAAGAGATTGACTCCTTTATTACTTCGTGATGAGGTAAGAAACAATTTGTTACGTTACCTGTGGTGGTTACTGATTCACTGTAATTTAGCTTCCCTGTTAGTTCCATGTGTCCTAGGTTCAGATCCTCCTGTAGGAAACTATCATACTGCTGTTTTCTCTCGGAATTTAATGACAATCTTCGTTCAACTTGTTTGAAACTACCCAAAGCTATTTGTTGTGAGTTAAGGGTTTTAATATAAAATATAAGGGAATTAAGTTTTTTTTTCTTTACATGTAAACTATTTTTCTATAAAAAAACAAAACAAATTCAAAAAAAAGAAACCAAATTTAAATCCCATAAGAAAATATGTGGGTAGCAAATTTCGTTTACATATAAGTCGAATGGGATTATAGATAAATAGATAGATGGATAGATAAATAGATTTATAGATAAATATATGCCGATGCTTGATGACAAATCTGTATGTGCATACCTTCAGTTTGAGACCTCAATCATGAAAATCGGTCGGGTAGCAGAGCCAAACGAACTCGGAAAAGAAAATCAAAATTTTTAAAACATTTAAGATAACATAAATATGATTTATATTCCTGCATTTAAATGTTCATAAACGTTAGCAGGTTCAATGTTTCTAAGGCTGGTGATAATGGATACAACATGTTTTTGCAACAGGTAGGCCTAGTACGCGGAGAGTAGATATGAATCCAAACTCTCATATATAAACCGCATGGAAAATTCAACCAATCACATTATCCCCGGCCCTGCACGCTGCGTCAGGTTCTATAATAGTGCAACAAATATACGGCGTTTGGGACTCCGTCCAAACAGTACTGTAGTTCTAACCGTGGGCCACGTTTCCATTCCTACAAATTTGTGCCGGGCACAAATTTCCTTATTTTTAGGAATGGAAACAGCCAGGCACAAGTCGCGGCACAAGTGCCCGGCACAAATTTGTGTTTGTTGGTGCCCGAGTCGCGGGCGCATGTGCCCAGTTGGAATGGAAACGGCCGGGCGCATGTGCCTGCAACTCGCGCATGCGCAGATCCTCCGAACTACCGCATGCTCATAGATGACAGGTAATCATAATCTCAAATTTCGGCGGAGGAAATTTTCGAAGCCACTTTTTACGCGCAAATGTCTTATCAATTAATTGAATGCGCCTTCCAATGGTCTTTTAGCCAAAAAACTTGTCATCCACCATCTAGGTCGTTTTCGTCTTTTTTTTCTAAGTTCATTGTATGCACCAGCCATAAATAAAATAATACCTCCGCCGCAGAAAACCTGCGGACTAAGCGAATTGCCATATGTCTGAACTGATTTTCAATTAAATATATATAAAAAAAAACATTAGTTTTACCGAGTTCCTAGGTTTGCCGCTACAAGGAAACTAATAAAGTGTGTTTTTTGGTAAAATATTAATAGCTTAGTATAAAATAAATAAATTTGCCAAGTTTGATCAAATTGTATCCATAAACAAGCAAACTGCAACATTTTACAATATTCTCCATAAGAATAACATGGGCATTTAAATTTACAATTTTCTTTAATTTCCTCCGTTACCAATAACCGTACAAAAGTACTTTTATATACTAATTTGTTTGTTTTTTTAAGCTCTTAAAAAGGTCTAAAGAGAAATTGGGAAATTTTGTGTTTTGAGGGTCAAAAGTAAGAAAAACAAATTTTTACCCCATAAAAGCCCCCGTAAAGCCCCGTTCCCATGGTCCGATCATGCTGGTTCGCGAACTCATTCAAGTTTATCCCGCCTTACACCTTCAAACCAAATTTCATCAAAATCGGACAAAAATTACTCAAGTTATCGCGTTCACGGACACACACACATATATATATATATATATATACTAGCTGACCCGGCGAACTTCGTATCGCCTAAGTTATAGGTTTCCCCTAAGACAGACCGATGGAAAGAAAGTACCGTTACGTTTAATTTTCAAGATGATCTCGTTCGCATCGCTCAATCACGTCCTGGTTGAAGTTCGTTCGCTACGCTCACTCACCTTTGGGTTGGAGCTCGTTTGCTACGCTCACTCACCTTTAGGTTGGAGCTCGTTCGCTGCGCTCACTTGCCTTCAGGTTAGCTCGTTCGCTACGCTCACTCGCCTCCAGGTTGAAGTTCGTTCGCTACGCTCACTCACCTTTTGGTTGCAAATTAGCTGTTGTCATAAATGTAAAAGAAATAATAGTGCTGCACCCTGTTGGTAATCCTTGTAACTTTAATGCTATTGAACATCATAGAACAGAACCAACTTGTTTAATTGAAACAGCTGTTCAGATTCATTAATTCCATTTCTCATAAGGTTAACATGGGAAACTCCAGAGCCACTGGGGCGGAGCCCTTTTAAGAATTTCGAAACGGGAAATAGTTTACGTCCGATTCGCATACCTACAGAATTTACACACCAAATTTCATAACGATCGGTGAAGTCGTTCCGGAGGAGTTTGCAGACAAACACTGTGACACGAGAATTTTATATATTAGATAGATATATATATATATATAAATCTATATATATATATAAATCTATATATATATATATACATATATAAAAATTTGAACGAATGGTGTTTTTGGCCTCTGGGGACATCAAAATGAAAAAGTAAATCAGTCCCGGGCCTAGAGGTCTTACCATGCCACCTACGGTAATAGCTACTTCACTATAGGGAAATTCGCTAAAAGCAGAGGCTGTTATATCATCCATGGCGATTTGTAGAACACAATATAATCAAAATAAGCCACCGAACCTCACCACAACCACAATAAGAGAGCAACTACCTCGTCTGCCAGTTTTAGTCGCGGGACTTGTGCCCCATGTGCCTGAAATGGAAACGGCATGACTAACTACGTGCGACATGTGCCGCGACATGGTCTCGACATGTGCCGCGACTTGTGCCTGCGACTTGTAGTAATAGAAACGTAGCAGTCACAACAAGCGCTGAGCGCTGCGATCTGTTGACTGTCAACCAGCTGTCAACGTCAACACAATATGCTCAATTAAATAAGTGAATACAGTTCTGCAAAGTATGCGAGTGGTGAGTACAATTAATTATGAGTAAAGAGACAATGAAGACAATTATGAATAAATCCAGTTTATATAAATAAACGGTATCATCAACCTGACACATACTTTCTCCCTTACGCTTGTCCACAACCTTTATCATGGGTGGGAGTTATTATGATAATTAATTGTGTAGGAAAAAAATCACAAAAGTTGCAATAACTTTTGAACCATAATTGTTACAGTAATGGGGGTTGCATTATTTTGTTTGGAATTATTAGGACCATAACGCATTCATTTTAGTCGAAACCGATTTTTGTTGTTATTTTATGGGATTTTTCAATGGGAAAATAATATAAGTTTTGAACCATAGTTTTTACGGAAATAGGATTTGTACCATGTTGTTCAGAATCTAGATGACTATAGCATACTAAATGTTTATCAAAATTATCATTTTTTAGAAAATCAAATTTTTCCGTTATTGAAAAAAATAAAAAAAAAAACGAATGGAGATACCATGGATTAGTAGTACCTACATACCAAATTTCATAAAAATTCACAAGGTGTGGTCTGTAGCTCTGTACACACACACACACACACACACAGACATCACTTTGAAACCCACCTTTTTGGGTTCAGGGGGACCAAAAATAGATATATCCACTCAAAATTCATACTCGAATGTTTTGACGAAAAAAATACTTCCTCCATATACTATGGTATAGGGGGAGAAAGTTAAAAGTGGCCTAAAACCAACGTTTAAATGACTCATTGTTAAAAGTTTTAACCAAGACTCTCCCCCGCCCCCTGGTAGCCTAACAGTAACCTCTCAAACAAATTATCATGTGTCCTCCCACTACATTATCCCACCAGCCGCCACTGAATGAACTTTCAGGTTACTGGATATGATAGTTTAAAATTTCTTGCAAAAAAATTAACATAAAGATTTAACAGATCTGTAACATTTTTCAAATATCCAGGGATTTTCTTAATTTGCAAGTATAGACAGTTTTCATTTACCTATGTTACATATACTTACACATTTACCTATATTATATATACTTATTCCTTCAGCTAGCTCATCCTGTTCAGGACAAATTTTACGATCCGGATTTTCATCCCACCATTTCTCCTTCAACTGATTTAGTCGTCGTTTGTGTAGCAGTACATTAAGTCTGTAAAAAACTTTTGTTTTGACAATTCATTGTACATAATTATTCCTTGTCTTACTGTCAAAGAGTATATAATTCATGGTGATGTGTGATTTTAAATAAATTCCTGATCAGTTTACTTTAAATGTACAGTCATCTTGTGTTTATATTTAATTGATCTTATCTAAATCTTGCTACATCTGTGTGTAAATTAGTGCACATAATTTACAATCTAGGTTTCTATAAAATGATAGCTCATTTAAAAGAAAAGTTACATTACCGATATATAAGGAAATGTAAACTAAACAATTCTCATTGACTTATCGTAAAAACACCCATACCGCGATTGGGAGCGGAGCGGGCTGTAGTGGCGAGACTGACCAACACATATGCTCAGAGGAAAGAGTGGTGGTAAACATAAGGCAAGAGATTTTAATTTTGTTGTGTTATTTGAGATAGATAAACTACGGTTCAAAAGAGTCGTTCAAATATAGTTTATTTGTTATATACACAGCCAGTACAAGCTCATTTCACCTTCATAATATCTCAACGATTTTCACAGCTGTTCTTTATTATTATAATTCAAAAGAAATACAGACAAAAATAATTAAACAATGTCTGGGATTAGAAGCGGGTTTATTAAATAACTAGCTGTTTGCCCGTTCTACGTGCGGGAATCTTGTAGTAAGTTGAAACCTTATATTCAGAACAGGGGTTGGTTTGCATATTTAGTGTGCATTTTTCCAGATATGCTGGCAAAACTATTACTGTATAGGAATACATATTAACCTTCGCAAATACAATATCTGACAGTTTCAAAGCCAAAACGAATGCTTCGCAATTAAATGTCACCCGATCGTGTTAGTCCATTTTTTTAGGAATTGCTTTATAGATCTATGAGGCATAGCCCTAAGGTTCTCATTTTCCTTTGGCTTGTACCTCGAAATCTTTCATCTTTCTTTTTTACACTTCTTTTTTTCAACCCCGGTTTGGGTGTCTTTCCTTTCTTCTTTTTCGACCGGCATGCACTATTGAGCCTTAAGAGTGCCCTTTCTGTGCAAAAGGGCTGTTTTGTGCCTCGCATTGCCGATGGGACCTCTCTGGTGTGTCGTCAGGAACCAGCCCCTTCGGGCCCTAGTCAGGGAGTGCGGCATGGGTGCAGAGGTCGGGCTCTGCACTGCCACGGGCGACCCCCGGTACGTCAGGATTCTCGGTACTAGGCAAACGGAGACCGGGCCCCAGGGAATTGGGGTAGGGGCTACGTCCCCGAGGGTATACCCGTTCCTGGTTATTCCGGGCCGTCCCTTGCCGCACGATGCGCTGGCAAAAATTTTTATGGCTATTTCAACCTCAGGTAGCATGGAGGGCTTGCTTGGCAAGCAGTCAGAGGAGAAGACGTTTAAGACCCCCTCTGATTAAATTAAGAGGAGAGGGTGTGTTTCAAGGTCACCCCCTCTGACGGTAGAAAATATATCGTTGGCACCTTCGCTGGTAAAGGGAGCGACTGTCTCCCCTCCACCGGTGCCAGCATTCAAGTCTGGTGAAGGGCTGTTGGAGGAACACCTTACAACAACGTTGCAGTCAAAGAGCTCAGGGATGGTGCTTCTGCGTCAGAAATACCTTGACGCAGAGAGTAGCATCGAAACCCGGCTTCGAGACATGGAGGAGACCATTAAAGCTATGCTGGACACCTTTCGGACCCAGAAATCTATTAACCAAGTGGTCAAAAATGGCATAGCCAAGCTAGAAGATGACCTTGGATTCGTTTTTGCCTGCCGGTTGGTAAGCAAGGCGGCCATGGAGAAGATTGCGGAGAAGGTAGTGTCTATGCCCGACGACAGGCGCTGCCTTCCAAGAAACGCAGAAGGCCATCCACTACGGAAAGCCCTCCAAAAAAGGAAG
The DNA here is from genome assembly GCF_028750875.1 of Macrosteles quadrilineatus. Classification (NCBI taxonomy): domain Eukaryota; kingdom Metazoa; phylum Arthropoda; class Insecta; order Hemiptera; family Cicadellidae; genus Macrosteles; species Macrosteles quadrilineatus. The sequence continues at coordinate 82,194,571 of NW_026542594.1, read as the reverse complement.
AGGCTGTTCAGACCACAAGGGCTAAAGTTAAGTCTAAGGTGACCCAGACAGACCTTTTGTCTGCCGGGCCCAGGTCTTCCCCAGATGTAGCTGCTTTCCCAACAAAGCGTCTGCAACCTCAGCAACCGGCAACCCCTCTAGGGGAAGCTCCCGTAAGGGATCAGTCGTTGAGACACCATCTGGGGCTGCATGGGAAAAGCGTCTTACCCGAAAGGAGAAGAGGCAGCAGAGGCGGGTGGAGGTCACCTCCAAGAAAAATGGGGTGGTAAAGGCGCAAACAACAAACGTTGCCCAAATTGGGCCCGGTTTGGCCCCCACTCTTAAAAGGTCGCGGCCAAAAAGCCCAGGACGGAGGCAATCTTGGTTAAGCCCTCAGGGGGAGATCATTCGCTGAAGTCTTGGGTATAATAAAGGCTAAAGCTAAGCCGGAGCAGACCGATACGGTTGTGAGGTCGATTAGGCAAACCCGGGGCGGGGACGTCCTCCTTGAACTGGGTAAGTCAAAGGACAAATCCGATTTTGCTGCTGAACTAAAGGCAGCCATGGAAGGACAGGGCACCGTCCGTGCACTGGAGCCTAAAACGTCAGTTGAGGTTCGGGACATAGATGGTGTGTCGACAGAGAGTGAGGTGGTTGAGGCCCTAAAGGAAGCAGTCCCCGAGCTTGCCGGAACATCGGCTGTTCTTAGGGTGTGGCTCACAAAACCAAATAGAAACCAGCAGCGGATGGCGGTTGCCGAAATGGCAGACGCACACGCTAGTAAGGTGTTGGCACTCCAGCATTTGAGGGTCGGTTGGGTCAACTGCAGGCTCAGACGGAGGGTGGAAGTACCCAGGTGTTTTAGGTGCCTCGGTTTCGGTCATTCCTCCTGAAATTGCAAGGGGCCCGACCGAGGCAAGCACTGCCTCCGGTGCGGAGGGGTGGGTCACGTTTGTAGGGACTGCCAAGTCGAATCTTGCTTTCTTTGTAAGGAATATGGGCTCGCGGAGAAAAACACCAAACATATAGCTGGGTCTGGGCAGTGCAGCGCTTTTAAAACTGCGCTCCAGCAAGCAAAAGCCCACCCACGAAAATAAGAATACTCCAATGTAATCTTGGGCGATCCAGGACAGCTAACGCGATTCTCAGTCAGCTTGCCCTCGAACACGGTGTCGACGTGCTCTTGGTTAGCGAGCAGTACCAGTTCCCTGAATAGGGTCCCACCCTTTTGGTTCCCCGATAGTCTTGGTACTGCTGCTTTCTGGGTGCGTAATACAGCTCAAGTGCAAGTGCGGGGATTTGTTTGGGTTCGGTGCAAGGACGTCATCTACTACAGTGTCTACCTCACCCCTAACGAGGCTATCCACGACTTCCGCGAGGAGATAGACCGCTTGGAAGAGAGCGTGAACGACACCACAGGGCATGTAGTCGTGGCTGGTGATTGCAATGCTAGGGCCGTCGAGTGGGGACTGACCCTCACTAATTCCCGGGGGAAGTACATCCTGGACTTTGCTGCCAGGGCCGGACTCTTTGTAATCAACGAGGGCAACACGCCAACGTTCCGGCGTCCCGGGATGAGGGGAACGATTCCAGACATAACCCTCGCATCAGAGTCTCGTCTGCCAAGGATCACAGCCTGGAGAGTCTTGGAGGACTATACGGCCAGCGACCATCAATACATTATTTTCGATGTCTTAGATCACCTCCCGAGACAAGTTGCTGCATCTCGGGAAGTGCCGGTTCGGTGGAACACCAAAAAACTGGACGTGGCTAAATTCACCGAGGCCATCCTGCGGGGAGTGCCAGTGGTGCCTGCCGCACCTGGCATGGCTCATGCAGAGCTATAGTTACATCGATAATGGGGCTGATTGCCTCGGCTTGTGATGAGTCAATGCCCCGCAAGAGACTCCGTTACGATAGGAGACCCGTATACTGGTGGACTGCAGAGATCGCGGATTTGCGCCGAGCTGCTTTGAGAGCTAGACGACTCGCTACCAGGGCCAGGACACCCTTGGATAGACGCCGTAAGCTGGAGAGCTATAAGGTGGCGAGGAAGTCTCTCCGCCGGGCCATCAACCGGAGCAAACGCAATTGCTGGAAAACACTAAGGGATCATGTCGATTCCGACCCGTGGGGCCTGGGTTACAAACTAGTAACCCAAAAACTCACCACTCGCTCTCCACCTTCCGTCATGGAGGGGGTTGTCAAATCCCTTTTTCCGGATCATATTCTGCGCCCACTGATGGACGATGTCCCACTCTTCACTCTTGAGGAGCTGGAGACTGCCGTTTTATCCCTAAAAAACAACAAGGCTCCTGGACCTGATGGGGTACCTGGCGAGGCTCTTAAGAAGGTTTTTTCAATCAATCCCCTGATTCTTCTGAGCATGTAGAACGCCTGCCTGGCAGAGGGGGTGTTTCCGTTGTGCTGGAAAAAAGCTAGGCTCGTGCTCGTAGGGAAGGGGAAAGGAGACCCAGAATTGCCGTCCTCTTACAGACCCCTTTGCATGTTGGATACTGCTGGGAAAGTCCTAGAGAAGTTGATCCGTTCCAGACTGAATTCAGCCGTGGTTGCTGCGGGGGACCTGAGCCCTCGCCAATACGGCTTCAGGAAGGGGCGATCAACGGTCGACGCTATTGAGGAGGTGAAGCAAGCCGTGATGAGACCTGAGGATTTTAATCACTACCCTCGTAGGGTTGTGCTGCTCGTTACACTCGATGTGCGAAACGCATTTAATTCTGCAAGATGGTGCGATATGCTGGACGCACTGGAGAACAACTTCCACGTCCCGGCATACCTCGTGCGCATTATAGAGGATTACCTCCGGTTCCGCCTCCTCATGTATGATACTACAGGAGGCCCGTGGACGATGAGTGTCACTTCTGGTGCTGCCCAAGGTTTCATACTCGACCCGGACCTCTGGAACGTTGCCTACGACAGCCTCCTTAGGTCTGAAATGCCTGAAGAAACCGTTTTAGTTGGGTACGCAGATGACATTGCAGCTTTAATAGCTGCTCGTAGTGTTGAGCTGGCCCAGCTAAAATTAAACCGAGTCATGCGAACTATAAACGCATGGATGGCAGATCACGGTCTTTCTCTCGCGCTGAACAAAACTGAGATCGTGATTCTGACCAAAAAGTGGATTGACACCATTGTGCCGTTGAGGGTGGGGGACGTCGAAGCCCAGTCCGTTCGTGCCGCCAAGTATCTTGGTGTCATGGTGGACTCTAAGCTTAGCTGGCGGGACCAGATATTCCGAACGACGGAGAAGGCCGCTAAGGTGATCTCTTCTCTTAGTCGGTTAATGGCCAATGTTGGAGGTCCTCGTTCCAGTCGCAGAAGGCTGTTGATGTCTACAGTTCAGTCTGTGCTCCTGTGTGGTGCGGAGGTGTGGGCAGACGCGCTCAATAAGGAGGTGTATAGGATGCAGCTTGCCAGAGTGCAGCGTCAGGCAGCACTCAGGGTAGCATCCACCTACCGAACAGTGTCTGAACCTGCCATCTTGGTGGTTGCTGGAGTAATCCCCGTCAAACTTTTGGCGGCGGAGAGGAAAACGATTTATCAGAGGCGTGGTGAGGACCATGCAAAAATGGAGGAGCGCAACCGCATAAACAAGCTCTGGCAGGAGAGCTGGGAACAGGAGTCGCGGGGACGCTGGACCAGGAGACTGATTCAGCAAGTCCAACCATGGGTTGACCGACGGTATGGTGAGGTGGACTATTACCTTACCCAGTTTCTGACAGGTTTTTTCGGTCGTACCTGTTCAGGATGGGCAAAGCCGTGTCGCCCGATTGCATCTACTGCCCAGGCACTCCCGACGACGAGGAGCACACCTTCTTCCGCTGCCAACGTTGGGAAGGTTCCCGCCTGAAGGCTGAACAACATGTAGGGCAGTTGTTGGTGGACACGGTCATTCCGATGATGACAAAGGTATTCTTGTTTTTTCCACGAAACACTGAGAAATATGGACATTAGGCATTAATGCGTTACCAACGGATATACACACACAAATACAGAATTGAATTAGGGAATTTGCTACGCTTTAACCAAAGCAAATTACAAACAAAATAATTATTTGAAAGTTTTGATAGTGTCATCAAATGTTATGATAATCGTTTTTAGGCCTAATCAAACTGTAAAATTGGTGTAAATCCGTTGGCAAATATATAAATAAGTAAATAAATACACAGTTCACAAAACATTTATACGTTAACAACGCCAATCTTTAAAAATTCATGATGGTTTGCTAAAACATCTTACTCTAATGTTTTATCATTTTCATCGCATAAACTAACATTTTGGAGTCCAGACAGAAAACGCAAAAATTATACAGTAAGACATCAATTAAATTTAATAAGAAATAAGGTGCAGCAATGACGATAACTATAGTTGTAAATAGTGATGTGTTTGTACGTAAAAATGATTCTTACTGCTGCCACCGGTTCTAAGGAAAAGTAGCAGTACCAAAAACCAACGTTTACATTTGAGAAAAGAACTATAGTACTTACGAACAATTCAAACTGTCCTTCTAACCAAACTGTATTATAGGTGTTAATTCTTGAATCATTCTCCCAAGTGGAGGTGTTTAGGGATAATCTAAGTAAAACTACGACGAAAAACGAATTAAAACTATAAAATAATCAAATGTATTTCTCATTAATGTTTTCATGACAAGGAACAATATTGGACAAAAAAACAGACAGCTGATAGTAAAAACAACATTCATATCATCTGTATGACTATCTATCTATATATTAATAGGCAAGCATGTTTCTTTAAAACCTTTTTTCTCAGCTCGTGTGAATCGTAGGGAAAATCTACGCATACCGTTGGAAAGCTATTTTCCTGTAGGTGTGCAGAATCCCTTTATAAATTTAAATAGGCTCAAAGATAAGCACAAAAAATGAGTTTAAAAATTTGAAAAAATTGACATGGATCTTATGCGTTGCTATGCTGGTTACGAAATAACAACGAAATCTATCTATATATTAATAGGCAAGCATGTTTCTTTAAAACCTTTTTTCTCAGCTCGTGTGAATCGTAGGGAAAATCTACGCATACCGTTGGAAAGCTATTTTCCTGTAGGTGTGCAGAATCCCTTTATAAATTTAAATAGGCTCAAAGATAAGCACAAAAAATGAGTTTAAAAATTTGAAAAAATTAACATGGATCTTATGCGTTGCTATGCTGGTTACGAAATAACAACGAAATATAAACAGAAAATCAAAACAAATGGAGGAAACTCCAATCACATGTTTTATTTACAGTGTGGGGTGAAAATAGATAAGTGAGTACATTACATATTTTTGGTCGAGTTTCGACCACTGGACGACCTCTCGTTACAAATAAATAGAAGGAAGGCATTTTCAACACTTGTCCTTATTTGCATAGTCATTCCGAGAGTCCAAGATTTTCTCGCAGAACTTGAAGTCTTGGTCGAGGTATAAAGCTTCGTTAGTATATCTGCTAGTTGATATTCTGAACCGATGTGCTTTATAGTCAGCATACCTATATTTATCCTGTCTCAAATGAACAGGTACTTCCGCTGAATATGTTTTGTACGAAAGTGAAACTCGGGATTTTCACGGAGTTTTCTTGCTGATTCGTGGTCAACTATCAGGATAGGAACAGCAGACAATCCTATAAGTTCTTTGAACAAACGAGCAATCCAGATTGTTTATTTTGAACCAAGATTAGCTGCAATGATTTCAGCTTCACAAGTTGAGTCGGCAACTAACTCATGACGACGACTAAGCCAAGTGATAGCTGCACCCACGTATTTAATAATAACTCCATTTGTTGAACGCATTGTAGTTGGACAACCAGCAAAGTCCGCGTCACTATAGCACTCCAGTAGACGTGTTTTAGGTTTGGATTGGTACACTAGCTTCTGGTCCACAGTGCCGGTCAAATAGCGTATAACACGCTTTGCTCTTGTGACATCATTTTGGGTAGGATTTTCTAAGTGACGTGATAGAACACTTACACTAAATGCAATGTCAAAACTACCACGAGCAACATAAAGTAGGGCTCCAACTGCCGATCGGTATGGAAAATTCCCTGGTGTTTGAGCAGTGAGCTTCTCTATAAGTACTGGCTTGAAATGAATGAAATGAAAATCGTCTTAGTTATTCTTGCGCGTTTTTCATATTACAACATATGTTTTTCAAAACAACTCACGTCAACATAAATAATATAAAACAAAGGCAACTTTCAAATCTTAAGTTAGGCTAATTAAAAATTAAAATATTATTTTTATTCTCTATTCCTTTTTATTTTACCATTCTTCAAGCCATTTGTTATATATTTTTTAAACGACTTTTCACTGTCCAACACCCCTGGCTCAGTCCTGGATGACGATATATTCCAGGTTTTAGGAGCAAAATAAGAAAACCCACAACGGTCGGACTCACAGCGCACACGGGGCATCTCCAGCATGTCATCCTGCCGTGTGCATCGGGATCGCATCTCAGAGCGAGCTCTCAGTCTGGCTTGCACCCTTCCATGTTAAATCGAGAAATGATCTTCTTGATATACGCTGATTGGCAGACTAATATATCACCATCACTTTGAGAAATTTCGAGTCCGAGAAAGTATGACACTTCTTTAGCAACAATTTCAAATTGTGAACAAAGTTTCCCAATAAATAAGTCCATTTCAGTCTGACTAGTCGCTGCGACTAATCCGTCATCAACATAGAGTGCAACGATGATTTTTCCAGCAGGGGTAGGACAAATATAGACGCAGGGATCTTCACGGCTCTGTCGAAATCCTAAGCCTTTCATGAAGTCGTCAAACCGTTTATTCCAGCATCGAGGTGCCTGTTTCAGGCCGTATAAGCTGCGTTTGAGACAACAAACACGATTTGTCCCAGCTAAATATCCTTCAGGCTGCTTCATAAAAATCTCTTCTTCAACGTCTCCGTATAGTACAAGAACGCAGTTGAGACGTCAAACTGCCGTAGAACCATCTTCTCAACAGCTGCGATGGACAATATTGATCGAACGACCTCCAGACGAGCAACCGGGCTGAAGGTGAATGAATGAATGAATGAATGAATGAATGAATGAATATAGTTTATTAAAAAAAAAAAAAAAAAAAAAAAAAAAAACATAGGCTACAAGCTGTGATTATAAACTAAATAAAGTATAATAGATAGAGACTTTTGTCACTAAAATATATTACACGAGTTTTAATAAAGCCAAAAATTATAACAATAAAATAAAGGAACTAGCAGACATAGGCAGTGCTACCTGTGCGTCTGCTAAGTTGCTGTCAAATAGAAAAAAGAAAAATTATTGAATTTTGGAATGGCAATTAAAAAAAGACAATAGGTCGTTATTATAATTAGTTAAATAAGTGAATGTATTTCCATGAACACAGGTTTCGGCATAATCAATACCAGGTCTTTGCGCACATCCCTTAATGACCAATCTCGCTCGTTATTTGTCAACACTTCCATCAGGATTGCGCTTTATTCGGTAGACCCACTTGTTGTTGATAGTCTTCTTTCCCGGAAGAAGTTCGGTCAATTCCCATGCACCGTGTGAATGCATGGATGCCATTTCTTTGTACATTGCTGTTTTCCATTCAGCAATATCTTCTGAACTGATGGCTTCAGTGTAAGACTTAGGTTCATCGTCAACAAGAAGAACTTCGGCAAAGTTAGACGAGACGTAATCGTTTAGCCACTCGGGTTGCCTTCTTTCCCGAGTCGAGTGCCGAGTAGTACAGTGCAATTAGCTTAAAAAAAGAGCAAACCGGGACATCCAAAAAAAAAGTTTCAAACCAGTGCCAAATTGTTGAATACACTTCCCTCAATATGTAAAAAAAAAGTTACACTGTTTTGAGTGTCGGGTTTGGGGGGGAGGGGGTGAAAATGGGATGAAAATAGGACTTTTTTTACTTTTTTGCAAATACCTCAAAAACGGTGAGTTTTTCTTAAAATACAATGAATTACAAAAATAATCTACATTAAATTTTGAACAAAATGATACCATACAATACCTATCTACTATGAACGGTTCCGGAAATAATGGGGGGTAAATGTGATTTTTTCTAAAAATTCTAAAAAAAAATTGTTTTTAAATGGAGAAAAACCATGGACACTCATAAAAAAAGTTTCTAATGAGTGCCAAATTGTTCAATATTCCTCCCTTAATATGTGTAAAAAAGTTACACTGATTTGAGTGTCGGATTTGGGAAGTAGGGTTTAAAGAAAATAGGGTGAAAATAGGACTTTTTTACTTTTTTGCAAATACCTCAAAAATGGTGCGTTTTTCTTAAAATACAATGAATTACAAAAATAATCTAAATTAAATTTAGAACAAGATGACACCATTCAATACCTATCTACCATTTACGGGTAAGGAGATATTGAGGGGTAAATGTGATTTTCTTCTTTTAATTCTAAAAAAAGTTGTTTTTTTAAATTCATGAAAACTATGGATACCCATAAAAATCTCCTAATGAGTGCTAATTTATTCAATAGACCTCCCTTAATATGTGTAATAAAGTTACACTGATTTGAGTCTCTGATTTGGTAGGAGGGCTTTTCTAAAAGGGAGGCTCGTAAAGGGTGCTTTTTTATATAATGAATTACAAAAAAAATCTTTATTGAATTTCAAACACAATCATATTTACAATACCTATCAACTATGAACGGTTGTAAAAATTTCAACTACATTCTAATAAAATAATAAAATACGATAAAAATATTGATTTCCTTGTAAAAAAAATTGCCACCATTTTCCAAAATGGCAGCTAACTTTAATATTGGAACCTTCTGTATTTCATGGTCTGTTTAAGATATAAATGCGATTTTAACTCTTTTTTGTTCTTTGCATATTCTCTATAAACTTATTCGTATATGAGCTACAGGATGCGGAATGTATACAGCAAGCCTTTTTTCCATAAGTGTAACACGTTACGTTGTAACTCCTGAATGAGCAGTTTTTAAGAGAAAATTTTAAAATTAAAAATGTCTTAAAATTGCATTTGAATTATAAAACAATCATAAACCACAGGGTGTTCCATAAGAAATAACAAAGTTGTCAGCCATGTTGGAAAATGGCAAACATATTTTTAAAATTGGAAATCATCCCAAAAAACATCTAAAAAGTAAAGGGGAGTGCTTCATAAGAAGTCAACTCTATAACTCATAATAAAAAAGGTGAGTTTCAACGCTATTGGTTCACTTTACGTGAGACATCCTACAGGGTGTCCCGTAAGAACAGCCAAACTCCAGAAAATGGTTCTATGGGTCAAAATAATAAGAAAATCAAGAATAAATCATTTCCCATAATCACTTCGTTAACCAGATATTTGTCATTTTCTTTTTTTACACATAAACAGTATTTTATCTTTGAATTTGTTAACCGATCATTATGTAACTTGGTATGTATGTTGAGGTAAAATAGACTCTCGTTAGAAAAAGAATGATCTTAATCCAATTAAAAATTTCGAAATGGCGGCCATTTACATTTTTTTAAATTGAAATTGCAAAAAATGACTAATTTTATGAGACTTCTATGAACTTCATTTAGCTTTTAAAATGATGAAAATAATTTAAAAAAATAAATGAAATATCACGATTTTTAGTTGTAAAATGAGGCAAACCTGAATAGCGAAGCCTTGATCTTAATAATTTTACAACTAAAAATATTTATAATTTAGTTATTTTTATTCAATCTTATTGAGCTTGGTGTCGTTTGATAGGGAATTTTAAAACCTAAATAAAAGTTTTCATTACATTTTTCATAAAAATAGCCTTTTTTGCAATTTAAATTTAAAATATTTAAATGGCCACCATTTTAAAATTCTTTATTGGATTGAGATAATTTATGGGTGTCCATGGGTTTTCTCCATTTAAAAAACAATTTTTGTAGAATTTTAAGAAAAAAATCACATTTACCCCTCAATATCTCCTGAACCAATTATTGTAGATAGGTATTGTATGGTATCATTTTGTTTGAAGTTTAATGTAGGTTATTTTTGTAATTCATTGTATTTTAAGAAAAACTCGCCGTTTTTGAGGTATTTGCAAAAAAGTAAAAAAATTCCTATTTTCACCCCATTTTCTTTAAACCCTACTTCCCAAATCCGTCACTCAAATCAGTGTAACTTTTTTACACATATTATGGGAGGAATATTGAACAATTTGGCACTCATTAGAAACCTTTTCTATGGGTGTCCATGGTTTTTCTCCATTTAAAAAACAATTTTTTTTAGAATTTTAAGAAAAAATCACATTTACCCCCCAAAATTTCCTGAACCGTTCATAGTAGATAGGTATTGTATGGTATAATTTTGTTTGAAATTTAATGTAGATTATTTTTGTAATTCATTGTATTTTAAGAAAAACTCGCCGTTTTTGAGGTATTTGCAAAAAAGTAAAAAAATTCCTATTTTCACCCCATTTTCTTTAAACCCTACTTCCCAAATCCGTCACTCAAATCAGTGTAACTTTTTTACACATATTATGGGAGGAATATTGAACAATTTGGCACTCATTAGAAACCTTTTCTATGGGTGTTTATGGTTTTTCTCCATTTAAAAAACAATTTTTTTTAGAATTTTAAGAAAAAATCACATTTACCCCTTAATATCTCCTGAACCGTTCATTGTAGATAGGTATTGTATGGTATCATTTTGTTCGAAATATAATGTAGATTATTTTTGTAATTCATTGTATTTTAAGAAAAACTCACCGTTTTTGAGGTATTTGCAAAAAAGTAAAAAAAGTCCTATTTTCACCCCATTTTCACCCCCTCCCCCCCAAACCCGACACTCAAATCAGTGTAACTTTTTTTTACATATTGAGGGAAGTGTATTCAACAATTTGGCGCTGGTTTGAAACTTTTTTTTTGGATGTCCCGGTTTAGGTCTAATTGCACCGTACTACGAGTTGCAGGATCGTTGGATAACTCTCCATATTCACTATCACTGCTACTTGACGGGTCCTCAGTCGGTATAGGCTCATCATTACCCTTCACTGGAAAACTAGGCTCGTCAATAGTTTCTTCAACTTCTTGCCAATCTTCTTCGACGTCATTGGTTTTCTCAATCTTGATGGGCCACTCAACTTTCTTGCCAAAGTCTCCAACGATTTCTTGAAAAATGACGTCACGAGAAACTACGATATCTCTTCTCTCTAGAGGACGTAAATTCGATATCGTTCATTGCCATCGTATCCAACCAGGTAACCAACCACAGCTTTCTTGTCCATTTTCCGCCTCTTCTGCACAGGAACATGGACGTAGCACTTTAAGCTGACCACTCGCAGATGTTTGATCCTCGGCTTTTGACCAAACCAGAGCTCAAAAGGCGATTTGTTGGCAACTGCTGACTTTCCCACTTGATTCAAAACGTAGCCAGCAGTGATGACAAGTTCAGCCAGATCGCTGCAGGAAATGTCACATTTGGATTGGCATACTTGAAGGTACGGGCCATTTCGACGATCGTTCTGTTCTCTCTCTCTCTACAGCACCATTTTGCTCGGGTGTATACGGCGCTGTCAGACGTTGGTTAACACCATATTCTCTGAGAATTTGACGAACTTCAGTGTTGTCAAACTCACCACCGTTGTCGCTGAGAAACTCTTTGACGCGATGACCAATTGTACGTGCTTTAGCCAACAATTCACGCAACGCTTCCTTCACAGCAGATTTTTCCCTTGCGACAAAACAGTATCGGTACCTTGAAAAGTGGTCTTTTATGACGATCAAGTATCGGTGACCTCCGAAGGATGGGTAAAACGGGCCGCAAACATCACCGGATAACAACTCACCGGGGGCTGAGGGGCGTTCTAGTGTTCCGAATGGTAGACGGTGTGCCTTTCCGAACTGACACGGTTCGTAGATCTCGTAGTTGGCTGGCACTTTGATACCCATTTCTGATTCGAGCTTCGATCGGACGTAGCATTTATCCATGTGACCCCAGCGCAAATGATATAACTGCAGGATGCGATTGTCTTCTGCTGCATTGGCGCAAACCTCAGATGGTTGAACTGTGTGAATTGAGGCACGATACAAAGTTCCACCACAGTTTCGAGTACCTTTGAATACAGTTTGCTCGTTAATAGCGAACCGACACTCGGTAATTAGTCGATTCAAACCTGCTATTAGGGTTTCGATCATGAGCTCATGAGCTGCGAGAATGGACACTAGGTTCCGAGAAACGTCAGGAACATACCAGACATCGTTGAGTGTGAACGTTTCCAGTTTTCCATTTTCATAGTTCGCTACTTAAACGACTCCACTGCCAAAAGCTTTTATAACTTCCTTTCCCGCCGCCTTTACCGTTGCGTTCGAGTTTGCAGGAAAAGGTTTGTACTCCGTGAACCAACTCAGATTTGACGTAATGTGCCGCGTAGCGCCATTGTCGATCCACCACTGGTCGTTCGTGGTCACGATATTCATGTCACTGCTGATGGAAATCAGTGCACTTTGGTTGTCGGTCACGTTAACTTGCGAGCCCTTTGTTCTCTTCTTATCAGTGTCACTCGCGTTTGAGCTAGTGCTAATGTCGTTAGCTCGAGCTGGATACGCAGGCTTGCCGTCAGCTTTGTATTTAGAACACTGGCGAATCCAATGACCTTTCCCCGAACAGTATTTGCACGAAATGTCACCTTTTGGTTTCCTATTCTTCTGACCACCGCTGGTTGTAGCACTAAGAATGTCACCAGCTTTTGAAGTAAGAGCAACATTACGCTCATGAAGGATCAATGCAGATGAAACATCTTCAAGTTTCTTGCTCTCGTTTGCCTTCATAAGTAAGTAGCTAGACTTGAATGATTCAAAACGCTTCGGAAAAATGTGTAACACTTTTGACACAAACAGGAGCTCAAGAAAATCTTCGACTGTTTGGATGTTACGCGTTTTGAGGCCAGCTGCAAATTCGCTGTTTTGATTCTTCAATCTTGAAAGCACGATCGGGGCATCCTTGGTATCATCCTATGGATACTGAAGAAATCCAAACACTGACGAAACAACTGATCTTCTGCCTTGTTATCGAACTGCTCGATCAAAATGTCCCACGCTTCCTTAGCTGATAATCTTCCGGAAATACGTTGATGTAGATAAACACTAACGCACTGAGAAATAACTATTTTTGCCTGAGTCGTGGATTTATTGAATTTCTGAAGTTCTTCCTTTTCGGCTTTAGTCGGAGGCTCAGAGAGGGTAGGCTTTTCTCTCTTTCCCTCGACGATATCAACCGCGTCGAACAACTCTAGAACGTCCAACACTCGATCTTTCCACGTCAGCCAATCTTCTGCTCCTTTCAATGGTTTTATACCTTTCACGTACTCCATTTGTAGAGCTGGTCGAACTCGATCAAAAGATATACCAAAAAAATAATACTCTTGAGACAGAAAATTACGTCAGAATAATTTGTATTTACCGTGTACGTAGTAGACTAGATTTCCCAACACTGTTATTATATTATATTATATGTACTTAAAACGATGCTGGGCCCATAACCTCTTGAATCATTCTCCAAAGTGGTGGTGTTTAGGGATAATCTAAGTAAAACTACGACGGAAAAAGAATTTAAACTATAAAATAATCAAATGTATTTCTCATAATGTTTTCATGACAAGGAGCAATATTGGACAGCAAAACAGACAGCTGATAGTAAAAACAACATTCATATCATCTGTATGACTATTAAAAATAAATAGAAAAGGCAGGCATTTTCAACATTAATCCGTTGGCAAATATATAAATAAATAAATACACAGGCCACAAAACATGTAACATATAACGTTAACAACTTAAAGCTTTAAAAACTCACTATGGTTTGCTCAAAAATGTCACTTGATGTGGTGCAGTACCAAAGTTATTAATCTCCCTTGGTTTTAATTTTTTGTTTGTTTTTGAAAATCAAATTTATTTTCCATTAATAGCATTATTTGTAAGCAACTTTTAATGTTAACACTTAACATATTAATGACAGTTTGAAGAAACCACCTTTATCCAAACAAATGTTTCTTATTTAAAAGATTACGTAATCTCACAACGATAATCGGTACATATATCTAGCGAAAATTCGGAGGAAGTGTGACAAAAAACGCACAAATCTGAGGTTTTGGACGTTTGTAGTTTTACTTCCTAAGTAGGAAAAAATCGATATCGTTGTCGAAATGTAAATAAGTAGAAACCAAAAGTGACACATTGGAAAGCGAGCTTAGTTAAACCTGTTAAACCTGAAACCTGTAAGTTAAACCTCTGTTACGGTCATAGCGAAATCAGAAAGATCTTCCAAGATCGCAGCAACATCTACAATCACCCACTGCAGTTGTGATTTTTTTACTTTTCACTTTACAAAACTGTCCTTGAAGTGCCGTCGATGAGTGGAAACCTTTTTTGTAAGCTATTGGTGACGATGGTAAAAAAATTTAAGTTTCCCAGCACTGATTCAACACTGATTCACGGTATTTCCCCCGGTTATTAAAACTCAAGAACAATCGTTGCACTTGCGATTGATTAAACCGGTTAAGTAAGGCACGACGTTTTTAATCTCACTTGGTTTGGATGTGCTAACAAAACTTAATCGGAATGGTTGCGGTATTTGTAAACAACTTTTAATGTGAGCTTATCAGTGACAGCTAGACGTGAGAACTAATCCAAACAGTTGATCGTTATTTCATAAAACGTAATGTAGTAAACACTGGGAGAAAATTCGGAAAAACATGGGTTTTTGATGGTTCGTTATTTTGTTTTCAAAGAAGCGAGGCCATGTTTTCGTAGCCAAAGACACTCTCACTAATCCAGTAATTACAGAAAAATTATTAGAACCTTGATTGGTACTCTAGTTTTCTAGGAGTAGGCCGCGTAAAATGACATTTTGGCATCACAGACGGAATGACAGAATGGACAAACAGACAGAAATTGAGATAAGACTCGTTTAGGCTTTCTTAGGCTATGAAACGTAAAAATAACCAAAAGCTGCATGATTCTAAGCAATGTACAGACAAAACTGTAATTTTATTTATATTGACTAGCTTGTACCCGCGGCTTCGCCTGCGATTGTATAACCATAAGTCCATAAATATTATACAGCATAAGAAATAAACAGAGTATTGTATTACAATAATTACCCGTAATGGCTTCGCCAACGATCACAAAGATAAGATATCATTATTTATTGTGGTATGCACAGTTAAAAAAAATCATGTTATGTTTAAAAACTCTACAGCGAATTAATTACAATTAAAAACTAAATGAAAATCATTTGTTTAATCCCCAACTAAAAACTCTTACAACATAAAATCTTGAAGCTGAAAATGTCGCGACTCTTCAGCTTCTCTGAGTATAGTTCTTCCATATTGGCTCTTTAAATACAGGTGAAGAAACTTTTACACCATAACAACTCTTTCTAGCAGGCTCATATTTCCATTTTAATACTCAGCAGTGTATGTTCGATATATTTTTTTATAATTTGTATTGTCTATCGTCTATTGTTCATTGTTGCGTGATATTTCATTGCATGATTTTCAAACTTACACAAAGTATCGAAGTATCGAAGTATCTCTGTTGAATGCTTGTCTACAATTATTAAATTAAAAGATAAACATAACTGTTTTATAATGCGGGTTGAAAAAGGCGAAAATTGGTAAAAGTTAAAATGGTAAAAAGGAGGGAGCAATAGAGGTTATGACTCACCATACATACTGAAATCAAGTGGGCTGAACTCAATCCTCTTCTAGCTAGAGTAGAATATCCTCAGCTTGTTTTTTAGTGCTCATGAAAGGCAGGTATTAGACAGGATTATGGAGTATGTGTGTGCAGTGGAATTGCCAAGAAATAAAGTTTGAAATACTAAACAAACCGCCCACCAAAACTGAAAGTTTTCTTTCTTCTCAAAAGGTAATTAAAATTCATGAGCTTGCACAAAAAAAACTACTTCCTTTTTTGTGTTTTTAAAAATGCAATTAAAATTTCTTCTCAATGGAAAGAGTCTTCTCTTCTTCAAATAAATAAAATAACATTTTGTAAAAATCTTCAGGTACTTGAAATTAAAAGTAAAAAACAAAAAAATCTCTTCTTGAAAACAAAACTTGTGATTTGACTTATTCTTTGGGTAGTGGACACAATTTAACCACTGGTCGTGTTAATTGTCCAGAAGAAGTTCGTAACGTTACAACTCTAACTGTATGGTCTTTTCCTGGATGTATAGCAACAATTCGTCCAGTAGGCCAGTAAAGAGGAGGTAGGTTTGGATCCTTTATGAGAACAAGGTCTCCTACTTGAAGATTTTGAATATGTTGAGTCCACTTCCCGCGCTGTTGGAGATTATGTAAATATTCCGAGCTCCATCTCCGCCAAAAATGTTGAGTTGCTTGTTGGACAAGTTGCCATCTAGTCAATCTATTGAGTTTAATATCTGTCACATCCGGTGAAGGTACTGCAGTGAACGCTTCACCAATCAAGAAATGCCCTGGAGTGAGGACATTATTTTCATTTGGATCAGGTGATAGTGGGGAAAGAGGTCTCGAGTTCATCACTGCCTCTACTTCAGCAAACAAGGTAGAAAGTTCTTCGAACGTGAAGATTTGGATGCCTATCACTCGTCTGAGATGATATTTTGCCGACTTTACCGCGGCCTCCCAGATTCCTCCAAAGTGTGGAGCCGAAGGAGGATTAAAGTGCCATTGTACTCCTTTATCAGTCAAACTCTTTTGAATAACCTCTGAAACAGGTGATTTAGATAGAAGCTTGTGCATTTCGGTAAGGTCTTTAGCAGCGGCAACAAAGTTAGTACCCATATCACTGTAAACATCATGTGGAAGACCTCGACGAGCAGTGAATCTTGAAAATGAAGCCAAAAAATCCTTTGCGGAAAGACTGGAAACTGCCTCTAAGTGCACGGCCTTGGTTGACATACAAATGTAAATGCATAAATATGATTTTGTAAGCTGCGATTTTCTTAGAGCATTTGATTTGGTTTGAAAGGGACCTGCAAAGTCTATCCCACATGACAGAAAGGGACGGCTACATTGTAGACGAACAGCGGGCAAGTCAGACATGAAAGGTTGCGGGAGTGAGGCTCGAAATCTTTTACACTGGACACATTTTGACAATCGTTTCCTGATAGTATTTCGAGCAGAACAAATCCAAAATTCCTTTGAAAGAATGGATTGCAAGAGCTTAGGCCCTGCATGCAAATAAACCTTGTGATAACTGTCTATTATAAGAGCGGTCACATGTCCTTCTTTTGGAAGAAGTGACGGGTGTTTGTTCTGAAACGCTAAAGTTGAGTGCCGTAGTCTACCGCCCACCCTGATAACTCCATCTTCATCAAGAAATGGGTCTAGGCGAAGAATTCCTTGTGATTTGGCTAAGCCCTTGGTTTGTAGAGAAATTAAATCAGAGGGAAAATACTTCTGTTGGATGTTCTTGATCCAAATCATTAATGCAACATTAAGTTCACTAACAGTTAACAATCCCTTAAATTTTGTAGACTTGCAATTCTGGTAGAATCGTAAACACCAAGCAGTAATTCGTTTTAACTGTGAAAGCGATGAGAATCGTTCTAGAATAGTGAGATCAACAGTAGGTTCCTCTGTGGTCAAAGCACACAAAACTTTACGAAGTTCTGGGACATCCTCTTGGGTCTTGTTCACAATATCTTGCGGAGGCCAGAGTTCTGAAGCTGTTAAAAGCCAAGGTGGTCCGCTCCACCAGAAAGGATGATGGATGATTTCATGAGGAAATATACCCCTTGATGCACAATCAGCAGGGTTAGACTCGCCAGGAGCATGGAACCATAAAGTAGGACTGGTGCTTTCTTGAATAAAAGATACCCGATTCGCCACAAAGGTTTTCAAAAGATGAGGCGAGGTATGGATCCAATTAAGAACAACAGTAGAATCTGTCCAGGCATACGTTTTCCACTTTAAATTCGGAATTTGCATAAAAAATGATTTGCAGAAATCTAACAATTTGGTTAACAGTACAGCTCCGCACAATTCCAATCGTGGAATGGAAATCCTCTTCAAAGGGGAAACCCGAGACTTTGCAATGACCAGATGTGTTGAAACCGAAGAGTCGTTATGTGTAACACGAAAGTAGACTGCTCCAGCAAATCCTTTTTCTGATGCATCACAGAAGCCATGGACTTGAAGATCGGTGAAGGTCTTCGGTAAAACAAGTCGTGGAATAAATATTTCTTTTAAACATGAAAATTCTTGTGCAAAGCGGGTCCACTGACATTGTATCTCATGACTAGGAAGATCATCCCAGTTAAGACCTTCTGTCCAAAGTTGTTGGATTAACTGTTTTGCC
Source organism: Macrosteles quadrilineatus (assembly GCF_028750875.1). Taxonomy (NCBI): domain Eukaryota; kingdom Metazoa; phylum Arthropoda; class Insecta; order Hemiptera; family Cicadellidae; genus Macrosteles; species Macrosteles quadrilineatus. The sequence goes on along the minus strand of NW_026542594.1, from coordinate 82,176,305 downwards.
CACAATACCACAGGGGTCAGTCAGCCTAAAGGGTCAAAAATGCGTGATATTTGAGATAAAATATTTCGTTTGGTTGGAGGACAATCCATAGTATCAACATTGTACGTAAACACATCCAGAGAGGGAAGCCATTGTAAGCCAAGAATTTTTTTTACAGAATGTTGGTCGACATCGAATGACATTGGTTTGTCTTGACAATCAACAGGAATGTCTGATAAAAATTCTGAGTTGTTACTACTCCATTTCTTTAACTCAAAACCTCCTTTGGCAAAAATATGTTCAAGTTCTGATTTTATACATTTAGCTGTTTGTAGGTCGGAGGTACCCAGTTACTAGGTCATCAACAAACATGTCATTGCGTATGACTTGTGACGCAAGAGGATAATTTGACCCTTCATCATTAGCAAGTTGCAAAACTGTGCGCATGGCAAGGTAAGGCGAACATGAAAGTCCATAAGTGACAGTTTGCAAAGCATATTTGTTTACAGGCTTATCGAGGGATGATCGCCATAAAATTACTTGGTAAGGTTGATGTTCATGATGTACTAAAATCTGGCGGTACATCTTGCAGATATCAGCAGTGAAGACTATCTCATGAAAGCGAAAGCGACAAATAATATCAGTTATGTCCTTTTGGAGCTTAGGTCCGACATGAAGGACGTCATTAAGTGATTTCCCGTTTGAGGATTGAGCCGATCCATCGAAAACTGTTCTGAATTTATTAGGCTGTGTTTCATCTTTAAAAATACCATGATGTGGGATGAAGTATTTAGAAGATGTGTCATCGGGAGATAACAGTGTCATATGTCCCAAAGTTTCATACTCTGTCATGAATTTACAATAGACTGAAGTTAAATCTGAAGATTTGTGAAGTTTCCGTTCCAAAGAATATAGTCTACGCAGAGCAGGTTGAAATGATTCTCCTAAAGTAGGCGGGTCTTCTTTAAAGGGCAGTTTGACAACATACCGTCCGCTACTGTCACGGGTATGGGTTTGCTGAAAATGGTCTTCACAAAATTGATCATCAGGGCTTAACGCTGGTTTTGAAGGAGTTTCTTCAGTTTCCCAAAACTTCCTTAAACTTTCATCAAGTGTTGATTGTGATGCAAGAAGACATAAGTTGGACATGACAGGCGATGCGCTTGACGGGTTGAAATGATCAAAATACTTTGAATCAACTGAGCCTAACAAAACCCATCCAAAAATACTGTGAAATGCAGAGGGTAAACCATCAGCAATAAAAAGTTTTCCTCCATCAAAAACTTGGGGGAAAATATCAGCGCCAAGCAAAAATTCAATTGGCGAAGGGATGTCAAAGTTGATATCCGCTAACTGGATGTGATGAAAATGCTCTCGAACACATGACTTCAGCTTACGAGAAGGAAGATGATTTGTGATACGATTAAGTACAACAGCAGTAGTGACTACTTCAAGGTCATCACTATGAGGTGATTTCAAAACGCACTTTACAACTCCTTTAGGTTTTGAAATGGGCACCTGGGACAAACCAGTGATTGGTACATTGTACTTGATGCGAGGCAAACAAAGTTTTTGAACGCATGTTTCAGAAATGCATGATATTTGTGAACCTGGATCAATTAGACCTCTAATTTTAACAAATTGTCCAGCTACATTCTGAGCTAAAAGTTGAACAGTGCCCAACAATACATAAGACAAGGTTTCAGTAGACATAACAATTTGAGACGTACAACTGGTTTTGATTTCATTGTCTTGAGCAGTGTTGGGGAAGCTACTTTTAAAATGTAGCTAGCTACAACTACTGCTACATTTCCAAAATAGTAGCTTAGCTACAGCTACAGCTACAGTTCCGAAAAAGTAGCTAGCTACAACTACAGCTACAATGAAATGTAGCTACAGCTACAATTTTAGCTACTTTTCCAAAGACGTTACTTTTTATTCCACGCACATTAGGTAAATGTAAAATTAATTGCAACTTTATTTTTATTGAACAAACATTTAAAAATAAAATGTCAGTATTGTATCTAACATTACTTGGAAAACAAATTACCTAGATTGTATTTAATTTGTTGGCATTATAAACCTAACATTACAACAACAGAACCAAATAGTTGGGTGTCCCATCATATTTAGTACTTATTTTTAAATATTGCATTATTTTAAGCATCTTATATATGTAAATTTCATTAAGTTGAAAGGACATACAACCAAACTATATTTTAAAAGCTCATTTTATTTCTTTAATATCGATTCATTTATAGACGTCTTATATCAACAGTTAAGACCAATAAAACTGTAAAACGATTATTTAAAAATACTTTTTTGTGTTACAGAGCCTAGCCTACTGAAATTGGAGTTTATTGCCTTTCTTTTCTTTTAATGTTAAAAGCGACATTGCTATAGCTTTTAACCATAGTGTTACTTCATCTAAAAATCTATGAATAACACTTTTCAATGTCAAGAAATCGTCCTTTATTGTCATTATGCATAGGGCAAATTGTGCTTCAACCTAGTTGGTACAGAAAACAGTATTCAGCAACTTATCCTGAAATCGGCTTTTAATTTAAACATGTTGACATTTGTAAAGTAAAAATAACATGTAGGCCTACTTGGCTATGTAACAAGTTGGCTATAGTAGGCTTGTTCTTGCAAGGACTAAACGGATATATTCCTAATAATTGAACTTGGAACTTGGTATTCGTCTTAAACCATAGCATAGCCTAGGAATAGTCCTATACAAGAGCTGTTAGCAGGAGCAAACTATGGTATTTTTTCAATGTAAGTTTCATGTTATATGGAGATTTTTTCGTTACAATTATCATGTAGTCTAGGCATATCTTAAATCTCATCAAGTGATTTCCTCTTTGTTAATTTAGTAAACCTTTGAAAAATCTTCCTAAACCAAGTAAAGGCTTGTGATGTGATGATGAACCACAATCAACAGCTGAAGCAAAGGTTGATAGCAGCTTTCTCATTATTTTAAGGTTTAGTGTTGGTTTCCATTAAAACCCAAGTTGAAACACTATCATATAATAAAGCAACTAAATTCATTACTAATTTCCCTGTCAATCACTTGCAAGCATTCAATAGCTTGATAGCTTCTCTTGTCACCGATAACGTTTAAACGTCGTCTGCATCTAGCAATTTTATTTTATCTGACAGTTATCATAGAGTAGTAAATTAAGGAAATGAGAGCCAAAAATGTGGATAACACTCATGTCCACACAACGTTGTAATAGGGAATGAAACGGCTGCAACCAACTGTATGAAGCCAAGAAAGTAGGCCTAATTTTTTTTTTAAATCTCAGTTTGAAAGAGGTTGTTTCACGTAAGGTTGAGGTTATGATAAAAATAACTATCTCAAACAATGTTAATGTAGCGAGAAAAGTAGCTAAAATTCCGCTACAACTACTTTAAAAATGTAGCTAGCTACAGCTAAAGCTACAAAATCTTAAAAGTAGCGTAGCTACAGCTAACGCTACAAAAAAAGTAGCGCGCTTCTGTAGCGTCGCTACTTGTAGCGCGCTACTTCCCAACACTGGTCTTGAGTGACAACCTCACCAGCAGAGCTTCTAGGCCTATGTACAGAAGAAAGTTGAGACTCGGGAGTAGTATCCACATGTACCAAAGTGTGATGCCGCTGTGCGCATTTACGACAACTTGATTTTGAACGACATTGTTTACGCATATGTTGACTAGATAAGCAATTAAAACAAGCTTCCTTGGATCTAACAAACTCACGCCTCTGCACTGAGTTCAGTTTTAAAAAGGTCGGACATTTGTAAAGGTTGTGCATATCCGAACAATAAAGGCAAGTAGGTTTATTCCCAGAAGTGTCAAAAGCGGATAAAAATGCTTGCCGGGACGACTCTGCCCTTTTAGGCTGTAGTCTCGATATTTGACTAGATTTTGGCAAATATTTGTCACTAAGCTTATAGGCTACATTAGGCTTAGTAATAGATGACTCACTAGCTATTTCTACTGCATGGCAGTGATTGTTCAAAAATTCTAACAGTTTATCAAAGGTTGGCAGATCTGTTTTGGGACAACTTTCTTCAAACAATTGGCGGGATCTCTTATCTAACTTTCTCAAAGTCAAATGTACTAAAATAAAATCATCAATGTTGTCTGATTTCAAGTTCTTAAGTGCTAGCCTATTTTCAGATACTGTGTCGATCATATGGCGCAAAGCGTTAGGGTTCTCACTAGTGAGACATGGTAAATTCAGCACTTCATCAATGTAAAAATTGGCAAGTACACGCTTGTTGTCATACCTGTCCAAAAGTTTCTTCCAAATGATTGAATAGTTATCATTAGTTACAGGCAACGTTCTAGCTAATGAAAGAGCCTCATTTTTTGTGGAGGACAATAAATAATGAAATTTCTGAATATTTGAAAGTCCACTTTGGTCGTGGATAAGAGATAAAAAGGTGTCTTTAAAACCTGGCTAATCCCGCAAAGTACCATCAAAAACTGGCAGACTTATTCTCGGTAAATTCAAATTGTGAACTGAAGTCGAAGCCGCTGGCTCCGGTTCAGGAGTGTTTGGATTGACGCCTAGTTTGCTTTTCACTGACAAAATTGCATAGTATTTCTCATCAATACCTTCAAGTGATTTTTGCAACTCATTTACGTCAACAGTTATCTCAGCAAGTTTACTTAACTTAATTATTTCATTAATGCACTTGGAGTAGGCTTCATAATGTGAGTCAAGGTTATGTAGCCTAACCTCAAATGTAGAGAAATTTGGTGATTCTTGGCTTAAATCTACTTCTTGGCTTAGCGTGTAAACAGTATCTATTTTTTTGCTCAAGTTTTCCTTTTTAAAACAAAGGACATCAATTTGAGATTTCAATTCAAGTTTGGCCTTTTCTGAAATAGGCATTTTGCAGACAAATTGTGTGGGTAGCCAACAGGTTCACAAGAAAATTTCAAGTTAGGTTGAGAAATAACTTAGGCCTATCAGACGTAAGCCCGATATAAATATGTGTTAAAACATTAGGCTATAGGCTAGGCCTATGTTCATCCTTGAAAATCCAAAAATAAACTTTAAACAGGCACTAGGCCTAATTCAAGGCAAAGTAGACACTTTTTCATATAGGCTAGGCCAGGCCTATGTTTAGCCAAAACTCAATAAAAAAGGTAAAAAGCAGGAAATATCAATTGGATATGTTTAGCAGCATCTTCAATTGGCATTAAATCACAAGTCGAATCTTCGTTAGGCTAGGCCTAGTTAACAGGTAAATCAAAAGTTGTAACTTACCATAAGATGGGTGTATGGTAGGCCTAATTAGGCTAATAAGACTCAATGTCAAATCCAGTTAATAAATGCAAGATATGTAAGCAAATTAGGCCTATGCTTATTCAATTGTGTTTATAAGATGATTGTAGATCAAAATTCAATAAAATTCCAACTTCTTTCAAGTCCAAAAACTCCACTTCCTGTACAAACTTGAAGACAACATGTAGAACTTTGTAGAAACTTGTAGAAGGTAGACAAGTTGAAGATTCCAAAAAATTGGTAAAAATAGAATTCAAATATTGAAAACACACTTCAAAAAGATTTAAATTTGATATTCCTCAAAAGTTAAAATAGTTTTAAAAGCAGTGAACTAATTTAGATTGCAAAATATGAAGTTCAGAAAGTCACATGTTAAAGTTTGAAGTTGAACTATTAACTTGCACACAGTAAAAAATTGACTTTAAAAGTTAAAAAATTTAAATTAAAAGGCGGGTTCAATTAATTATGCGGTTGCGAAGGACCATGTTTTATAATGCGGGTTGAAAAAGGCGAAAATTGGTAAAAGTTAAAATGGTAAAAAGGAGGGAGCAATAGAGGTTATGACTCACCATACATACTGAAATCAAGTGGGCTGAACTCAATCCTCTTCTAGCTAGAGTAGAATATCCTCAGCTTGTTTTTTAGTGCTCATGAAAGGCAGGTATTAGACAGGATTATGGAGTATGTGTGTGCAGTGGAATTGCCAAGAATAAAGTTTGAAATACTAAACAATAACTGTAAACAATCCTACTCTGACCTCCTCTCCTAACTACTCTCCTACTCTCTAATAGTATATTACAGCTTTTTGTTGCTTCTAGTTCAAATTAGCTGTTGATAGTGTTGCACGATGTTGGAAAACCTTATACTTTGTTAATGCTATTGAATATCATAGAACCAACTTATCTAGTTGAAACACCTGTCAAAATTCTTTAATTATTTTTAAATATGAATACTCATTAGGTTAACATTGAAAATTCCAGAGCCCCTAAACAGAGCCCGAAAGGACTTTTGAGATAAGGATAGGCTTATATGTTAATCGGGAATATAAACTATCATCATATTGCCAAATTTCAGCCCAATACGACCGGTAGATAATGCGTGATTGAACTTCAAACAAACAAACACACAAACTTTCACATTTATAATATTAGTATGATTAGAACTTAATAATGCCTACAAAGGTTAATCAAGTCATTTTTTCATTGTTTAATGATATACGTTATCTTAAAAGTTGTAAATCCAGAGTGAAAAGTACTTGTGGATCCTGAATATTTTTGGTTTGAACTTATCTCTTTAATCACTACTTAAGTGGTGAACAGTTTGCTTATTTCTTACTTGGAGCTTCTGCAGGGGGGATAACGATTTCAGGCGTTGGAGTAAAGTCATAAGAAAATGATAGTCTTCTGAATTGTCATTGGCTGGCTGGTTGTTTATGTTGACCAATAACTCTAACTTTTTTCCTCCAACCTGCAGGGGGGATAACGATTTCAGGCGTTGGAGTAAAGTCATAAGAAAATGATAGTCTTCTGAATTGTCATTGGCTGGCTGGTTGTTTATGTTGACCAATAACTCTAACTTTTTTCCTCCAACACTAGACAAGACAAGACAAGACAAACATTCTTTATTTACAATTTCTTAGGGAAATGTAGTAAAGTCAAGGTTTCCAATGGTGTGATAGTATTTTATGGGTAGTGGTCCTTCCAGTGAAGAAACTCGCCGATGGTGTAAAATGGATGGGTTTGAAGCCAGTAGGCAAGTTCTGTCTTCAGCTGCTTCCCCTGATGCTTCCTTATTTCTTTCGGTAGATAGTTGTGTAGTTTGCTTCCTATATAAAATGGTTTTTTCTCATATAGGCAGCTGTGATGTTGGGGTAGGTTGAACCTGGAGGCATGTCTTGTGTCATGGCTGTGGAAATCTGCTCCTCTTGGTGTTGATTTGTAATCAGCATACAAGATTACTTCCCTAATATACAAGGCAGTTGCTGTTAGAGCTTCCAGGGTTGTAAATGCTTCCCTACAGCTAGCTCTGTATTGTAGACCAGATATGGTCCTTATAGCTCATATTTGCAATATAAGTAAGCGTATGAAGGTGCCATCTGTAGTGCCCCCTCAGACTATCAGACCGCATCTTAGGTGGTATTCGAACAGAGCATAGGCAGTCAGAACTGTGGCCTCATCACTCATGTGCTTGACTTATTTAAGACATAGTGGCAGGAGTTAAGTTTTTTGGATAGGATGTTAATGTGTGGTTCCCAGGAGATGTTCTCGTCAATTGGTATTCCTAGGAATTTTGCCTGGTTTTCTATTATTAGATCTGGTAGCCCAGGTACCTCTTCTTGTCTTCTTCCAAATAACTTTTTTTATATTGAGGGACAGGTCATTTGAATGGCAGTACTGATATGCCATACTGGCTGCAATATAAGAATCCACAGACATACTATCGGCTGGAGTTTTCCACTTACTAGCAAGGTTGTGTCGTCTGCATACATAACAGGTGTACAGTGCTCACTCAGATACTGTGGCATGTTGTTTGTTAGAAGAATAAATAGGACTGGCCCGAGAACCGATCCTTGTGGCTCACCTCGGTTGTATGGTGAGGGTGCTGATTTTATGCCTTGTGTCATTCACGTGTGTATGTGTTTTATCTTAACTATTTGACTTCTACCTTCTAGGTAGTTTGAAAACCATGCTGTGGCAGTGTCTTTTACTCCCAAGTTCTCCAGTTTAGTAAGTATCAGGTTGTGTCCGAGGCAGTCAGGGGCTTTACTGAAATCTAGCATAATACTGGCTACATACATTATGTTACTTTGTCAGAGAAGCCGAAACTCCCCGACACACCCGGTACCTATTACTCAACCCGGAACCTCTGATGCCGATTGGAACTGACGCACCAACCTTTACGACACCATAGGAGGATGACTTAAGGTCATCACACTCACCGGCTGCCAAACGGCAAATTACCCATCGGAAACAATGGTTGCCCCTCAATCCTAACCAGGGATACCGGCTACTTTATTCCCACGCCCACCCCAATTAAGTTCCAACAAGGCCGAAGCCCTTTGGACTAAAAGGAGTGCCCTGGACGTGCAATAGTGCAAGCAACACTCGGGACCTATCTAATCCCTGACAGGCAGAACCCGCCATTATAGCCAGAAGGAAGGGGACCGTCAGCAAGCCGACGGGGGAACCCCAACCTCCCATTTACACCCCTACCCGATCGAGGCCTTACCCAGTTGCTGGGAAACCAGAGATAACCAGAGCGATAGATCCCCGGATACCCCTGGCGGGCTCGGACCCAGCACCCGATCTACTTCGTTTGCCCGCCAGACCCAACATCACTGCCAGGCCATCAAGGTTTCCCAAAAAGGGGCAGGTATAGAAGTGGGACCCACCCGGATGAACCTATCCACCAAAGGTGGCGACACCCTTAACTCAATTGAGGTTCCAGGGAGAACCCCCCACACTCCAGATAACCATACCTTCCGTGCTCAGAGACAGGGATTGGCTGGAGAAGTGCCTACAACCGTTACCCTCACACTGCGGAAAGTTACGTCCCCTAGAGTGTCCCCGTGAGCTACGGGTACTCGCCCGATTTCACCTCCAGGAAAGGCTACTTCCAAAGTCGAGGATTTGCCTCACTGAATGCTGGTCGCACACAACAAACGGGCCGAAACCCAAAGAATCACAGACACAGGTAGGTGGGAGATTGATGGTGCACTTCCATCTCTCCGAGAGCTAAACATCCCAACATCCTGGACGGAGGAATGCCACTGGGACCTGCCCAGTCGTCCATGACTGTGGCCTACTTGAAATGCCGATTCCAACACCGAGCATTTACCTCCCCTTTGGGGGCTAAGTTTTTCACCTCCCAGGACGAGGCTACTTCCAGAGTCGAGGATATGCCTCACATAATGTCAGTCGAACACAACAGGCAGGACAAGCCCAAGAACCAAAGTTACAGGTAGGTGAGGAGAGGCGGAATTAACGGCATCACTGAGAGCTAAACACCCCACCACCCTGAATGGAGGAAATGTCACTGGGGACTCTCCCCTTTTTAATTTTCAAGGGGGCTGGCCTTCCCAGTCGGCCATAACTATGGTTTACCTTAAGTGCCGGTTCTTACACCGGGCAATTGCCTCCCCACTGGAGAGCTGGGGTCCACGTGGTCGCCAGGCCACGTACCCACGCAAGCGTGGGCCCCCTGCGGGAAGCATAATACTGGCTACAACATTTTTTGCTTCTATGTTGTCAATAATGAATTCTGCCAGGTTGACTATTTCGGGTGGTAGTTACCGATTTCTGTTTAATAGCCGCTTTCAAACTTGGGCAAAACTTTTGCCTTTTTTTAATACCGAGGGAAAGTGGCCTTGTATCAAGGACAAATTTATGACAGCAGCCAAGGGTGGTATAAGTGCGTTGCTGCAGTGTTTAAGCATTTAAGCAGATATGTCGTCAAGGCCAGCACATATTTTAGGCTTAAAGCTTTTAATAATATTCTTTAGTTCTCCGTAGTCAGTGAGAGGAAGGTGAGATAAATCATGATTTTTTATTTCTGTCATCGAAAGTGGAGTGCTGTTTTGTGTATATTTTGGATGTGCTTCAAGTGTTTTTTTCTGCAATGGTAATAAATAGTGATTTAAATGATTCACTATGTTACTTGAGTCCTTTGTCTTGTATCTATTAATTTCTATTTCCATCTATGCAGGTTCTGAGTAATTTTAGTCCTTTCACTGTTTATGATTTGCGAGACAGCTTTTGATATAGTTTTCTGCATTGTTTATAAGGTCTGTAGAAGACTTCCGTCGCAGCATTTTGAGTCTCAGATCATAGTCTTTCTTAGCTCGTTTCGTGTCTTCTTTATCTTGTTATGTCCCTGTAAGTTCAAACTCCTGAGGTGTCTCAGGTATGTCTTAAAGAGCTCTGGCTTCCTCATCTCCAAGAAATGTTGTTTTCTTAATCTTAGCGTAAAACGTTTAAGAGGACAGAGGATATTAATCTTTTTAGTGAAAAGAAAATTGTTGTATGCATCTTCAGCAGCTGTTGCACTATATACATGTGTCCACTGTCCAGTGTTCGTCTTCGAAAGAAGATTTGAGTTGATTCAGGCTTCTTTGGTTAAAAATGCGTCAAATGGTACATTGATTTTAAATTGGTTTAAAGGTTGTCTCCAGTTCAGTTCACAAAGTTCTGCTTTGTGGTCTGAGATACCAGCATGTATGACCGTAGCCGTCAGCTGTTCTTCTATGTTTGAGCATACACCGTCGACATCGATGAACGTTTTGGAGGTGGATGTTACTCTTGTCACGGGCAGTGGTAACCGTGTTATATTGTGACTGGAGAGCATGTCATTTAGCTTCCTAGAATTGTTATAATCTTTTAGTCCATCAACATTGATGTCCCACATTATAATTAAAGAGTGGTTTTTGATAGGGAATTTAAAATGCTAAATAAAAGTGTTTTTGACATTTTTTCATAACATTGGCAGTTTTTGAGTAATTTAAGTAAACAAAACTAAAATGGCCGCCATTTTGAAATTTTAAGTTGAATCAAGATAATTTTTTTTCTAACATTAGTCTTTTCTACCTTAACCTACATACCAAGTTTTATAAAGATAGGTAGAAAAATTCAAAATAAAAAATGTATGTCAAAAATCCAAAATGGTGGATATCTGGTTAACGAAGCGATTTTGGAAACAATGTTATTCTTGATTTTCTCTTTATTTCGACCCAAGAAATCACTAGGTAAAATATTTCCCCGCCTTTTTTGAACACCCTGTATAGCCGTTTTCTTCCTAGTAGTATTTTTACCCATGGTGGAAAGGAAAAAACATAGGTGTGCTATTCCCGTCATATGCTGACGTTACCAGATTGCAAACAAATATAACCTGATTGTATTGCCATATGTTTCGATTTGATTATTGTTGTTTTTATAATTTTTCTAAATGCTAAAATGGTGTTTGAAATTTGCGTGATGTCAGCATATGCCGGGAATAGCACTCTTATGTTTTTTCCTTCCACCATGATTTTTACCATAGCGACTTTGCAGGTGAGTTCCTCACAGAGTTCTTGTGTGTTGATGGATAGCGTGGATACTTACAGATCCTCCTTGACCAGTATTGCCATTCCCCCTTCCTTATTAAGAGCCCTGCTGAAGTGGGTTTTCAGTTGGTATCCATGTATTGTTGTGTGTTCAATTTGTTCTCCCTTCAGTCCATGTTCAGAAATAGGACATCAGGTTGAGTTTCTTCAAGCAGTATGTTTAGTCTATCAAATTGTTTCCCATTTCTTGCATGTTTTGATGGTGAAATTTAAATTTGTTCTTACTAAACTCACAGCTTGTCTTCTTATAAAGGGTTGTAATTTCTTTATCGTTCCTATGTTGATGAAAAGTCTCATTTTGTATTGTTCTGGTCGTTCTTTGTTCTAAAGGCTGTTGGATAAAAAAAACATCTTTATGTTGGTGGTTTATGTTTTGTGTGCCTATAGGGGCCTAAATAAAACTCGTTTTTATTTAAAGCTTTGGCTTTATCAATGTTTTTTCCCCCCAAAAAGTCTCAAAATCTCATCTTTTCCTAGCCTCTTAGCAGTTTTTGGTGACAGTTTGTTTGTTTGGAACTGTGGGTCTCCCCCAGTATTTCCTACTTGCTCTTTGGTTGACATCAATTCTTTTGTTATGGTAAGGGTTGTCTTTTTTGGCGGGTTTTGCGCTATCTTCATTGAGTCGTCACACAACCTATGACTTCTTGGCGGCGGGAGTAAGAAGAAGTTGACGCACAGCCTCATTTAGGGTCGTTAGAACGGTGAGCGAAATATCATACAGAGCAGAGCAGGTATGACGTCATCGTTCATACGATCGATAGCTAGTGTTTCGATGTGGTTAGTTCTGGAGTTCGTATCGATATTTGACTATCGGTCACGGCTTTGCTGTGACAACAGGGACTGGAGACTGGAGTTGTTGGAGTAGTGGAAGTCGAAAATGGATTGGAGTGCCTTCTGGTTCTGCTGACTTAATTCAAAGACTGTTTGTTGTTGTAAACTAAAGTGCAGCCGTTGTAAAGTCAACTTAGGCAAATTTTTGTTTGGGAGTTAGGCCTACATTTTATTAACCTAACTTAGCCATTAGTTAATTATGAATCAACACCGTCATAGTTTGCATCGGACAAATCTTGGTTTCAATGTTAAAATTAGTTTTTATTTATGGATCCAACAAGTCAATGGAGATTATCAGTAGGCCTGAGTTGACTACAGCTTTATTTGATTTATTTTCTCTATTTCAACAGCAAACAGCTACAATTTACATCAAACCAAGATGGTTTACGTTTACACAAGTATGAACAACGATAGTCACCGTTATACATAAGTTAGGCCTAAATTAATATATAGACTTAATACATAGGCTTTAGGCCTACTTAATTAATGCTGTAAATATAATTTACAGCATGGTAAATTTAATTTTAGAAATGGTAACTTATCGATATAGTTAGGCCTACCTATAAGTACTTACTTAAGTAAGTACCTTTGATTTACTTGAAAACAACTGGGTAGTTCAAGTTATTAGATTTGAATAAATTAACTCTAGAGCTGATCAACATGAACAAGCAGTTCACTCAGAAATTTTAAACTGTAAACAATATTATTTTAAATAAGTGTTTAAATGTATTCCGTGATTTGTTGATAGACCAACTGGATTTATTATCTATCAATTCTGGACCTCCATATTTATTTATTTATATTTCCTAATAGTTATTTGTGTAACTAGTGGTGAAAGTGGCACTTTGCTGCACACGAGAGCAATGTTTACGCACGAGCCGCAGGCGAGTGTGGAATGATCTCGAGTGCAGCAAAGGCCTTTTCCACTCGTGTTACACATTATATTTTTCCTACAGTCACTATAAAGCATATAAATAATTAGTCTTTCAAACACTAAGCAACACGTTTTTAGGCTCAGCTGGCGGCAACACAAATGGTGCCCTAGAGAAAGTAGTACCCGCGGTCCATATCACTCCGCTATTTTTCCTCGGCAAGAAATGTGCTCCGCGTTTTGAGAATATAGTTCCGTATGTTTTTGTAATTTGAAGTGGTTTCCGCGCCTAAAAAAAGGCTTAAAAGGTATTTTCTTGTTTATTAGGATCGTAGGAAGGTTTTAAAAACGTTTAAAAGAAAAGTCCAGAAAGTTCAGAAATACCGAAACTATAAACACGAAATGACAGGTTAAATTGTAGTTACAATAGTCAATCAGCTGCTCATAGTATAGTTATCTTTAAGTGTTGCCAACCTATTTCCAAGCGTACACGGATTACGTGCATAATGGAACCACGCTGTTTTGTGTTGTTTCGTTGGAATCCTGATGTGCGGCAAAGTATAAACCGTACGGCAAAGTATAAACCGTACGGCAAAGTATAAATATGCAGCAATTAGCAGCTTTCTGTACTATAACAGTACAAGGAAGCCAACTTTGTCGGGTGACTGTAGGAAAAAGCTATTTTCATTTACAGGGAAGGTACAGTACGGTACGATGTAAATGCAATGCAAAGCTGCTATAACTTATTCGATAACAACAAACTAAAACTATCGAGCACCAACTAACCACATCGAAAGACTAGCTTAGCTATCGATCGTATGAACAATGACGTCATCATACCTGCTCTGCTCTGTATGATATTTCGCTCACCCGTTAGAACAGTAAAAGTTGAAACACAAACTAACCTACTATGCAAAAAACAATATGACCGTTGATTATGAGTCGTGACATTCGCCGGTGGAAAGTAGTCACGGCTCACGACCTGGTTTTATTGAGATATGTGCTGCTTAGTCGTGTTGAAGTTTGAGTATTAGCTTTTAGTGGACCGTTTCTATACTAGGTCCCATGGTTTTTAGTCGAGTATTTATATTAGCTATTTCAATGAGGAGATTCGTAGTGTTGTAGGCTATTATGGGGGTAAGGATTCTCTAGTTTGAGTTTCACTACTTTTTACTGATGCATGTTCTTGTTTAGTATTTTCTACAGCGTCTGAGTGTTTTTCAAAGAGGAGACTGTTTTTTTTTCTAAGCTAATTATTTTTAAAACATAGCTTTCAATAAGTTGATTTAGCTTTTTGTCATGCTGTTTAAATATGGCTTCTGTTTCGGACCGTAGTACTTTTTCTTTAGTGGTTTGTGCTTATTTTTCAGTGATAAACTTCATCAAGTCTTTTGTTTTTTAGCGTGCTTTTCTTCCTCTTGTTCAATTTGTTCAATTTTTGTCTCAAAACTTGCCAATTTAGTCCGTAAGATATCATTTTGCTCTATTATATATATATATTTTCTCCTAATAGAACTGCTCCTATTTTTGCCGCCATTTCCAAATTTTAATTGTCTTTCTCTGTATTTTCTAGCTTTTTATTTTCAATTAAACTCGTTTCTATAGCACCTTTATGAGATCATTTAGGGTATGAGCATTATCGTTTGTGTTGGAGGTGTTTCCAGTCAATTCTTCTTGTTTATGTCTACAGTATTTACATTTCCAAATTTTTATTTTACTAGGGGTCTATTTTCAGATGCTTCTCGGGTATCTGTTGCAGCCTACATGATACCACATAATAACAAAGGATGGAGCATAGTATTCCAGAGTATTTTACCCTATACCCTACCACAGGAGCCACATGGGTACTTTGTGGGCATTTTTACTCTTATTTTGAATAGTTCTTGTATAATCTTTGTTTAATTTTAAGTTTAAATCAAATACCATGTCAGTGTCAAACATAAAATATAGTTTTGTGGTATTTTTACAAAAATGATAGAAATATTTACACACTTGAATCTATCCCTTTTTACTTTCTCCCCCTATACCATAGTATAAGGAGAAAGTATTGTTTTCGTCAAAATTTTCGAGTTTGAGTTTTGAGTGGATATATTCGTTTTGGGTCCCCCTGGACCCAAAAAAATGGTTTTCGAAGTGATGTCTGTGTGTGTGTGTGTGTGTGTGTCTGGATGTGTACAGAGCTAGAGACTACACCTGTGGTCCGATTTCGATGAAATTTGGTATGTAGGTTCTAATCCATGGTATCTCCAGGCGTTTTTTTCATTTTTTTGAAATTTGTATTTTTAATGGGGATTTCCCATAAAAACCCATAAAAAACCGGAAAAATCGGATTTTTTTTAATGGCCCAAACGATTTTGATAAAAGTTAGGTATGTTGCAGCCCTTTAAATTCGGAACAAAATGGTACAAATCCCATTTCTGTAAAAATTACGGCTTAAAAGTTATGGTCAAATATGTTATTTTCCCATAAAAACCCCATAAAATAACAAAAAATAGGATTTTAGAAAAAGATCCGGTTTTGATTTAACATAGTATGTTATGGTCCTTACAATTTTGATAGTTTTTTTAATTTTTTAGAAATTTTTATTTATAATGGGGATTTTCCTATAAAACCCCATAAAATAACGGAAAAATAGGATTTTCACAAAAAGGCCCGAACGATTTTGATAAAAATTTAGAATGTTATAGTCATTTATATTCTGAACAAAATTGTACAAATCCTATTTCTGTAAAAATTACGGTTTCAAAAGTTATTGTAAATTATGTAATTTTCCCATAAAACCACCATAAAATAACAGAAATATCGGCTTTTCCCAAAAATGGCCCGAACGATTTTGATAAAAATTTAGTATGTTATAGTCCTTTAAATTCTGAACAAAATTGTACAAATCCCATTTCCGCATATTTACTCTCACCGCTTACACATGATAACGGTTGTTGACAAACTTATGGGAGAAAGTATGTGTCAGAATGCTGATACCGTTTATTTGAATTAAGATAAGATACGTTGTGTGATAAAAATTAGACTACACACTAAAATCGTTTTCGCAACTGTTTCTTTAAATGTTTCTTTTCTCTTGCTTATGTAGACAGCTAGTCGATTTTGGCGGCTCTTCGGTTTGAGGTCTGGTTTATGGGATCTTTCCAAGGTCACCTTCATTGTTTTCTACGGCAGTTTACGTTGAGTTAACTACGTTCAGTACCCATATCGTCTTCATTATCGCTGTCATTGTTTCCTTTTCTCCATTCTTTGATATCAGATTCCCACTTAACTGTGAGTTATTCAATTCCTCTTATAAAAACTTAAGCGAACAGTAGTATGGCCACTTAGACAGCTGTAGCTTTCCTCCTTCGTCTCCTGAAGTATTCTTCTCCACCTTCTTTAATTCTATTGATCCTAGCAGTATTGATCCTTAATTTTTTTCATTTAGTCTTTGCAACGTCCTCTGAAAAATAAAATGAATTCAAAATGCCAAGTAATGATAAAACCCATTCATGTTAAAGGACAATCCCTTCCTGATCTGGATATACTGTTTTTTTCTCTTTTTGGTACTTCACAACCGGCGCTTCTTTTAGGGTGTAAGCATTTTCATTTCAGATGGGCATTTCAACCGTTCAAAAAATCTTCATTGAAACATGTAAGTTAATCAGGCAGAATCTTGTAGAAGACCACATGCCAAAACAACAGAAGAAATATTGAACACATCTAACGAAGGGTTTTGGAAACTGCGGAACTTCCCAAATTGCGTAGGAGCACTTGATGGCAAGCATTGTCGAATTCAATGCCCAACAAATTCTGTATCACAATATTAAAACTACAAAAAGTCTTTCTCTGTGGTGCTGCAAGCTGTTTCCGATTCGGCCTTCAAGTTTTTAGTGATTGAATTTGGTGGGAAAGGAAAGCTAGCTGATGGCAGTACATTATCCTCGTCTGCTTTGTTTGACTGCCTTGAAAATTACGTGTACTTGTGGATGATGAAGCTTATTTACTAAAAATGTATCTCATGAGACCATATGCAAGAAAAAACTTAACACCAGCTGAAACAAGGTTCTATTACAGGCTTTCGCGTGCCGGAAGGTGTATAAAATGTTCATTTGGCATCTCGTTTGCAAAATGGTGCACTTTGGACAAAAGCTTGAAACTAATGTACAAAACTCAATAAAATCATAAAATGCGTTTGTCTTCTTCACAATATAAAAAGGGGAAAAGACGGAAACTGTGACCCAGTGCACAGGGAAGTGTGTTTCTTAGGACAGAGGTGTGGTCCCATTTACAGGAACTGTAGAAACAACAGGTACACAAGCAGAGCCGAGAAGATCCGGGATATCTTCAGGAAGTACATAAACACACACAAAATATTGAGAGGTGATTGATTACATTGCTTGTTAAATCAACTATGTAGGCCATGAACTCAATCGTGTTGCTTAAATCATAACTAGTGAGCCAAGTAAAACAAACTCCAAAATAAGTTATTTGTTATTTTTTAAGATTTGTTGTTTTTAATAGTTTTTATTATAATTGTTGTACAGTAACAATCTTATATAAAACGTCAGGTTTTGTTCATTCGTCAAGCACATTAATTAATTAATTGTCAAGTATATTTTTTTATAAATGTAACACTATGGCTAATAACCACGAGTTTTACTTGTTTTCTGCAGGGCTGATGCAATCTTATCACACTATTTGCCGATTATTCCTCTGTTGAAATGGTGTTTGTGTTTCACTTGCCATACGGGCACATCGTTCATGAATACAGGTGATCAAGAGTTCTACATCCATTGTACAACAATAATGCAACGGGTCAATTCACAATTAATTAAATAATAAATTAAATAACAATAATAAATAAAATAACAATAAAAGATTGATTCCAGTAAACAACAAACATTAACAAGGGTTAACACGTTCGCTGCGGCACGTCAAATGGCGGGCGTATCCCCAGTGCGGCGCAGCCCTCAGCGTCGAACAAACCCGATTACCGCGTGTGATTGGCTTTCCAATTTCGGTCTGACGAATAGCAAAGAACGTGCAGGGATGTCCTGCTTTACAACGAGAGTCGACGTAGTTCACTAAACACCCACAGATAGCAGCATTGCTTGGAACGTAGCCGGTCCCATTGGAATTGTATTGCCAAATGGAGGGAAAAAGACGGGACAAAAAGTTGATTTTTAAGCTTGCCAGACAGGGATTTTACGGGGAAATTTACCACCAACCTACACCACAACAAAATGTGAGTCACATACTACACGCTAACGTAGTATAGGTCCGCTTTCGACCGACGCTAGAGCAAAAACGAAGATATACAAAAGGCATTGCCGAGCGTTCCCGATCGGGTACGGACGCAATGTACGGGGGCCGAGCACCGTACCCGATCGGCCGATCGGGAACGGCCGCACTCAACGTGTTTTAACAATCTTCCAGATTGTCCAGAGAACGTTACAGAGCGTTCTGGGTGATTTCCGTTTCATGTTCAAGAAGATTCGAGAAGGTTCTAAGTTTCCAGAATGTTCCAAAACTTTCTGGGTAATTTCCGTTTCCGGTAGAATGGGCGTACAGAGCAGCCTACCAGCGAAAGTGGAACTAATAATTTCCTCAAGTTCGTTGCCCGCTCCGCTCCCAAACACTCGAAAAAACAAACATGATTGTTTCAAAGTTAACCATTTCGCTCCCAACAGCTGTTTGTGTGCGTGTTACTACTTGATTGTATGGGTTTGATTTTGTTGCTTCAAATCGCGCCCCGTCACGCTCCGCTCCCAATCACTACATGCGTGTTTCTACCCTTAGATACCTAATATGAGAGATAAGAGACCTTCGTCTGAATTTTTTTTGACTGGACTATAGATTTTAAAACATCTTATAGAAATTACTATGTCTCGCCTACTTTTTAAAAGTAAACTACTCTTATTTACTATACAGACATGTTCAGCACAAAGGACGAGTATCAATAAGTTACTTATCATACACAATATTCAACTGAAAATGCTTATTTCATTTGAACACATTGAACTCACGCTCTGTTGATGATTTGGGTGAGAGGAGAGCCTTTTTGTAACATGATAGCTAGAGCAAGTTTACAAAACTCTTCTCCAACCTAAACAGATAAAAAACTTATCTGAACTAATTTAACAAGCTGACTAAAAGGATTTTTTCCAATAGTCAATCTGTTTGAATGGCAATTGAAATAAGCCAACAATTTCTTAGCAATTTATTTATTTATTTATATGTATGACAATTAAGTCTTGGTACGAATTGATAGCTTTAGAACGAATAGAGATATCACAACAAAATTTGGCATATAATTACTGGTAATAGAAAGCTACTCATTCGACATCTATTTATATATATATATATATATATATATATATATATTATATATAATTCAGTTTTGAAAATCTTTGTACAACTAAATCTAGAGTTCTACTAGGTTGATTTGATTAATTAAGAGTCGTTGGAAAGCAAATAATTATGAAAGTTTGTTTTTGTTATGATTTATGGTGAAAAATAAAAAAAAAACATGTTTTCCATAAGAAATACATTAAAAACGGTGTTTTTCACACTTTTTATTTAGGGGCGACTTTTGGCTGCCTTTTTTGAGCATTTCGAAGAAATGCATGGTATCAATTTGTAGAAAATGTCATCTTCTTTCAGAATATTACTATGGTCGATTACCTAACTATTTAAAAGTTATTTGCAAAAAAGCTAAGCAACCTAAACATTTTTAGTAGTAAGAAAATACTGACTTAGAGGTATTTTTCATAAGCTTTGAACAACTAAATCTAGACTTCTACTGTACCAAATTTGTTAATTAAAAGGTAATTGGAAAACCTAATTCATGCAGATTTTCAAATAATTATGAGCGTTTGATTTTATTAAATATTTGTAGTGAAAAATAAAAATAACAAAAATACATTGAAAACTGCTTTTTCAGGTTTCTGTTTTCAAGTTTCTATTCGTAGTCAGATTTTGGCTGCATTTATTAGGCATTTTCAAGAAATACATAGAAGGTATTTGTAGGAAATTGTATCTTCTTTCAGAATATCACGTCCACTTTTGACAATTTACTAATCATTGAAAAGTTATTGTCAAATAAACAAAGTGACCTCCAAATTGTTAGTTGTTAAAAATACTGAATTAGGCATATTTTTCCTAAAATTTGTACAACTAATACTAATACTAATACTAATAGACTTATACTGGACCGATTTCTTTAATTAATGGATCGTCTGAAAGCCTAATTTGTGTAGATTTGGAAATAATTATGAAAGTGTGATTTTGTTAAATATTTGTAGTGAAAAGAAAAAACCAAAAATACATTTAAAACTGTTTTTTTTTCAAGTTGCTATTTATAAACTTCAATTTGTAGCCAACTTTAGGCAGCCTTTATTGAGTATTTTCAAGAAATACAAAATAGTAATTTGTAGGAAATTTTATTCTCCTCCAGAATATCACCGTCCACTTTAGTCAATTTCCTCACCGTTTCAAAGTTATTTGTAAAAACGTTAAGCAACCTCCCAATTTATAGTGGTGAGAAAATACTGAATTAAATACGCTGTTGTTAAACTTTGCACAATTAAATATACAGTTCTACTGGTCCGATATTATTAATTAATAGGTCATTGGAAAGCCTAATTCGTTTAGATTTGCAAATAATTATGAAAGGTTATTTTTTTTTATATTTACTAAGTGAACCCCGCCAAAGTCTATAGTTACTGTTGAGGTTGCAAGCAAGATCGTTCAACTGTAAATCAAAGATAAATAACAACTTTTTTTACAATTTGGGTTGTTCGTGATTTATCAGTGTTCCTTAGGTACGTCCGATATTAATAATCAATAGTTCAAATGGAAGCTGGTATTTCACTAAAGGTTCTTAGGCCAAAACACTCAAAACAAATAGGATAACGTAATCAGAATTGAGTAAATATATCAAAACTTAATTCCATATCCAATATATAATCGAATTAATGTTTTCTAATTGAGCGATACAGTATCTTGAATTTAACTGAATAAAACTATCAATATTTCAAATGAAACATTTTTATTTGTAGACCAAAATTATGAAAATGGGTCGGGTGGGAGAGCCAAACAAACTCGAAAGCCCCAAATTAAACTCCCATAAGAAATGTACGGGAAGGCAGTTTGTGCATAATATACGTCAAAATAAATGCCAATGCTTAATGGCAAATCTGTGGTCCGTCCATACCTTTAGTTTAAGGCCAAAACTACGAAAATCGGTCAGGTAGAAGCTAACCCGTCTTGGAAAAGAAAAACCAAAAATTTTAATAGATGACAATAATTGGTTTACCATCATGCATTAATCTAATCATACGAAACATGTGTTAATAGTTTAACAGCTTAAGTCCAGCATCTAAAGGGGGTTGAGTATGCACTGAAAGTGTAACTCTTTACTCTTTTTGACTTTTGATTGTTGTTGGGGGCATCTTGGAGATGACAAAACCCGATGTTGTCGCCCTCCCAGCAGGTGCACATCTTGGGGGGGGGAGGGGGGAAGGTGCTCTCAGACGTGTTCTAGAAAATCGCTTATATCTCGTGAACTAGACACGATAGAAAAAAGCTCTAAACGGCATTGTATTACCAACTTCATCTGCTTTAAAAAAGAATCCAGGAAAAGTCCCGTATCTATGATATTAGTTGAGTTATTAACAAATTAATTTAAAAATTTGAATAAAAACCCCTAAATAACGTTAAACTATCCATTAAAACCCTTTAAAACAACAAACAGTACGGTTTTTCATCGTGCATAATATGTTTAACACGCTAAAGTGACTTTATATGGTAATTATATCGAAATATTACAAGGTTATGCGAGGTTTCCGATGAAGCGGCACGGTGACGCGGGTGACGCCGCTGCGCGGCAGAAATCAACGTGTAGTACAGACTTGTAAAAATTGGTTATGTACCGAAAGTGTAACACATTTTGACTTTTGATTGTTGTTGGGGGCACCTTGGAGATGACAAAAACCGATGTTGTCGCCATTCCAGCAGGTGCACAACTTGGTGGGGGGGGGGAAGTAGCGCTGAGGCGCGTTCTAGAACATCGCTCATATCTCGTGAACTAGACACGATAGAAACATGTTTTAAACGGCATTGTATTACAAAACCGCATCTGCTTTAAATATTTTACAATGAAAAATCCCATATCAATGATGATAATTGAGTTATCAGAACACAGTTTATTAGAAATTACAAATTTAAAGCCAAAATACCGTTTATCTACCTATATAACTCTCATAAAACAATAAATAGCACTGTGTTTGGAGTGCATTCTATGTTCAACACACGAATTACAAAATATTAAGTGTACTGTACTTTCCTTAAAATAATATGTACGGAGTTCTCTAGTTAGCGAGAAAACAATTATAAGCTGTTTTTAACACTAGGCTATTTTAAATATAAAATTTAAACAAAATTCTAGGTACAACTACCAAAGAAAATGCTTCAGTTTGAAATGTATACGGGTTTTATTAAAAGAATATTAAAATAGACTTGGAAATGCTGTACTTCATTTTAAAACTTAACTTCCATATAAACTACACAAGAAAACAATAGATACTATTTCGTTCATCGTGTTTGTAACTGTCTTAATGATGAGGATTTCTACAATTTTTAAAACATTTGCAGTAGGAGCAGTAGGATTAAGAAGAAAAGGAAGCACCTGCAATGACAGCCGCTAAATAGAAATCACAACTAATCCATCTGCCGTCAAGGACATTAGTAAAATGCCTTGCACACCGGACAGCGTCAAACTACACCTGTTATGGTAGTACCCAACTATATTTTTGGGCAAAGACCTTGACAGCAGAAATAGAGCCTTTATATCTATTCCAGTATGGATTTATCAAAGACAGCTCGGAAAAATGCGCCCCCTTCTTATGACCCTGCCCCCGGATCCTACAAATTTGCTAAAGCCATGTAAATGCAAGACTTGTTCTAGATCAACTTGTGCTGCTCCTACTGCAAATGTTTTAAAAATTGTAGAAATCCTCATCATTAAGACCGTTACAAACAAGATTACCGAAATAGTATATATTGTTTTCTTATGTGTAGTTTATATAGAAGTTAAGTTTTAAAATGAAATACAGCATTTCCAAGTCTATTTTAAAATTCTTTTAATAAAAACCGTATACATTTCAAACTGAAGCATTTTCTTTGATAGTTGTACCTAGATTTTTGTGTAAATTTTATATTTAAAATAGCCTAGTGTTAAAAACAGCTTATAATTATTTTCTCGGTAACTCGAGAACTCCGTACATATTATTTTAAGGAAAGAACAGTACACTTAATTTTTTGTAATTCGTGTGTTGTACATAGAATGCACTCCAAACACAGTACTATTCATTGTTTTATGAGAGTTATATAGGTAGATAAACGGTATTTTGACTTTAAATTTGTAATTTCTAATAAACTGTGTTCTGATAACTCAATTATCATCATTGATATGGGATTTTTCATTGTAAAATATTTAAAGCAGATGCGGTTTTGTAATACAATGCCGTTTAAAACATGTTTCTATCGTGTCTAGTTCACGAGATATGAGCGATGTTCTAGAACGCGCCTCAGCGCTACTCCCCCCCCCTCCCACCAAGTTGTGCACCTGCTGGAATGGCGACAACATCGGTTTTTGTCATCTCCAAGGTGCCCCCAACAACAATCAAAAGTCAAAATGCGTTACACTTTCGGTACATACCCAATTTTTACAAGTCTGTACTACACGTTGATTTCTGCCGCGCAGCGGCGTCACCCGCGTCGCCGTGCCGCTTCATCGGAAACCTCGCATAACCTTGTAATATTTCGATATAATTACCATATAAAGTCACTTTAGCGTGTTAAACATATTATGCACGATGAAAAACTGTACTGTTTGTTGTTTTAAAGGGGTTTTAATGGATAGTTTAACGTTATTTAGGGGTTTTTATTCAAATTTTTAAATAAATTGTTAAATAACTCAACTAATATCATAGATATGGGACTTTTCCTGGATACTTTATTAAAGCAGGTGAAGTTGGTAATACAATGCCGTTTAGAGCTTGTTTCTTTCGTGTCTAGTTCACGAGATATAAGCGATTTTCTAGAACACGTCTCAGAGCACCTTCCCCCCTCCCTTCCAAGTTGTGCACCTGCTGGGAGGGCGACAACATCGGTTTTTATCATCTCCAAGATGCTCCCAACAATAATCAAAAGTCAAAAAGAGTTACACTTTCAGTGCATACTCAACCCCCTATAGATGCTGGACTTTTCTTTTATTAAATGTTGTTGTTAACAATTTGCATTAATTTGTGTTTGAAGTGTGTTCCCCATGTGAAGATTGTGATTTTAATGTTATTTGCTTAATCTTTACCATTAATATTTGTGAGAAAAGTAATGTTTGGATTTCATAACCATTATTTTACTAGATACCGTTGTATTTAACCACAACTGGCCTCTGTTGCTAGTTGTATTTATGAATAGCAACCAGTTACAAGTTTAAGGAAATACTTAATGATCTTCATTATTAAAACATGTTCAAATGTTCGCGACAAGAAGTAGAATTGGTTTATGGACTAGTTGAAATGGTGATGGGAAAAGTCTATTTCTTTCTCTAGCCTATGCTCAGATTGTGTTGCGCTTTCCTGCACAACCGAGCTTGACCTTTACAGACCTCCCTCCCTAATAAGCTGAACCCCCATGAACGGTTTCTCATGTTTCGAAACTGTTCAGATGATTGGAATGCTGAGGAACTGGCTGTACTTATGATGACTATTTTATAAGAATTAGGAATAAGTAACCTTCCTATAACTGCCCAGACATATGACGGAGCCTCTGTTATGCTCTCTTACATGAAGTAAGAATGCCGGGTTACAAACTATAATCAGACGAAGGCATCCTGAAGCTATGTTCATTGTTACGCCTACAAAGCTAGCTTAGCTGTAACTGACATGTGGAAATCTGATGAGAGCTCAAAGATTTTGTTTAATGGGCTTCAGGCATTGTACTTAAATTTTTCAAAGCCATCCCACCACAAAGTGTTGAAGAAAATAACAGTCATAATACAAACAGGCCAGGGCTTGAAGAAGGGTTCTGTTGAAATTTCTTCTCAGAGCACTACCAGATGGACTTGTAGATACAAAAACTGTGAGCAACTGATAAAGAACTATGATGTAACTTCCTGTCATATTAATGTAGTAAAGAAATGTGTAGACTGTGGAAAGCTTATCCGAGTTAGAGAGCGATCATTCCCACACAAGTGTGGATTAGTATACTGTAAATCTGACTCGTTCCAGGATCCCAACCATAAATGTTTTATAAAGCCTGACACTATAGAAAACCAAAGACTTTGATACTGTTTGTACTTTGACACTATTTTTTGACTTTGAAATTCACCAGGACGAACCCCATCTTCATACTTAGACGCCAAAGTGCACAAAGTAAACTTGCGCGTATCACACCAATTCTGCCACCATTGTGCCCATGGAAGCTATTGCGCAACATGTGAGAACCTCACTAAGGTGTTTGAAACTGATCTAGTGAGACATTTAATGAACTATGTTATGAATGTAAGGAAACCTTTTAAAGATGTATGTGTTACAGAACACAACGGCCAGGGTTTTGTTTTTCAGTTTTTGTTAGAGAATGTTCTGGAAGAATCTGGTGGCAAAAGAAAAAACTAAACTTAATACTTAATACTTTACTTCAATACTTTATAATGAAATGGCGACCATACAAAGTATGTATTTTAAGCCAAGTATGAATGGAGATGAGTGTAGGATGAGTGGTGCGATCTTGTAGTCTTGTTAGTGACTAAGGCCGACATATCCTTAGAAACAGCTGTTAATTAATAGCCCATACAGCTAATGGCAACTAAGGGACCTTCAGTTTATAGTGGAATCCGAACCACATTTCTACATTATTCAGTGTGGCAGATTGCGTGTAATAAATATATAAAGGCTACTTAGAGTCTTCGCAATCCTGAGTTAAATGAGCACTACGGCCGTTTCGGAGATAACTCCATCGTCGGGTGCGTAGTCTTCATACACTAAACTGAACTAGGCCTATTTACATATTTACATTTTTTACGAGGTTTCTTCATTTTCATTGCGTCAAAGTTTAATAAATAGTACATGCAACACAAGACACGGACACGACACGAAAACATTCAGGCACGTGCACGGCTAAAAACTGACGACCGACTGATCGAACTTTATCACTGCAAAGGTGGATGACTGGAATAACCGATAACACGTGTACCAACATAGCTGCTCGAATCATACCTTGTCCTGTTTAATTTGTATTATTGTCTCAAAAATTGGATTGGCTGCTGAATTAGTCTGGAAATTAATTATTAAGTTCGGTTCTTTAGCTGTACTGGTGTAAATGTGGAAATTTTCAATACAATTAAGTTTGTGACCTTTGCTGCCAATATGGAGTATTTCTAAACTATTAAATTCAGAGTAGTCGTGTCAATACTGTTGGATGTGTTCTGCATAATTTGAGACAGGATTTGGTTTCTTAATAGCGCTTATATGTTCTTTATACCTGAATTTTTTCGTGTCGTGTCCGTGTCTTGTGTTGCATGTACTATTTATTAAATATTAACTTAATGAAAATGAAGAAACCTCGTAAAAAATGTAAATATGTAAATAGGCCTAGTTCAGTTTAGTGTATGAAGACTACGCACCCGACGACGGAGTTATCTCCGAAACGGCCGTAGTGCTCATTTAACTCAGGATTGCGAAGACTGTAAATAGCCTTTATATACACATTTCTACCTTAGTATATACGAATTGGTCTAATTATCAGGATAGTACTGCGGATAGCCGTAGTACTCACTCGTGCAGACGTTAATCCACACCAGGGAGTATCACATCTACAGTGCATGCCTATAAATATCCACAATTCGCAACCTCCTAGTATTTGGATTACAGGACGACGCTTCCCGTCTCAGTTAACATTCCTCTCTTGGAAAATTCTCACCAATGGGTTACCAATTTGGACCAATCGGACCCCCCTATTGGCCAAGGGAAGTCACATGACACCACCATCTTGAAAGGGTGTGGCTTAGAGGGGAAGGCACCCTCTGATTGACTAGAATACATCACATGACCAATTTGGACTGGTCATACCCCACCATCTTGATGATATCATAGGTGGGATAGGGGCTCGGATTAGAGATGAAGACACCTTCCAATTGACTAGCAGACATCACATAACCAATTTAGACCAATCGGACCCTCCCATCTTGAAAGAGGTATGGCTTAGAGAGAAAAATCATCATCTAATTGGTCAGAGCAAATCACATAACAACACCATCTTGAAAGGGCGTGGCTTAGAGATAAAAACCACCCTCTGATTTACTAGGAAAAGTAACATGACGAATTTGGACAAATCAAACCCCAGCATCTTAAAAAGGGCGTAGCTCACATAACCAATATTGACCAATCGGACCCCATTATCTTGAAAAGGGCGTGGTTCACCTGACCACAATTGACCAATCGCACCCCACCTTCTTGAAAAGGGTGTGGCTCACATGACCTATTTGGACCAATCGGACCCCACCATCTTGAAAAGGGCATGGCTTGGATGGAAAAACCACCCTCTGATTAGCCAAAGAAAATCACACAACATCACCATCATAAATGAGGCATAGCTAAGAGGCTAGACAAAGTCAAGGGACATGACCTCCAAGATCACGAAATAGTTATTTGTGTAACTAGTGGTGAAAGTGGCACTTTGCTGCACACGAGAGCAATAGGCGAGTGCGGAATGATCTCGAGTGCAGCAAAGGCCTTTTTCACTCGTGTTACACATTATATTTTTCCTACAGTCACTATAAAGCATATAAATAATTAGTCTTTCAAACACTATACAACAAGTTTTTAAGTTCAGCTGGCAAGACAAATGGTGCCCTAGAGAAAGTAGTACCCGCGGTCCGTATCACTCCGCTATTTTTCCTCGTCAAGAAATGTGCTCCGCGTTTTGAGAATATAGTTCAGCATGTTTTTGTAATTTGAAGTGGTTTCCGTGCCTAAAAAAATGCTTTTAAGGTATTTTCTTGTTTATTAAGATCGTAGGAATGTTTTAAAAACGTTTAAAAGAAAAGTCCAGAAAGTTCAGAAATACCGAAACTATAAACACGAAATGACAGGTTAAATTGTAGTTATAATAGTCAATCAGCTGCTCATAGTATTATTATCTTTAAGTGTTGCCAACCTATTTCCAAGCGTACACGGATTACGTGCATAATAGAACCACGCTGTTTTGTGTTGTTTCGTTGGAATCCTGATGTGCGGCAAAGTATAAACCGTACGACAAAGTATAAACCGTACGGCAAAGTATAAATATGCAGCAATTAACAGCTTTCTGTACTATAAACAGTACAAGGAAGCCAACTTTGTCGGGTGACTGTAGGAAAACTACATTATCTTGTCCTCCAAGATCACAAAAACAAGATTATCTTGACCTCTATCACTGAAGGTCAATGGTCATGGTCAAAGTCCAACTTGAGCCAAACCACCGGACAGACTACTCTTCTGCGCACATTATCGGGCTGTAACACCACTTCTAACATTTTTGGGTTTGGAGAGAATGAATTCTGTAAACTTTTTACGAAATATCTATTATTAATGGAGCAGACTAAAAAGTTTGAGGACCGTGCTGTCAGTCCCCAAGAAATTTCAGCAGCAGGGGAGAAAATCATTATATCTCCCTATGGTGGCAGTGGAGATCAGTCGTTACACTCACTTTGCTATAGTAAATTGAAGACTAGTACCATTAAACTCAACCTGGCTAGGGCTAAACTACCTCTGACTACTCTCAGCACTTTTCCACTTAATGAGAATATATCACCAGGTCATGCAGTAGGATGGGGTTTGTGCAGACTGGGATCCATCAGAACGAGTAGCGCTGTTCCCCCACACCTGCTCAACGCCATCTCATGCAGATAGACAAACAGGCTCTATAGGGGCGTGTGGATGTCAGGCGGGCCTGAGTTTTTCAACCCTTTGCAAAGTTTATGGTAGTCAAGAAAGTAATAACAGGAATGAAGTCACCATCGACGACAAAGACTACGTCGATCTACTAGCTTCACTATTTGAGGAGGACAATGAAGACTCTGACTTCATTCACCCCCCCTGCGAAACGAGCAAAGCTCCAGTCAGTGTATTATATATTTTTAATTATTTAATATGCATGTTTGTAAATATTATTACTGTATTTTATCTTATTTTGTTCAAATGAATGAATATTTTAAAATGACTTGCTGTGGGTTGTTTGTTTTTTTGTGATAAAAAATTATTTACTCAGTCCTGTAACAGCTGTACATGTAATACAGATTATTGTAATGTTTGTTTGTTTAAGTTTTTGTGTAAACTAACTACCAGTCTATTAAATTGGTTCTCTAACAGTGTCTTATATTTATTTTATTCTACTATTAAAATCAGTTTATTACAACAGAATTAAACATATCCTCTCACCAGTGGATATATTTGTAAGGGGATAGATTACCTGCATCATGAGCATTGTGCTGTTACATGATTTTTTTACTAAAAAATGAAGCCAAAACTGAAAAATGATTTTTGCGAAGTTTGTTTGGATGAAATGTGGAGTCACAAAAAGCAAAAAAAATATACTAATCAATTGTTTAATTAGTTTTGTTTGTTTGTTTATTTTTAGCCCAACTTCGATGGGTTGCCTAAAAAAATATTTTGTAGGTAATTAAATTCTCTACAAATTAGATTGTAATACTAATACTTGTTTTCCTAGAATACACCATTACTGAATTACAGCGATCTAAAGTTAAAATTTTAACTCATTTTGGAAAAAAAATATTTTTTCCTTTTTCTTAAGTGAATATTTTCTTAGCCGTAAGTTGTAGAAACAAAATATTAAACGTATATTATTGGAAATTTAATTGTCTACAACATTGACTAGAACTTCTTTTTCGCTGAAACGCACCACAATGGAAATATAGACGAAAAGCTCAAGAGAGTGCCGATTTTTCGATTTTTCCAATATGGTGGCAGGTGCGGAGGGGGGGGGGAATTGTGTATTTTAAATCGTGTTTATTAGCTCGCTTTCTTGTCTGTTCGGTACAAATTTCGCAATCGATTTTAAACTAACTTCCCGATGAGCAAGAGACTTAAAACTTGAAACAAAGCTCACAACTGGATGACAATGCAATATTAAATCATTTAATTTTCATATTTCCCTTGAGCTACGATGCTCCATGACTAGCGTCTCAGTTTCCTGGTCAGGAACCGATGAGAACTTTCTCTGTGAAGGAGTGAGGGAATGTGGGAGAACCCCCCACGTCAATATAAGAAAATTTATAATTTTTTATAATTTTTTTAAAATTAATTTCTTAGTTATAAAACGATTTTTTTAGTTATAAAACTAACTTTTTAAAATTATTATTTTTTTTTCAATTATAAAATTAAACTGTCATAACCTAAGATAACCAACCAATCTTGCTAATAATATAAGAAAGATACAAGATAAAAATTGGATGAAGGTTTACTAGTAAAAAATAGTTGTGTTCATAAAATAAAATTACAAATGCTTCAAATTCTTACAAAAGATGTACAGTTAAGAAGTAGGCCTAATCGGATTATAAGCAAAATATTCGACAACAAGTTAATGCCACCAGTGGCATTCGATATGGATACCTAATGGTCATCAGTCGAGTACGCTAACCACTAGGCCACGAACACCGCCAACTCGTATCAAACCCCACAGCTCCAATTCGTATCGTTGCGGTAATTGTGTTCCCTGAAGAGAAGAGTGACGTCACGACCCCCCACTCATTCGCTAAAGAGTTTCTTGTCGGTTCCTGATCAGAAAAACGATACGCTATACGCCCCATGGGCTCCCAAAGTTTTAATGTTTACATTTTGGAAGAACCTAAATAATATATCAATTGGAGTCAGCGGTAAATACTTAAATTTGACAGTTTTTTTCATAGAGCAGAGGTTAAGTTTAAGTTTTATGATTACGAGAATATTAGCAACAACATCTGATTACAGTTAAAAGGGCTTTAGTTTGTATTAACAGGCCATATAAAATAGATTTAACATATTAATTTAAACATTAAAGAATAAAAAGTAGAAAATAATTTATGAATAAAAAAATCTTTGTAAAATACCATTTCTGTAGCATTGTCTGTACTTACCACTTGCAGATCACAACTTTTCATGGAATAGTACTTCACAAGATTTCCATCGGCTAAAAAATTACAATATCAATAAATTAATTATCAAATGAGAACTGCCTACAATGCTAGAGATCTAGTTATATTATAGGGATTATCTTCTATAATTTTATATTTGTTAAAATAACCTATGCAATAACATAGAAATGTAGGATCACCAGAAAATACTATTTTCTTTCCCGAAACATACACATTTTACTCAACCCAATTAAGGTTATTTAGCTTGGAACTCTAAAGACAACAAATACACTGTGTAATGTGCATCAAAGAGTGAAAACTATTTCCTAATTAGTCCTAACAGTGTCAGTAACAGGGGTCAATTGTTTAAAATTTCTAAAATAATATATAACTAGCCACCATACCTGTGCTTTGCAACGGAAAGAGAACGCTAATAAAGAGAATAATTATGTTCCATATATATGCTGTATAAACTTTTATTCCACTAAAATTATCAACTGGATACTCTGTTTCCCAGACAATATTTGTTGGGAACTAAACCATACAAACACAATAGATTATTATAAACATTTTGGAAAAAGAAAGTCAATAAGTTAACAAAGTATGCACTTGAAAAAATGAACGCATTATTTGTGCGTTATCAACAGTTATTTATTAAATTAAAAACATAACTGTAAACAATCCTACTTTGACAGTTCTCAATTTGTATAACAGCTTTTTGTTGCTGCTGGATTCAAATTAGCTGTTGTTATACATCCAAACAATTATTATACTTTAATACTTTTCATGGAAATTGCGACTAATATGGCATGCTATTCTTTATATAGTGTCAGCGGTTCCCGAAAGCGATGAATAACAATTTCAAAAATGCTGCGCATTGGTAACCAAGTGCATCCATTCTCTAAAAAAGGAAATTCTTAAGATGATGGGTAGTTGATAATATAGAGGTTCACCTTTTTTTTGTTTCCAAATAATTTGAGTTGGTTGCCTTAAAGTAATAGCTTTGCAAATTTTGTAAACCAAATTAATTTAATTTTATCGAATTTTTTCTATAAACCAGGGAAATGAACCAGGACCAATTTACTCAATCGTTTTTACCCAACCCACCTTTCCTATCCCAAGCGTGTAAAGAAAAACAAGATTTCTACAAATATATTTAAATACATATTGAAATATATTTTACCTGTATTGAAAAATAGAAATTCGTACTCAAAAACACTCTCTCAAATGATTGATTCCTTACAAATCTTGGTTGCGCCTGGGTTGGAAGAACAAAGTGAATAAAAATATACAACAGAGCGTTGGCAGTGGAAGCTTGATGTTAATTTAAAATTGAGTGGGCCCTGTGGAATAAAATTATCCCCAGAAGTCCTTATGGGACATCCCTGGTTGGTTTAACTCTTCCAAAGCTGAAAAACAATCTTAAAACTACACTGACTCTATTTTTTGCACACTACCACACTAAACTTAGTGTTGCACCCAAGGTGTACCTTTTGGAGGGACTTCTTATTGAATATAATTACCAAGGCCCTTTTGAACGAGCTATATTTATACCAGAATTGAAACACCAAAGGTTAATGAGAATCTATTCTATATAAAATTCAGTTTTTAAAATCTTTGTGCAACTAAATCTAGAGTTCTATTGGACCAATTTTATTAATTAATGGGTCGTTGGAAAGCTTAATCCGTGTAGATTTGCAAATAATTATAAAAGCTTGTTTTTGTCATGATTTATGGTGAAAAAAATTGTCATCCCTAAGAAATACATTGAAAACGGTGTTTTTCACACTTTTTATTTGTGTGTGACTTTTAGCTGCCTTTTTAGTATTTCCAAGTCGTGCATGGTATCAATTTGTAGGCAATTTTATTCCCTTTCAGAATATCACCTTCCACTTTGGTCGATTTCCTCACCATTTAAAATTATTTGCAAAAAAGCTAAGCAACCTCCGAAATTATAGTAATGATGAAATTATAGCCTAATTCGTGTAGATTTGCAAATAATTATGAAAGTTTGATTTTATTACATATTTCAAGTGAAAAAATACAAATAAACAATAATACATTTAAAACGCCTTTTTCCCCCAAGTTTATATTTCCAAGTTTATATTTGTAGCCAACCAACACTCCTGCCTTTATTGAGTATTTTCAAGAAATACATAATAGTAGTTTGTAGGAAATTTTATTCTCTATCAGAATATCACCTTCCACTTTGGTCGATTTCCTCACCATTTTAAAGTTATTTGCAAAAAAGTTAAACATCCTCCCTATTTATAGTAAGAAAATACTGAATTAAAGATGTTGTTGTTAAACTTTGTACAACTAAATCTACAGTTCTACGTAGCATATGTAATCTTTGGTTCTACTGAACCGATTTTAATAATTAATAGGTCATTGGAACTGTCAAAGTCGACAGTTACTTTTGAGGTTGCAGGCAAGATCGTTGACTACAAATCAATGGTAAATAAATCGATGATGAGCACGCAGCTTCCCTCCAGACCAAGTAAATTTAACATATGCTATTACCAAATGATCAAACACTAGCTTTATTGATCTACGTCCTAGATGTCTCTCCAACTCTTTCCTAACCGCCATCAGGTTGCTTCTTTTTGTTCTAACTTCTTTACTATAGCCTCTACTCACAAAATACCCAGTTCCTACCAGGGTTCTAGTGTTGCTCATAATCCAGTTGGAAAGTGGGCTATTAGTAGTCTGGTTGCCCCTAGGGGATGTGCACGATTAATCCACAGGTTATCATTACATTGTAGTCTGTTGACACAAAAGTTCCTTATAACCGATTTACAATCCTCACCTCGCTTACACCTTAGACCCTTGAAAATTAGATTGTTTCGCCAAGATCTAGGCCTACATTCTAAATCGTCCAACTTGTCGATTATGTCAGCTTCACGAGCTCTAATGGCAATTAACTCGTTTCAACCGAGTAATTTCCTCATTAAGTCCTAGAATATCACTTTTTGTTGCCAGAGGGGCTATTGTCCAATAAGCCTCCAATAACATTACTGATTACTTGCGTTAGATCTGCACAGATCTGTATACGTCATGTCGCCTACTTTGTCCGCCATGTTGTCGTCGTCGTCTTTTACACTGTCCGGCGAAGGGCCTTGCAGCCTATTGATTTGAATGATACTGTGCTACAAGAACAATATGTTTGTACTGACTAATACTAACATTTTAGTCATTACAAACACATTGTTCTTGTAGCACAGTATCATTCAAATCAATAGGCTGCAAGGGTAGGCCTATAGTTGCCATTGGTAAAATTAATTGGGACATTTATTATAGATGGAAGTTTAAGTGGGCTGCAGGTTTGATTTTGGCTTGTGACTGTAGATAGTGGGAGTGTGTACAAATAATTGAACATTTATATATATTTAGAATAAAGATGATACCTTTATTCAGGAGGAGGAGAAGTTTACATGATACGACTAACGAAAATGGAGTAAGACTATTGAGCTTTTGCCATACACTTAATCTTTACACAGTGAGTACTGCATTCCCTTACAAAAATATACACAAAGGAACATGGACATCTCCAGGTGGAAACACAGTGAACCAAATAGACCACGTGTTAATAGATAAAATAAATAAACGTTGGATTACAGATGTACGAAGCCTTCGTGGAGCGGAATGTGGCTCTGATCATTACTTAGTCTTGACAACAATAAAACAAAGGCTAGCAACTGTGAAAAGGGATAAAAAGAGAGCAGGGAGAAGATTTGATATAGAAAAGTTTAAGAATGAACAAACCCGAAAAGAATTTCAATTATCGCTTAGCAATAGGTGTGTCAACAAATTTTTTGAATATTTTAAAACAATTTTACAACGGTACAAGTGCCTCTGTCTAGAACCGGGCAGGTGTTACCGATAGTTTTAATACAACGATAGGTCTGAGGCAAGGATGTGTGTGTAGCCCTAGTATGTTCAATTTATTTATTAACGACATTCCGGAGGAGATTGGTGGGGGAGTTTTGTTTGAGGGAGTCAAAGTGAATATTTTAATGTATGCTGATGATATAATTTTAATTTCGCCAACAGCTACTGTCCTCCAGCATATGATCAATCGATTAGATAATTATTGTGCACGTTGGAATCTTCGTGTAAATCTAAGTAAATCCAAAGTTATGGTGTTTCGTAAAGGAGGCAAACTGGGTTCTGCTGATCGTTGGTGGTACAGAGGCGAGCGTATTGAAGTGGTGAATGAATATACTTACCTTTGCATTACGTTAACTCCCTCATTATCTTGGGTAAAACATTTTAAAGCAAAAGAAAAAGTGTCAAAATTAGCTATTAATTCACTTTGGGGAAATCTTATAAATAGCAACGAAGTCCCACTCAGTGCCAAACAATTGTGTTTTAACTCTGTTATACGATCAATTATTTGTTACGGCGCGCAAGTGTGGGGTTTCATTGACAGCGATTCTGTGGAGTCTGTTCAAATTCAAATTCAAATATATTTATTTGTGATCATACAAAATCTTGGCCTCGCCTATCGTTAATAAGTTTTTCATCAAAAGATTATTTCGTCTTCCGAAAAACATACCAAATTATTTAATTTATATTGAATCATTAACAAATAAGATATACTTTTATTCAAGCGTGTTAAATATTAACTATCTATTAAACGTATTATCAATGTCTGAAAGTCGTTTACCTTTTAAATTAGCCAGACAAATAATAAACAATAATATTTACTGGTGTAAACATTGGAAGCGTCTGGGAAACAAGCATAGCAGGGAAATAAATTTCGACGTAGACGAGGTTGGCATCCCTGTTCTACAATCACAGCTGATGAGTGTAGTGGAAGGGGATAGGGCAGCATGGAAAAGTGATTGCGAGGGTCGAGCGCGCACGTCTCTGTATCACCAACAACTCTTATCTATTAACTTCGACCTAAAAGATAAGACATACCTTGCTGACAGATATGACATAAATGTAATGTCCTGGGCGATCAAGGCAAGAGCTGAGCTTATCAACCTCAACTTCAAACCGTGGCTTGTAGACAATTATCATTTGTGCACTCTTTGTAATTTACAAGAGAAAGAAGATGCTTTTCATTTTATATCTGTTTGTCCCATTTTAAATTCAATAAGGAAATTTTATTTTGGCTGTCCAATTTTGACACAGGAACAATATATAGAGATTTTGAATGGGTGGGATTGGCGGGCCTTAAGTAATTATTTAAAAGATACTTGGTCTAAAAGATGGGAGTTAATACAAGAATTCAATCTGAGAGAATCATTTTCCCAAATATCCTTAATTTTAAAATCTTTTTTATTATTATTTATTAGTTTCATTAAGGCATCACAATTGTATTAGTTCTAAGATATGAATGTATTATTTATCTCCCAAGAATCGTTGAAATCTATATACAATATATTAATTTGATCAAATATTGCTAAATATTGCTAGAATGTAGGCTATTGTTGTGTTTCTAAAAAAATTTACTTATATTTTCATTATTATTCTTTTTTAATTTATGCAAATATACATATATGTATAAATCCGTTTGAGAAATATGTCTATATTCAAAAAATTAATTGTTTTATTATTTGATTTTTAATCTGATTTATGAGAACACTTTACGTTAGTCAATTGTACAAATTAATGCTAACCAGGTACGCCAGCCACAACAGACGGGCTTTTTGTCCATTGTTGTAGTTAGTGCTGAGAAGTTATTTTTGTACAAATATTTGTAAATAAAAGCACTTTTTCATTCATTCATTCAATCAATAGATTTCAAGTTCTGAGAGATGATGACACACAAAACAAAGAATCTAGTCTAAATGAAGAATGGCTTAAATCAAGAATGTAATTAAAGAAACAGCAGAAGAAGTCATCGGTTTTAAGAGAAGTGGTCGCAATGGAAAGCCTTGGTTTAACAGAACACATGAAGAGCAAATAGAAATAAGGAAAAGAGCAAAAATAAATCTTCTTTACAGGCCCACAGAAGAAAACCGAAAGGAGTATAGAAGAACAAACAAAGAAGTAACAAAAGCCTTCAGAAGAGAAAAACGAATTTATATTCATAACCAACTTGCTAAGGCAGAAAACGATAGACACAACAACAACACAAACGATTTTTATGCTACAATAAGGCATTTTCAGAAAGGATATATACCCAAAACAACAGGAGTAAAAGATAAAAATGGAAACAAAACAACTGAGAAAACCAACGTTCTAAAAATATGGAAAGAATATTTTGAAGCTTTTGAAAGGAGAAGATGAAGATAACAATAAAGTTAAAACAATCTACCAAAATGTTCAACCATATATACAAGAACCATCCCTGGAAGAAGTTAAGGAAGCAATTCAAAACTTAAAAAATGGAAAATCACCAGGTGAAGACGATATAGCAATAGAGGTTATGAAACAATGTGGTAAGAATGCTACTAGAGAAATTCATAAACTGATTCAGCGAATATGGATCGAAGAAGAAATGCCCATAGAATGGAGTGAATCTGTAATAATCCCGATCCACAAAAAAGGAGACAAAGAAACTTGTAGCAATTTTAGTGGAATATCCTTACTTTACTCAACTTACAAAGTATTGTCTAAGATTTTACTGAACAGAATAAAACCGTATGCAGAAGAATTCATTGAAGACCATCAAGCTGCTTTCATCAACGGACGCTCAACATCGGATCAAATTTTTGTGATTAGAGAGATAATATCAAAGTATTGGGAATACAATTAAGAGTGTTATATCCTGTTCATTGACTTTGTAAAAGCTTATGATACCGTAAAAAGACCCAAACTCTGGGAAACAATGCAGAAAATTGGAATTCCAGACAAACTGATAAATTTGACAAAGATGTGTGTTGAAGGTACCAAAAGTAAAGTTAAGATAGAAAATGAATACTCAGAAACCTTCCAAACCCATTCAGGGGTTAGACAAGGGGATGGACTTTCACCAATTCTTTTCAATATTGCAATAGAAGAAACCTTAAAAAGCACTAAACATATCGAAGCTTGAATAAACCTCGGATCTATAGTAAACACACTTGCTTTTGCGGATGATGTTGCATTAGTTTCAGAATCAAAAGAGGACCTAGGTAAGCTTACTGAGATTATTATAAGGAAGCAAATAAGATTGGACTTAAAAAAAGTGAAGAGAAGTCAAAATATCTGAAAGTCGGAAGAACCCAAATTGAAGGAGCTGAACCTTTTAGGGTCAATAACCATAATTTTGAAAGAGTAAACGAATTTAAATACCTTGGAGTCTCAGTTAACTGGAATAACGAAAGTGGAACAGAAATAGAAAAGAGACTGATTGCAGCAACCAAATGTTTCTGGGGCGTATCAAAAATATTTAGTTCAAAAATACTATCTAAAAACACAAAATTAAGAATCTATAAAACTTTAATTCAACCAGTCCTTTTATATGGTTCGGAAGCCTGGACATTAACTAAAAATCATGAAAACAAACTTATCATTTTTGAGAACAAAATTTTGAGGAAGATTTTCGGACCTATAAATGAAGAAGGTATGTGGCGAATAAGAAAAAACCGAGAGCTCCGAGAACTGTACAAAGAACCGGACATTGTAGCCATAGTGAAGAGTAGACGACTGAGATGGGCAGGCCATGTAGAAAGAAGGGAAGAAGAAAGTATGCTTAAGAAGATCGCCAATGGACAACCACGAGGCACTCGCCCGCTAGGAAGACCGAAGTTGAGATGGACAGACCAAGTCCAGAAAGACCTACACAGAGTGGGGGCATCTCTTGACATGGCGGCAGACCGGCAGCAGTGGAGGCAACTTGTTGGCGAGGCCAAAAACCTTCTTAGGTTTGAGTGGCCAAGGAGGTAAGGTAAGGTAAAGATGATACCACTGACTATGTATTAATACCAAGTAATTAGATCAAAATGTATAAAAAATTTACTTATTAATATCTAAATCCAAAACATGTGCTCAGAACAGTAAATGACAAAACATAACATGAAAATCCAACGGCTTGTACTGCCCACTACGAATAATTATAACACTAATACAATAAAATATACAAAGTTACTTACGATTGGACGTCCGGCACAAAAACTTAGGGAATCACAAGGGAATACGGATGAGGGTGAGTTTTTTTTCCAAAACGCGGACAAATTGAATTTTGGCGCAACGATGACGTGAAAATTCGGAAGCGGTATGTGTTGGTTGGTAAAGATGAAATTACCTTTCCGAACTTGATTTAATTCCAAACGCGTAGCAATTAATTCCCAGCGGGATATATAGGCTTTACGGTTTATTGAAAATTAAATTTTGCCCAACCAACACCACGAACTACGAATTATTTGCACGACTCGATTTAAAAACTCGCCCCACGGACAGGAAGGTTGGAGACACACTAATACAGAAATGAGAAAATGGCACCCCTGGCTAGAGCTCCCCCCTCCACGTCGTAGGGCCGTGGGGATTGTGGGTACGTCACCTATGTCTAATCAGCTGACTCTGAGTTTACGCGCGTTTTGAATTTGATGTTTATATTGCTACAAATTCGGCACAAGCATGATGTAAAAAACTTCTTTACTTCACTCGGTGAAGTAAAGTTTCAAAAACTCACTCGGTGAAGTAAGGAAACCCATTCAAATAACATTTAGTGCTCAACTTAAAAAATATACCTCTATGGAGCCAACGACGTTCAACGCTAGAAACCAGCTGTGCGCTTTAATGTTATTGTTATGTTTTTCCTAAGTATTTTCCTAACCTAGCTTTTGTTTGTAAAATAACGTTACTGTTAGAAGATGAGTGAAAGGTTTATGTTGGGTTTTAAATGTTGTGTTTCCAAGTAAAAATATCCTGTATATAATTGTAATCAATAAAAACCAGTTAATTTAATATAGCTTCATCCCCTCAGTGAAATCGCGAAATTTTAACAAATAAGAGTAAACATTTCTTGATTTGTTTAAAACAAGAGATGGATCGAGACGGTGGTGACTCATGGGAAGGTTGATTTTGCTTGTGGTGTGTGCAATAAAACTGTTGAAGAGAACAATTTGGCCCTTGGTTGTGAAGGTTTTTGTGAAAAATTGTACCATATGAAGTGCATCGGAATTGTTAAAAAGGATTATGACAAATTTATTGCTCTTGGCGATGAATCTGTGTGGTACTGTGAACCGTGCCGGTGTGAGGTTAGGAACCTAATCAAGTCACGTCAGGAGCAACAACAAGTTGGTTAAGTACTGGTTCATGATGATTCTCCTACTCTTAGTATTATCTTGGAAGAAATCAATGTACAAAATCTGAACTATTTAAAACTTGGACAAAAGCTAGTTGATATTGAAACATTTGGAATCAAAACTAGGCTCAATGACGTAAGCAATCAATCAATCAATCTGAATCTGACATACCAAAACCTGAAAAGTTCGTAAATGTTAACATGGTGGAGACTGACGTCATCGTCTCCTGACGTCAATGTAAGCGTTTCTCAAACTCAATCTACGACTCATTCTACTTCTTCTACTACTACTGGACTGGATGAGAAAAGTTTGAATTGATCCTCTAATGTGGCTTCATGCAATATTTCTACTCGTACCTACAGAGATGCCCTACAAAGGAAAAATATCAAGGACAGTCGAATGGGATTAACGAAAAAAGTGGAACAAAAGAAACGGATCAAACTTGGAAATGGTAGTAAAGAAAGAAATAAGAAGACTGGAACTAGTGGCAATAAGAAGAAGATCGAGGTTGAGGTTAATATTGATAGCGTTATTAGTAATAACTTGCCGATAAATTCGATGGATATGCCTTTTGAGTCCAGCAAATTTTCAGCACCAGCAGAAGTGGAAAATTGGTCTAAAGTGGCTGTTAGGAAACGTGGCAGGAAATCAAATGTAAATTCTGCTAATGACATTGTCTCTGTAAATAGGCATAACGGAAACCACAGATCTAGGCCTACTAGTCAAGTCGTTGTTGGCTCACTGAGTTCACATTGCACTGTATCCAAGGTAGCAGCTGTGGACAAATCTTCCTGGATTTTTCGATTTTTGTATCTCGTTTGGCTTTAACAGTCACCAAAGAAGACGTAGATGAACACATTAAATCAATCTTTGGTGAAATACCTTTGGAAAATGTAGAACTGAAAACCAAGTTTCCAGGCTACTGGTCCTTCAAGATCAAAGTGCCCTTTAAGACCAAAGAAGACATTCTGAAGGTGGGAGTTTGGCCCAGTGGTATACTAGTGAGCAATTTTCTGTTCCCAAGACTGAAGGAAGGTGATCGGGTACCAGCACCTTCTCTCGGTTTTTTTTAGAAATATCTCCCAGTCAAATAGAAACAAGGTAAATTTAGGCCTAGGACTAGACCCAGCTCAGGTGCAACCCCCTAGTTCTACGATATCTTTTATTAATGTACAATGTATATGGACAAAATGGGACCTTCTAGAATTGCTTAACGATTTGTCGAAACCAGACATCTTATGTTTGAGTGAACACTGGATGACTAGCTCAAATGTTCAATCTTTTAGTATGATTGGTGACAAAACCATGGCAAATGTTTTCACTAGGTCTGAAAAAAAAACGGGGGCGTTGTCATATATGTAAATAACAACCTTAGCTGTAAGAAACTTGACCTTGAACAATTCTGTGTGGAACTTGCATTTGAAGTTACTGGTATTGAGCTATGCAATCAATCCATCTCGATTCTTGCTGATTACCACTCACCATCTGCTAATACTGGTCAATACTTTGAAGTCTTGGAAAAGTGCCTAGCCTATGTTAGTAAGCATAACATGCGAGTGATAATTGGAGGTGATTTTAACATCCATTTGAACACTAATGCAACTGAAACCCTGCTTTTTACTAATATCCTCAGGTCCTATGGTTTTTACCTTACCAACCTGCAGCCAACCAGGGGGCTTGCCTGCCTTGACAGCACTGCGATCAATTTGGTCCCTGAAGACTGCCTTACACTTGTTGAAGACCCTGTGATTGCGGATCATTCAGTAGTTACGGTGACTATACGAGGACATCAAGTAAGTAAGCCAAACTCTCCATCTTGGCGTAAGGATTATGTATTTAACTATAGGACTGTAGATATAGGTCAATTATCTATTCTAAGTAATGAGCTCAAGAATGCCTCTTGGTACAATCTTTACGTTCAGACTGATCCTGGTGGTGTTTTTCAG
Source organism: Macrosteles quadrilineatus (assembly GCF_028750875.1). Lineage (NCBI taxonomy): Eukaryota > Metazoa > Arthropoda > Insecta > Hemiptera > Cicadellidae > Macrosteles > Macrosteles quadrilineatus. The sequence continues at coordinate 82,133,958 of NW_026542594.1, read as the reverse complement.
GCCTTTTTTGATCTTTTTAGCAACGCCTTTGATAAAATCTTCCCTTTAAAACAAAGGAAAAGTCCAGGAATAAAATGTAGGCCTAATTCTGGTTCTAAGAAGCCATCCAGCAGACCTGTTTTAAAGGACTGGTATACTCCCCCACTCCAACGTCATCGCAATATTGTGATCACTTTGAATGATCATCTTTGAGGTGTATGACTGCGGCTACTGTAGATGAAAGGGAATATTTCTATAGTATGTACCTAAGAGCCAAGAGAATTTACAGGCAAATGATCGGTAATGCAAGAAGGCTGCAAATGAAAAAAAATATCTCTGAAGCTCAAAACCCCTGCAAAGCGCATGGAGTATTGCAAATGGCCCTGCGTAAAAAATATAGTTGATTTTAGTTGCGAGGACAGTCCTGATGAAATAAACAACAATTTCATCGATGTTGTATCACAGGTAGTAAGGGGTGTGCCACAAACGGAGGCCGCAATCACTAATATAGCTGGCCTAAATGTCAGACTACCACTTAACTTATGGAGACCGGTGCCAGCAAAAAAGGCTAGGCACATTGTTTGTAGTCTTCGTTTTTCCACCAGTGTGGACATCCATGGACTGAGCTCCCAGATCTTGAAGGGCGTGATTAATGATAATGTTGACCCCTTATCCCTAGTTATTAACACCTGTTTGGCTCATGGGATATTCCCTGAAGAATTAAAGACCGCAAGAGTTGTGCCAGTCTATAAGAAAGGTAACAGGGCCTCTATCACCAGCTATCGTCCAATTGCTATTCTTCCTGTGATATCTTAGGTTTTTGAAAGGGTCAGGTATGATCAACTGGTCGAACATCTGGGCCAGAATAAACTCTTCTCGGATACTCAACATGGTTTTAGGAGGGGTCATTCAACTTCAATTGCCTTGCCTTGGGTTGCTGAAAGGATATCTGAGGCTTTTGAGAACCATGAGTCAATTAGTCTGACACTCCTAGATCTGAGCAAGGCTTTCGACATTGTCTGACATGATGTTCTTTTAAGAAATCTTGAATGTTATGGATCAACTGGTGTCGTACTGGAGACCTTCAAGTCGTACTTGAGAGGTAGGAAGCAGGTTGTTGTGGTTAGGGGTGCTTCCTCTGGTGAACTTCTGGTCGAGCATGGAGTCTCCCAAGGATCAATTCTGGGCCCTCTGCTCATTCTCCTAATGATAAATGACTTCAGTGGTGGAGAGAAAGCTCTCCTTTACGCAGACGATACCACACTGATTAGGGGAGGAGTGATCGTGGACGGAATCAGAGAGGCGGCAGCTGCTGACCTTGCTTTAGCAGATATATGGTTTAAAAACAACTAATTTCAAGTCAAAGCCGATAAAACACAACAGATTATCTGCAGTTTAAGTTAAGATTTGGCCGTATCACAACACCACCAACCCCAACAAGTTAAAAATTCTGGGCTTCACCATAGACAGGAAATTAAGTTGGCAACCTCAAATTGATAAAACGTGTAAAAAGTTATCTAGAGTTTTCTTTCTGCTGCGTAGGCTAAAGAATAGCTTAAGTGAAGCATTTCTTACAAACATCTACCACGGACTGTTCCATAGTCACATCACTTACGGCATACTTCTCTAGGGCCATGCTTCAGGGTGTGATGAAATGCTCAGGCTACAAAAATCTGCCTTGAGAGCCACAACATCTAATAGCGCTCCTTTGGAACACTCTAAGCCAATCTTTATAAGGCTAAAGGTGCATACTGTTATTGGGCAGTATATATTCTCCTCCCTTGTACAGGTCGGACATTGAGCTACTAAAGACCAGAGATGAGATGTTCATAGCTACAATACACGTAGCAGAAGCAAAATTGATATTCCTAGATTCTGCCTCACGGGAACACAGCAACCTCAACGTAGGTTGCTTTATTATTGTTTTATTAAGTACATGAGTTTCTTAGTGTTGTTGTTGTTGTTGTACAGGAAGTATTTGTTTAGGTTTTCAGTTACCTTTTCTATTGATTTGCCATACATTAAGTTTGATTGCAGTTTAAAGAAATTTGAGAGGGTTCTGTCGTGTGAGTATTTCATTCGTAATTGGGTGTTTATGTCTATGTAGGGTTTTAACCAACATGATTCGTTAAATGAAATGACTCTATGGACTTTCTCTAGTATCATGCCCATTGACAGAGCTTGTTCTAAGGTCTTGTAATGGATCACGTAATGTTTTCTATCTTTGAAAGAATATATTAATGTACCTTCATCGTGGCAAGGGCATAGTGGATAGTCTATGTGATCGGTATTGTAAGGATATTTTAAATCTACTTCTAAAATGTAACCTGTACCATTGTTATTGGTGGTGGTGTTATTGTTAAATGTTGATGGTGAAATCCATTTGAAATTGTCAAGTGGAAGTGGTTCTGTTGACATTATAGTGGCATATAGACCAATTATATCGTAAAAGTATATAAATTAATCTGGTTCTGAGGCGTTATAGTTTGGAGGAGTGTTGTGGTTTGATTTCGCATAGCTTTTGATTGCACATGTATATCCACCTCTTATACCTTTCATTATCATGTTGTATATGTCTATGTCGTTTAAAAGTTCTATTTGGACTTTAGTGACTTTGAGCATGACGTCGAAACAGTAAGAACCTATTGTCAGGTAGTGAAAGATGTCGAGATTATAGTTTTCTATACAGATTGATCGTATAGTTTCTAGTTGATGGAATGGTATATCATCGGGGATGAATTGGAAGAAATCTAAACACTTCATTGTCGTGTTCTTGATTCTTTTTGATATGCACAAGAACTTCTCTCTCTGTCCCTTGAATGGCATGAATTTTATGTATGCATTGGATGTGGTGAAGTAGTTTAACAGTTCTATTCCAAAATCTTTAATTATTATAGGAACAAAGTGTGGTAGACGATAGTTAAAGTTACATGTTGAATGGGCGTAACCTCTTACTTTTCCATTTACGTGATTATGGTCAAGGACATAGTCGTTGTCAAGAACATGACCACATATGTGACAGGTGACATTGATTTGTGGTTTGGGTGGATAACAGTTGGGAGGGATATTTCTTTTATATATCCTTCCTATTGATTCACATTAATTTTTTAATGAAATCATGAATGACGATATGTCTGGAAAGGTAAGTGTACGTATTATTTTACTTGATTCATCTATGATATTGTATGTGAGACTTTATATTGAGTATGTCCCTATACGATGAGTGAATGATGTATTTGGATTTTTGTAACAATTACACATGTAATTGTTTTTGTACAATAGTATATCTCGATGATCATGTTTTCTTTGGGGTGTCACTTTTAGGGGAATTATTTTTGTATTCTTACTGTCTAGTGTGTAGACGTTAATTGAAATATTCTTTGTGGTTTCAAATACTTGTATCTCGTCAAGTTAGACAGGAAAGGAAATGCACCATTTATAACGATTACTTATAGATACATATTTGAAGTAATCTAAAATGTTGTGGTAATCCTTTTTAGAATCTGCTAATAGTTTACCCATTATGGCTATTTTGAAGCATATGTTGTTACTACAACATTTAGTTTTCATACTACTTGTACGAAAAGGGTTTACAAGAGATTTCTTACCATTTATGAAAGAGGGTAGTTTGATTCTTTTGTAACAGTGTGATCCCCAAACTGGTTCGTATCTGTTTATGCGAAGTTCAAGTTTGACTATCGTGTAAATTGCCCAACCTGATCCACGTATTTCTAAATTAGATTTTTCAAGTAATAACTTTTCTATATTACTTGTATATTGTTGATTTAAATCAGTTAAACTGAAACCCGTAAGGTTTTGAGTTTTAAAACTTTTTGTTTGTAACTCATCTTCAGATTTTGAAAACTTACATTCTAACAACATGTTATATTTTATACTTCCATGTATTTGTTGATAGTGTTTTAGTTGGTAAATTACATTATCAACCACTCCATATAAGTTTTAATACAAATGAAACCATTTAGATTGCCAGCTTTTAGAGTAACAAGTCTACATTTGGCAGCTGATTCAACTTCAATAAAATGGTTTTCAAATGTAGCGTCGTGTTCATGTTCATTACCAAGTGTAGGATCATAAAGAGTTCCACACACTTCACAGAGTAATATCATGATTAAAAATAAAACCACCAACCACCAAGCATTGGTTTAAATATTAGAAATTTGTGAAATGATGTTTTGTATTGATTTACTTTCTAATTACTATATTTTTCATTTATTATTCTTGTTTATGCAAGACGAGTAGTACAATCAGATAATGGTCTATTTAGTTTTAAATAAATGTCATATATTTTATTGTTTTCTAAATTAAACATATTTTGAATGTTGACATCTATTCTTAAACAGCCTAAACATTTAAAATCTTTATTATTCAAATGAAATGCAATACATAGTTTTCTATTGTTTCTTTAACTTTTTCTGATACAAAGTCTTGTATATTTTTACATGTACTCCATGAGAGAGTATTTTGAAGACAAATGGTAGAGTGCACATCACCTCCGTAGTCACCCACCAAGTTTTATTTCTATTTTTTTGAATCTTTTAAATTTATTTCCTTGAAAGATACATGTTTTATTTTGTTGTAAATAGTTTATATTTATATTTAAAATTGACGCAGCTTATCCAGCTATGCTGGTCAACAACGCAGCTTTGGTAATAAGGTAAAATGTTTTGACCTCTGGGGAGATAATAGCTTTTTACGTAGAAGTGTAGTAAGAGCGTTTTTACATCACGCAGGTGAATGTTGTGCAACGAGCGAAGCGATTTACATAATTCACCTAAGTGATGTAAACACGCTCCTTGCGTAACGTGTAACGTACAAGATTTGACCTGACCCGTCAATATGCGGGGGGTTAGTACAATATTTTGCATGTACCCGCAATATACATGACGGGGTGTAAATAAGTTAATCTAAATATAATATTTGGCTCTGTTCTGGTGGCAGCCTTACACCTCATGTTTGAGGAGGTAAAGTGGATTTTTATTTTAACAAAGCAATTAATTGAAATATCATATCAACAAAAATTAACACCATGTCTACTTTATTACATGACTACGTATAGTCGTGGACACACCAAAATTACAAAAAGCACAAAGTTACCTATATTAATCCTGTACTTAATTTTTTTACTGCAAAACCACCGGCACAACAAAACTAACGTACTACCACTAACTAACGAACTACCCTCTAAAACCAACTGACGTTATCGCTGCCAGGATTGCCACTGTCGTGTTCCAAAGTTACAAATTTTGCCATTATGGTCGGGACGTCAAATAGAGGGACAGACCTATTTTGTCATGGTAGTCAGTTTGCAAAAAAATTATTATATGCTCCTTTTTGTAAGTTTAATAACTTTTGATGAGATAAAAATATATTATATATTTATATATTTTTCCACCAGTGTGGACATCTATGGAATGAGCTCCCAGATCTTGAAGGGTGTGATTAATGATATTGTTGACCCCTTATCCCTAGTTATTAACACCTGTTTGGCTCATGGGATATTCCCTGAAGAATTAAAGACCGCAAGAGTTGTGCCAGTCTATAAGAAAGGTAACATGCCTCTATCGCCAGCTATCGTCCAATTGCTATTCTTCCTGTGATATCTTAGGTTTTTGAAAGGGTCAGGTATGATCAACTGGTCGAACATCTGGACCAGAATAAACTCTACTCGGATGCTTTATATATTTCGGCATGAATTATACAGAACCCCCCAAATCTAATCTATCACTACTCTAATCTAATCTATCTTAGACTAATCTATTATTAGTCAAAAATAGCGGGAATGTTCATTTCATATCATTTCATTTATTTCATCAGCAAAATTGCCAGTTTTATACATGGTCATTTCAAAATAGACATTATAACTGTGCAACAAATTTCACTAGCAAAGGCAAAGAACAATATGTTTAACAATACAACAAAAGAAACAATAACAGATCAGTCAACGAGAAATATCAATACATACAATAACAATGCAAAAAATTGATAAGAGAACAGAAACAGAGCAACAAATTTCAATAAATTAATTTACAATACGATAATAAACACTAACAAGATCCAAGCAAACAGAAACAGTAACTTTTTCCATTCTAGGCAGCAATGGAATGTTCCACCCTAGGGACACGTGATAGACGTGAATTTCGAGACTTTTTTTTAATACGAAAAATTTTCCTAGAACCTACTTAAAACGAAGTAAATGTTTTTAACATGTTGCCCCCGTCTCAAAAAATATTGAAACTTATAATGATATACTACAAATACAGTATCTACGAAGTAAAAGGCCAGGGACATTAAAACGTACGTTTCAAAATTTTCACTCGACCACGTCTCTCCCACCGCTCTTGTCGGAATAATGTTCTCTTTTTGTACTCTTTTACTCTTGTATACTTTATGCCTCTAAATTCAGTGGAATTATTGTGATCGTCTCAACACCTCGTCCACCACGCCATGAAGACTACCAGACTGATTGAGGGCCCTCACTTCACAGCGACGTCTCAGCTTGGAACTCTCTACTCACGATTTAGTTGTACAGGTACTTTTAAATGGTCCTTCGGTTGCTTAGAATTACTCACAACATTTAACAAAGACCTCAAACAAACTGGAAAGCATTTTGAACAAAAGGCTACAAATAAAAAAAAGAAATATGAAACATGCGGGGTATATAAATTAGCCATCAACAACTGCCCAAAATTTTACATTGGACAAACTAGGAGGTCTTTCAAAAATACGGTTCAATGAACACCTGCCAAAAAACAAAGTAATCAAAACTTAAAATTATGCAGATAATTTAATTAACACCAATCATAATTATTCTACGATAGACGAGAACCAACAAATTCTCCATAGATGCAACGACAGAAGCAAAATAGCAGCATTAGAAAATTTCTAAATTTATAAAGCAGCAAAATCCGTCGGCAACAACCTTTTAAATGGCAAACTAAATAGCCAGGAAAACGCGTTGTTTGATACAATAATTATTAGAGTAAACCAGGAATCAGCTGACCGACACGTCACGTGACCTTGTAATGGACACTGCAATGCCAGTCGCCGCCGGCCCGACCAAATGCATGCACACACCACGACGGTTGATCAATTAAATGCTATGTCTTATTACGTGTGTTCTGTGTTTTCTATTTTAATATTATGACGAACCTGAGAAGAGGATAAACCTGATGATGTCGCAGTCGCCACAAAACATGTAGTTTGTTTACTAACATCAAACAAGGCTATTGTAAGGTAACAAAATAATTTTATTTTTATTATTACAACTTTCATCTACTCACTGCTCTATTCCCTCACCTATCAAAGCAAATCCTTCAGTTGATGATTTGGAGGCAAGTACTCTGTCAACAGCGTCCTCCAGACTCTTGGGTAAACCAGCTGTTTGCATCGCCTTCCACATTTTGGTGAACTTATCTCCCACAGGGTAGCGCCACAACGCCAACTCTGACCTCTCTTGGCCACTCATGTTCTCCTTGGTAACCAAATGCATCCATTCTCTAAAATAGTAAAATCTTAAGATTATAGGTAGTTGATAATTTAGGGGTTCAACTATTTTGTTTTCAAATAATTTGAGTTGGTTGACTTAAATTAATAGTGTGGAAAATTTGGTAGGTAAACATATTAATTACATTTTAGCGAATTTTTCTATGCACCAAAGAAATGAACCAAGACCAATTAACTTTTAATCGTGTTTATCTCCCCAGAGGTTAAAACTCTTGTTTGTTAAAACTTTAGGGATTTCACTGTGGGGAAGAAGCTATTACCCTAGAGTGCACGGAAAGACCTATGCCCAGGACCTCTTTGCTTTTTCATTTTGATGCCTCTAGACGCCAAAATCACTATTTGTTCCAACACAAACACACACACACACACACACACACACACCCACACACACATATATATAAGTCCCGGGACGGTTTAACATTTAAAAAAGTAATAAAGATAGAGCTTCAAAACTTGGTACACAGTTAATGGGCATTAAAATTATTTTAACACATTATTTAGTGAGACAGTTTGCTAGGAGTCAGAATAAAATCTTAAATGTAAGCATATTATAAATAATTATTAACACATTATTACTAACTCAAACGAACAACCGAGTCAAAAACGGCAGCCATTCAAAGATTTTTGAATATAAAGACCTTTAATTATATGTGCATATTGACCTATGCATGCGTGTAATATTCTCTTCCAACTTCTATCGGGGCCCTGAGGAGGTAGGAGGTAGCGTAAAATCAAGGCTACTGAAAAAGAGGTTGCCTCAGTCGCGCGTATGGCGTAACCCACCAACCCGGACTGTGCTGCTTTTAATGCACACAGCTACCACCTGTCCAATTCTGTGTTATTGTTGTTTGTTTTTGTGTAAGTTCTGTGAAAATAAATAAATGAAAAACAAACAACAATAACAAAGAATTTGACAGGTCGCAGTTGAGTGAATTAAAAGCATCACCGTCCGGGTTGGCGGGTGACGTCATATGCGTGACTGAGGCAACCTCTTTTTCCTTGGCGTATAATAGCAATAGCATAGCAACTTGATAGCAACTGAATCTTTGAATAGGTGTAATTTTTTACTTGGTTGTCCTTTTGAGTTTGAGTTTACGGCATTGTATTTTACTAACAAATACCTTCAATTTAACTGCATATCAACCTATGCTTACATCTAAGATTTTCTTCTGACTCCTAGCAGACCATCCCCATGAAGAGGTAGCACATAACTGAATAAATGATTTTATGATCAGCATCGTACGTGTTATTAAATTACTTGAAACTACAAACTTACGTCAAATATAACACGTAATAATACGAGGGCTACCCAGAAAGTAAGGAACTTCGCCCTGACGCTGCTATAGGCGCGGGTTAGGGTTCACACTACGAACCATAGAAACTATGAGCCTCTAAATATGCATTTTTTAAATACATAGCTTACCTACTCTACAGATCATAGTGCATTAGCGTTAGTCATTAGTGTTAAGCGATTGGACTAATTTTTAATTCACGAATAAGCTTGTATAGTATACAAGCCAAAATACTGAATTTATATCAATTATATGAAAAGGCTCGTATTTGATACGAGCCTATATCATGATAAATTTCACAAAAATAGTAGACGGCTCACTTACACTACGGCTCATTTAGCTACTCGTCGCGCAGTTTGCAGCGCATCGTTGAAGGCGTTGTACTAGACGTGCCGCGAGAAAGAGTGCAATTAGCTGATGTTAATCTATTGTTTTAAGCAGTTTTATTAGTGTACTTGATGGGGCCGGCATATGACTTATGTGGGAAGGTCGACATATTCCTTAGACACAGCTGTTAATTAATAGCCCATACAGCTAATGGCAACTAAGGGACCTACAGATTATAGTGGAGTCCAAACCACATTTTTCCTTGTAATTAACGAATTGGTCTATTATCAGGATAGTACTGCGGATAGTCGTAGTACTCACTAGTGTGAACGTTCATCCACACCAGGTACTACTTGTCGTAGGTACAACTAGACACAAAAGTAGAGGTACAACTAGACGGTGGCATACCCGACAAGCTGTACCTGCAAATTTTTAAGAGGTACAACTAGTCGTAGAAACAAATAGACGCAGGGACAACAAGACGCGTGCGCCACTGTCAAGTTATATCTACAGATATTGGACGAGGTAGACACCTGTCGCCAAAATGCAGCAGGTACATGTAGACGCCAGTACAATTATACTGCGACCCTTACAAGCCCATTCCTATAATTTATATTAATTCAGGATTTTGGCTCGTATACTAAACGACTACTGTTCTCTGAAATATAAGACACAAGGCTCATTGTCACTATGATCTGTAGAGTAAGTGAACCCTCTTAATTTATTTTATTTTTTTCGATAGACTCGTACAACATAGGAGCCTGTAGTGCAAGTGAACCTTCCATATTATTTACAAGGAATTCCGGCAACCCGAACAGGAGGGGGCAATATCAGAAAGAGACGACACTTTAAGTGCTTTTCCCATAAGAATTACATGGGAATCATTTTTTAGCCACTAATTCCAAAAATCCAGATTTTTGTCTACATATCCCTATATAATTGTCAAACCTTATAAATATTACTGGTTTTCACTTATTCAATATATATATATATATATTTTTATAGTTTTGTTAACTTTTTAGAGCTACTTTTCAATGAATATGTAAAATAATAAAAATGAATTTCATGGTAATCTGGTGTCTATTATTTTACTTATATATATATATATATATATTCGTTATCAAGCTAAAAAAAGCAAATTCTTTCATTTATTGACCTTTACAAGTGTAAATGTAAAGTAGGGGCAATACCAGAACATCACACTTAAGGCACTTTTTCCCATAAGAATAACATGGTGGACATTTTTTAGCCACTTATAAAAAATCCTGCCCACGGCCTATACACTTCTATACAAATGTTCTATACTATTGTACAACTCCATTAACAGTTCAAATCCATATCCATTCACATGTATATTTTCAAAATCATCGACTTGACAGTGTGAGGATTGCACCCGAACTCGGGCGCGCTCCCGGCCTATCGGCACTGCCGCGGTCACGAGCAAGCTCTCGCTTCTTGCTTCTCGTCTCTAGTGGCAGCTCATGATTGAGTCCTGGGTGGGAAACCTTCCAAACCTAATCTCTTGTTAAAACAATATATATTTCATTTTTTATTTATGTTACAATTTCTTAATTTCTAGTTCACAATTTTGAAATTTATGTTAGTTTCTTAATTTCTAGTTAAACATTTTGAAATTTTCCAAAAGTCTATATATAGAGGTGACATTAGTCCGAGACCTCATTCCTAAACATGAAGCCATCATGTCAATACTGCTTCGTGTCGCTCTCCAACAAAAGAAACCTGATTCTCCACTACAAGTTAATACATCAAATTAAGACGAAACTGTGCAAAGTTTGTGATTTAATCTGTGATAGTAACATGGCCCTAAAATCACATATATTACAGTCACAATACTTGTAAAAAAAATTTTGTTGGACATTTAGAAGACATGTCAATTCTTGCAACAACTGTCCATATACAATGATTAAATTTGTTGGTGAATCGATTAGAACTGAACTTAAAAATACTCTCCAGTCTTATCCTCTGCCGATAAAATGGACTTAAGTAAGGAAAATCAAATTTATAAAATATACAATAGATCAAAATGAAAAATTAGTTAATGGAAAAGAATGTATTGCGGATTTTAGAAGCCTTATCACCTTAACTATTGAGAAAAGAGATTTAATACCTCAAATTGAAAATGCTCTTTTAAAGACTGACGCATCCATGCACAAATATCAAGCCCAAGATAGTGGATGGATATATGACCATACTAAATATTGGCAGCTGCATGTTTACAAGTATAAGCCTCTAACTTTAAAGTCATATATATCCCCACACCAAAAAGTATTCTAGGAACCTAGCATTTTGCACACTTATAAGTAGCAGCCCATTCTTTTAAATTCTCATATCTTTTTTATATGACAAGTAATTGTAGTTTCTTCTCCATTAAAGTCAATTGCCTTGTCGTGCTAATCGGCAAATGTAATATTGACAACATCTAAACTTCTCTTATTTACAGGAAAATATATAATATTTCTTGGAACTTCAATAATTGTGTAGCCAGGAGGAGCTTCTGGATAAAAGTTGTGTATGGTGTGTGATTTGTTATTATTTAAATATGACTCATTTGCAATATTACATTTTACTCTAATCACATTTACATTATTAATGTTTATTAAATTTGTAGATACAAATGGGACACCAGGAGTAGAAACTCCTTTAAATCCCAATAAAACTAACCCTAAACAAGGTTTTGTCAAATCAAACACATGGCTAGAATGTAATGGGGAAAGGGGGTTGAAGCGGAAACTGTATTAAATGAAACCTAATTCCTTAGTTTTAAGATTATTTGTATAATATATAAGCTTAGATTTTGTAAATAAATAATGAAAAAAAACAATTTAACTAATAATTAGAACTATTCCATAATGTCTCAGCTTAGCTAAGACAGTGATGTAATAGTGTCAGCGATGAACCCTCTCTTCTGTTGATTCCCACGCACTAATCCACGTGTCTAGAAGGCATAAATTATGTTGACACAGGTGGTGAGGGGGGGACGATGGAAGCACCCCTTTTCTCCTTGTGACAAGCTATTTTCTCAACACTGTAGGGTAGGAGTACCTTCCACCACCTACACCATGTTTACTAAAAAATCTAATTGTAATTACTCATTACCACCTCGGAGGCGGAGGCGGAGGCATGTGTGAGGCAGAATAGATATTACTCATTACCTAGAAAAACTGCAATTACTCATAACCTAAAAGAAACTAATTGTAATTATTGATAAAAAATAATAATTGTAATTACTCATCACAAAAAAAATATTGTAATTACACATCAAACCTAATTGTAAATACAGTACTCATGAAAAAAAGCTAATTGCAATTTACCCAAACAAAAATTGTAATTACTCATTACGCGGAGTGTGGGGTGCGGAGGCATGTGTACTACTGCATTTTAATCACTACTGGTGAGGATGATTTCTATTATGACCACAAAGCTCCAATTACAATAGAAATTTCTGAACGTACATATGAGGTCGTTGAATTTGCTAATGAAATTCAAAAGCAAATCCCACACTTTTAACTTACAGCTAATAATAAAATTATGAAAGCGACATTACATTCTAGCCATTTAGTTGATTTTACAAAACCTTGTTTATGGTCTGTTTTATTTGGATTTGAAGGAGTTTCTACTCCTGGTGTCCCATTTGTATCTACAAATAAAAAAACATTAACAATGTAAATTTGATTAGAGTAAAATGTAATATTGCTAATGGGTCATATTTAAATGGCAACAAATCACACAGCATTTATCCAGAATTCTTGTCCTGGCTACAAAATTATTGAAGTTCCACACAACACTTTGGCAATAAATAATTCTGATGAAATTCGAATATGTATTTATACTCAAGATTTGCTAACTCTCCCATGAAGAAGTTATCTGTATATTAAGGGAGAAATTGATAACCATGATAAAGGTCATTTTATAAATAATGCATTTGCATTCTTATTTGACGAAATTAGATACGAAGTCGCAGGTAAGGAAATAGACATTGTAAGAAACCAGGAATTTATAGTCTAATGAAAATATTGAGCTCTTATAATAAAACTACTAAATTGTCAAATGTGGCATTTGATTCTGACACGAATTTGAAAGAGTTCCATAAAGGTGGCAAGTTTATTACGTGTTTGCCATTAGCTGTTAATGGGTGTGTTTGAAGATTTTAATAAGGTTTTAGTAAATGTCAAACAAGAATTGATATTGAAAAGATCCAAAAATTATTTGAATTGTACATTAACAAACAAGTAAAAACCCATCCATACTAAATATAGGTTGCTTTGTTGATTTTGATGTTACCTTTTTCACAATCACTGGTGCTCCAACCAGTGGCACTGCTGATTCGATTCCCAAAATTAAACTTAATTCAATCCAGTGGGTGATGCCACATGTTATACCATCAGATAGGGAAAAGTTACAATTACAAAAGATGTTATTACAAAATAAAAATTTGCTAATTGCATTTAGCAGTTTAGAGCTGGACGAACTTCCATCATATCCCAATACAACAAGACATACATGGTCAGTAAAGACGTTTTCATGTTTGGAGAAGCCTAGGTATATTATATTTGGTTTCCAAACAGCTGGGGACAATAGTGCACGAAAAAGAACTGTTGAATTTGATCATTGCAAATTAAAACATCTCAAAGTGTTTCTAAACTCTGAATATTATCTTTATATTTAAATCTCGACTTTGAAAATGGAGATGTCTTTAAAGCTTATGAGATGTTTATGAGGTTTAGAGAGACTTACTACAATACTATCCCAGATCCTATGATTAGTAGGGCTGAGTTTATGAAGTAATATCCACTAATTGTAATAGATTGTTCTAGACAGAACGAAACAGTAAAGGAAGGAATTGTTGATATTAAATTAGAGATTGAAACTGCAAAAAATGTACCAGCAAATACATCTGCATATTGTTTAATAATACACGATAAAGTGTTTGAGTACAATCATTTGACAAATGAGATAAATAAAATGTAAATAAAAGATGACAAACTTTAAACAAGAATTGGTTGACTCTGCAATCAAATTCGAGAAAAATATAGAGCTTTAAAACATGGCAAGTTTCTAGAGGCTGAAGAGAGGTTCCAAACATTCCAAACTTTAATAGAGCCATTACAAGAATAAAAAAAATCACTATTATTGGTACTTTTGACACCTTATCACTACCAACTGATCGCCTACTTTCAAGAACTCGTTCGTGATGATAGTAGACCAGGTATCAGCTCCAATCAACACATCGATGTTATTATAATCTGAATTTGTTGATGTTGGAATATCAGTTGAAATAATGTTTTGCTTCTTCGGTGCAACAATAAGATTTTAGTCCGTGAGTTGAGGAACTTGACTACAAATCATAGGCTGCTCCAATACATTTAAACTAATTTTGTAGTCTGAATTCAACGATTCTAGAGCAAGAGTATAATATGCATGTTGTCTTTGTTTCGTTTTTCTTCCTCCAAGAACTTCTTGTTGGACCAAAACACTTCCTTTAGGCTTGAGACCTAGTTGTCTTGCACATTCTTCAGTTACAAAACCCTTCTGAGGTCCTAAATCACACAGAGTTCTTACCCTTTTCTTTGTGTTATTCGGACCTAAAATGTGAGCTGAAATGGTCTGTAAATAAGTAACTAACTTTATTTTCTGTTGTTGTTACAGAATTAGTGCTATTCTGTTTGGGCTCCTTTTTGTTGAATACTTCTGACCTTTCATCATTAGTCTGCACTTTATTGCATAGGACAGTTAAGTGGTTACCTTTGCAGAAAATACACTTAACTTGTAGCTTACATTTACTTGCTAAATGACCTTTTCTTAAACATCTTAGACATGCTCCTTTTTTATTTACCATACCAACCCGTTCATCTATGTTCAAGTCGATCAATAAAAAGCATTCATGTGACAAATGAGATCCTTTTGAACAAAATATACATTTTAAATTAACAACTGACTCCGGCTTGGAAGATGACACAAGAACAGCAGCAGAAGGTAAGGTTGTCTTTGGCTTAACAGATTTAGTAGTTTTATATTCTTGTTTACTAACAATATCTTGATCAAACTTATTAACCCGCAGCTTTAATCTTTCCTCTGCATCAACTTCAACTTTTAAGAAATTCAAAAGCTAAACGAACCAATTTTCTGGTTCTTTAGTTGATGCATTGTGTAGAACACGGCGCCTTTCCCAGACTTCAAACACAGGTTCTGGGATAGCTGATTCTACTAAAGAGAAAAGTATTGCTGCAAATTTGTCTTTGGTTACACCCAACGAATCTAAAGATCTAAGGTGTACCCCCATTTTATCATAAATAGATATGTCACAGATAGATTTTCCTCTCTTTTAAGAACTAGGGTTAACAATTCCCTTACATAATAACCAATGAGGAACTCGTCTTTCCCATATCGGGACTTCAAAACTTCTATAGCTTTTGCATAATTTTCTTAAGATGCTTAAAAACCTTCAATGAGTTTTTGAGAAGGAGAGTCAGGTTTCATTGATTGGTAAAGATACTCAAATTTGTTTTCATCTTTCAAATTATTGTCATAATGTATTTTAGCAAATTGAGACCAAAACTCAATCCAATTTTTTATTCCTCTATCAAAATTTTTAAGCTCAGTTTTTGGGAGCCTTACTTTAGTACAATTTGAAGGGATCGGTACGGTATACTAATATTTGAATATGAATCAACTGCAACAGCTAGCTGGGTTTTTTTGAGGTTACCTCATGATACTTCTCATTGCATTCAGAAGCTGTTGTCATATCCTTTTAATGTCCTCTTCATTAGCATTCTCATTTTATATTAACTTGCTTAAAACTTTTTCATTTACTTTCTGTAATTTTTTATGAAACTCCTTGAATGAATTATATTTTGGTAAAATAATCTTCAAATCAGCATTGTTGTCTACAAGCTCTTCAATCGCCTTGGCCTTTTTGGTAAAAACTTACCGAAAGTCCTTTTCTCCCAGTTTCACTCAACTCATATTAATTTAAAATGTACAATATTACGTTTAAATATCATATATTCCTGGTTCAGGGTCGCCAAATGTAAAAACTTGCCTATCAAATAAGTGATTTCCTCAAAATAGTTGTAATATTAAAACTAATTTTAAAGTAACACAATGTAATATTTCATTTCATTTAATTCATTATTTAGTATTAAGTTTCTTAAAATGTTAACTTCTGTTCATACACCTTTGTTATCAATCACTCCTCAGAAAGACTGGCCTAATATTCATTTTCCTAATTTATATAATTTCATTAATCTGTTTAATTAATCATTAATAATATTCATTACATAGCCTATATATATATTTTTTTACAAAGCCCACAACTTAATTATTTATTAAATATGTAAGAGAATTGCAATACATCAAAATTTTGTATAATATCATTTCAAAATTAGTCCTTAAGGAATCAAAATTTAAGAAGCAGTGAAAGTGATTCATGTGTTCAACAATGAATGATGTGAACATTGAGATTGGAAGAAGAAGGAAGCCAGAATGAAGTTGAAACTGTTAGTTAAAAGAAGGATTCCCTATTTTATCTAAATTAAATCAATTATATCATCAAGAAAACTAGTTTATATCAAGTTATCTCACAGTAAACCTCAAGAGGACTCAACTCCATCATTATTTTCAAAATTAAGTATAAACTTTTCTTTTAAACTCTTTTAAATTCATTGCTAATTGGACTTACCTTTTGGACAACATCAAAATTCGATTTTTCATTGTTGGGATTTTGTAAGTTGAACACCTTAATTAGGCCTATTTGGACACTATTAAATTTATTAATTCGTAGAACTCAAGCCAGCACGACACCCTACCCTGAGATATATCACATCTAAATTATTTGAACCTTTATTATTCAAACTTATCTTTTATTTCATTTAAATTTCAACCCCAGACACCATTGTCAGTCCTTTCATTGTAACGTTACGCCTTTTAAATCTCATTGCATGTTTGTTCATTTGTTTAAATAAAACACCTTTTGTAATTCATATATCTTTGTTAACTTATTAACTTTAAACATTTATAGAATAGGCTAATGTTATTTAAAGATAGATTTCATTTAAAATAAATTCAGGCAAATGGAAATTCGCTTAGTACGTACAGTATGCAGGTTTGCTGTGGCGAGGGTATTTCACAATTTTATCTACAACCCTTCATTAAACAATAGACATGAAATACTAATTTGTTTGAATATCATCCATAAAACCCCATGAAATTTTGATGATTTTACAGTCAAGTGACGAATCCCATATTCACCCCATACCTCTTTAAACATGACCAGAAACACACATTACAAGGTCATGTGAACATGGTGGCAGGTTAACATGAAGACTGTAAAACTATTGAGAATACACGTTATATAGCGGATATGTTAGCTACAGCACTAACGCTGCCAACTCGAGTGGCCTTAACTATGTGACGGTATTACAACTGCCCCTTATTAACATAATTCCTATATTTATATATATATTTTTTTTTCCTAGGACGCTAGGCACAAGCCTGGGATTGTTTTTCACATTACTTCAGGCTAGACCTAGGGGTTGCGGCATTATCACTTAGATAAAATCCATTGGTGACTTGGGGATCGAACCCGGGACCTCAGCGACTGAAGTCCCGCGCTCTAACCACTACACCAGCTCGCTCCTCAACATAATTCCTATATAGGATTCCCACATTTCATAGTACTAAAGCTGAAGGTGTATTTAATGTATTTTGATCCATTGTATTTTGATGGATTCAGGTGTCTCAGTGCAGACTAATGGAATTGACGTAGGCCCTACTGCATTTTGGGCACGTCCACAGGAAACCTGATGTCTAAGTCTGGACTTGAGATGAAAACTCTCCTACAAAGCATTACATGTCCGCTCTACATAGTGTCTTATCATAACCGCTCTATTATAGTGTACTGGTTTAGGAGCTACCATATTTGCTTGGTTGTGTTTTAAAATATGTTTAAACCATCGCATCTCCCCCCATGTGCGGGATAATGTCAGTAAGGTTCATGATTACGAGATACATATTTGATGCCGACATCCATCACCAGATGACTTAAGGCTATGGCCCTAACACAATCAGTGAGATAAAATTGCGGGAATGGGTAATGGAGTGAACATGACCATGAAATCCTTTTATGGGGATAGCCCAACTCTGCGCGGTGGTCAAATTTATGCCAGAAAAAGTTTCATGGCCCCGAAGGATCCAGTCCAACTCCCCGCGGTGGTCACTTTTAGTGTATAGTATAACTCCGCACGGTGGCCACATCTAATCTCTATGCTACATTGTGCTTTCTGATGAGATATTACGTGTTTAATATAAGGTATTCTATATACATACCGTGTGTCCCCAAAGTAATGTTACACTTTTATTTGTCCATAGTGACTGTATTCATGTGACAGGTTAGGTTAGGTTAGGTTCATGATAGGTAAATTCAAATGAAACATAAGTATTCTATTTTGTATTAATTAACCTTATTCCATTATTTACTGTGGTTTCGTACAGTTTTAAGTTGTGTACACTTGTAACAATTTCAAATTTCAAATACAAGCCTGACGGCCAAAATTGACCACCGTGCGGAGTTGGACAGTCGGTTTTGACATATTTCTGACCACCGCGCGGAGTTGGAAAAGCCCCCTCTTTCTTTAGTGGTCTTTGGTGAGTAGTTTGAGTACTCAACAAAAAAACCAAATAAACCTCAATAAACCTCAGTCCATTTGGCAATGAATATTAGCTTTTTTGGTGAAAAACATATGACTGACCTTACCTCGTACCCAACGGGAGATTTAATGGATTCCAATTCTTAAAAACACAATGCGAAGCGTACGCCTACATGTCAGTTACAGTGCTGGAAGTTCAGAAGTTGTATGTCATTTTGTTTACAAAGGAGGTTAATATATGGTCAGGAGCCTTGTGTGGCGTGCAAAGGAACTATGAATTTTGGTTTGATTTAAACGCAAAAAGAGGCATTACTAAAAAACCCCTTTAGGTAACTTCAAAATTATTGGTTCTTGCCTAATATGTGCTTTAAGTTTAAACTTTTGGCCATCTTTGAAAACTTTAAACACAAATTAGAGTTTTGTTAGTGGTTTTTCTAAATAATAATTCAAGTAGGCCCTAATAGTTTGTTTCTATGATAAAAGGTTAGGCTATTGTTTATAGCCTACCGGATACTTGCAAAGCCAAATGTACATCTATATAGCCTATAATACGCCTACACAAAATTTGTCGACAGAACTCTACTGCCATATTATATACAATTTTGAACATTGGTTCACGTATCTTTGGAAAGAGCATGTCGCGTAGTAGGTGTGAAAACTGATCCTAATTTTTTGTAAAGCCACTGTGATCATAAGAAATGGTCGCATCAAAAGTCGTGTCTCAACGCGGACTAATGGAATTGACATACTGCATTCCAGGCATAACTACAGGAAACCAAATATCGGCGGCTGGACTCAAATGAAAAAAAAAACTCGCAAACTCTTAGTTAATTATACCCCCAGAAAATAGCCCAGCCTAGGCGTATAACTTAACAGGTCAAACTTACCTAAGTTAAACAAGTTTCTAGGCTACTGTAAGTTAGGCCTGCTACAAAAAGTTCAAGCTTAATGTAAGTTTATTGAACATGTAGCCTTAAATGTTTTAGTGGCTTAGTTACCTAAGTTAGGCTAGTTTTCAAGCGTTCGACTAAAACCTGACTGAAGTAAGTTAAATTCTTAATTTCAAATAGGCTAGGCTACAAATATATTTAAATAAAGTAACTAACACAACTTTTACAGAACAACTCAAGTAGGCCTAGCTTAAGTTAGTTTTGTCAAGCGTTCGACAAAAACATTAAAACAATTTAACTTAACTTAAGCTACGGTTTACTCATTTGTCAACTTGAGAGTGATGTTTTGGGGACATTAAGTGTGTTTTTGAGTAAAATATTGATAGCTTAGTACAAAATAAATAAATTTGCCAAGTTTGATCAAAATCTATCTATATATATATATAATTCCGTAAGTAAAATTTTTGTAAAGAAATTGTGAGTGACTGGATGGCCGTAGAAGGATGGGAGGGGTCTTATTTTAAAGGTCTTGACGTGAATTTTGAGGGAAAACTATTCATTTTTCTTATTTTTTTACCATAAATTCGCAACAGAATAAAACTTTTCCCATTAAAAAAACATGGGGTTTAATTTGATTACATCTTTTGAAATTAAAACAGCTGTGCCACAGATTTGTGTTAGTTGTATCTCTGAAAATCTGTGTACTCATAGCCTTTGATGTAGATATCTATGTATATATTAATTACGTAAGCCGATTCTTTGCGTCAAAATTGTGGGCGACTGGGAGGTCGTAGAAGGACGGGAGAGGGCTCAAATTAAAGGTCTCGACCCCGTGACGGCGGGAAAAATAGTGAAATTCCCCAAAAATGAACAACTAACCGAGTAAAAAAAACGTATCAAATAACTAACTTTATTGAGTTAAGTTAATTCGAAAGCATTCACGAAATTTATTGGAATATAGTTTATTAAGAACTACACAAAAAACAAATCCGTGGTACAAGAATCAGATTTTTTAATGATGTAATAAAAAAGCCTTTTATTAACAAAGTTTTAGCAAGGAATTTTTATAGGCTGACAGTGAGGACTTCACTTCGTTTCGTCCAATAAAATATTGTAAGTTTGCTTTCTGGTGGATATATTTTGACCACACTTGGTAAATTTCTTTATTTTATACCAAGTTATTAATACTTTACTAAAAAACCAAACTTTTTACCCTCCCTGTAGCAGCAATCCTAGGTACTCATAAAACCTAATGTTAATTAAATGCACTTAATTGAAAATCAATTCAGGTAAATAAAAATTTTCTTAGTTGGCAGGTTAAATGCGACGGGGGTATCATTGTTTACGTTTTGTACTGTACTTTTTGCTAATTTCCCTGTAGTAAGGTAAATGTTACCGGAATTATCAAGGTGGGTCTAGGAAGGCCCTTGACCATTGTAATCTCTCATACTAACAGAGATCGTCATAAATGTTGTGGACTTTTTTCATTATTTGCTCCCCAACTACTGCTTGTGAACAGTATGTGATCACATGTTCCATCACAACTGGCACTGTTTGAGTGGTGGTGTATTTCTCGTCGGAGGCCTACTGTCGGAGCCCGTCGGACCAATGGGTTAATGCCTTAAAATTGCGGAAGGCGTCGGAGACTTGACGGAAGGTGTCGTGTCGGAGAGCGTCGGACTAGTGGTGTTCGATATGAGAGTTAATAGAAAATTAGAAAAACAGTGTCACATACCTTTAATTAGAAAACCCAACACTGGAAAGTAGCAGGGGGAATGGGGATTGGGTGAGCTCATCACGTTGAGGGACACACAAGAAGATCTGGAAGTTCAGATGCACTGCACACACTTGAAAGCTAAAATTTAGTATTATTATTCACTGATTAAGAGATAGAGATTTTAATGTGGGGACACTTCCACCACGAGGTGGTCAAAAGACCGAGATTGCCATAAAAACGGCGCGGCGCGGCCCATACGTCCGATCGAGGAAGGTTTTAGACGCTAACTGAATAAAATCATGGTGGGGAAATTTTAGTTTTCCATGAGAGGGAAAGAGACAGAGATAGATCACGCCATATGACGTAGGCATCGTATGATTTTAAGGAGAATATGGGGGAGGGGAATTGCCGTGGGGTGTGTGTGTGAGTAGAGTGGAATACATTTTACAGACTTAAAATAAGTAACTAATATACAAATGAATGTTAAAAACCTATGCACACAGTTAATTACATGTTAATAAAATTAATGATTAGTTATGAGACTACTAATTACCCTATTTACAGAACCGTACTGAACATACCGGCCGCCTTGAAGCATTATAGGCTTCAACAAATGATTGTCTACAAGCCGGCTTGTCTAAGACACTTAGTCTGTGGAACCTCAGGAGTTGCATTAAACATTTGAACCACGTTGTTATGGGTGCTAAAAACCACCAGGGTCTTAATCCTTGTGATGTTGCTGAGTAGCTGACGCTTAGTACAAGCGCCGGAGGGTAGGTCCAAGTGATAGGAGAAGGAATCAGTAGTAGGTGACCAGTGTAGTCCTAATATGGAGTAATGAGGTTGATCTGGATCTTGCAGAAAGGCAGGTGTCTCACGATGATCTTCTGGAACTGCTTCCAGTAGGCGAGGGGAATTTGACGACCACTTCCGGAAATCAAATCCACCATTCTTCAGGAGGGTGATGAGTTGACCCTGGAGTTGGAGGGCTGATTCTTCGTCAACAGAGCCTGTGATGATGTCATCAACATAGGAATGAGAGATGATGATTCTGGCTGCGTCAGGGAAAGCTTCACCTTCATCCTTCACCAGTTGTCCCAAGGTCTTTATGGCAAGATAGGGGGAACTATTTAAGCCGTAGGTCACTGTTGTCAACTTGTAGATGTCAAGCTCGTGAGAGGGGTCTTCACGCCATAGGATCAGCTGAAAAGTCTGGTCTTCTGGGCGGACTTGAATTTGTCGGTACATTTGCAGTATTTCACAGGTAAAAACAACATTATGGACTCTAAAGTTAAGTAAAATGTCACAAATGTCTGTTTGGAGTTTTCGTCCAGTGAGAAGTACGTCATTTAGAGAGGTACCTGTGCTAGTCTGCGCACTAGCATCAAAAACTGTGCGTAGCTTTGTGGTACTGCTAGTTTCCTTTAGTACCCCATGGTGAGGCAGGAAATAATGCGGTTGAGATAAGTCAATGGTAGAAACGTTTTCCATGTGACCTGCTAAGAGGTAATCACTCATAAACTCATGGTAAAGTTCCGAAAAATTATGCTGAGATCGGAATTTGTGTTCCAATGCGCAAAATCTACGCTCCGCAGCGAGCTTGGAAGCTCCAAGAGGGGAGTGAGCCTGTTTGAATGGAAGACTGACAATGTAACGTCCGTCTGAATCTGCGTCAAAATGTTTGTCGCAAAGTTCTTCTTCCGCTGTCCGCTTATTGCATGGAGGTAGTTCTTCCTGCAACCAGAACTTTTGCAACGAGTTATGTAACTCTGTGTCATTGACAGAGAGCATGGATACAGAATAATGTGTTGAAAGAGGAGTGATTGATGTACATGGTGCTTGTCCCATTATGATGAATCCAAAATGGCTGCCTACAGCATGGGGGAGGTTGGGACCAAGCGAGTGACTTTCGTTAGTGAGTAACATTGGGAATAAACTTCCACCTAACAAGACATCTACACTACTAGGTAAGTGGAACGTAGGGTCAGCTAGTGTGTAGGCTTTGGCTTTGTGGAACACTTCCGGGGTCAGTTTTGCTCTGGGTAAATCCATAGAAATCCTATCTAAAATGAGGAAGGGGTGCTGAGTTACCATGGTGAGGCCTGAGAGAGTGGTTAGAGTCAAGTGTGTCAGTCCTCGGGTAGAAGTAGCCGTCTGAGCAATACCTGTTATTTGAACAGAGGAATGTGTGCGCTTGACACCCAGCAATTGAGCAGCACGCTCAGAAATAAAATTACACATACTTCCCGAGTCTAAGAGAGCCCGGAAGACGTGAGTAGTACCTTGAGAAGAGATCAAATTGTACTAACAAAGTACCTAGGAGCACAGTGGATTCGCAACTGTACTGAGATTGAGAAGTCATGGCTGTAGCTACTTTAGCGGGAGAGAGATTGTCTTTAGGTACCTTATGAGGTTTGACGTCGGCTGAGGGTTGTTGAAAGTGCGAGTGCAACAAGCTATGGTGTCTCTTATGAACAAGAAAAATAAAAAAAAATAATTAAAATATTTAGTTTGTGTGATGAAGTGAAATTACACACGTTTACGGACTGTGAAATCACACCAAATGATGTCGAATCACAGTCAGTTGTTGTATTTTAAGACATAAATAGTTCAAATATTACAAAATTTTTCTCAATGGGTCGACATAAAAATATTAACTGTTTTTACTTGTGTCAATCTTACAGCAAAGTACACAAACATTTACGTGATAATTCATGATGATAATTCGTGATGTTTCCCAATATTATTCAAACCAGACGATTTAAATTTAAAACATGTATATCACAATCATGTTGGTACTGACTTTTCATTTGACCCATTTAAAAATCTCTGTCACCAATGTTGGGATAAAACTAAATATGGATTTTTCGTAATAGACAAAGAAAGGTCAAAGAATAATGGCAAATATAGATTTATGTTTGATAAATTTTATCAGGGTAAATAAGTGAAAGATTGAAGTTGTTTAACATTTGCATTTATTTAGCAGCATTTATATACTATCTACACATACAATTGATCTGGGTCTGTAGTCCATGTCTCCGGGTATAGCAGAGGTTGGAGCAGTCCTAGCTATAATTGATCAATTTTATAATGACCAAGAGCAAGAGTGTTAATGTCAACTCCTAGAATAAACCTCTTGTCATCGTCAAAGGATAGTACTTTCTTGTTCCTGGTCAAGGTTTGAAGATGATGGTTTGTAGATTCAATTCTTGTCACATTCTCGTAGTAATATTGCCCAGTTGCAAGACAGCTCAAATAATGTTGATGTCTAAGGAGATGTTTAACTGTGGCACCATCAGCTCCTTTAGCTTTCTTCACCTCTAAAGCTTGTTTGTCTTCTTCATATAACCATTTTAGAGGAATGTAAGAATATAACTTTGGTCTTAAACCACAATATTCATACATAATATGACAATCTAATTCGTCTTTAAACTTGCCAGTAACTTTTTATTTTTATCAGAGTATAAAAAATGGTCTTTACAAGAGGTATCAAAATATTTCAAGTTACGGGGTAGCGGATTTTTATCCCCCTGAATTTTACCCCATGGGCAAACGTGACGTCACAAACCAGGGGGTAAAATTCCGTCCGCGAACTTTTGAGTTTCGCGACATCAGCTCGATGGATTAAACGCGGAATCAAACATATATTTTCACGGTTGTGAATTTTATCAGAACACATCAAATTATAAAAACCTAGAGTGTACGGCCCAGATTTTTACCCCCGGAATTTTACCCCCGATTTTTTACCCCGGATTTTTACCCCCTGATTTTTACCCCCAGAATTTTACCCCCGGAAAAATAAACTGTAAAATAAACTGAACAGCTCATTTAAATGATAATTAGGTGAACATTTTTTTGTGATGAAACAAAGGCATATTTTGTTATTGTAAGAATACAAACGAAAAACATTGTTTTACCATGGATGTATAATAAATCGTTAAAGAAATCTTATAATCAATTACCATTCTGATGTTTGTTTATACGTCATATTAATCAACAGTTAACTTCAAAGATCGAATCCTGATACTCGAATCTTAAAATTAAAATCAAAAATCTGTTTGATTGGTTGATGTTACAAATAAATTAAGATAGGCTACTTAATAATAAAATGTTTACTATTAAATTAAAACAGAGTGAAGATAATTAATCATTCCCACTAATTTATATATCTGGCCAGGGGGTAAAATTCCGGGGGGATAAAATTCCGGCGAACCCAAGTCACATTCTATTTCCTTGTAAAATTCCTCTGTAACTATAGAATACATTAAATAATCTGTATCTGTCATTATAAATCTTTTGTTCTTAAATTTTGACATATAGTTATAGTGGAAATCATACATTATTACCTTACTAATATCCAAAATTGTCATTCCTAAATATATAGGTTTATTAAACTGTACAACTAATTTATTTGAATGTATAGCATGTAAATTGTTATCAAACTTTTTGCTACAATCAAACCTTGGATTAGTAACATATTTTGTTAATAGTGACTCATCCTTCAGATATATATCACGAAACTTGCGTTGATTCATAATTGTTCGACCAAAGAGACTACTTAAACTTATTTAACAATTTGTTAGTCTTTTTCAAAATCATTCTTAGCACATTTTCGTTTTTCAATATTAAAATTAATGTAGGGTGCAAGCCATTTAGACTGTCTAAATTTTAAAACCCTATGGTATTTTGTAACAACCAAACCCAATTCTTCATATTTTTTAATGCATTATAATGTAAAATGTGTTGAATTTTGTCATTTAAATTAGGTATTAATTTGCCATTCATTTTCTCTGGTGCTAATGGATAGTCATTATGTAAATCATGTAAGCTTTGATCGTATTTTAAATCAACTTCTAAAATGTATCCAAACTCTTAATTTTGATTATATTTGTAGTCGATCTTATTAGCCCAACAAAATCCAACCACAGGGAGTGGCTAAAACATTGCTGTGGAGTATAGTGAGTTACAATCTAAATATATTAAATACACACTCTCTTGATTGGGGTCATAGTGTTCACCCATATATCTATTATTGGCTTTTGCATAGCATGTAGAAATCATACTGACTCCTCCTCTGATTGCACTTTCTATGAACATATGCATGTCAATATCTTGAAATAACTGCAATTTTATACCGGTCATTCTAAGACAAGCCTCCCATGCTAACCCAGGAAGTGAATACATGTGTACAGGGTCAAGTTTATAATCCTTTAAACACAGGTCTCTAAATGTTTCAAACACATCAACCAGTAGAAATACATCTGTTTTAAGATATAAATCATGATATTCTTTTAAATTCTTTAAATTAAAATGTGTCCAGACATGTTTAGCATGTTCATATTCGTTGGGAGAGATATGTTCTTTAGTTAGATTGCTGTAAAATGCTTCTATTGGAGGGAGAGACTCTGAAAACTTAACAAGTCCCGTCATATATTCATAGGGATATACACCTTTGCGTTGTAGTTGTGGATTGTCTATAAATCTAAATGTATTTAAATTAGAAGCTAATTTGTATAATGGAAGAGAAAGAAAGTTATAGGGATCTAAAAATACTAAATCATCGATAGAGAATGAAATGTACTTTTCCATATCTTTGGCTATGCAATTTAATTTACGTTTAAACTTTCCTAAGTGTTGCATTATTAAATGTCCATCGTAGTTTTTCAAGTTATGGAAGAATACTGGTATTTTCTTTGTTACTTTATAGTTTAAATTACAATAATTGTGGGCAGCTCTTTACTTAAACATTTTGATGTGTATTATTCATTGGATGTAATTCTGCTAATATTAACCAAAGGAAGCATTTATTGCCTGAATTTTTTATATTTAGAACTGCTTTTGTCAATTTAATACTTTCTGGTGTGGGATGTATGACTTTGGAGTTAGGGGCTTATACTTGTAAACATGCAACTGCCAATATTTAGTATGGTCATAAATCCATCCACTGCCTTGGGCTTGATATTTGTGAATCGAAGTGTCAACATTTAAAAGTGCATTATTCAAATTGGGGCTTTAAATCTCTTTTCTCAATAGTTAAGGTACTAAGGCTTCTAAAATCCGCTATTAATTCTTTTTCATTAACTAATTTTCCATTTTGATCCATTGAATATTTTATAAATTTTATTCTCCTAACTTAAGTCCATTTTATTGCTAGAGGACAAGACTTAAGAGTATTTTCAAGGTCAGCTCTAATTGATTCACCAACATATTTTATCATTGTATAAGGACAATAATTGTTGCAAGAATTGATATGTCTTCTAAAAATGACCAACAATGTTTTTCTTACAAAAATTAAAACTCTTGTGACTTTGTAATATATGTGACTTTAGAGCCACGTTATTATCACAGGTTAAATCACAAACCTTGCACAGTTTCACCTTTATTTGATGCATTACCTTATAGTGGCGAATCAGGTTGCTTTTGTTGGAGAGCGACACGGAGCAGTGTTGACATGACGGCTTCATGTTTAGGAATGAGGTCTCGGGCTGATGTCACCTACTACACACAGCTGATGTTACCTGCTACAGACTTTTTGAAATTTTCAAAATTTTCGAAATTTTCTAAATTTTAAATTATAAATCAAGAATTACTTCAACGGGAGGTTGCCCACACAGCACTCGATCAAGAGCTACCACTGGGACAAGAAGCAAGACCCATGGGAGCGGCATTTCACCATCCCACCACTAGAGACGAGAAGCAGGAGCCCAACCATGGGTTGGGAGCATGCCCATGCCCGTGGCCGAGTTCTGGTGCAAACCTTGCATACACATATCAGTAGATATATAATCCTCCACCTTAACTACTACTACTACTACAGTTTGTTGTTGAGCGGTGTTTGGGCGTTGTCAACCATGTGTTAGTTGGTGGCTGTACTCGCTGTGCTCAAGATATACTGAACCTAGTAGCTACTACAGTACTACATTTCGATGTCGAGCGGTGTTTGGGTGTGTCTGAGTTGGTTCCTGTACTCGCCATGCCTAGGGGTTTCCTTAGCTAATGTTATATTTGGATACTTGTACATATTGCTGTGCGCTGCCGACCTTGTATGGGTCGCTGCGTGGTTGTGCTCGCTGTGTCCGAGAAATAAAATCCTCCACCTAGTAACCACGACTTCCATACTTTTGTGTCGAGCGGGGCGTTGCCGACCTTGTCTGAGTTGGTGGCTATACTCGCCGTGCCCGATGAATAAAATCCTCCGCCTAGTAACCAAGTCTACTACATTTCGCTGTCGAGCGGTGTTTGGGTGTATCCGACCTTGTCTGAGTTGGTGGCTGTACTCGCTGTGCCCGAGAAATAAAATCCTCAGCCTAGTAACAACGATTTCCATACTTTTCTGTCGAGCGGGGCGTTGCCGACCTTAACTGAGTTGGTGCATGTACTCGCTGTGCCCAAGAAATATAATCTTCAGCTTTGAAACTGCGATTGCTGTGTCCAGGGTCTCCTTTGCTAATGTAAATGAATTTGGAGACTTGTACCTACATAGTGTGCTGTCGGTCGGATCGTCAGATCCCAGCGCTGTCCAGATGGTCTTGTCTGGGTCTTTGGTGATTTTAAGTTAGCGATACTAACACTGCCTTGGGTAAGAGACTTGGTTGGGTGTAAGTTTGACTAAATAATGTATTAGGGCTTTAAGTGAGAACAGTATCTAGCGATTCAGAATCTCATCGCATGTGAAATCAAGTGATTATAGTAAAAAGGTTGCAAAATATGTTTTAAACACTATGTTTATGAATGGAAACGTACCTATAGTTATTTTGATACGTAAGATGAAAACAGTGTGTTTTTTGGGGAAGTGTGAAGAAGTAGCAAAAATGTCAACATTTTAATTTTATATACATAGAAGTTGTCGCATATAGTTTGTAAAAGTTGATCACTGTGTTTGCCTGTATCATCTCAGCAGAGGTGGGCAGCAAACTGGTGTAGTGTATGATAAACATTTGAGTCTCTTACAGTAATGTTTCTGGTATTACCAGCACGAGATGCTAACAATGAGCTAATGATTATGATTTCATCTTAACCTATTCTGTATTTAAATAGTGTTAAAACTATAGGGTTTATAACCGTTCAACGTTTTTTACAGCGGTAGATGGTGTCATGGTGTTAGCAGTTAGTGTGATTTCAAAACTCCAACAGAGTTATCTTAGCTATAGGTACAATATAACTTAGTGATTGATCCAAAATACTTTAAAACAGTAGATCAACTTAAACCAGTGTTGAAAGAATCTTTGTACTATCAGTTCTGATGTACCCTGCCTAGGTGTGTATGAATAATATATAGTAGATGATAATATGTAAGAGGTTCATTGTGTAACTTTGCAAAATATGCAGTAGCCATGTCCGTTTTACAGCTGAGTCCAGAACCAAAAGTATATTGCCATAGCTTTGAGGTGGGAATATTTGTCATGCAGTTGTCAAAGTGACTTCAAAATATACTTCTAGTGTCTGTCATAGTTTGATAAAATACACGTATTTCAACATGTTAGCAATCTATTCTATCACAAGTAGCTTCATACTGATTGCTCAAAACAGCTAATAAGGAATAACTGGAATTATATTGGAATATGTAAAAAAAATTTAGATAAATAAACCATGTTGTGTTCAAGTTGGTGAGTTGGTTTTGTCAACGGAGGTAGTGTTTCTGATTCTAAAGGCTCCCATGGTGTTTCAATGTCCGTTTATAGCAACGAGAAATAAAATGTATTATACGAAATGAGTTTTAAAATTTCAATTTAATATTTTTTGCTGTTGTAGCTGAACATCTTCAGTTTCTAGTAAATTCTTTTTATTGATAGTGATATTTTAGTTAGTTAGTTTTAGTATATTTATAAGCTGGTTCACATTTTGTCTGGTTTGCTCGTATCAGGCGAGTAGAGGTGGGCAGCAAACTGGTTCAGTGAGCGAGAAACACTGATACTCATATTATTATCACAACGCTAACTGTCTAAAAAAAATAATCAAGCTTTCATCTTTTTTTTTCTATGTGTGATATAATCTCCTATTTTATACAACTTATTTACATCAGTTTATAACACTATTCCTATAGCGTGTAACCAAATTATTAACTATTTAATGGTTTAAGGGTGGAGATTTGTGTTCTGCTGCAACATTTTTTTTAACCTTAGTGATAAGTTTCCAACATTAGACTTACACACGGATATAACATGACTTGGTTTAGATATTGTGTGCAACCAATGTGATACTAAACAGTCTTCAACTGTTGTGTTTAAAGAACTATTTGTACAGTTTTGATACGCCGCCTCGGTAGATATTTAAACCTAAATTTGAAGTGTAGAGTTATATTGCATAACTCAGACCTGCGGTACTGTACCCAGTTCAGAATCAAATGTAGAAACATTCAGGTATACATGTATATCAAGTAATTTAAAATAGTTTGTTTGTTCCTGTTTCATTAAATACATTTATTTTCACATTTAATCTGTGGTTTCAGTTGTTTTGTCAACGAATGTAGTAGTATTTGTAATACTAAAGCTAATGTTCCAGTCCACGACCTTGGCGTTTTAATGCACGTTTATGGATATCTGAGGTCAAATCAAAAATCAATAATAAAATCAAATAGTTTATTGCCAAAACAAAATACATTGCATAGCAACGTCAAAATGTACAAAATATATATGGTATACGTTTAAAAACTATTTTAATGAAATTAAATGATCTAAGTATTCATCAACATTTATACAGCTAAACCACTTAATACTGCTACTATGGTGTTCATGGAAGACTTAGTTTTCAGCCATTTTATATTACTTGGCAAAAGTTTTTTCAAGCTCACAAAAACTCATGATTGTAGCCTTAAAATTACACTGATTTATTCAGAGAAAAGAGTGCTTCCTGGTATTGTGGTAATGTACAGATTCGTTGGTAGGGCAATCATCCAAGTTATTTCTGATATACATTAAACAATCTAATATATACAATGACACAACAGTTAATATTTTATGCTTCTTAAACAAAAGCTGACAGTGAGTTCTAGAATTAACATTAAACATTTCTCTAACTATTGTTTTTTGCAAGATTAGGAGTTTTAGCGAATTTCCCTATAGGGAAGTAGCTATTACCGTAGGTGGCACGGTAAGACCTAGACCTGGGACCGATTTACTTTTTCATTTTGATGTCCCCAGAGGCCAAAAACACCATTTGTTCAAATTTTTATATATGTATATATATATATATATATATATATATATAGACTTATATATATATATATATATATATACGTCCGTGAACGCGATAACTTGAGTAATTTTTGTCCGATTTTGATGAAATTTGGTTTAAAGGTGTAAAGCGGGATAAACTTAAATGAGTTCGCGAACCAGCACGATCGGACCATGGGAACGGGGCTTTACGGGGGGTTTTATGGGGTAAAAATTGGTTTTTCTCACTTTTGACCCTCAAAACACAAAATTTCCCGATTTCTCTTTAGACCTTTTTAAAGAGCTTAAAAAAACAAATAATTTAGTATATAAAAGTATTTTTGTTCGATTGTTAGTAACGGAGAAAATTAAAAAAATTGTAAATTTAAAATTCCCATGTTATTCTTATGGAGAATATTGTCAAATGTTGTAGTTTGCTTGTTTATGGATATATTCTGATCAAACTTGGCAAATTTATTTATTTTGTACTAAGCTATCAATATTTTACTCAAAAACACACTTTATTAGTTTCCTTGTAGCAGCAAACCTAGGTACTCGTTAAACCTAATGTTATTAAAATATATTTAACTGAAAATCAATTCAGACAAATGGAAATTCGCTTAGTCGGCAGGTTTGCTGCGGCGGGGGTATTTGTAATGACTAGAGTGACCCCAAACAATAATACAATACTTAGGATGACTCTGAAAATGACCAAAATATACAGCCTTTAATACTTCTACATTTACAAAAGATTTAAGTCTTCTTAACATAAAAAAACACCCCTTGCCGTTTTAATGCAATGTGGGAGCTCCATTTGATGTTTGATTGAACACTTAATCCTAAAGGTTTTACTACATTATAATTCATACATTTATAACAAAATTCCAGGTTCTGAGTCTTATGCAAACTGAGTTTTTAATACTTTATTTTGGTATTTGCTGTTGTAGTTGAACACCTTAAGTTTTTGGTAAATTGGTTAATTGGTTCAGAGATCTTCATAATAGGAATATTCGCAGGCATTGAGTCTAGTTTTCCTGTATCAGGTGAGCAGAGGTGAGCAGCAAACTGGTTCAGCAAAACACCAATGTTTGAGTTTTATCATTTCCCTTGCACTACCATTATCAATGCTAACCTTGAGCTAATAATCAAATAATAATCAAACTTAAAAAAAATAATAATAATCAAACTTTCATATCAACCTATTATTCCTATGTGTTTTGTGGCATAATAGTGCCACATTTTGGTGACCTGGTCATGTGAATCAAATTCCAGACCAAATCGTTCTTGTTGGAAACGTAAACTGAACACATTATTTAATACAGATGAGACAATTTACCGCGCCCTAAGAGCCAGCTTTGATGATTGTTTGATTAATTAATGCATTTATATCTCAAAAATATCTTGATTGTTAAACATATGAAATAATTAGTATGCAAATCAACTGGACACAACGTGAATTAACATTTTAATAAATGACGAATAATTAATGATAGAATAAATGACATATTGGATTTGCCTACATGATCTGAAATTACATATTAATAAATACTACCACTACGACACAATACCTCAAGGGGGCGTCCCCCCCATTTCCCACTAATTTAGAGATCCATGTTCTCCGAAGGCAGGCACACGACAGGCGGTTTGTCCACTCGCTTCTCTCGCCTGCTCGCTGCGCACGCGCGAGCAGCTCTGGGGTTGAGATTAGGCGGGACATTCAATAATCATAATCAATTCATAAGATTGGAACCAACACTGCCTTACTCAACTCACACTACAGCTGCAGATTCACCGTAAAGAAATATACACACTATTGTACCTAGTTTCAATATCTGCTATTTCAACAGGTACGATATACCTAGTTCATCTTTACTCATCTCCATTCATATTTGACTTAACATACCTACTTTGTATGGTCACAATTTCATAATAAAATATTAAAGTATTAAGTATTAAAGGTGCTCTCCTGCGTTCTCAAGCTTCTGTGTTATGTCTTGTAAGAATGGCATGAGTCAACAACCAACTGTTGAATTTAATAGAAGCGTTTTATTTGGACAATGGGCTCTAAAACTACCAAACGGTCAATGATCATTGCTCAGCTGATTCCGGTCTTCGGATGTGTCTTGGACAATACACCTTTACTTGTTAAGTTTTTATTGTAATCCGTTTATGACTACAGAACTGTGTTTGAACCTAGCGTTTACGAGGTTTTATGGCCTTTACTAATAATTTTAGCTAAATTTAGCGTTTTAATATAACACTAGCTGTTGGACTAGTTGGCAACGTTCCAAAAATTTTACAATATTGATACTACATGTGGTCTAAAAACGCTCCAGTTGATCCATATTATATCTTTGTTTTTGTTTATGACCACAGACAGTGTTTGATCATGTTTCTTCGCGTTTATGAACGTTTATGACCATTTGTTAAAATTGCCTAAATCGTTCAAAATTTGAGTTAGTGACTACAGAACTATGTTTGAACATGTTTTTAGCGTTTCTGTTACAATCTTCTATCGTTATACAGGGTGATTGATATAAGTGTGCCAGCCGTTTTATCCGAAAACCATAAGCGATATCAAAGAAAGTTAAATGGTAAGTGCCTTGGACTTTTTATTTAAAAAACTGTAGTTAAGTCAAAAAAATTATTTTAGCCGCTATTTTTTCAATATGGCCACCAACACCTCCATTTTTCTTATGGAACACCCTGTATTTTATGATGTATTCTGGTAGAAAATGTAATTTTAAGACGATTTTATTCTTGTGATTTTTTTCATAAACCAAACCATTTCAAAGATAATAATGGTTTAAGTTGTGAAATTTTGAATGGTTTTGGAATAAAACAGCTGGCATGCTTGCTTAGGCCTTTATCGAAACTCTTTTTCATGCAGAAATTTCAAAACTTGAACCATTATTATCTTTGAAACGGTTAGGTTTATGACAAAAATTGCAAGAATAAAATCGTCTTTAAATTACATTTTCCACCAGAATACATCATAAAATACAGGGTGTTCTATAAGAAAATTCAAAGTTGGCGGCCATATTGGAAAAATGGCGGCTAAAATATTTTTTTTGACTCGACTACAATTTTTTTAATAAAAAATCCAAGGCACTTACCATTTAAATTTTTTTGATATCTCTTATAGTTTTCGAATAAAACGGCTGGCACACTTATATCAATCACCCTGTATAATACGCTAAGCTGATTTTTGTGAACAGAACAACTCCCTCATTTTTGGACCGATTTTTATGATTAAAGTGTCAAATAAATGGCCATGATCTGTAGTTTTGTAAACTGTTGTTTATTTTTTAAATCTTTATTAGTTTGGGGTGGATCTTACATAAAACTTGGGGGGTTTCTCCCATAATTTTAACATGTGGGAATCTAAATATTTGATTGGAAACTTTGTCTCCACTAATTTGAGAGAACGACTGGGTCTAGAAGTTTAAAGGTCTTTGTCTGTAGATGAGCCATCAAAAGAAAAACTAAACAAATTCATTTGGGGCTCTGCCCCAGTGACCTTTAAAGTCCCATTCCCAGATTTGTTTACATTATGGCCTATGTGGACAATTTTTCAATACTTTTTAATGAAACAGCTTTTAATATTTGAATTGTATTTGAAACAACACACGTTCATAGGGAGTTACGAATTAGTCAAAAATAAGTGTTTGCAATGTTCATTTCTGATTTTAACATTGATTTTCTTCTGCATAAAGTCATGGTTTGCAATATAACGTTCCATTACGAAATCAGAGGAAACTCCTCCATCCTCAGATTTCGTTCCCTTAAATAAACACATAGGTTAAATCTGCATTACACTTTTGTTGAGACACTTAGAACAACTGAGAAGGAATAAATTGTGTTATATTTTAAAAAAATTTCTCAAACAACATCAAGTTGTATTCTAGTTTTTTGAGCTACTTTGTCAACGTATGTAGTATTTCTAATGCTAAAGGCCCCTTACAGTGCTTAGGGTTTCAATGACCGTTTATGAAAATCTGATGTTTTCTGCAAACTAAATTAAAAAAAAAACCTGAATTTGCTATTCGCTGTTGTAGCTGATCATCTTCAGTGTTTATACTAAGTTGATTTTTTTATTTTATTTATAGAGCTTCGCTATAGAGATATTCCCAAGCATTGCGTCCAGTTTTCCGTTATAAGGCTAGCAGAGGCAGGAAGTAAACTGGTTACTGGATTTAGATTTCATCTTCTTTGCACCACATCGTTCTCATTTCTAGAACGATCAGCTGTTTTATCTCTAAACTAGTGATAGTACTTTATTAGTTTAGGTGTTTTTAATATTCAGCATAGTGTCTTGTCAATAAATACAGAGATAGTGTAACTCTATACTTTAGGATACTCAGTTGCAGCCTGAATTGAACGAAATCTTTAGTAGTCATTTTAACATCGTTGGTGTCTAAATTAACCACAACAGCTGATGACTGTATTTGAAATATTTGAAATATTATTTATTTATCCAGGCAAAAGTTAGGGCCACATGGCCCTTTCTTACACTTAACCTGTCATAAATATAACACACTTATTTTACCAATTACATGAATATACAACAAAAACAAAATCTAAATCAAGGATACAGAAACTTAAACAAAAGAAAATAACTTACATTTTAAACTGTACAAAAATAATCTTCCTCTTTTCCTCAATCTCTCTCTCACACACACACACACACACACACACACGCACACACACACACACACACACACACCAAGCACATCTGTCAGTGACCAACCACGCGTACAAGCCCCTAGGACAAACCAACCATGGCCATACGTTCAAAATACATATTTTTTAGCGCTGCCACAAACCGGGAACGGTTATCAAGGGATTTGATGGCTAAGGGGAGGTCATTCCAAAGTCGGCAAGCGGTCACAACAAACGCCCCGTCGTAAACTGCAGTCCTATGATGAGGCATACGCAAAGTCAATGAAGCATAGCGTGAAAATCTAACACTTTCTTCAGCTACAAACCTAAAATCATCTACAAAATATTTTGGAAAATTTGATTTTATTATTGAATAGGTTAGCAAAAGGATTTTAATTGATCTAAGGTCACATAGCTTTAATAGTTTAGAATTAATGTAGTAAGGCGTGATACGCTCACTGCGTCTCAGATCATAAATGAATCTCAAGCAGTAATTCTGAGCGCGTTGGAGAGCATCGGCGAGGTTTACAGTCATGTCATTGATCACAGAGTTGCAGTAAGTGAAGTGGGGGAAGACAAGTGATTTGACGAGATGTATTTTTATGTGCATTGGCAAAAAGTTTTGTAATTTTTTAAGTGTGTGGATTGATGCAAACACCTTTTTACGGATGTCTAAGACTGCATCGCCCCAAGTAAGTGTCGAGTTCATAGTAAGTCCTAGGTTTTTGACCTTGTCACAGTAAAGCAAAGCTGTTCCATTTATATTTATTGGATTTGTCGTGAGAAAGTCAATTGAGTTCCGTAACCGTGGATGACAAATTATGATAGGTTTAGTTTTTTCGTGATTGAGTCTGAGTCCGTGTTTATTAGTCCAAGTAATGATTTTCTCAATATCTTCATTCACTCTCTGAACACTTTCGTTGATCTGTTTGGGTGAAAAATGTGTATAAATCTGTAAGTCATCAGCATACATGTGGTATTTACAGTTTGTGAGGACTGAGCTCAAGTCGTTTATGTATAGTACGAACAACAGAGGACCAAGGATGGACCCCTGAGGTACACCACTAGTAACTGTCTCCCAGTCAGATCGTAAGTCATCAACCTCAACACACTGCCGCCTGTCTGACAGATAGGATCCCAGCCAGTCCAATACACCATTTGAAAACCCTATGGCCCTTAGCTTTTCTAAGAGGAGCTTGTGATTTACACAGTCAAAGGCTTTAGAGAAATCAAATAAGGTAAGAATCGTTCCCTGCCGATGTTCCATTGCTAGTCTAATGTCGTCCGTCACACGTAAAAGTGCTGTTTCTGTACTATGAGCTGCTCGAAAGCCAGACTGTGAGTTGCATAAGATATTGTTTTCAGTCAGAAAATCAGTTATTTGGCAGTGAACGATTCTTTCAAGGCCTTTAGATAATGCGGGCAATATACTGATCGGCCTGAAGTCCTGGCAAGAAGCCGGGGCTGGGATCTTATTCAAGGGTCGAATTAGGGCAGACTTCCAAGAAATAGGGAATGTGCTTTGCCTTAAGGATGTGTTGAAAATATATGTGATAGTTGGGAGAATAGCAAAGAGAATGTCTTTAATAAAGCGAATTGGAATGCCGTCCGATCCGACAGCATTACTCCGAATACGTCGAATAGATTTCAGAACATCAGACTGCAGTACAGGTCTGAAAGTGAACTTAGGATATCCCAATTCTTGAGCAGGAGAGTTTCTTAACTCAGTTACGTGACTTTCAACTTGTTGTTGATTGATGCTTTGGCCAAAGGAAGAGAAGAATGCATTTAATTCATTGAGAGGAATGTTGACTCTTTGTGCATCAGGTTGTTTCCCAAGCCCAAGACTTTTTACGTTACGCCATAAAACTCTAGATGGTTGGTTCTTATTTTCAAAAAGCATATGAATGTGTCTTAATTTTGAATTTCGCAAAAGTTGTTTGACTCTATTTCGTAAATACCGGTACTCTTCCATTTCTACTTGATTCTGGGAACGCCTTGCTCTCCTAAAAAGACAGTCACGTCGTGCCATCAAGCTACGTATTTCAGGGGTTATCCATGGCACTGGTCGTTTTTTAGTCAAACGTTTTGAAACAATTGGAGCATGTTTATCAAATAAATGTAAAATTGTATTGTTCAGTTCATTTACCATTTCATCAAGACATGGTAAATTTTCAATTAGATGCCATGGTGTGTTCTGGATATCTGTCATGAACTCAACTTCATTCATATTCTTAAAATCCCTATATTTTATAAATTTAGTCTTGGGTTTGGGTGCCTTAACTGAATACACACAAAATATGAGGTCATGCTTGGATACTGCTGGAACTGGAAGCTGCCCATGATGTACAATGTCTTCAGCATCTGATACCACTATTAAGTCTAAGAGAGTGTCAGACTCGGCAGTATGATGTGTAGGGTCCAGTGGGAGTATGTTTAAGTTACATGAGTCGAACAATGTAGTCAGTTGTCTGTATTCATAGTTTTGATTGGTTGAAAGTAGGTCAGTGTTGAAGTCACCCATGATCAAGACAT
This sequence comes from Macrosteles quadrilineatus, assembly GCF_028750875.1. Classification (NCBI taxonomy): domain Eukaryota; kingdom Metazoa; phylum Arthropoda; class Insecta; order Hemiptera; family Cicadellidae; genus Macrosteles; species Macrosteles quadrilineatus. The sequence goes on along the minus strand of NW_026542594.1, from coordinate 82,095,216 downwards.
GACTAAATCTAAATAATGAATTTAACAGAGCGTTTTCAAATTCCAGTAGATTGCCCACTCTAGGTGGGCGGTAACACACACTTAACAAAAGGTCAACACCAGATAGACTAATTTCTATCATTAAAAATTCAGGTTTTGCCGAATACTCAGAATTTGAACAGTTGACAACTTTAAAATTGATTCCCTCCCTGATATAAACTGCAACACCTCCACCCTGCTTGCCGGTTCTATCATTGCGCTGCAGAATATAGCCAGGGAGGTTTACTTCATGTGATGGAATGCTCGGCTTCAACCACGACTCTGAAACTGCAATTAGATCAAAATCCCTGTATTTGAACATTTCTCTTACCTCATCAATATGCGCACGCAACGACTGAGCGTTGATGTGCGCCGCCTTTAGTTTCTTGGGGTAAGGAGAAAGGGAGCGAGAGAGAAGGTCGGCGGTTGATAATGGGTGCTGAGGGAGGGGTGAGGGGGGAGTGATAAGCCGGCCGGTGTGACGAGCACTATGAGGATGTGGACTGGCTATCCTGGGTCCACGGGTCGCAGCGCCACGGCAGGCGCATCCCAGGCGCGCACACACATCGTGATCACTGACACATTCACACACACATGCATACAATCACTCAACTCAATACATGAGATAATCTCCATAAATTAAACTAGCAACATTTTGTTTAAACGCGTGAAGCATTACAGACTCCGAAACAATAGACTTAGTCTATGGCAATACAATATTATTTCAGATAATAGCAATTAAATAAATAAAAAATAAAATAACTAATAAGCAACGAGACATGTATTTTATATAAGATCTACTCGAACAAACAGTTTGACTTCGGACAAAAATATTAATATGATTTTATTTAATGCAGGCAAAAAGGTAAACAATGTTCTTTGTAAATAATTTAAGTTATCTAACAAAACATGCTAATAGTATAATATAATACCAATAACGAGTGTATACTTAATTTCAATTATAAATTTAAAAAATAATAATGCTTCATTAAAAATAAATATGTAAATAGGTTTAAAGTAATTAAATAAAAATTAAAATACATATTTATAAATAAAATCTCTGTAAATGACGTATACAACTCTAATATATCATTTTTAAATAAATAGCAGACCATATATAGGCCTACAATAATTGTCATGAATCACTTATCATTAATTATTTATAAACAAATCTGACATATATTAGAGAAAATTCATTTGTCTCGATAATAATTAGCTAGATATGGATAGTAATACTGTAGCAGTAATCGTTTTATTGAAGCATTGCAGTCTTGAAACAGTTATTTGCAAACCAGCCTATCAAGTAATTTTGTTAAGATAATAAAATATTCAATATTTATTAATAGTAACAAGAAATAATAATAATAAACTTAAAATATTACTTTTGTATGAAAAATAATTAAATAAAAAATATGCTTACTGTTAAAAAGCTGTTGTGCAAAATTTACAACATGATAAGAAGAATGAGAAAAAACTAATAAAGACTATTTTCTTATCTGGGCGAGTTGGTCCTGGATCCGGTCGGTGTCGGGTTTCTCACCTCGGGCGGAAGATCAGCCATGCTCGTCGCCACATTCTTGGTCCCCTTATCAAGCCACAGCACCCTGCCGTCGAGTGTCCACACGTTTTTGGCGCCGAACTTCGACACGACCCTCCGGTATACCTGATGTCGACGGTGTGTCAGATCCTCCTTGATAATGATACCAGTCCCTTTTAACTTCTTTTTCGCTTCAAAAACCGTCCGTCGTGATCTGTAGGATGAAAATCGTACAATTATGGGTCTCTCTTGCTTCAACTCGCCAGGCTCCAGTTCCCGATGTGGACCGACACGATTCGACCGTGAGATGGCGTCCCTTGATAGGTCGATTCCCAATTTTCCACGGCACAACTCTAACACCAGAGCGTCTGTATCCTCGTCTTTTTTCTCTTCAATTCCGAATACACGAATATTATCTCGTCGCTGGTATTGTTCTAAGTCGTCGATCCTGTCCTCCAACCTCCCGTTGACCACCTTCAGTTTATTTTGCAGGTAACCGACCTCGTCTTGCAACTTGCATATTGCTTCATTGAAAGTAGCCAATGCCGCTTCCACAGCCACTCGTACAGCCTTCCCCACTGCCGTCTGTATTGCCGCGAGTAGCGCTGCGTCAATGTTATCAGTGCGGCCGGCTGGCATTGTTGATGTTTTGGCAGAACTCGTTGCTGGAGCTGCAGCCGGGTCTGATAACGAGCGCTGTAGATGTTCTTTTCTGCCACTGGATAGCAGCACCGGCTTGACTTTGTTTCCTGATCTCAACTTCGGTGGAGAACGGAACATGAAAATTGTCTTTGAGGTTAGAAACTAAAAATAACTTTGCAATCACTAATATTAGTTCAATTAAATCAAATAAGTCGAACAACACGAAGAAAAACTAAAAATCCACTTATATACACAATATTAAAACAAATAAATATCAACTTAAATAAATATTTTGGCAAAATTAACGGAGCTGAACTGAACACGCGTTCACTCAAGCAATGTCATCCCTCCAATCGATCAAAACGTTAGAACTAAACACTAAGTAAACGATGCAGTAGTGATTTTAATTGGGCGTGTAAAGCTTCTTCTCATGACATACCTTCTATCTATTTTAATCAACTAAATGAAACCGCAAATTTAGATTTTTATGGATATTTCTAGGATACCTTCCATATAGCTTACCACAATCAACAGAGCCTTCCCTCTGAACAGATGAGTAACTAGAGTACTTACTCTGAAAATTTTTGTTAAGAAATTGGATTTTGTAGAAAAACTATGCTAATTCAAGTTATTAACCTAGGATAGTTTGAGACAATAAATTTCTGGAACATGCAAAACCTTTAGATCAGTAAAACATTAAGTATGGTGAGCGAAAAGGGTGTAATACAAAATAGAGCGGAAAGTTGTGAAACACCCACTACAAGAACATAGTACCAAACGCTCTTGAGCTCACAGATTTAAGATTCACTTTCCAGAATGTCTCTATTTCCTCAAGAGACGTCAACAAATAAGTCTCAAATACACTAAAGACAGAAGCACAGTCAGTAACCTACTGTTGGACTAGTCGCTCGACAATGGCAATCAACGCCCAGGGATTATTACCCAATGACCCTCCTTCTGATCTCTTTAGACGAGACTTGGACAACACATCTTTATGTCACATGTTTTTGGTAATTACTTTGGAACACGTAGGTCAACTTGGACTGAACAATGCAAATAGTGTTTAAGGAAAAAACAAGGTTTCTAATTTTTACCTTAACAATGTTTCTTTTTTACAATTAGCATCATAGCTTGAAAATACCACTGTCTCTATGTGATCACGAGCTCTCGAGGGAACGTAGGCTTAAACTGTGTTCAACAGCAAAAAAAAGAACGTATTGATTTTTCAACTATAACACTTTTGGATGTATAATGTAAATTCTATTACATAATATATTTATTTATTTTAAAGCTTACAATACAATGTTGGTTTGTTGAGAGCTCATAAATATACTCTCAATAATTTCACACATGATTTAATTAAATTATACATTTAGAGTCTGCATAGCAGTTTTCTACCCCAATCTGCTTGATAAAACTGTATGCAAATCTTAAGCCTTATCAAAATGAGCCCCTGTTATATAGTTTAAACCTAGATTTTTATAGAAAATCTATTTTCTCGTTACTATAAACGCTTAAACTTGAAACATCAAGGACTTTTATAAGCATTGCCTATTGGAAACGCTACATACGTTGACCATGTAACTCAAACTACTTTGTATGGTCGCCATTTCATTGTAAAGTATCAAAGTAAAGTATTAAACACTGGAACATTTTTCAATATAACATGAGCTGAGCCCCATCGGTTCTAGGTAAACAGTGTATAATCCCTTATGATAAGCCGAAACATGTTCAAATACTTGTGTTTTATCTAACAGGTACAAGCAGTATATTTACTGACAACTCCATCAGAATCTCTACCTCAAAGACGATAAATGAACTGTTTGCCTCTAATAATGATAATACTATGGTAACATTGTCCACACTAAACTATATTTCGCCTATAGCTATGGTAACTGCTTTAGTTTTGAAATAGCACTAACTATTGAGGCTGCACCGTTACACCATCTACCGCTGTAAAAGCGGTGAACGGTAGTTAAAGGCTCTAGCTACTTAAACTGTGGAGTCAATCTCCACAACACAACCAATATTTGAATGTCCCGCCTAATCTCAACCTCAGAGCTGCTCGCACATGCGCAGCGAGCAGGCGAGAGAAGCGAGTGGACAAACCGCCTGTCGTGTGCCTGCCTTCGGAGAACATGGATCTCTAAATTAGTGGGAAATGGGGGGGACGCCCTCTTGAGGTATTGTGTCGTAGTGGTAGTATTTATTAATATGTAATTTCAGATCATGTAGGCAAATCCAATATGTCATTTATTCTATCATTAATTATTCGTCATTTATTAAAATGTTAATTCACGTTGTGTCCAGTTGATTTGCATACTAATTATTTCATATGTTTAACAATCAAGATATTTTTGAGATATAAATGCATTAATTAATCAAACAATCATCAAAGCTGGCTCTTAGGGCGCGGTAAATTGTCTCATCTGTATTAAATAATGTGTTCAGTTTACGTTTCCAACAAGAACGATTTGGTCTGGAATTTGATTCACATGACCAGGTCACCAAAATGTGGCACTATTATGCCACAAAACACATAGGAATAATAGGTTGATATGAAAGTTTGATTATTATTATTTTTTTTTAAGTTTGATTATTATTTGATTATTAGCTCAAGGTTAGCATTGATAATGGTAGTGCAAGGGAAATGATAAAACTCAAACATTGGTGTTTTGCTGAACCAGTTTGCTGCTCACCTCTGCTCACCTGATACAGGAAAACTAGACTCAATGCCTGCGAATATTCCTATTATGAAGATCTCTGAACCAATTAACCAATTTACCAAAAACTTAAGATGTTTAACTACAACAGCAAATATCAAAATAAAGTATTAAAAACTCAGTTTGCATAAGACTCAGAACCTGGAATTTTGTTATAAATGTATGAATTATAATGTAGTAAAACCTTTAGGATTAAGTGTTCAATCAAACATCAAATGGAGCTCCCACATTGCATTAAAACGGCAAGGGGTGTTTTTTTATGTTAAGAAGACTTAAATCTTTTGTAAATGTAGAAGTATTAAAGGCTGTATATTTTGGTCATTTTCAGAGTCATCCTAAGTATTGTATTATTGTTTGGGGTCACTCTAGTCATTACAAAAACTCCTAATCTCGCAGAAAACAATAGTTAGAGTAATGTTTAATGTTAATTCTAGAACTCACTGTCAGCTTTTGTTTAAGAAGCTTAAAATATTAACTGTTGTGTCTTTGTATATATTAGATTGTTTAATGTATATCAGAAATAACTTGGATGATTGCCCTACCAACGAATCTGTACATTACCACAATACCAGGAAGCACTCTTTTCTCTGAATAAATCAGTGTAATTTTAAGGCTACAATCATGAGTTTTTGTGAGTTTGAAAAAACTTATTGCCAAGTAATATAAAACTAGTTAACCGCCCGTGCTCCGCCACGGGAATATTGTCAGCAATAAAAGAAATAATAATTAACAAATACTGTTTATCTTTGTATTTTATTTAGGGGTTGTTTAATTTTTTACATGAAATAGAACTGATAGTTTGCCTGTATAAACTATTTTATGTTAATCAAACCGATATATTATTTTAACCAAATGGATGTTTAATATTAATTCGAGTTTCATTTGAAAAATAAATAGGTAGTATACGAACTGGGCAATGCTGATAACCTAATAAGCAGCTATTTATGATATTTAGATAATTTGCTCAAGCATATTCCTATATTCGTCGTTTTTGTTGTATGGAATAAAGATAGTCACTTAGCCTACATGTAAATCACGCATCAGCAGTCGGTCACATTTCACGAATCTTTGACCCATACTGTGAGTAAAAGCTGTGTTTACGTCGTATATATAAAGTTGGGCATACTTTGTTCAATGTTAGAGGGTATTAACGGCCCAATTTGATGGAAAAGGAGTCGTGGATTTTAAAACTATGTAGACTACCATTGCCAGAAAGATGTTGATTCAATTGAGACTTAAAACTGGCCATTTCAAATGCAGATTTGTATTATATTTTACTCAAATGGTTTTTGTCTCTTTTGACCCTTAATACTTTTTTTATAGTCGTTTTTTGATAAGATTTTCCATAAACTCAAAATGTTGATAAGGAGTTCATTTTACCTTCCCCTTGTGACAACATAAGGAAAAAATATTTTTGTCTCAGTTAGTCTGTTCTGACTCAAAATTCATAGATTTGCAGTACTGACAAATCAAATCTAACGACCCCAATTAAAAAAAAAATGGTATTTTTTAGAAGGGACTTTCAGAGCACATTTAACACCATCACTGCTCTTTACCTTTTTAGCTCGATGGTTCTCTACATGTTTTTTTTTCGATCTGTATGTCTCTTTACGCCCAGTTAATGATTACCTTTTCTTTTTCTTTTCGTACTTTTCACATCATGGGGTTAATGATAAGGTTTTATAACGCTATAATGACCCGAGTCAACATTGCCATTAAATATCAAGTCAGATACTTCTTCGCCAGAACCGAAATCGTAAGTCACAGTTTCTCAAGCAACTTCCCTGTGTAGGCCTACTCGAACAAATATAGTTAGAGTATGCCTATAGTTCACTGATAAATTGTAGTTCCAAATATCCCAGCGTACTCGCCATCTCGAGAAGGTAAAATTTGGACGTCGAACACTGGTCTTGAGTAAGATTAATCACTTACGATAAAATGTTTGAATGTTTACCAATCATTAGCAATTATCTGTACAACTTGCAAGCGGATTTCCCTATGATTGTGCTGGTGGCTATAGAGAATAAATTATATTGATCAAAACAATAAGTTTCCGTCCCCTACTATATGGGTATTATTTCACATTCCATACTCAAACTTAAACTCAATTACCACTTTCCTTCAGATCACTTTGCAGGAAAACTAAAACATTTTTGTGTCCCAGTTAGTCTGTTCTGACTCGAAATTCATAGATTTGAAGTAGTGACAAATCCAATCTAACGACCCCAATTAAAAAGAGTTGGTATTTTTTGTAGGGACTTCCAGAGCACATAACACCAACACTGCTCTTTACCTTTTTAGTTCGATGGTTCTTTACATTTTCCCCATGATTATTCTGGTGGCCGTAGAGAATAAATTATATTGATCAAAACAATAAGTTTACGTTCCCTACTATGGGTATTATTTCACATTCCATACTCAAACTTAAACTCAATTACCACTTTCCTTCAGATCACTTTGCAGGAAAACTAAAACATTGTAAAAATAAGTTAACAAATACACTTTCCTTGATCAAAATTGTGTGTTCATAAACAGAAACTCCAAGTTTAATAATTGCATACTGAAAGTGAGGTTATAAAAATAATAACAAATGTCTGACAAACATTAAACAGCTGACGAATAATTTATAAACTGTGTATTATATTCTTCAATGAGAATTGTATTGACTCGACCTTTAAAGGGCTGTAGGTCGTAGCCCTTACAAAAAATGTAAATTCTAAGGAAGTTCGGCAAATCTACACACTATACCCTTTAATTTGAGACATAAATCTTGTAGATCGGTCCAGTAATTACTGAGAAAACAGTGTTACAACTGTGTATTAAATATACAGGGTGTCCCGGAACTCTCTACCAATATTTTAGGGCATTGTTCCTGGGTAAGAAACATATCTAAATATCATATTTAAATTGTCCGGAAGTCCTTAGTTACTCAGATAGCCGCCATTTTGTTTTTTTTCATTTATTAATTTTTTTCTGAAAATTGGTTTAACGTACGAAGTTGAAACTTTGCACAAACATTTATGACAACTAGACAAAGCTACAAAAAAATTATGACGATTTTTCAAATTCATAAAACAAAATGGCGGCTGTTTAAAATTTTGTTTCTTAAATTACTCGAAAACCGTTGATGTTTCAAAAATCTTACATAAGTTACTTTTTAAGGCAATTTTATTACAAATCGATCGACACCTTAATCTGTAAGATCGGACGAGTATTTACTGGGATATGGCAGTTTTAGTGATACGTGACCGCCGGATATTAGTTGCAGCGCATGCTGAAAGCGGTCACGTATCACTAAAACTGCCATATCTCAGTTAATACTCGTCCGATCTTACAGATTAAGGTGTCGATCGATTTGTAATAAAATTGCCTTAAAAAAGTAATTTATGTAAGATTTTTGAAACATCAACGGTTTTCGAGTAATTTAAGAAACAAAATTTTAAACAGCCGCCATTTTGTTTTATGAATTTGAAAAATCGTCATAATTTTTTTGTAGCTTTTTCTAGTTGTCATAAATGTTTGTGCAAAGTTTCAACTTCGTATGTTTAACCAATTTTCAGAAAAAAATTAATAAATGAAAAAAACAAAATGGCGGCTATCTGAGTAACTAAGGACTTCCGGACAATTTAAATATGATATTTAGATATGTTTCTTACCCAGGAACAATGCCCTAAAATATTGGTAGAGAGTTCCGGGACACCCTGTATAGATGGCTGAAAACTAAGTCTTTCATGAACACCATAGTAGCAGTATTAAGTGGTTTATCTGTATAAATGTTGATGAATACTTAGATCATTTAATTTCATTAAAATAGTTTTTAAACGTATACCATGGATATTTTGTACATTTTGACGTTGCTATGCAATGTATTTGTTTTGGCAATAAACGATTTGATTTTATTATTGATTTTTGATTTGACCTCAGATATCCATAAACGTGCATTAAAACGCCAAGGTCGTGGACTGGAACATTAGCTTTAGTATTACAAATACTACTACATTCGTTGACAAAACAACTGAAACCACAGATTAAATGTGAAAATAAATGTATTTAATGAAACAGGAACAAACAAACTATTTTAAATTACTTGATATACATGTATACCTGAATGTTTCTACGTTTGATTCTGAACTGGGTACAGTACCGCAGGTCTACGTTATGCAATATAACTCTACACTTCAAATTTAGGTTTAAATATCTACCGAGGCGGCGTATCAAAACTGTACAAATAGTTCTTTAAACACAACAGTTGAAGACTGTTTAGTATCACATTGGTTGCACAGAATATCTAAACCAAGTCATGTTATATCCGTGTGTAAGTCTAATGTTGGAAATTTATCACTAAGGTTAAAAAAAATGTTGCAGCAGAACACAAATCTCCACCCTTAAACCATTAAATAGTTAATAATTTGGTTACATGCTATAGGAATAGTGTTATAAACTGATGTAAATAAGTTGTATAAAATAGGAGATTATATCACACATAGAAAAAAAAAGATGAAAGCTTGATTATTTTTTTTAGACAGTTAGCGTTGTGATAATAATATGAGTATCAGTGTTTCTCGCTCACTGAACCAGTTTGCTGCCCACCTCTACTCGCCTGATACGAGCAAACCAGACAAAATGTGAACCAGCTTATAAATATACAATAACTAAAATATCACTATCAATAAAAAGAATTTACTAGAAACTGAAGATGTTCAGCTACAACAGCAAAAAATATTAAATTGAAATTTTAAAACTCATTTCGTATAATACATTTTATTTCTCGTTGCTATAAACGGACATTGAAACACCATGGGAGCCTTTAGAATCAGAAATACTACCTACCTCCGTTGACAAAACCAACTCACCAACTTGAACACAACATGGTTTATTTATCTAAATTTTTTTACATACTCCAATATAATTCCAGTTGTTCCTTATTAGCTGTTTTGAGCAATCAGTATGAAGCTACTTGTGATATAATAGATTGCTAACATGTTGAAATACGTGTATTTTATCAAACTATGACAGACACTAGAAGTATATTTTGAAGTCACTTTGACAACTGCATGACAAATATTCCCACCTCAAAGCCATGACAATATACTTTTGGTTCTGGACTCAGCTGTAAAACGGACATGGCTACTGCATATTTTGCAAAGTTACACAATAAATCTCTTACCTTCTTACCTGATATAAATAATATATCATCTACTATATATTATTCATACACACCTAGGCAGGGTACATCAGAACTGATAGTACAAAGATTCTTTCAACAATGGTTTAAGTTAATCTACTGTTTTATAGCATTTTGGATCAATCACTAAGCTATTGTACCTATAGCTAAGATAACTCTGTTGGAGTTTTGAAATCACACTAACTGCTAACACCATGACACCATCTACCGCTGTAAAAAACGTTGAACGGTTATAAACCCTATAGTTTTAACACTATTTAAATACAGAATAGGTTAAGATTATTATATCCTGTACATACAATCAGCTGATAATATTAAATTAAATGTTCTTTGTTTATTATGAATGCAAAAACAAACAAAGTAAGACTTAGTCAGAGTTACTTCATCTTTACATTATGAATCCTTGTTAAACTTGTTAATAAATAACTGTTATTAAAGTTGGTGTTTAATATACAATAATGGCGACGAGTCAAAGAGAAATAAATCAAGCGTTACTGTTATTTCTACAAGAGAAGTTTAGTGAAGAAAAGGAACAAAAGATTCGTCCCCCACTTCAAAAGTTGGAACCTTATGATGAAGGTAATGAAACATTTACAACCTACTTACTTAGGCTCACTAACTATCTTGAATTGAATGGATTAGGGGGAGAGGATGATGACAAAACACGCGTGCAGGTGTTAATTAGCTGCCTTAAAGTTTTACACGCGTTCACAACAATCGGGTGAATCTATTTCCACATACATGAAAGAACTTCGTAGCATGACTCTACACTGTAATTTTTCCTGTTCAAAATGCAAATCCAGTACGATTGACACCCACTTACGCACCCAGTTCATTAGAGGTTTATACAGCAAAGAGATAAGAGAAAGGCTTCTTCAAGAAGATTCCTTGACTTTACAAAGGGCGTATGAGTTAGCCTTATCTTTCGAGATATCGAAACAAGGTAACAATGAAATGTCATCACCAGCTATTGTAAATAAAATTAGTAAAACCATAAAAAAACAACCAAAATCTGACAGCTTTGTATCAATAGATGATTTGAAAGGCAAGTGTTTTAGGTGTGGTAAATCTAACCATAAAGCAAATGAATGCAAGCTACGTAATGCCACTTGTTTTACATGCAATGGTAAGGGTCATACTGCTGCTGTTTGTTTGAAGGCGAGTAAAATGAACAAAGGTAAAGTATTTAAAAAACAAATGGACTCTACGGAAAAAGATTATTCCAGTGAAAATGAAGAATTAGATGGTACAAGTAATTCTTTCACTATCACTGAAGAGCTACAACTCAATTCTTTGTCATCCAAATTCAATGACAAATACTTAGTAACACCGCTTCTAGATGGAGTACAATGCTCAATGGAGTATGATACGGGAGCTGCTGTAAACGATTATTCCCACACAAGAAAATTACAGAAGTCCCAAATGTTAAGCTAAAAACCTACACAGGGGAATCGATTAAGTTAAGTGGAACAAGTGAAGTTAAAGTTCAGTTAGGTTCAAAAACAATGGTAGGTAGAATTTTTGTTGTACAAAATAATGTTGATAATATATTTGGGCGCGAATGGATTCGTAACTTTGACATATCTATTCAAGACGTAAATCACATGGCGAGTCCTAGTTCTTACAAGCAAAACATCCTACAGGAAAATAATATAAAACAAGACATTTTTGACACATATGAATCCCTATTTACAAAAGAAGTAGGAATTGCACCAGATAAACAAGTCAATCTTCCATTAAAGCCTGATTCAAGACCCATTTTTATTAAATACCGTGTCCCTCCTGTTGCATTAAAAACTAAAATAGAAGACGAATTGTGCTTCCTGGAAGAAAAGGGCATCATTTCAAAGGTAACCAATTCAGAATGGGGAACACCCATAGTACCTATATTGAAAGAAGATGGAACAGTAAGAATATGTGCTGATTATAAGGTAACTGTAAATTCCCAACTACAAAATGATCACTACCTATCCTATTCCCAAGATTGAAGAGATATTTGACAAGTTAAATGGAGGACAATACTTTACAACTTTGGACTTACATAAGGCGTATTTACACCTTCAAATGGACGATGATAGTGCCAACCTTCAAGCCATAAGTACTCATATGGGAGTTTTTAAGGTAAATAGACTTATGTTTGGAATAAAAACAGCTCCAAACATATGGCAACGCTACATGGACTCAGTTTTAACTGGACTGGAAGGTACTGCTGTTTTCTTTGATGATATAATAGTTCAAGGAAGGACTATTGAAGAAACAAAACTACGCACGATCAAGGTTTTGGAACGTTTGAAGGAAAACAACTTGCACATAAACAAGAATAAAAGTAAGTTTTTTCAAGAGTCTGTGAACTACTTAGGATACAAAATTGATGGAAAAGGATTGCATAAGAGCCATGATAAGATAGAAGCTGTTTTGAAATGTCCCATACCCACTAACGTTACTGAATTGAAGCAGTTTCTTGGGCTTGTAAACTATTATCACAGGTTTCTACCCAACCTCGCAACTAAGATACATCCATTATATGAACTACTCCATAAGAAGAAAACCTATACATGGACAAAACGATGTAATGATGCTTTTGAGGGCATTAAGAAGGAAATCACATCAGAGAGGGTTATTACAACATTTTCACCAAACCTACCACTGATACTGGCAACGGACGCTTCGCCTCATGGACTATCTGCTGTTTTATCTCACAAGATGCCGGATGGAACAGAACGACCTATAGCTTTTGCTTCAAGGACATTAAGTAAAGCAGAACAAAATTACAGCCACATTATTAAGGAAGCGACTGCGATATACTGGGGTGTTCATAAGTTTTTCCATTACTGCTATGGTCGAAAGTTTACACTTATAACCGACAACAAACCATTGTCTTCTATTTTCCATCCCTCAAAATGCCTACCACCCTTAACCGCCACTCGAATGTTACACTACGCTCTATTTCTGTCAGGTTTTGACTACGAAATACAGTATCGTAAAGCATCGAATCATGTCAACGCAGATTTCCTATCAAGGTTTCCTGTTAACAATACATGTGATCATCAAGAAACCTTAGATGAAACAGTATCAGACAAATACCTTTTACAAGTACAACTGAATTCCCTTCCTGTCACAAGTAATGAAGTAAGAAGGGAAACTATGAACGATCCAGAATTAAAGTTGGTATACAATGCACTAATGACATCCTCTTACATTACGAAGCCTGAAAGGTTTAGAGGGCGAACTGTCAATTGAAAATGGATGTTTATTTAGAGGAGTTCGAGTTGTAATTCCATGTACTTTACGAAAAACTATTCTGAAAGAACTACATGAAGCTCACACAGGCATAACAAAAATTAAAGAGCTAGCCAGGCAATATTGTTGGTGGCCTACAGTGAATTCTGACATAGAAAACTATGTAAATTCATGTAAACCATGTGCATTGAATAAAAACGATCCTCCAAAGTACCATGAACCATGGCCAAACTCCAATATTCCTTGGGAAAGGGTGCACATAGATCATGCAGGACCATTCAGAGGTACATACTTTTTCATAGCAGTAGATTCATATACAAAGTGGTTGGAAGTAAAGGAAACAAAAAGCATATCTAGTTTCTCTACTATAAAAATCTTAAGAGAAATGTTTGCAAGATTCGGCATTCCAAGTACAATTGTTAGTGATAATGGTCCTGCGTTCATTTCACATGAATTTAAACATTTTATGGAATCCAATGGTATCCAACATAAACTGATGGCACCATATCACCCAGCTTCAAATGGACAAGGGGAACGTTATGTACAAACTCTAAAAAGGAAACTAAGTGCAATGGCTGAAGAATCTGGAGACATCCATACAAACCTATGTAGATTCCTTCTACAAACCCGTAAAGTTATGAACATAAGCACCGGAAGAAGCCCTGCGGAGATGATGTTCAAACGGAGTATACGTACGAGAATTGATCTGCTAAAGGCGAAAAGGATCTCTGACACAGAAGGAGTTGGTACCTTGAGATGTTTTAGCACCGGCGATAATGTTCAATTTCGAGACTACAGAAGTAATAATCCTAAATGGAAATTTGGTAAGGTGGTCAAAATATTAGGAAACTGCCATTATGAAGTTGAAGTGGAAGGTTTAATGGTTAAATGCCATGTTGATCAAATGCGCTCTACACTAGTATCCGTAAATGAACAGTCCGACAAAGCCTCAGAGTCTGAGTCACAGAAACATGCTCAAGTGGTAAACAAACCAAATGACTCTCCTCAAGCATCACACAGGACAAAGAAATTTTATCCATCATCTGTAATAAGAAGATCTCAGAGAATCCAGGGAAGATTATTATATCCTGTACATACAATCAGCTGATAATATTAAATTAAATGTTCTTTGTTTACTAGGCGTACGCTCATTCTTCCCGTATTGGGACGAAACGAAGATAGTGTCACAGTGAATATAAGGTGCACTTAAGGGTAACCAGAATACACATTATACCCTAGTTGTTGCCACACATAGAAATTATACTGGATCTAGCAGGCATGGATCGGATCAGCATGGATGCTCAGTGTCTTGCAGAGCAGATCATTTTGAGAATGCCAGAGGTCTTGGTGCGGATTTGGTTAATGTCAGGCCCAAACTCATATGACGAGTCATAATAAGAATGTAGTAAATATTCAATATCCAGAGAACTTTTTTGATGCTAACATTTTCATCTTATTCTTGGTGGGACTCACCATTATCTTTGGTCAAGTCTTAGCTGAGCTGAGACTCAAAATCATGAAGGGAAGCAACCTTTCACAAACAGTTTTATATAATCAGCAAACTAAAGAAAATGGGTCTTGATAACTCTCTTGGTGTCTTTATAGAATGTGTAGAACAGAAAATATCTGAACTTTGTTGGATGTTTTCATGATAAATATGCAACAAATACATATTCACCCCACAAAACCACATGAAAACCAGTTCACATGATCTAATCAAGACAGTTAGTAAAACTCAACTGACTGAGGTAGTGTTTATTGTATAGTATTAAAGCAAATTACAATAATAGCGTTATCAAGATTCCATGTCAACTCCTCTTTATCCTTAGTGACAAGGACTCAAAACTATGGTACATTCTCATGGGAATCTGTATTGGCAATATTCTCTCTAACCCTTTATCACAAAATAAATTATGTCAATAAGTATTTGTTTTGTTTGTTTTTTAGCTACAGTATTTTAAAAAGTTTCTGTTATTATGTGGAATTGGGAGGTTTTCAGAGTAAAAAATCCAAAAACACTCATATTTGCACCACAGCCCTCCATGAAAGGGAATACAAGATACTTTAGATACTATATGCTACTTAGTTTGGTTTAAGCTATTTTACCTAATGCAATGGAATTTTGAAGTTTTCAGAGTATAAAATGGTAAAACATCATATTTTACGCCATACAACCCTCTGTAAAAGTCTTTTTCATAGTCTGAACAGAAAGACTTGTTACACTCATCATATTATGGATATGTGTTCACTCTCTTACCTCCAATTATAACAAAAGTGGTCACTTTAAATATCATGGGATACTATTTTTACCGATACATACGTAATCCTTTATCAAGGAATAAAATATGTGATATACTACAGTAGAACCCCGGTTAACCGAAATAAAAGGGGACAGCTGTTTTGGATAACTAATTTTTCGGTTAACCCATCATATACTAAAAATAACCAATGTGTTCCCAGTGTGTAGAAAAAATGATTTTAAGACAATGACTACCTATATAACCATTGCCTATATAGAGTCAATTATATATAACCTAGTGTTTTATTTAAGCTAAAACAATGTTACAATGGGTTAGAAAACACTTTAAGCTAAACAACTGAAGTTATTAAAGCATTTTACAGCCCTGTACTATTTAATGGAACCATTTCAGTTGTCCCAGATTTTGGTTAAACCGAATTCGGTTAGCAGGGGTTCTACTGTACTTTGTTCATATTTTAAGCTCCTTTCAAACAGATCCACTAAACCAATGTCATTTTTAGGTTTTCAATGCATAAAAATGACATAAACTTACATTTACCCAGTGCAACCCCATGTGAAAGCCCATTATCATAGTCTGATTAAGATAATTTGAGAAACTCATAATATTGTATAATATGTTTCCTCTGTTACAAACCAATCATATCAAAAGAGGAATATCATTAACAGTGATTGCTTTGAATTTGTTTCGATCCCCGGTTCTTCGAATCCTGTCAAATCACCAAATTTTTTTTTATTTTATCCAAGTGATAATGTCGCAACCCCTGGTATAGCCTGAAGTAATGTGAAAATCAATCCCGAGTTCAAACCTAGCACCCTAGGAAAATAAGTTCTAGCCTAGAAATGTTTTAAACATTACTTCAGGCTAATATAGTATTGCTATTGGTTCTACGGTGTCCCAACACAAACTGATGAAATAGACCCAATGGTATTATGGGGCGCGACCACAGGAAACTTGATGTCAGCGGCTGGACACAAGTGAAAAAACCCTCAGACTCTTGCATTGTGTGGCCGCTCTATATTGTGTATTATCAATGTTAAACCTCAACTTAATGGAGTGTCTAATGTATTACTCCAAATCTTATCAATAGTGAAGGATTAACTTTAAGTACATTAGAACTATTGGGGAAAAGAGGCCCATATTGGTAATTTCATCTGTACACTTTCATACACTAAACATTTTTTTTGTTTTTTACGCTCTTTAAAAAAGTTTTGATAAGTATAAATGAATTTGGATATAACAAAAACTTACCCCCACTCAGCAAATCTGCAGACCAAGCGAATTTCCATTTAAAGCCAGATTAATTTTCACTTTTAAAGTGTAGCCTACACACACCGGAGCGGTAGCGGTGCGATATTTGCACGGTGATTTATTGGAAGTAAATGCAAGCGAACACAATGGAGCAGTAGCGGTATACTGCCTGTACCACCACTCCGCTGAGATTCAGCATGTTACATTTCACCGCCTAGCGGTGCCGGTTGGACGAGCCTGGCATTGGTGTTTCTTGTCTTTTATAAGTTCAGGCATCAATGTATGGTATTCGCCATGCTCAAATCGCCTTTTGTTTATGTCATATACCCACTCCCTATTTTTGCGATTGTTGTATTCAGCCAAAGCAAACAATAGCAAAATTTCTTCCCTTATTCTCCATAAAAATATCATGGGAATTTTAAATTTACAACTTTTAGAAAAGCCAACCGTAGGCAACACAAACACTTCATTACAAGATCCTTTTAAAAGCTCTTAAAATTTTTTTTAGAGGGAAATGGGGAAAATTTTTTCTATGATAAAAGGTTAGGCCCTTTTATGCACAGTGGTAGAGGTTTTTGCCACCCCGCTAAAAAAATCGGCTGCTAAATTCTCAAGCGATCCCTACTCGCTGCCACTACTGGTCAGCAGTCGAAGGGAATAAACTATTACTGTAAGTCTCATGATAAGACCTAGACCCAGGACCTATTTGCTTTTTCGTTTTGAGGTACCCAGAGGCCAAAAACACCCTTCGTTCAAATTCATAATATAAATTTAATATATATATATAGGCCTATAGGTCTTTGTGTATATGTCCGTTAGCATGTTAACTAAAAAAAAAAAATATCCAATTTTAATTAAATTCGGTACAAACGTGTAAACCTACGCGTTTATTCAAAGAGTTCGCAAACCAGCATGATCGGACTAAGGGAACAGGCGTTTATGGGGTAAAAGTAGATTTTTCCCATTTTTTACTCTGAAAATATAAAATTTCACAATATCTTTTCAAATCATTTAGTATCGTAGATTATTAAAAAATAAATAACTTTGCATATTGAAGCGTGGTTTTTGCCAAACAGTTACGGAGATAATTCAAAAAATTTTAAATTTAAAATTCCCATGATATTTTTATGGAGAATAAATAAAATGTTGTAGTTTGCTTGTTCATGGATATATTTTAATAAAATTTTGAAATTTTGTTTATTTCATTCTAAGCTACCTATCAACATGAATTTGATTATTTCTCGGATATGATAATTATTACAACGCTGCAAAGCAGCATGGGTTCTCTAGTGTTATTTAAAAATAGAAAATTAATCCAAAAATGTTTAGGGAATATTTTAGTAGAAGTTCAACCAGGTAAATGGAAATTGGCTTAGTGTGCAGGTTTGCAGTGGCGGGGATATTTATATCAACCATGGTAGGGTAAGTAGGTGCTGCCAACACTAATCTGTTATGTACTCATTACCTAATATTTGGTTTAAATTGATTCTTATTCGATTGTAGTTACCACCCTCCTGTCCGAACTAAAATGTCCAAAACTACTGCCAGTTGCACGACAATCAATAACTCAGAGCTGTCTCATGACGTCTAGAGCTCTTGCTTACGGAGTTAGGTGAGGTTAGGTTGGGCTAGGCGCACACAAGCGATTATTTTGAGGCGATTATTTCATCGGCTGATATACGCATCATGTATTCGAATGGAAGCGCGCACACAGGTGATCAAAAACTTTAAAATCTGGATTTTGTGCAGATTCTTAGGCAAGCCGATTGTCGCCCGGCAACTTGTAACGTACAGGTTATTATCAGTCTACGCACACGGACGACTAAAAAATCAGCCAGTCGCTCGTTGTTCTTCTCAGGAGTCAGTGAAAGTCTCAGGGCGTGAGTTTTGCTGTCGTAGTTTTTCTTGCTGTTTACCATGGCAGTGGCAGAGTTCGATACTATAATCTATTTATTAATGAAATAGAAAAAATGCCACAGATGTACCTAATTAGTAGAGCACAAACACAGGTTAATTCTACAAAGTTCACTTTTTAAGAATAGCCACGCACTTGAAAACATCCATTTCTCAACTAAAAAATCGCCAACCGTGCGCCTAGACATAAATCGAGGGCGATATATTCTTGGCTGATTCTTTAATCGTCCAATCAAAAAATCAGCCGTGTGCGCCTGGCCTTAGTTTGCACTATAGTCAGTAAAAAAGTCACAGTGTGCAGGCGCTCTGGACGTCATGGGACAGCGCTGAGCTATTGGACGCCGTGAAACTGGCAGCGGCTTAAGAAAAGGTGTAACTGCAACATTTTGGAGTGTTAAGTGCGCTGTTTCACGACGACCAATCTCATGACATCTAGAGCTTGTAGAAAGACTACAGTGTGTTTATTGCAGTTACTGTACTTTTGGACATGATGAGATGTGAACGTCATGCAATATAGTAAAATATTTCATAGACTATTGGAGGTTGTGACACTGACTTGTATTATTCTATGTAGTGACGCTTGAATGTCATGAAATGCATCCTTATTTATACAACAGGTTATACTAAAAAAAACTTATTAATAATTGATAGTGCCTTACCAGAAAGTCTATGTACACAGCATTTTCTTAGCCTACCTATGAGTAATGATGTGCGATACTGGTCAATGTGTTGATACTGCGTAGCAATACGTATTAGGATGGAATGTATCAATACCACAATACCTATATCGTATTGTATCTTTGTGCATGAATTTTTACCCGTACCAGATGAAATATCGTATGTTATTTATAATTTCTTGACAAAATTTTAATGTCTTAAATAAGTTAGATGCAGAGACAGATACTATGTTACAGTACTTGCAAGCTTGTAAAGAGGGTTAGTGATACCTCAGAAAAGCCATTTCCTGTGACTTTTATTAGTATCAAACTCCTACATAACCTCTAAATTCCATTAAACCCTCAAAATTCAAAAACAGATTTTGTTATTGTTTTCCTTGTTTTTGCACATGTATAATTAGGTATAAAAAAATTCTTATATAATGGTTGTGGTGAGGCCTACTTAATTTATTATACCCTAACATGGATAATGAGCGTGCCACTTACATTAATGATTTCCCTATTTTTGAGGTAATTCGCAAAACTTGCAGAAAATACATGTTTTCAGTATTTCTGAGAATTGTAGAGCAAAATATCAAATTTCAACTACTACAATTCAGGGGTGGAAATGGAAGGAAAGGTTACTTACCTAAAAAATTAGATTTATAATAATAAATAAACAATACAATCTATATCTATACTTCTATACTATTATATAAAAATCTAATGGTGTCTGTCTGTATGTGTGTTACTAATAGGTGCAAAAACTACTGAACCAACTGGGCTTAAATTTTACAAAAATATAGCTACCATACCAAGAACCATTATAGGACTATTCACATTTCGATATTGACCGTAGGCTTTGCCCCTTTGGCTTTAAAAGTTCTGAGGTGAGGATTTTAAAAGTAAATATTGATTGGTCTCCATGGCTGCGATTAGAACACTTATAATGTTTGTTTACATTTGCTTTGCCATTTCAACGTAAACAAGAAGAACTGCTTAATTGCATATTTCACAATTTCAAACAGCTGATACAAAGAAGTTAAATATAATATTTTCCATAACTATGAGGTAGGTTTATTTTAATCTAACGTTTTATCATGGATTATTTTTTTAAACTGTCAATTATTATAGAAAAAAAAAGATTCTATAACCGTTGCTGTATCAACTCCAGCTCTGCTTTGGATTTTTAAAGCGTCTACGTTATGAAAATAATGTTATTGATATGTTTTCATGGAAACAGTATGAAAATTACAATGTTTTGTATGAATTTGGAGGCTACTTTAAATAAATTCTAACTGCTTAACATGTGTTAGATTAACTATAATTTGCACATCACATTGTTTTTTATATGTATATTTAGGTAAATTTATTTATTGTGTTTTGCTAAACCTATGCTTAAATTAAACTAAAGGATATCATCAATAACTAAATTGTACGTCATTGATTTTTGTGTTCTAAAATCTGTTGTATACGTGTAACTATATTTAGTTATCAAATGGTAATACAAAATACTCTTATTTTATCTTAACATAGCTTTCAGTTCACATTTACTTTATTTGATAAATTTATTATTTGTGTTTTGCCACACCACTGATTAAATTAAACCAAGGAAAATATCATAAAACTTAGCAGTACACAGTGTTCTTTTGTTTCTAAAATCAATGAAATATCTGTTACCGGTACTATGTTTACTTAATGTTAAGTGTGAAAATTTAAAGGCAATGGACTGTGGAACTGATTAAAAGAACTGGTTTGTATATTAAGTTGTTTGTTAATATTTTTGTAGAGTAGAATCAGAGATGCAATGAAACATATACTGTATTTGCCTACATTTTTTAGTCCTCAATGTTTTGATAATCATATTAGTTTTGTCTGCTGTCTTTAATGCTAAATTATTTGTTTGAAATTTTTTATAGTATAGATATAGTTTCTGTAATATTTCAAAAGACTGTATTGATAAGGCACAACAATATTTCTAAAGTTTATAACAGCTGACTTAGTTTTGCTATTGATTTATTGTGAGTGAAGTAACTGAAGATGGAAGGATTTGTGATTTAATATGAAAAAGAGTGAAATTTTAAAAAAATGTTCATTTAAATTTAATAATTAGTATTTTTGCAACTTCAAAATTGAAATTTAAAATGACAATTATAAATAAAAAGATATGTAATAAAGAGAGCGATGAAGGTAAGTCGTATGTGAAAGTTTTATTCGAAGATTTGGTAAGTTTTTCTCATATTGGCCTACACAAGATTTAAAATTAATCAAAACAAAAATGGTGGTATCCACTACTTACCAGATTTAAAAGTCATAACTTAAACGTTTCTATTAAGGCCATAAAAGTTGAATTTTGTTTCTAAAAGCGTTGGTGGATGTGTAACTATTATATGCAACAGATGTAAATATTAAAATGTTTCTATTTTGTGTCCTCTTCCCGTTGCAAAGCACGGGTACAACAGCTAGTATTCAATACGATACAGGTTATACGATCGATAAGGGCATATCGATACGCTCCAACCATATGATACAAAATATCAATATTTTCCGATCCTTGTATCGATATCCGAATCGAAAAGTATCGATAAGCACATCACTACCTATGAGCACATTTGAGAAATCTGTACCGGTACCGGTAAGCTTTTTTTATAACTTTCATCAAGAAGAGAAGTTGTGTTTATGGTTAATAGGGCAAATTATGAGACGATATTAACATTTGAAAGAATGTAGGCCTAACTTACTGTAGGTTATTTAAGAATAGGCTTAAACTTGTTATTCCAAAATATTACCTAAATATTTAAGTACTTAAGTACTGTAATTTCAGATTAAGTTAGACTAAGTTATCTGTAAGCTTGTAAGCTGTAAGAAAAATCTGTAAGCTTTTTTTAACATTCATCATGAAGAGAATTTGTTATGGTTAATACGGCGATTTATGAGACGATGAACATGTGAAAGAATGTAAGTTAGGCCTACTGTAGGGGATTTAAGAATAGGCTTAAACTTGTTACAGAAGAACCCCAGTTAACCAAAATAAAGGGGGGAGAGCCGTTTCGGATAACCAATTTTTCAGTTAACGCTACTCGTAGCATGTCAACAGTGCTCTGATGTGATTTACTCGGGCCGAGTGAAGTCGGATACTACTCTACTTTCACGGATTCCGAGTGTCTCACTCGGCTTCAAGATGGCCACAGAGGATGAGGTTAAAGTGAAAAACAAGAAAATCGTTAAAAGGCTGTCTGATAGGGCAACAGTTTATTTTGTTGAATAGTACAAAGCTGAGAAAGTTCTGTGGAATGTTTATTATGAAAATTATAAGAACAAAGGCGCAAGGGATAGTCCTGTGGGTTGCATTGTTCAGAAATTAGGGATACCCGGTTTTAACGCAGAACATGTTCTTAAAAAGATTAACAATATAAGAAGTAGGTACTTACAAGAAGTTAACAAAATTCAATCCGAGTGTTGTTGTGCGTGTTAACACCGTTCCGAGTTAAACAGATGCATGTACTCTGACCGAGTACAAATAGTTAGCTCAGTCCGAGCTTACTCGTACCGTTTCAGCCCGGCTTTATTTCTGCTATAGAAAGGTTTTAAATAGGCAATGGGTTAGATTTAGATAATACCAATACTTTAAACTAAACAACTTAAAAGTAACTGAAGCATTTTGTATTACCGTACATATTAGGCTACTTTTATTTTAGGGAACAGTTTCGGTTTACCCGGGTTTCGGTTAAGCAGGGTTTCAAAATTATTACCTAAATATTGAAGTAGCCTACGTACTGTAATTTAAG
The DNA here is from genome assembly GCF_028750875.1 of Macrosteles quadrilineatus. Classification (NCBI taxonomy): domain Eukaryota; kingdom Metazoa; phylum Arthropoda; class Insecta; order Hemiptera; family Cicadellidae; genus Macrosteles; species Macrosteles quadrilineatus. The sequence goes on along the minus strand of NW_026542594.1, from coordinate 82,072,004 downwards.
TAAGTTAGGTTAGTAAGTATTACTGTAGTACATCCAGCCGATTAAGATAACAAAAATACAATTAATAGGCCTACGAATAACTTAAATTCTGTTAAAAACAATCAATTGCTATATGTATGGTGCCGCACTTCTTATATGAAGTTCAAACGTCTTTGAACGTCTTTATTGGCGAAAACAACGATAACTTAATCACGGTATTTGGATGAGTCATGGTATTTGGCAAATCACCTTAGGCCTATTAATAATTAACTTAGAGGCTGCTTTAGGTTTACTTATCGGTTAAAATTTGGCCACTTGTTTTATTATTAATTATTATGTTTGCCACTTATTTGAAAACATGATGCCAAGGCCTAACTTAAACTTCTAGAAAACAAGTTAAGTAATGTGTTGTCCAAGTTACATGTTGTCCAGATAGACAAAGTACTATAGGTACCTAGTTTTAGTGCTCACCTCTAAATCTGCAGGAGTAAGTTATTTGATTCCAAGCAAGTTGATTATTTTCAGTTATGAATTAAGTTAATGATGCTAAGTTTGCCTAAGTTATCTAACAATAAGTGTAAACAAGATAATGTTGTTAGGTAGGCCAAGTAGCTTAACAAGACCATGGTTTGGACCGCTCTCTTTCAAAAGGTTAAAAAAATTCCATTGGCATAGGTAGCACACAAAATAATAAAATAAAGCCAAACGCCCCCCAGGACATAGCCTAGGCCTAGTTCAGCGTATACAGGCATAACTTAAGTTTAACTTACACGCCTAGGCCTAGTCATATATTTTAACCTAACCTAACCTAACCTAACCTAACCAAGCCTAACCTAACCGATTATTCACCGTTTTTTCGCCCTATCTCCGGTGTTTTTCATCGGGTCAAAAAAATTCTTGCATATTCTTAATCTACACAATATCCCGCGTATTTTGAGTACCCACATGACGTATTTTGAGTAAAAAAAAATATTTCCCGTTTTTCCCTTTTTTCGGGAATTTCCGGTATTTTCCGAAAAATAAAAACGTCATTTTCGGATTCAGCGTGAAATTTAGGTCATTATGAAAAACAAAAATTTCACTTTTGCGAGTAGTCACTACGTCCAAATAATTACCTAATTTTGAGTAAAAAGTCGAAGTCACCAAGTATATTATTGACAGTTTACGTATAGCCGTTTATTTAACATTTTTGTAAACAAAAAATGACAGACTTGTATACTCAACACGACGACGGCTGAGAGAGAACTGAGATAGTCAAATGAACAATGAATGACTAACAACCAAAGTCAAAATTGAAAATTAAGTTAAAAACGTTAAATCGAAAACATTAACCAAAATTATTGAAATATACCTTAGAAAGAACTACACAAAAAAATAAATATGTGGTACAAGACTCAGATTTTTTTAACGTTTTCGTAAAAAAGCCTTATGGTAACAAAGTTTAGCATACGAAATTTTTTAGTTGAGTATGAGGACTTCACTTCGTTTCGTCCAATTATGAATGCAAAAACAAACAAAGTAAGACTTAGTCAGAGTTACTTCATCTTTACATTATGAATCCTTGTTAAACTTGTTAATAAATAACTGTTATTAAAGTTGATGTTTAATATACAATAAAGATGAAATCATAATCATTAGCTCATTGTTAGCATCTCGTGCTGGTAAAACAAGAAACATTACTGTAAGAGACTCAAATGTTTATCATCACACTACACCAGTTTGCTGCCCACCTCTGCTAACCTGATACAGGCAAACACAGTGATCAACTTTTACAAACTGTATGCAACAACTTCTATATATAATTAAAATGTTGACATTTTTGCTACTTCTACACACTACCTAGAAAAAACACACTGTTTTCATCTTACGTATCAAAATAACTATAGGTACGTTTCCATTCATAAACACAATGTTAAAAATATATTTTGCAACCTTTTTACTATAGTCACTTGATTACACATGCAATGGGATTCTGAATCGCTTAATACTGTTCTCACGTAAAGCCCTAATACATTATTTAGTCAAACTTACACCCAACCTAGTCTCTTAAGGTATACCCAAGGCAGTTTTGGTATCACTAACTTCAAATCACCAAAGACCCAGACGAGACCGTCCTGGCAGCGCTGGGATCTGACGATCCGACCGACAGCACGCAATGTACAAGTCTCCAAATTCATTTACATTAGCAAAGGAGACCCTGGACACAGCAATTAATTGCAGTTTCAAAGCTGAGGATTATATTTCTCGGGCACATCGAGTACAGGCACCAACTCAGATGAGATCGGCAACGCCCCGCTCGACAGAAAAGTATGGAAGTCGTTGTTACTAGGCAGAGGATTTTTATTTATTGGGCACTGCGAGTACAGCCACCAACTCAGACAATGTCGGATACATGCAAAAACCGCCCAACAGCGAAATGTAGTAGTCTTGGTTACTAGGCGGAGCATTTTATTTATCAGGCACGGCGAGTATAGCCACCAACTCAGACAAGGTCGGATACACCCAAACAACGCTCAACAGCGAAATATAGTAGTCTTGGTTACTAGACGGAGGATTTTATTTATCAGGCACGGTGAGTACAGCCACCAACTCAGACAAGGTCCACTACACCCAAACAACGCTCAACAGCGAAATATAGTAGTCTTGGTTACTAGACGGAGGATTTTATTTATCGGGTACGGCGAGTACAGCTACCAACTCAGACAAGGTCGGATACACCCAAACACCGCTCAACAGCGAAATATGGTAGTATTGGTTACTAGACGGAGGATTTTATTCATCGGGCACGGCGAGTACAGCCACTAACTCAGACAAGGTCGGATACACCCAAACACCGCTCAACAGCGAAATATAGTAGTCTTGGTTACTAGACGGAGGATTTTATTTATCGGGTACGGCGAGTACAGCTACCAACTCAGAAAAGGTCGGATACACCCAAACACCGCTCAACAGCGAAATATAGTAGTCTTGGTTACTAGACGGAGGATTTTATTCATCGGGCATGGCGAGTATAGCCACCAACTCAGACAAGGTCGGCAACGCCCCGCTCGACACTAAAGTATGGAAGTCGTGGTTACTAGGCGGAGGATTTTATTTCTCGGGCACAGCGAGCACAACCAGGCAGCGACCCATACAAGGTCGGCAGCGCACAGCAATATGTACAAGTATCCAAATATAACATTAGCTAAGGAAACCCCTAGGCACGGCGAGTACAGGAACCAACTGAGACAACACCCAAACACCGCTCGACAGCAAAATGTAGTACTGTAGTCGTAGGTTCAGTACATCTCGAGCACGGCGAGTACAGCCCCCAACTCACAGATGGTCGACTACGCCCAAACACCGCTCAACAACAAACTGTAGTAGTAGTAGTAGTTAAGGTGGAGGATTATATATCTACTCATACAATGGATACAATCCCCCAACATGGAGTAAAATGTTGGCAAACCATAAACTGTACACATAATGGGGTGCTATGGTACAATTGAGGGTTGCTCTCCTGCTGCTGCTGCTGCAGTGAATAGCGTTTTTACACTACTATACTATGTGACAGTTGGTGGGTTGCTCCTGCTCCTGGTCCAATGAATAGCGTTTTTGCATATAGGGAATAAGTGAGGAATAAGGTTTGACAATTATATAGGGATGTGTAGCCGTGTAGGCAAAGATCAGGATTTTTGGAATTGGTGGCCAAAGAAACGCTCAAAGTGTCATAGAACCATCATATTGCCTCTACTAAGGTCAATTTCATATTGTGTTGTGGTTCGTAGCTGATCTCCAAATCGTCTGATTTTAATGGTCAATAGAAAAAATAATCAAATGACAGCCCTTACATCACTGAATATTTTAATTATAGAACGAACTGCAAGCGTTAATAATAACTGGAGATGTAAGAAAATCATTAAAAATGTTGTACGAAACGCTCATTTGAAATGTATTGGGTAGAGTTTCGTTTGAATACATCTTCAAAACGAAAAAGGATATTTAAAAACGGATTTCAGAATTGAAATCAGCGTTAAATATATTGTTTAAAATTATGTGTCACAAAACTATCATTACTGGTACATTTAAAATATTTTATTTATATCCAATATGGCGATCCAAGATGGCAGCCGAAAACGCGTTACCTATCGAAATCAGATACTAAGCAACGAATAAATATCAGCAGTGGTACCAAGTCAATTTCTTGAAAAATATGAATAAAAATGCATGTGGTTTTTTTAAATTTGTCAATTTTGGGAAAAGCGGCAATTTTTTATTGTCGTTTTAGGGGTTTTCTCGTGGACAAATTTTTAAGAACTTTTAATATGTCACTCTGCCAACCCAACACTAAAAATAAAACCATAAAACGTTTCATTGAACATTTTTAAGGTCATATCCTATATTTCTCTGACTACTACAGTAATTGTCTATTATAAAATATTGAATTTTCGTATGTTTGAAAACGTCTACTTTTTCAGTGTTCCCATGCTCGGATTGTGTCGGATTTTTGTTTGTATATTATCATGTATAAATGATTTCAAAATATGGCTGTAACTTTCTTAAAGCAATTTGTCCCACCTCAAAATGTATTTTACCCGGAGTAGATGTAGCGGCGCAGCACGCGTTTAGTAAATAATTTAGTAAATTGAAGCGTTATTATGCGCCTATTGGTTACGAGAAGAATTCCCAAAACTGGTAAATTTAAAATTCTCATGTTATTTTAAGGAGAATAAGTAAACTGTTGTAGTTTGATTGCTTATGAATCAATTACGTCACAATTACGTCACGTATGATGATGAACGAAGACCATTTTATACATACCAATATGTTATTTAACAGTAGGCCTAACCACATTTATATCAGTTTATCAGCTGCTCAAGAAGTTTTAACTTTATTAAGGCACTTACATCAAATCCATAATACTTTTTCACCAAAGCAGTTTCTTTTTAATGCACTTTGGGCTTGCGTCATTAAAGCAGGACCAGGAATCAAGGAGTTGGTTTATGCACGGAAACCTTGGTCCGAGGTCATAAGACAGGTTTAAGAAAATGTACTAAAATAAAGGGTGAATCTTTTTAAGTTCTGTGATGTATAATCAAAGAATGTATTTCAATGTATTACAAAAACAGCAATACTGCTCGAAAATACTGAGTAATATAGGTTTGCCAATCCATAAAATCCAAACAATTATTATTTGTGATGATTCATTGCTGTACAACATTGAGAAATAAACAGCATTATGTACAGCAGTGTGTAAGAACATCTCCTACATGACCTATAAAAAGAATTACAATTATCACAATACATGAGAATTTAAACATTGTGTGGTGTGGTGGGGGAAAACCCACTATTTTGAACCAGCAGAATCTGATATTCTTATCTGATACTGCTGATTGTGTTTCGTGAGTGATCAAACAAATGTTTAAATGTTTTGAAACTTCACGTATTTGGATTCATATTTTAATACTTTATCATAAGATAGTTTTAAATGCAAAATTACTACGCAGGAGTAAGTATTTTCTAAATATCAAGTATTTTTTTCCCTGCCACTTCACACCTAGAGCACGAGATCCTAAACATCGATGGTGAGGTGACTGTTTGGAGGGATTTCAATGCTAGCGCGGTGGAATGGGGTTACCCCAAACAAACACAGGAGGGCGGTATGTTTTAGGGTAACCGCATAGTGAGGAGGTTGAGGTAGAGATAGAGGTAGCGGTAGAGGTAGAGGTAGAGGTATAGGTAGAGGGAACATCGCATATTGAGGAGGTTTAGCGAGCTGATTTAACGCCTTTAGATACAGTCTTTTCACTGTGTTGCAAGCAGAAATGTTGTCTGATTAATCTTTTTAAAATGTTAAGAGTCAGTAGTGATGACATTGACGACATGTAATCAGCATGTAAGTGGTGGCTGATCGGTACGTAAATTAATTAAAAATTTACTACTCATCCCAATATTCAACTATGCCAAGATCTGGGAGAATATTACTATATGTTTTTGCAACTAAAGGAATATCAAGACAAGTTTCAGGAATAGGTAGGCTAAATGAGGATATCACCTGAAACATTGTCATGCATTTGCGCCAACGAGTCACCAAAGCTGAAAATTGTACAAAATACTGCAATCTTCATTTTTCATGGGCCCTTATGATCTTGAACGGATCAAACACACAGAAGCACCGCGCGATAGACCGCTCGAAAAGACAAACTAGTTTGTCTTTAAAAGCGGTCGCGCGGGACCTCCTGGTAAACCGCTAAGTACACCTCTACCTCGACTTCTTCATTATGCGCAGGCTCATAACATACAATGTATTTGTGTAACATCGAGGTACCACGACCTTTACCTCTACCTCTACCTCCACCTCTACCTCTACCTCTACCTCCTCACTATGCGGGTACCCAGAGATGGCAGCCAGGTAGCTCTCTATATCCTAAATACAGGTGACGTTTCCAACCTCCGTCACCCCGGGCATGGAAAGATGATCCCTGACATCTCTGTGGCATCTAAAGCCCTATCCCACCGGTCACTGACTGGCGAGTCTTTGAGGACTAGTCTGCAAGCGACTTATCAGGCAATCGTCTGCAGGGAACTTCCTGAACTTGAGTTGGGTATCCACATGCCAGCTCAGCTCATTCGTCTATATGTACCTCAGTTGTCTTATTTCGTTAAGTTGCGTTATTTCCAAAACAACCACCGCTACCAGCGAGGGAATTCGGAGATTAGGGTGCGTTACCAGCCTTTCGGGGGGAGGGACTTTCCTCCACTGTCCCCTCCCTGGGAAAAATGAGAAATTTTTGCCAATAGGCGCCAACATTCGCCTACTGGGTCTGATGATGATTGGAGTGTCCAATCGAAATTATCACCATTTACCATCTTTTTGTATATTTACCGTCTTGTGAGTAATAGTATAAGCATAAATATATGTTTCAAGTGTTTTAAGACGTTTATTTTATTTACTTTCCGTAAATTTATTAACACATACAATGCTGATCAAGAATTAATTTATCTTAAGCTATAAAATGACACCTCGGTCGTAAAAATTTGCGAAGTTGGTCAGGTGAAAAATGACTGTTACAGCTTATTGAATTAGGAAGATAGATAATGTTAAACAAGACAACGACATATCGCATGCATAATACTGGATATTAGAAGGTAATGATTAACCGAAAAGCTCTTCATTACATAAATGAATTGATAAAATCAATTAAAACAAAGAATCTTGGCCGATACGTAGCGTAGCCGACCACGGGGTTAGATTTCTGGGGATATATGTCCTGTGATAAATGTCTGGGGGTAGATGTCCGAGGGTAGATGTCCGGGGGTAGATGTCTGGGGATAGATTTCCGGGTGTAGATGTCCGGGGGTAGATGTCTGGGGGTAGATTTCCGGGTGTAGATTTCCGGGGGTGAAATACTGTGGTATGGCAAATCACTTTATAAGCAAGCAATTACATTTTCATCATTTAATAATATTTTGGGGGTAAATTTACAGTCGCGAGCTGTTTCTCAACCGTGAATAGGCCCCGCCCCCTCGGGACTTCAAAATGAAGTAGGTATTTTTTCATGGGGGTAAATATCCGGGGGTAGAAATCCGCTACCCCGAGTAAGTGAGCTGTTCCCCTAGGCGCGCACCGTTCTCTTACATTTTGGTGCGTGCACTGCGCACTCGGCAAAGTTTTGGCAACAGGAACGTCCTCGCCCTGCCTGTTTTTTGCTATTTCAACGTAAAATGTGTGTTGCAATTGAAAATTCCGCCAGTTGTGAGTTGTGGTCAGTGATTCGGTTTTGGTTGGCAATAAACTTAAAACCATTATTGCCAAGTGTGTGAAGTTTACGAAAACATCGTAATTAATGTTTTCGAGATAAGGTCCACCTTATTTTCATCGAATTTGGTAAATGTAGCCTATTTATTTCGCACTATACTATAATTATATCTAACTACTAATTTTTTCCCTCCCCGTAGTAACAAACCTAATTACTTGTTAAGCCTAATGTTAATCAAATTGTGATTACATCTGAAATGTTTATGGAAATATTTCAGTAAAAATTACAATCAGACCAATTGAAATTCGCTAATAAATTTTTTCGATTCTAGGAAGTAAAACTAAATTGTAAATGTATCAATAAAATAGTAAATGTAAAAGAGGTAACAAAAACTTTGATAAATTATTTATTTGGTTCAAGACTACATAAAGGGAAAAGTATGTGTCAGTTTTTAATAGGCCTACCATTATTTGATTTCCCAAAATCAAGATTCATTTGCATCTAACTGTACATGTGCAATAGGAATAATTTGATAAGTGCATTCAGTGCATTAATATAAAGGAAGCACCAGTGGAATTATAATTACTACTTTGGTTACAAAATGCAAATCATTAATTTCATAACCGGTACCTTTGAAATTTAGCCTCAATGGTCGCCATCCGTTGGAAGTATGTCTGTCCTTGTGATCCGTTCATGGGAGCGTACTGCACCTTGTATTGGTTGGCGAGATCCTCAAGAGAGTTGATGGATGTGTCAAGACGTGATACAGTCAGGAAAGCTGCCAGGTTGGCCGTGTATGAAGAGATCAAGATAAAGCCAAACAGCCACCACACGGCAGCCACTACTCGAGCAGACGTTGTTCTGAGGCCTTCTCCCCCACCCTGAGAAATACAGTCAGAAGATCAAACTTATAACTCCAGGAGCATAACAAACGGAATAATCTGAGCCACCTTTGATGCAGATTTGTTTCGAATGTTTGTAAAAACCCATTAATAAAAAAGTTTGGTTTGGTGATGCATTCAACTCTACACACCTGAGGAGTCAAAGATGTCATACAGAACCATAAACATTCCTTAATGATGAACTCTCTCTTGTCCTCGGTTCCCCACAACCTCTTGTGATATTCTTGATTGATCAGTAGACTAAACTGCTCAAAGGTCCAGATCAAAGCACTGTAAACAGTATTACCATTCATTAAATTACATAATGTACACTCAAAAGTCGATCCCAAATCATAGTTTCCAAATCATAGGATGGTAGACTATGTGGATTCCCAATTCAGTTCTTGCTTAGTTTGTATCGTTACATTTTCCGTCATCACTTAAAGTAGTTTCGGTTTCAACATGAATGTATCACTAAAATCTCTCTTTTGTTTGGTGTGACTTTTAATATTTTTTCGGAAGATTTTTATAAGTTTATACTAGTGGACCCATGCTGCTCCACGACGTTGAAATACAAAAATCATATCCGAGAAATACTAGGATTGCTTTCATAGCAGGGAAAACCAGTTGAGCGGAGCGATCACGTTTCATGGTTTTTAATAAATCATTAAATAAAAAAATGTTTAAATGTAATACAAAATACAACTATTTAATCAATTTAACTTCATTTTCGCTCAGAACTATTAACATCTAACAAGTTTCATAAGAAAAAATATGTGGACAGTATATATCCTTTGTATCGGTATTTTTACTGTGTTTGCTTGCTAATGTCAACTTATGAACCCACAATTCTGGTTATACCCGACCTTGAACCTAATCCAATCGACATTTTTTCTCAATATTGACCTGATTTTGAAATTCAGGCAGAAATAATCCTGCATGGATCCATACGGTTGGCAGATGCAACTTTTTAAATACTTGCCAGCTTTGATAGAATTGCACAAATAGTTGTCACCATACCTTATGAGGTTTGTTTTATTAATCATTGTACATTTCACATAATTATGAAAAGCATTGTTTTCTAGCAAGTGTTCTATATTCAACGATTGCAAAACATTGTCAGAAAGTAAAAGTTCGTGCGTTTCGGGCGTTTATTGTCCGTCTTCATGTTCTACAAATATAAAGCAGTTTTTGAGAATGCATTCTGAAATTTTCCTTAATATGACACTCTTAAATGCGAATTAGGCATTTTCTTGTAAAATGAACACGCAAAAAATACTTTATTATTCTTGGGCAATAATACCCCAAGTCATTGCCAAAACAACAATCAATACAACACGTGTGTTGTCAACACGATAATATTATAAAACATATTTCAAAGTAAATAATAAGAATGTTCCCAATTCATAAGAGCCTATTTAGATAAAAATATTGATTTGAGAATGCCTAGTTATTTAAAACTGCAAAATCATGTAATTGTTTTAATTCCCAATAACATAAGGTAAATGTTATTTATTTGTTATAACCTTATTTTACTACGTAAATCATATCTATAAAATACTGTACCTATTCCATCAGTGGTCGTTTCCAAATTGCGTATTAAATGTAAACTTAAGACCTTCTCTGTATTATTTGATCAATGGTCATCATCCGAATTTTTTCCCCTTTGTACTGTGTTTAGGTCGTGGTTTGATTTTAACATATGCTATGATTCTTTGTTTTGTTTACATTTACGTCATTATTTTGTCACCATCACGACAACTCATAAGGCCAATGTTAAAATTTAAAAACTTTGAGTAATACTTATAAATTATATAGGCATTATCAAAAATTGAAATTGGTTTCGTTTAAACCTTCCAAACATTTGACAAAACAACCTTGGTAAGTTTAGCTAAAATATGTTCAGCCGTTATTGAGTTAATGTGTTGGAAAGTTTGCATTGAAGTAGATCCCAAAGAGCTTTGTTTCGCTCCGCTCAAATATCCAAGAATTATCAAATTTATGTTTTTTACTGAGGAATACAATATCTTGAACGTAACTGATATTCAAACGATTAATAGCTCAAATTAAAGCCTATAATTTACTGATTATTTTGAGTCAAAGACATATAAAAAACATATAAACTATACATGCGCTATTGATTTTTAATAAACCTTATAAAAATCATTTTTATGTTGGTTGTTCACCTTGCGTTTGCTTGAAACTCGTCCGATTTGAAAAACTAATAGCTTAGATGAAAGCTGGCATTCTACGGAAGGTTCTTATACCAAATATATATAGGATTATATTATTATAATTGGTGAAATACCTCTAAAACTGAAGTAAGAATAAGAAAATAAATCAAATCTATATTTTTTGGTCGAGTAACACAGTAGATAAATATATGCTGATGCTTGATGTGAAATCTGTGTGTGCATACCTTCAATTTGAGACTTCAACCATGAAAATCGGTTAGGTAGAAGATCCAAACGAACTCGGAAAAGAAAAACCAACAGGATAGGCCTATACTGTATAAGATAAAGCAACACAAAGAACAACTGGTTAAACGGTGTTTAAACCAGTTATGTTTAGGAAGTTCAATAAGATTTGCAGTTGTCTGTGCTTTTTCTCCAACACCTGAGTAATCTATATATATATTTAATACCAGTACGCTACATGGATGTTCCCAATAAGGTTTTTTTTTGTTTTAAGACGTAACCCCACAAATTATGCATCAAAACACGCGTGGGTATGAAGATTTGCATGCTGGTTTTAGATGCCAAGCCATATGATTTCAGATTTCAGATAAGATTCAAGCCATAAAACTCGAAAGAAACACAAAAAACACTTTTTTACCTTTCTAACTTAACATTCTGAACGCCCAACTGTTTCATTTTCATTATCTATCCATATATAAATCCCAAAGTACCCATGAACTTTTGAGAAAACTACAAGTCATACCCCCATAAACCATATTCTTAAAATGTTCGTCATGATGAGAAACCTTGCGCAAAACTATCCATTATTTCATAAATTAATTAATTCCTCTCTAAAGAGAACTTTCCATGACCCTAATGTTAATAATACCTCAGCTGTACTTATTTGTTTTTTATCCTTTCAATTTATTACCTTAATTAGGAGTGATTATTTGTTTGTATTACTGTATTTTATTTGTTTATTTCAGCTTAACTTAACCAATCAATAGTTTTATTAATACTTATGAAGGCAAACGGGGTGAACTACAACCATGAGTGGCAGTGCGTGGTTAAGGAGAAAACGCGGTACATACCCACACACAAAATTTGTTATTCAGGATTAGTTTTGCCAACAGTGTCATTTGGAGGATTCTGATTGACTATAATGAAGAAGTTATAGAAAAATTTGTTTTGTTCATAAAATAAAATTTGAAATGCCTCAAATTCAATTTTATATATTTTTTATTATGAAATTAAACTGTCATGACCTAACCAAACCAACCAAACGTTCTGATAATGAAAAATCCAATGAAGGTTTGTTAATAAAAAAATTGTTCTGTTCATAAAATAAAATCATAAATGCCTCAAATTCAATTTTATAACTTTTAAATTATAAAATTGAACTGTCATAACCTAACCAAACCAACAAAACATAATAAAAAATAATAAAAATGTGATAATGAAAAAATCCGAGACAAAAAAAGTAGTGCCACGGGTAAGATTCGAGCCCAGCTCCTTCAGTTTATCAGCCCGGCACTCTATCCACTATACCACCGAGGCCGATGGTATCAATCCGTATCGTTGCCGTAATGGTGTTCCCTCAGCCAATCGGAAGCCTCCAAATAACACTTGGCAAAACTAATCCGGGAATAAAAATTCAGCAACCCACACACACTGTCCATTTAGGGAATTTCCTATATTGTATATACATTATTTGAAACTAAGTACCCTTATAATTTTTTTTTTAACTAAACAACGACTAGTTTAGACAATTATGTCATAGTCATGTTGTTTTTACATCTAAAAAATACAATAAACATTTTATCTAAATAAATAAAATCATATGATTTCATAGGTTTTGATGACTTTAGATTTCTTCTGTTTTAAATGGTTTTTATACTATATATAATAACTTTTTTTATTAATTTAACTGCAGGTTTTTTTTTAAATATTGGATTGAATTTGTTGATGTTCATTGTGTTGAGTAAATTTTCTGGGTGTTGTTTATAGTTTTTGTATAAGTAAAAATCTTCTTTAACATGTAATTTTGATTTGTCTTTTTCATATTCAAGGATTTTTAAATTTTCTTGTATGCTTTGTATTCATGGTCTGTTTGTATCAAATGCTCTGCAAAGTTAGATTTCATCGTTGTGAATTTATTTGTTTACCATATAATACCAAAACTAATAAAGCCATAAGAAAAACGTTCGACTGCTCAAATGTATTAATCAGTTATAAAACAAAAAAATAATGCTTTTCAAATGATCAATAAAAAATTTCAACAGAAAATATAGCTAACCAAAATCAAGACAATATAAGAAAATCAGGTATTTATAAAATCACATGTTTTAATTGTGATAAGTCCTACATTGGGCAAACAAGTCGAAATTTTGAAAAACGATTCCAGGAACACATTCAAACTTTAAAATCAGGAAACAGCACAACGATGAAATCCAACTTTGCAGAGCATTTGATACAAACAGACCATAAATACAAAAGCATACAAGAAAATTAAAAAATCCTTGAATATGAAAAAGACAAATCAAAATTACATGTGTGACATATACAAAAACTATAAACAATGCCCAGAAAATTTACTAAACATAATGAACATCAACAAATCCAATCCAATATTTGATAAAATCCTGCAGTTAGATTAAGAGAAAAAATTATTATACATAGTATAAAAACCATTTAAAACAGAAGAAATCTAAAGTCATCAAAACCTACGAAATCATATGATTTTATTTATTTAGATAAAATGTTTATTGTATTTGTTGGATGTAAAAACAACATGATTATGAAATAATTGTCAAAACTAGTCGTTGTTCAATTAAAATATATTTCTTTTAAAAGGGTACTTAGTTTCATATATATATATATATATGAATATAAACGGATGGTGTTTTTTGCCTCTGGGGACCTCAAAATGAAAAAGTAAATCGGTCCTATCATGATTGTTGTGTGAAATATGTGAAAATTAACTTATGTGAAATTTGTGTGACAAAGTACAGTACACACAAATTCACATCACAGTGACAGTCAGTTGTATACACTGTGACGTGACTAATATCATTGAACTGTGACGTGTCGTGTTTGAATCGACTTTTATGTCATCATGATAGTTGTGTGAAATGTGTGAAAATTGTGTGAAATTTGTGAAAATTTTGTAAAATTTGTGTGACGAAGTACACACAAATTCACATCACAGTCACAGTCAGTTGTTGTATACACTGTGACGTAACTGATGTGATTGAACTGTGACGGGTCGTGTGTGAATCGACTTTTATGTCGTCAAATACAACAACTGATTTCTTCTCAACGATATTTTTAGATTTTCGGACGCCTGCCTGACGACGACGTATGTTTGTATATTAAGTACTGTTTATAACAATCAACAAAAATGGATGCTGAACATTTGATAGAATATTGCGTTTTAATTAAAAAATCAAATGTAACATAAACAAATAAAGAGTCGGTAAACTGACTGTAACCAAATGATGGACAGGTTGATTGATAAATTATGGATGCAACTGTGACTGGATTGTAACAGAACTTTGATTGGACTAATACATGAATAGGCTTTAATAGTCCAAATATTATAAAAGTTTTCTCTATAGGTCAACATAAAAATATTAACTGCCTTTACTTAGCAAAGCACACAAACATTTGGGTGATAACATAAATTTCTTAATAATATCTAAACAATGTGATTTAAATTTAAAACATGTATATATAACAATCATGTTGGTAATGACTTGTCATTTGAACGAATTAAAAATCTCTGTCACCTGTGTTGGATGGACTTTTCATAATAGACAAGGAATGGTCAAAGAATAATGCCAAATATAGATTATTTATGTTTGATCAATTTTATAATAACTAAGAGGGTGGTAAGGGTAAATAAGTGAAAGACTGAAGTTTTTAACATTTGCATTTATTCAGTGTTCTATATCCTATGACACAGGTTTATATACACATGCAATTGATCCTGGGTCCGTTGTCCATGTCTCCAGGCTCGTATTCAGGATTTGGCAGAGGTTGGGTCAGTCCTTACTGGCTATGTTTGATCAATTTCATAATGACCAAGAGCAAGAGTGTTGATGCCATCTTCTAGAATAAACCTCTTGTCATCGTCAAAGGATAGTACTTTCTTATTCATGGTCAAGGTTTGAAGGTGATGGTTTGTAGATTTAATTCTCGTCACATTCTCATAGTAATCTTGCCCAGTTGCAAGACAGTTCAAATAATGTTGATGTCTGAGGAGATATTTAACTGTGGCACTATCAGCTTCCTTAGCTTTCTTGACCTCAAAAGCTTGCTTGTCTTCTTCATATAACCATTTTAGAGGAATGTAAGAATATAACTTTGGTCTTAAACCACAATATTCATACATAATATGACCATCTAATTAGTCTTTAAGCTTGCCAGTTACTTTTAATTTTCCATTTTGATCCATTGAATATTTTAAAAATTAGATTCTCCTTACTATAGTCCATTTTATTGGCAGAGGACAAGACTTGAGAGTATTTTCAAGTTCAGCTCTAATCGATTCACCAACAAATTTAATCATTGTGTATGGAAAATTGTTGCAAGAATTTATATGTCTTCTGAAATGTCCAACAACATATTTTTTACAGAAATTACAAGTCTTATGACTTTGTAATATATGCGATTTTAGAGCCATGTTATTATCACAGATTAAATCACAAACTTTGCACAGTTTCACCTTCATTTGATGTATTACCTTGTAGTGGCGAATCAGGTTGCTTTTGTTGGAGAGCGACACGGAGCAGTGTTGACATGACGGCTTCATGTTTAGGAATGAGGTTTCGGGCTGATGCCACCTCTATATATAGACTTTTCGAACATTTAAAAAATTGTATCTAGAAATTAAGAAATTTTTACATAAATTTCCAAAAGTTTTACATAAATTTCAAAATTTTTAACTAAAAATTAAGGAATAAATTTCAAAATGTTTAGCTAAAAATAACTTCACCGGGAGGTTGCCCACCCAGGACTCAATCACAAGCTGCCACTGGGACAAGAAGCACGAAGCGAGAAGCGGGAGCTTGCCCATGCCCACTGCCGGGAGCGCTCCCGAGCTGGCGTGCAAACCTCGCACTGTCAAGTCGGTGATTTTGAGAAAATACATGTGAATGGATGTGGATTTGAAATGTTTATGGAGTTGTACAATAGTATTGAACATTTAGATAGGCTTTTATAGGCCGAGAGCAGTATTAAAAAAAGAGGTTAAAAAAAGTTCACCATGTTATTCTTATGGGGAAAACGTGCCAAAAGTGACTTATCTTTCCTATATTACTACTACTTTACATTAACACTTGTATGGGTCAATAAATGAAATAAATAGCTTTTTTATCTTGATATCGAATATATATATATATATATATATATATATATATATATATATATATATATATATATATATAGGGAATGAGTAAGAAATAAGGTTTGACAATTATATAGGGATATGTAGGAAAAGATCAGGATTTTTGGAATTGGTGGCTAAAAAAAATTATCCCCATGTTATTCTAATGGGAAAAACGCCTAAAGTGACTTATCTTTGCTATATTGCCACTACTTAACAGAATAATGAATTGCTCCTGATATTAAAAAATTTAAAAGGATATTATCAAATATAAAATTAAACTCACAGATTAAAAAAAAAACCTGCAAAAAGATAATAAAAGATTACTTTTAAAACATGACGCTCATAGATTTAAACACTATACCATACACTCTAAGTAACAAATCTGTTTAACAAATTGTAATACCTTGCGACGATGTATACAACTATGATACACAACCAGACGTCACTTCCTAGTGCAGAAAAAAATTTAAAAAATGCTGTGGATGGTTTTGTTTTTTTCATCAATATATTCATACCAATCAGATCATAGAATGGCATTGTAAACTCAACAACATCTTCACGTTCAGCCGTCACTGACATTGAACTGAGACCAATATCAGCTCTCTGTAAACAATCAAACAATTTAAATTTATTGTACACTTAATAATACATTACTGGACTAAAATACTTCTGTGACTGAAATTAAAATGAGACTGATATCAACTTCATGTAACCATTAGAAGTATTATAACGTATTAAACAACCCTTTTTGTATATAACCATAATCACATTGTACCATGTTTCTGTGTAGTGATATCAACGTAACAAAAATGGTAAAAAAAATAATAAAAGTTCCTTTATTTTAAATTATTTATAGTTTAAATGAATGATAGTACTAGAATGTTTCGTATGACCGAAAATATAGATAAATTATAAACGCAGTTTGCAAAGTTCACAACTTTTACCTAATATACAATTAAAACAATCTACTTCATTTAGCTTACAGTGAATTAGATACCTTAGAAATACTGATTCTTCTATTAAAAGAGATTTTTGTTTGTTATGTTAAGATCCCAATTCAAATTCTCGAATGTTGATCCTGAATTCAAAAATACAACAATTTTGATCAAAAGATGATAATTAGCCAAGGATTAGCCACAAAATTGGAGGCCTTACAAATCGCTTTGGACTAAATCAGCCCTAATATAATAGTTTTAACAGAGCACAAAATAAAATTGCAGGAAATGTATTGTTTGAGCATTCATAATTACAAGCTCAACTCCTATTTTTGCTGTAGAAATTCTTCAGAGGGGAGGAGTCGTAATTTTGCAAAGGACACTTAAATTGGTCACTGGTGGCTATTCCTAATAAGAAGTGTATTCTACAAGAGAAGCAGTTTGATTGTTGTGCTGCTTTGCTACGGTACTCTGTTTGTAGTTGATAAGATAAAGTTTAGGTCCAATTCCTATCGGCGACTGATGCGTTTAGAGCCGTACGGCTCGAGACGCTTGTCTTAATTCCTATGCCACGACTCCTGCGACTCCCACGACTAGTGACTAGTGAAATATTGCACTCTTGGCCGTCATAGAATAAGCACAGTTGGCAGCGAATATATTACTTAGAGAAGAGGAGGAAAAGAAAATATTAATTTGCGGAGTCAAAGTACAAGAATTAGCGAGCTCCGATACAAAACAAATCGATTAGCGATAGTTCCCAAGAACCGTCTCTTGCAAAACATAACTTCACAGTTAATTAAATGCTGTGTCTAAGGAACATCTCGGCATTAGTTCCTAACAAGTCTACACACAAAGATGTACAACTACTGTATTATACACTCATCTCCATTCATACTTGGCTTAAAATACCTGTATGGTCCTGTAAATATGTGGTTTCCCTGGACACTAAATTAAAATACCTAGCTCAATAAAATAAAAGGGCAAACTGAATTATTAAACTCAACACTTTTAATTCAACCAACTAAAGAAGACATAGATTAAAACTATTTTTGTTTTTAACAACACATTTAACAATTTAACCATCTGGTATTCATCATTGAAGTATAACATTAAAAACAGACATGTGGCAAATATTAAATTGCACTCAACACCCCTCCTCAATTTAATAATTTTACATTTGACACAATTAACAAACAAACAATCCTAACATCTTTCTCAAATTGCCAAACCGAGGTGCAGGCAGACTTTTTGTAAAAATGTCTGCAATCTGGTTTTCCGAACATATATATTCTGCAGACATGATTCTCCGCTGCTGAAGTTCCCGCACAAAATTGTATTTAACATTCACATGTCTCAATCGGCGATGCCCCCACTTCTGTAGAAGTCGTATGCAAGATTGATTATCTTCCAGGATGCGGATTGGTAACTTAAGCAAAATTTGAAAATCTTCTATCAGATACTTCATCCAGAGTAATTCGGCTGCTGCTGTTGCCAAAGCTACATATTCCGCCTCTATAGATGATAACGCAACACTGGTTATGGGCCCAGGGCTGTTTAAATACGGAATTTGTTAATATTTTTTTACCTGGCTAATGAAATTGAATTAATATGGCAACTGAACATGAAAAGTATCGAATACCATTGTTGGATGGAACCAATTTCAGCAATTGGAAATTTAGAATTGAAACTCTGCTGGAGGAATTAGAATTATTATCTTTTGTAAAGGAATCGTATGTTACCAAAGTTGAATTTCTGGATAAAGACACAGATGAACAACGAGAGAGGAAGGAAGCAAGGTTGTTGGAATTAGCGAAACAAGATCGAAAGTGCAAGTCGCAGATTATACAGCGTATTGCCGACAGCCATTTGGAATATGCAAAAGACAAGGCAACTGCTTTTGAACTATGGCAATCTCTCTGCAAAACATTTGAAAGGAAAGGAATAGCTAGCCAACTTCTACTAAGGAAGCAGTTACTAACAATGAAGTTTGATGCGAAGAATGACGTTTTAAATCGTCACTTTCTGAAATTTGACAAAGTCATAAGAGAGTTACGTTCTACAGGAGCAACTGTCGAGGAATCTAACATTGTTTGTCACCTACTACTGACCATGCCGAAAGAATATGACGTCGTTGTCACGGCCATAGAGACTCTATCAATGAAGGACTTAACTCTGAGCTTTGTGAAGGTCAGACTGCTGGAAGAGGAGACAAAGAGGAGGGGCATTGAAAAAATGGAATTTGATTGTACATCACCTCCTACTGCCTTCCAGTCTCAACGAGGGAAAAAGAAAAATGTTCCAGGAAATCAAGGAACTTCTGGCAACTCGTTCAATTTCACTTGTCACAGATGCGGAAAGCTTGGACACAAACAAGCTATCTGCAGAGTCAAATTACCACAGTACCCATCAAAGAAAAATAATTCTGTGAACGTGGTCGACACCAAACAGGAAGATGCATTTTGTTTTGGAACATCAAGTGAAGACTGTTCAGCAGATACCATAAATTGGATATTAGACTCTGGAGCAACAGAACATCTGGTTAACAGTAATGAGGTATGTCTCTCTAACTTTAAGATATTAGAACAACCTATTAAAATCAAAGTAGCCAAGTCTGGAACTTATCTTGAAGCAAAATGTAAAGGGGAATTGTATGTCACTAGTGTTGTGGAAGGGAAGGAAATTAAAATAACAATCAAAGATGTTTTATCTGTACCTGGAATTAGTCACAATTTACTTTCAGTAAGAAAATTGGAAATGAATGGTTTTTGTGTTATCTTTCAAAATTCATGTGGCTTGATTAAGAAAGATAATCAAACTGTTGCGGTTGCAAAAAGAAACAATTCTCAGTTATATGTGTTAAATTTTTTGCAACACAAAGCTTTGTACGTGTCTTCAACTGAAACAGAAATGAAACTGTGGCATGACAGGCTTGGTCATTTGAGCTATGGTTGTATTAAAAGTCTCAGGTCGCAGGTAGATGGGATGGAGTTGAATACTTCAACATTACCCTTAGAAAAGTGTTCAAAGTGTGTTGAAGGGAAACAATCACAATTTCCTTACAATCAGAACAGGAGACGTGCCACCAGACCTCTTGAGTTGATTCACAGTGATTTGTGTGGTCCAATCTCACCAGTTTCATTTGACGGTAAGAAATATATCATCACTTTTATTGACGACTTTACTCATTTCACGGTGGCCTATGCTCTAGAATCGAAGGCGGAAGTCACAAGATACGTCAAGATGTATCATGCTTTGGCTACATCTCATTTCAATCTAAAGATTAGCAGATTTCGTTGTGACAATGGTCGTGAATACATGTCATATGAGTTGAAGCAGTTTTTTGAGGAGCAAGGAATTCAGTATGAGTTCACAATCAGATATACTCCTCAACAGAACGGTGTCTCAGAACGAATGAACAGGACTATTGTTGAAAGGGCTCGTTGTTTAATACTTAATTGTGAATTAGGTAAGACATTTTGGTCAGAAGCTGTTCGAACTGCCGTATATCTAATCAACCGAAGTCCGACATCAGCTTTAGGAGGAAAGATCCCTGCTGCTTTATGGTACAATGAGAAGCCTAATCTTAGTAAGTTAAGAGTTTTTGGCTGTGCAGCATATTTGCTGTTACCTAAGGAATTAATATCGAGTAAATTTGACAGCAAGTGCTTGAAGTGTTACTTTACTGGATATTGTCCTAATGGTTATCGACTGTGGTGTCCTGAAGAAGGAAAAATAATCACTGGAAGAAATGTTGTGTTTTATGAGGAAAAATTTAACTTTGAGAGCACACCAATTGAAGACTGGATTCCCGATCATGTACATGAATCCAGATCGAGTAAAAAGGAAGACAAGAACAAAGAAGAACCCAGATCATTGTCTGATGAAAATCAAAGAATTTCTATACCAGATCTTGAAGAAGAGGAAGAAGAAATTGAAGATCATGTAAGTGAAGAAGAAACAATAAGACACTCTACCAGAAAGAGGAATGTGCCAAGATACTTACAGGATTATGCAGTTCTTGCTCTGAATGCTGAATCTTTTGTCGATGATGTACCGCAAAGTTACAAGGATATTGCAGCACGTGATGATAAGGATCATTGGTATCAAGCTGTTAAGGAAGAACAAAACTTGGACTTACACTGAACTACCACCTGGAAGGAAAGCTATCTCCAGTAAATGGGTTTTCAAATTGAAGAAAGACATGGACGGAAATATTGAACGATACAAGGCAAGACTTGTTATCAAAGGATGTTCACAGAGAAAGGGTTTTGACTATGAAGAAACATATGCTCCAGTGGTTCGTCTTGCAACAGTTAGGGTGTTGCTGGCTGTAGCAAACGAACGTGGATTAATTCTTGAACAATTAGACGTCAACAATGCTTTTCTTCATGGTGAACTGAAGGAGGAAATATATATGTCCATTCCTGAAGGAGTTGAAGGAACACCCGGCTCCGTTTGCAAATTGCAAAAGGCGCTATATGGCTTGAAACAGGCACCATTAGCATGGAATCAAGCTATTCATTCATTTCTCATTTCAGTTGGTTTCACCCAATCAGAATCCGACAAATGTCTTTACGTTATGATACAAAATGATATTGTTGTGTATCTTGTGCTATATGTTGATGATATTCTCATGGCAGGAAATAATAGGGAGAAAATCAAGGAAATTAAAGTAAAGTTGAATGAGAAGTTTAAAATCAAGGAATTGGGAGAACCAAAAACATTTTTGGGAATCGAAATCTCCAGGAGTGAGGGGGAAATGTACTTAAGTCAGACTGCCTACCTAAAGAGTCTTCTTAAACGATTTAACATGCAAGATTGTTGCCCAGTCAAAACGCCAATGGAAGTAAAACTAGAAATCAAAGGCGGAAAAAGGACTGATAAGCCGTGCAGAGAAGTAATCGGATGCTTAATGTATGCAATGCTAGGTACAAGGCCAGATTTGAGTGCTGTAGTAAATTTCCTAAGCAGGCATCAAAGTGACCCAGCAGAAGAACTCTGGAAATGTTTGAAGAGAGTCCTAAGATATATAAAAGGAACAATCGACTTAAAATTATGTTATCGAAAGAGCAAACAAGATGACATTATTCTGGCTTACGCTGATGCAAACTGGAATAAAAGTGGAGATTCAAGATCGACCTCAGGTTATCTCATACAAGTGTTTGGAAGTACTGTAAGTTGGGCAGCAAAGAAGCAATCTAGTGTTGCGTTATCATCTACAGAGGCGGAATATGTAGCTTTGGCAACAGCAGCAGCCGAATTACTCTGGATGAAGTATCTGATAGAAGATTTTCAAATTTTGCTTAAGTTACCAATCCGCATCCTGGAAGATAATCAATCTTGCATACGACTTCTACAGAAGTGGGAGCATCGCCGATTGAGACATGTGAATGTTAAATACAATTTTGTGCGGGAACTTCACCAGCGGAGAATCATGTCTGCAGAATATATATGTTCGGAAAATCAGATTGCAGACATTTTTACAAAAAGTCTGCCTGCACCTCGGTTTGGCAATTTGAGAAAGATGTTAGGATTGTTTGTTTGTTAATTGTGTCAAATGTAAAATTATTAAATTGAGGAGGGGTGTTGAGTGCAATTTAATATTTGCCACATGTCTGTTTTTAATGTTATACTTCAATGATGAATACCAGATGGTTAAATTGTTAAATGTGTTGTTAAAAACAATAATAGTCTAATCTTTGTCTTCTTTAGTTGGATGAATTAAAAGTGTTGAGTTTAATAATTCAGTTTGCCCTTTTATTTTATTGAGCTAGGTATTTTAATTTAGTGTCCAGGGAAACCACATATTTACAGGTCCCAATTTCAATTAAAAGTATTTAAGTATTACAATGTTGATGTATTTTGAATATCGATTTATATATATCATATTTGTTTTTAGTCAGTATAACTGTTTTTGTTAAATGTTTTTAAATTACTCTACCGATAGAATGTATAAATAAATGTAAATGTTTACTTCTGGTAGTTATTGTACTTTTAGCCCTTCTGAAGTGATACAAGTGCTATTTTATTGATTCACCATATAACAGCATGTGTTCTGAAGGTACGCAAAACAATTTAGTTTGGGAAATACCATATTTAGGTCAAAGATATGCTCTAGGTTTGTTCTGATATTGAAATGTGTTTTAAAGGGATGCAAAATGATTTGGTTTGGGAAGGCCTAATTATTCAATAAATTAATAACTAAAGGGTACTAAATGTTTAATTATTTATTTCAATTACTAATAATAATGGTAGCCCTCAATAGTGAACGATATATTTATTCATTGGTTTGGGAAATATGTACCGTACTGCAGTGCATTAGTCTTTAAACTTTCCCTGGGTCCGTTCCCCTGATAATGGAATGTGTTCTGATGAAATGAAAAATAATTCGGATTGTGAAATAACAAATTTAATTTTGTAATCTATTTCCAAACTATTTTGTAGAGCTTAAAAGCAAATAATTTAGTATATTGAAGTGTTATAATGCGCCTATTGGTTACGGAGAAAATTCCAACAAAATTGTAAATTACAATTTCCATGTTATTCTTATGGAGAATAAGTAAATCATTGTAATTTGCTTGTTTATGAACATATTTTGATCAATTTTGTAAAATATATTTCTTTCATACTAAACTATTAACATTTCACATACAAAAACACTTTTTTATCCTCCCTTTTGCAGCAAACCCAAGTACTCGTTAAACAAATACTATTTAAATAGGAAATAAAATGTGATATTTTTAAGGAGATATTTTAGAGTAAATCCAATCAGGCAAATGAAAATTCAGTAACCCTGCAATCACGAACGTTATTCGCGATCGCTGCGAGATTGTGAATATCTCCCACGATCAAGGGACATCATCATTGCTACCCACAATTGCTGCAAAAAGGTGAACATCTCCCACGATCACCGGACACCATCATTCCCACCTGCGACCACCATGAAATCAGGAAAATCTCCCGCAATCACAGGTCATAATTATATTTTTATTGCCGCGGTCGCTACGAGATTGTGAACATCTCCCGTGATCACGGGACATCATCATTGCCACCTGCGATTCCTGCGTAATAGTGAACATCTCCTGAGGTCACGGGACATCTTGATCGTTGCCCGCATTTGTGGCAAATAATTAATTTTATAAAATACAAGTTTTTTTGTTTGTAAAAACTGTTGAAGTACAAAATGCTGCAGCCCCCTTTTGTTTGCGGAGTTTGAAGCGATTTTACCAAAATCCGGCACTGACTACTGGTACCATATATGTTTTTTATGAGAGGGGGGGGGGGGGTGGTGCTGCAATGTTGTTCGCTTACAAAAGAAAAAGTGAAGAACCGGGCCTGAGACTATGACTGGTAGGGAAACATTTCCAACTTAAAATATGGTTAAATAAAAATAATTACTTTTTCCAGAACCTCCTTCACAATCCCGCTCCATCTGCCATGCTCGTCCATGGTTCCAGGTGTGTTATCTGCAACTCTGTACATCTGGTACTCAAACCCCAACATTTTGCTGATTTCATCAATAAGGTCAATACAATAGCCTTTGTACATCTCTTTGCCACTTTCATCCTTTGTTACCATTGTAAATGGTGGAAGCTGAAACCAATCAACAATATTTCTTTGTGCAGCAAACCATACTGTTTTTCAGTTACCTTAATGATATTTCATTCATGTTAAATTATTAAAGAAGAGAAAGGATACATTTTTCTCTATTCTCTGTGTTAATATGCCCTGCAGATTTTATAAAAAGCTTAATGAGTACCGGTACACATTTGCTAGAACAAAATTTCCGACAAATGGATGTTTATTGTGCTACTTCCATTCACCCAATCCAATTAATTTATTACTCATTCGCTATTACCCACAAACAAACTTATTTCAAGCCTAAAATTAAGAATGAAGATCTAACTTCTATTTTCGTTTGGAAAACGTCAGTCTTAGAGGCAAGTCTAGACTGTTCCTCTGCCTGTGCGGTCCATTTCACAAGTTACTGTCTTCACTACTTTTTTAAGTAAATGTGTCGATTATGTATCTTGTGCAATGTAAAATCAAGATGACTTTTTTCAAACTAAGATATAAGTTTGGACTTCCTTTTATGACCAAAATAGTCGCCTACAGAGCAACAGAAGAATCTAAATTTTTTTTTAAATTAGTTTTATCGACTTTTGCAGACAGTTTTATATAACTGTTTTTAAGGAAACCCAAAATCTATTGGAAATCACAAATTAATATGATTTGAATATTTTGCCTCCTACAAATGAAACACCATGCGCGTATTTGTACTCTGGTCCCGTTAATACAGTTTTGTGGAGGTATTATGTATTTCATTACAATCTGTTATTATGTATTTCATTACAGTCTGTTCGAAATCTACCTTTAGTGTTTGATTCAGAAATGTAATTGTAAAATATTTTGTCAGCATGAATAGAATGTTAATAAAATAGAAGTATCAGCACGAAATAGTTTGTAAGATAAAAAATTGCAGCATAGAGCATTTTATATAGTGTTCTAACCTAAAACATTGTTATTGTTTCAATGTAAAAATGCAATTAATACAAAGTAACTACGTTACCAATTTATGTTTGTCTCTAAAAATATAAATTTTAAATGGTGGCATAAAAACAATTGAAATAATTATTTACTACACAAATTATTTGTAATGTAAAACATCAATCACCACTCAGAGCAAAAGTATATTATTTATGGTACGGTACTTAAATTGTTTTATAGTACGTGGCAGTACAGTATTATTAGTTTATTATGACCTACAACGCATTTAGTGTCATCTTGTCCACACACTGTTGATGTATACTGAATTGCGGCATGGTGCCACTATCAAAAACA
The DNA here is from genome assembly GCF_028750875.1 of Macrosteles quadrilineatus. Taxonomy (NCBI): domain Eukaryota; kingdom Metazoa; phylum Arthropoda; class Insecta; order Hemiptera; family Cicadellidae; genus Macrosteles; species Macrosteles quadrilineatus. The sequence continues at coordinate 82,046,063 of NW_026542594.1, read as the reverse complement.
TGAGTGTAGGCTAGCGCGAGAATTGGCAACGCAGTATTAAGGAAGTTGTAGTTCCGGTGGACGACGCGAGGCGCGCTAGCTGCTGGCATGGTTTCGTGTTCCACAATTCGGCGTGTGCCTGCGCTACTTAAACACACATCGACGAGGTGAAAAATACTCAATTGTGGCATGTGATGTTTTAACGACGTAATAATGCTGGAAAACCCCAAAAATGATTAGCTGTGGCACCCTGAAAAAGGTGCTACAATTATTCAAGGTGCCACGGTATGGCCGTGTGCCTGTGCAGGATGTCCCCATTTAAAGTTGTCTCTAATTCTTACCGTTTCCGATATCCCAATGGTGGCCTCCTTGAGTTGATCACCCTGCATAGATCTATCTTGAATACTTAAAATATTTATGTTATTTACATGTTTTTATTCGAAGCGAACGTTTTTGATCAAGCGTTGGTAACTGTTGGAATTGAAACTAAAAATAATACTAACATGAAGGGCATGTTATTATTTACTAGCAAATTAATATAAAATTGAAATTAAATATCCACTAGCACTCAACCCATCATAAAATATGCATTGAGGATCCTTTGATTCATGATTGAGATTTAAAATGCTAGGAGAAAACTTTGTACTAAGTTTTACCTTTGACTATTGATATAACTAGACATTCCGTATGACATGTTAAAAGTGGTTGCCAGTTTTAGAATGAAAATGGAGGCACAGTAGTCGAATTGAGCCACTGACAGAGTGTGCTGTTCTAAATTACCGATTTCTGCCGAATACGCCACGTAACTTTTTAACCAAGTCAAGCTGATAAGATCTATTATGGCGTTTTTGGTAAATATGGCTTCAAGCCTACAAGGTACAATAACATAGAAAGACTCAAGGAGCTAGTTGCTTCAAAATTCTATGTGTTACGTGTTTATTTGTGCATTTTTATATATTTTTGTCAGTGGAGTAAGCCTACTGTTGAACCTATTCATTACCAAATTTGTGTTAGGACGTATTGCAAGCTAGTATATTTTATGTTACATCAAGGAAGAATAGAATTTCATACTGTAGCACATTCTCTGAGTGGCTCAATCAACTTTTATTTTTTCATACTTCAGTATCTAAAAGTCAATGTTTCTACCATAGATAAAACATACTCCCTTGGTAGAACAGTTGAAGCCAATTTTATCGTTAGTTCTGCCCGGTGCACTGTAGATGTCGTGTTTTGTTTACAATTTGTATCTTGTCGTTTCAGTCATTTAAAATCCCGTTTAACCAAATAAAACGACATAATCCTAAACAATAACTTATCCTCTAGTTATATAACTGAATCATGAAATTAGGTAACTCTAAAATAGTAGAAACAAAATTTTTCAAGACTAGCCGCACTGGACATGAACTAGACACGAAAAACCAGCTTCAAAATTTACAATGGGATGAGAAGTCTACTTGTGATGGTTACAAGTTTTTAGTCCTTGGCACTACCTAAGAAAGAATGGTAAAGTAAATTAAGTACCTCATGGGCGAATATAAGGGGGAGGGGGGCTGAAATAATGGATATGAAGAAAAAATAGGTACCATAATATAAATTATATATCATGAATCATGCGTGAAGTTATCGCCGTGGCAGACTGCAAAACTGAGATAAAGTATCATGGGGTTGTAAAAATTTCTTAACCTAACCTTAAATTAATCTTGCTCCCCCCAAAATATATTTATCCATTTATTTATTTATTTATTAATTCCAACGGATACACAATTTACAAAATAATATATATATATATATAAGCATATGAGTAGAATGGAAAGATAAAAATTGCATTTGAAATAATAAGAGAAGTTGCATATACCATTGAACAAAACATCATTGCAACAAAAATTAATAACAACAAGATAGCAACGTAACAACAATAACAGATAATAACATTAACAAAGTATAATAACAACAAACAGACAGCATAACAGATAACAGATAATAACAAAATAATATTTAATATTAATTTGGATTTCAGAAAATGCATGTATACTTTAAAAGTATAGCAATAACAGATATCTCATGAAGATTTAAAATTAAATAGATTTTACATTATCTATCCGCCACTGAAGTACCTATATTAAAACTTTAAAGTAATTACCGTACAACAAGGACCAACTCACCACAATAACAGCAACTTTGTAAATAGGCTTTGCTTTGATGCTAGATATGTTTTCAAAAATAAAAAGATCTTTGTCTTTTGATTTCCAGTAACCAATCACCTTCTGGTCAAAAGATGAAGTTGTAACCAAGTCCAGCCTCATTTCAAAGTCCATTGTTCCACTCCATTTTTCCCCCAAAATGATTGGACCATAATCATTCTGCAGCTCTGACTGGAAATACAGTGTGTAATTAATCTTGTGTTTAAATAAATGTTGAAATGTTTAGTCCAGGCTCTAAACGGGTTGAGCATGCACTGAAAGCCTGACAAAATTTGACTTATTATTATTGTTGGGGATTTCCATTAGATGAAAAAAATCGATGATGTAGCATTTCTAGGGTTGTCACAACTCTGGGAGGAGAGGGAAGTTGTGCGCGTTAGTGGTTTATGTTTCCACGTCTAACTCTCAAACGGCTAATGATAGAAAGGTGGTTTAACCGTATATCTACGCCTAAATATATTGTCCTTCAAGACGGTTATTACAACTAAGTTATTACAACCTTTCTTCTATCTCTAAGGGAAATTTGAAACTACTTTAAAATTAAATATTGGAAATATTGAACGCAGAAAATAATATTCGTAACCATCCCTAAAAACATCTTTAAAAAATAAAGGGGATCGACCCATAAGAAGTTGACTCTATTTCCTAATAAAATAAACTGTATCGGTAATCTAACACATATTTTCTCCCATGTGTAAGTTATTTGGTCAAAACTATGAATATTTAGGCTTACATGGTAAATACACTTTTTGTAGAAAATCTTATCGCAGAAAGGATTAACAAAATATTGCATTGTTATCCTTACCCGTTTTAATTTTAAACAGTAGCTAACTTTCTAAGAGACTGTAAAATTATCTAAACGGGGGTTGGGGATTTAAGAGGAAAGCACAAGGGGGGGAAATGGGGACTTTTGGAAATTGCCCATCTCAACATGGTTTGACAGTATAGAAAAATCCAGATTTCCCAGAATTACTTCCAACATAAATCAAATCAAATCAAATCAAAATCTCTTTATTCCTGAATAAATATTACATGTTGTTAAAATTGTGTATGTACATGAAAAATAATTCCCAAGTAGACTATCCGTCTGTGTTTGGGAATGGGTTGCTAATACAGCTATACACAGGTCCATAAATATTCAGGAGTACTTAGACAATTAATGATGATAGTAATATAACAAAATATTAATAAGATGAAATGAAGAAACCTAACTGCATCGAAACATCCAAAATTCAACTTTAGTGATTGTAAGTGGTATATAGAAATGAAGAAAAAAACGTTATTTTGGTGATGAATGAAACTGCAAAAAAATATGAGTACAACGATTTGAGTAATCCTTCTGATTGCTCCCTGCCGAGATTTAATAGCCAGCTCATGACTCTACGCTTAAATACAACGACGCTGTCACTCTCCGCCTCTCGTATATGTGAAGGCAAGTTTCGATACAATGTATGACAAACGTAAAAAGGTATAGTTTTAAGGGTTGAATGGGAAAGTCTGGGAAAAGAAAATCCGAAGTTAATGTTACTTCTAGTCAAATAATGATGTTGAACAGGAGAAAAAAACCGAACATTTATTAAGTTTTATGAAAATAAGAAGATTGTTTATGAACAATTGGCGAATGTTTAAAACTGGAAAGTGGCAAAACAGTTGCAAGGAAGTAAATCTAGAGTTTTTATTTAAGATAGTTTTTATAACAGATCTTTGAACGACAGAAAGTGGTTCCAGAACAGTGGGAAGGGCACCACCCCCAAATAAAACCTATATTGACTGGGCTGCTTGCTATCCATTGCGCGCCTCGATAGACTATTACGAATTTTCCGCGTCTACTCTTTTAGAATTAAACGTAGCTCTGTTGTTTTTGCACAGTTTTCCTTAAACTTGGTGTTGTTGTACTACTTGTTAGTTGTTCAAACCATAAATCTTCTGCAACATGTCTTAAACGTGTTCAATATTTCCGATATTTCATTTGAAGTAGTTTCGAATTGTCCTTAGAGATAGAATAAAGGTTGTAATAACAGTTTCGAAGGACAATATATTTAGGCGTAGAAAGACGCTTAAATTACATTTCTATCATTTACCGTTTGATAGCTAGACGTAGAAACATAAACCACTAATGAACAACAACTGAGTTATCAGTTTTTTTTCTACATTCGGTTACGCAATTTATTAGGACTACCATACTTGAGTACATGGTAGTCCTATTAAATTGCGTATCCGAATGTAGAAAAAACTGATAACTCAGTTATTTTTCATCCAATTTTAACAACCAAGGTATCATTTGATTTGTATTGAAATTCTATATCCTTTTGGTAGGGTAAACAATGTTCTTAATATTTACGGTTTTCATGAAATTTGGCATCAAAGATTTTAAATGACCGCCATATTGAAACGGCTTGAGATATTGGAACGAACCTTTCAGAGTTCTTTTTAATTTAAGAACTACACATTCCTACCAAATTTTAAATCTCTATCTTGAAAAATGCCTAAGGTATTAAATAATTTTTAAAAATCACAAACAGACCGACAGGCAGAAATCTTGGCACTTTAGACCCATACTTATATGGTGTTTTATGTTTGTCTTAGCCCAGTGAATAAGTCGACAAAATATGTCCAGACAATTCGGAAACACCCTGTATATTTAAAAAACATGGAAGATACAAAAATCTTAAACGATTGCAATCCACACAAAAATGAGATTATATATTGATATAAGTACGTAGATGGCGTAATTTGTCTTTTCAAAGGGAATGAAACTACATGTAATCAGTTCTTAAATGACAAACACAATATCTAACCAAATAAAATTTACAATAGAAATAAAACACGTAGTTTCAACTTTTTATATTTGACAATTACAAGAAATAATACAAAACATTTATTCAAAATTTATAGAAAAGAACCCCAAACAGACCTCGTTATACCAATAAATTCCAACGCCCCATGGCAACACAAAATGGCAAGTTTTAATTCACTGATACACAGAATGCTCTAAATTCCGATGACTAAACAAGACTATGAAAACGAGAAACCAATCATAGAAAACGTAGCAAAAGCCAATGGCTATAACCCTAATTTAATAAATAAGAAAATCTCCAAAATCGAAAAACAAAAACTCAAGAATCAAAAAGAAAAACAGAGTTAACATACCTACATATCATATTTAAATTGTCCGGAAGTCCTTAGTTACTCACACAGCCACCATTTTGTTATTTTTTCAGTTACTGTATTAATTTAATTCTAAAGAATGGTTGAACATACGAAATTGAAACTTTGCACAAACAAAACTTTTACAAGAATAACTTTTTCAAGGCAATTTTATTACAAATCGATTGACACCTTAATTTTTTAGATTGGGCAAGTATAACTTAAATATGGTAGTTTTAGTGATACGTGACTGCTTTCAGCATGCGCTGCAAATAACCTCCAGCGGTTACGTATCACTAAAACTACCATATCTCTGTTAATACCTGTTCAATCTTGAAACTTAAGGTGTCAATCGATTTGTAATAAAATTGCCTTAAAAAAGTTATTCTTGTAATAGTTTTGTAAAATCAACGGTTTTCGAGTTATTTAAGAAACAAAATCTAGAACGGCCGCCATTTTGTTTTATGAATTTGAAAAATCATTATAATTTTTTGGTAGCTTTGTTTAGTTGTCATAAATGTTTGTGCAAAGTTTCAATTTCGTATGTTTAACCCTTCTTTAGAAAAACATAATAACTTAAAAAAAACTAAATGGGGGCTGTGTGAGTAACTAAGGACTTCCGGGAAATTTAAATACGATATTTAGGTATGTTAACTACCCAGGAACAATGCCCTAAAATATTGGTAGAGAGTTCCGGGACACCCTGTGGAACAAGAAATAACTCCTTCAGATAAATACAAACCCCTCTCATGGTCCGATCATGCTGGTTCGCGAACTCATTCAAGTTTATCCCGCCTTTACACCTTCAAACCCAAACCAAATGTTATCAAAATCAGACAAAAATTACTCAAGTTATCGCGTTTATGGACACATACACAAGTATATATTATATATACACATATATACAAATTTAAACGAATAGTGTTTTTGGCTTCTGGGGGACATCAAAATGAAAAATAAATCGGTCCCGGGCTTAGGTCTTACAATGAGACCTACGGCACTACTTTTGATTGATTAATAATTGGATAGAGGTTAACAGGGTGGCTGAAAAGTAACCTGCACCTTCCGCCTTAACTTTTTAACCATTTTATATGTTTTAAATCGGTTTGTGGCAACCTTCTTAGATATGAGGGGCTATAATAATGATGAATACAAGAAGGTTGCCACAAACCGATTTAATACAGTATATAATATCAAATGGTTAAGGCAGGGGAGTGCAAGTTTTTTTTCAGCCACCTAACACCTAAAGGTGTTAAGGTCTTCATAAAAATAAGCAAATGTAAACAATATACCGGTAAGCCTTTTCATATTTTTACACCCCTTTAGGAAAAAGTGGTTTTCCTATTGGTGAGTGGCAGGATTTGGACCTGGGACCTCAGGATACGAAGTCCCATGCTCTCTCTACCACTAGGCCACCAGCTTGCTCCCCGAATATCTTGCACTTTTCGGGGGATATTGCAAAATTTAAAGTTTGTTTGATTGATTTCTGATCCAGTTTCCGTATTAAATCTGACAATTTATGACTTTTTTTAAGTAATACCTATTACCTTTTCAAAATGTGTTTGGAAATTGGTTTTACTTGATGTGCGTTTTTCCTCTTGAGGGCATATTGGAAACTCATTTCCAATATTTGTAATATTTTCTCCTTTTAGAAATGACCTGTGGCATATAAGTTAATAGTTAACAGAATTAATATTACAAAACCGTAGCCAAGGGCGCAATCATATTTAATTTAAAATTTTGCACTAAGTTTCATTAATTGATACCAAAGTATTACATTTAAATTTAACTTCTAAAGGAAGGGCTTGGCAATATTTATTTGATAATTTTATTTCTAGAACACAAATTTTACTTATTGTAGTTCTTATCAACATGCTCATCAGCAATATAGCATGGCAGTTCTAGTGGTAAGTACGAAGAATATTACTGTGGCCGAGTCAAACTGGAAAATAAGAGTAAAATCCTAAAATACTTATAATATAGTTTCTCATATTTACTAAACAAATTTAACATCTTATAATTGTATTTCTTTAATGTAACTTCCCCAATTACATAGAACTAAGCGTAAACAACAATTAAAGATAATTTTCATTTCTAAAATATGATTGGACATCCCCCTATAAAAAATCGTACCAGCTAATAATCTATTCAATTACTGTACTATTGATTCATTGAAACTTGTACTTAATTTTAAATCTATAATGTGATAATGTTAAGCTAAGTGCTCATGTTTTATGATGTAGGCTACACTGAAAAAGTATAAGGAGAGGGCCATTCACTAAGTACTAGAGGTTACCCCGTGGTCGAAAACTCGACCAAAAATATGTATTGTGCAAACTTTATGTTCACCACATGCTGTAAATAAAACATGCGATTGTAATTTCTTTCATTTGTTGTGATTTTCTGTTTATATTTTGTTGTTATTTCGTCACTGGCATGGCAACCAATAACGTCCATGTTATTTTGTTAAACTTTATTTATTTGTTGTGCTTATTATTTAGCCTAGGTATTTTAATTTATAAAGGGATTCTGCAACACAGGCAAATATCTCTAACAGTATGAGTAGGTTTTCCCTTCGATGCACACGAGCTAAGTAAAAAGGTTTCAAGAATCATGCTTGCCTATTAATATATAGGATAAATAACTTACAATAACGATAAAACTGATTTTATTGTTAGATCATGGTAAAAAGAAAATGAAATTTCTGATATACATCTATGATCATGGAATAGTGGAATAGTGTGGTTAAAGATTCTTTTTGAAACTGGTCTGATGACAAGAACTTTGATGTTCTTACAAACACATCTCAGGGCTCCTTCATCCTGGAACATAGAAACGTGTCTAACAGTACGTAGGCCAAGGAAACAAATATAACAAACAGTACAATGAGGTCCAACATTGGATTGCACTAGCAGGACAAGGTTGTGCTAGGATTGCTCTAGCAGGACGAGGTTGTGCTAGGATTTCTCTAGTAGGATTGGGTCGTGCTTCGATGGCTCTAGCAAAATTAAGGCGAATGTGCTAGGATTTCTCTAATCGGAGAGGGTCATGCTTGGATTACTCTAGCAGGATATAATTAGGTGATTGTGTTAGGATTTCTCTAGCAGGAGAGGGTTGTGCTTCGATTACTCTAGCGAGAGAGGGTTGTGCTTCGATTTCTCGAGCAGGAGAGGGCCGTGCTTGGATTACTTTAGCAGGACTTAGATAGGTGATTGTGTTAGGATTTCTCTAGCAGGAAAGGGTTGTGCTTCGATTACTCTAGCACGATATATGATTTTGGAGGTTATTTTGATTCACTGAGTTTTACCAGTCCTCATTTTTAGTTACTTTCTATTAAATCAAACAGTTTTTAGTATAAAAGTGTTTTGTAAATGAAAGATACAGTGTTTCTTTATAAAAGTATTAAATAAGTGTCGGTTTTTATTGTATCTTTATATAGAAATATTCTCAATATTATATTTATAACCTACAAGAAAATTTCACTATATAATGTTATCTGCATATTCCACAAACGGTGTTGTATATATGAAGAATATACAACATGCACATAAACTAAGCTCTTTTTTCTTTTTTAAGAGGTTGGTGGCCTCTTTTAACCTTGCATTTGCCCATACACATAGAGTAACTGCCCGTGCATGGATCGTACACAGCAAAGCAAGGGGCGAGCCGGTACAGTACGAAGACTGTACTGAGAAAATGTTTATGGCAGTGGCCAGGATCCGAACCCACGACATCGCTGCCTTGGGCCCGAAGTCCGTGACGCTACCGACTGAGCCACAGACTCACCAAATTTGAAGTTATATTTTACAGTTAACGAAAATTATACTGGAATAAAGATAAGTAATCAACACAACGTGACTAACCCGGCCTTGGCCAAGGACAAACTGGTGCCTTTAACTGTTATCTTTATTTAATTGGTTTATTTACCAACTTAATTGCTAATCATCAGAGTCTAGTTATCAGATATCGGTAAGGACCCTTGAACAAGGATAGTTCGGATAACCTCACTGTTGCAGTGTAAAATATTCTTCATTTCTACAAGCATCGCCAAACACGATATTCTTGTGTGCATTGTTTTTTGTGTGTTAAATTTCCCAAATAGGGCACTAAACTTTGGCTATACAAAAGACAAATATGCACAAAATATGTACGGTATGTGGTCAACTGTAATAACATACCAAAATCTAGGCTCAGTAGGGCTTACCTGAGTGATTATATACCAAGCAAACTTGGTACTGTGGAAGTAGTCATGTGTGATACTATCTAGGACCTGTCTTGCTGTGTTTAGAGAACCAAGAATGAAGTAATTCACAATATCTAGGGCTCGCAATTCAGTTAGCTGGCTATGTAATTTATCTCCATCTTCTACTTTAATTACCACTTGGCGAACTGGTGCATTTATAAGCACAGATTTTGATACCATGTCCAGTCCTGACAAACATTTTATTTACGTTTTTAATGTTACTGTTGAGAATAGTTATCGTAACTAAAATAATCTAAAACACTAATATGTTACGATAGTTTAACTACTTAGAAGGCCTCTTTGAAATGAAATGAAATGAAACAATGCTTTATTTAATTATTTTTTGTACAAGTTTTACAACATTTTCATATTATACAAAGGTCCATGTTTCACACAAAGGTGAAGAAGGTCCCTTTATAATTCCAAACACAAACCATTCATATATATTACATCTGACATATTCTGACTAATTAAGTTTGTAGTTTATAATGGATTAAATAAGTTAAGTGTCTTATTTCTAGCATCTTTAACATATTCAAGTACCTACATTGACTGTACCTATAATACATGGTTTTTAAAACAACTCAAGGAAAGACTAAGTTTCAAAATTGATGAAAATAAGTGTTTTAGACTAAATATTATAGCTTCAATTACAATTACATCATCTTAATAATTTTATATTCAGGTGTGGTTCCCAGTAGACATGATGATAGTAAATTAATTAGGGGTTTAGTAACTATTAAAATATAGGACGTAGGTGGGGCCCCATGACGAAACACTTTGGGAACTATTCGCATAATAAACACAATCGAAATGTATCACTAGCCTGCTAGTTTCCAATTACTTTAATATGAAGAGGAACAAAAATCAAAGCCATTTACTCTGAAACTTGAAATCATTGACTATTTGTAACAATATACAAGTGAAGTATATAATTATGTATAGTCAATAATGAACTTAGGGAGAAACGTCGAAATCGACGGTTTCTGTTGAGATCGATCTCAATAATCAATAATTTAAATGAAAGCTGGTATTTTACTGAATGTTCAATATCCGAACATATAGGATAACGTAATTAGAATTGAGTAAATACATCTAAAACCAAATTCCATATCCAAAAATAATAAAAATTGTTCTTTGATTGAGTAATACCAATACCATAGACGAATAGAATAAATATATACTGTCAAAGGAAGGCTCCGCGATGTTCAGCTAGAGCGTGCTCGGTGTTCGATTCGCTGCTGTCGTCGGCTCCTCGCTGTATGTTACCTGCAGACCCTGGTGTGCACCGTAACTACACGGCAGTCCTAGTGGTGGATGCCAGAACATATGCTAACCGCAGCACTAGCTGTCAGTCTATTTAAAATTTTTTGTCTATGGCAATACAGTATATTTAACTTAACTTATTAAAACGATCAATATCTCAAATGAAAGCCTTTACTGTATTTACAGGAGTATTTTATAATAACCAAGACATATAAACTAACTCAAATAAAAATGGAGTTACGCATCATTGATTGCAGATAAGTCCTAAAATAAGTATGATTCGTGATTTAGCAGTGCGCTTCAGGTACGTCCGATATTAATAATGAATAGCTAAAATGAAATCTGGTATTTCACTGAAGGTTCTTAGACCAAAACATAAAGGATAATGTAACTAGGTATCCGGTCTCAGGTCCACCAATTGAGCGGAGTGAACAAAATAGTTAACAAACAATCTTTTATTTTAAATAAAATTTGAATTTAAAAATAGACTTACATAAAAACGTTTAATGATCAGTACAATACGACATCGTAAAAGTAGAGTACCTAACGTCTATTTAATGTTTTTTTTTATGCTTGAAACTCTCCCTATAAAAATGGCTCAGTCAGTTCTTAGTCAGCGTTGGGCCATAATAAAGTAATCCGTTATTATTATTTTATTTTACAGTCGATGGTAAAAAACACTCATATTATAGGGGAAATATTTTTCCCTATTAATCTTCAGTGTAATCTTTACTCAATAGTAACAACTGATGTTTTTCCATTTGTACTGTAAATTGTAATTTTCTAGTATACTGTGTTTGGCTGGTTATAAACACAATATGTTACAAGTCTTTTGTTTACTTTTTCCTTGTTATTTTGTTCAACCACTTCCTTCACCACTTCCTACGTCGTGGACCTGTTTCCCTGAATTATCATACCATTTTAGAATTGCAGATACATTAATCTAACTGCCACAGACGGTTACTACACTCCACACCGCTGGCCTTTACTACTTCCTTCACCACTTCCTACGTCGTGGACTTGTTTCCCTCCATTCTCATAGCATTTTAGGATTGTAGATACATACATTTATCTCACTGCCACAAAGTGTTCCCAAATTCCGCACGGATAGCCTTAACTACTTCCTTCACCACTTCCTACGTCGTGGGACCGTTTCCCTCCCTTCCCATAGCATTTTAGAAGAATTGCAGATAAATTAATCTAACTACCACAAAGCGTTCCCACACTCCGCACTACCAGCCTATACTACTTCCTTCACCACTTCCTACGTCGTGGAACTGTTTCCCTCCCATCCCATAGCATTTTAGGATTGCAGATACATTAATTTAACTGCCAAAGACGGTTACCACACTCCGCGCCGCTAGCCTTTACTACTTCCTTCAACATTTCCTACGTCGTTTCCCTCACTTCGCATAGTATTTTAGGATTGCAAATAAAATCAGTATGATGGTCTACGTCTTAAATGCAGTGGTAGTTTCCAGTTGCCCTGTAATACTTTCTCTGTATTCTTTGATCAAAGGTTGTTACCTGAGTGGTTTTTCCTTTGTGCGGTATTCAGATCGTATGATATTAGCTAACAACCTAACAAGCATATGCTATAATTCTTTATTTACATCCACGTTGTTATCTCGTAACCATAATGCCAACTCGTAAGGCTAATGGTAAAACATTATGTTGGTTTTAAATTGTACGGACATTATCAAATTGAAATTTGTTTGTTTAATAACATAAACACTGTTTGTCAAAATAACCCTGGAAAGTTTGAATTAAATATGTTCAGCCATTATTAAGTAAATGGATTACATAGTTTGCATAAGGTCCGGTCTCAAAGAGCTTCGCTTGCTCCGCTCAATTAGAAGTGGTGAATCTTTAATTACAGTTTTTTTTTCAGAATTTATTTTACAATCTGTTCAAACAAATATGAGAACAATAAGTTAAACATTTATCAAAACAATGTCAGGAAGCAAGCACCTATTCATCAACAAGTCTTACCAAAAATTGGATCAATATTTTTACAGAAATCTGTAGCTTAGGTCCAGCACATGCACAACACTTTTTAATCTGGTAATGCACTGACTATTGTCCAGCAGATTAACAGCAAGACTGTTCAGATGATATTCTTTTTTTTCTTGATATTTTTTGCTAAGGTATGTAATTTCTTCTTTCACTGATTTAATTTTGAAGTCATACCTAATTGTAGTGTTGGATACGAACCAGGGTGCACCAATAATTCTTCTCAGCCTCTCAGCCTGAAATCGTTCAAAAATTTTGATTTTGGATTTGCTCGAGGTCCCCCAAAGTTGAATTCCGAATGTCCAAATTGGTTTGATCATAACTTTATACAGTAAAATTTTGTTAGCAAATGATAATTTTGAATTCGTACCTAGTAGCCAATTGCGTTTACGAAGTTTTAATTCCATTTGCTGTCTCTTGCACCAGATATGAGATTTCCAATTACATTTTTTTTCAAGAGTTAGACCTAAATATTTTACACTGTCTGCCTCCGTTAAGGCTACATTATTAATGGTTACTGGATGATTGTACTCTGTTCTCAGAGTAAAAACAATGTGTTTGGACTTGTTTTCGTTGACTTTTATCCTCCAATATTTAAGCCAATATTGGAGCTGAGTCAAGGCAGCTTGCAGATTAATGGAAGCGACTTGAGGGTCCACATGACTCGACAACAGTGCGGTGTCATCATCGATGGGTGTCATCAGCAAACGTAGCAACTGTGACGTTGGGGACCATAGGGATGTCTGCTGTATACAGGGTGTCACAAAAAAGTGTGATGGGCTATACAGGACCTAATTCTACATGCAAAAATAAGTCAAAAATGAAGAATAAATTTTTTTTATTTCGGCTTGGGCGCACTGATTTCGAGCACGAAAACCCAAAACGCGGTGAAATCGAGCATTGCACTGAAGCGGCAATAATGAGTACCCTAATCCTTTGGTGATTTCGAGCATTTGGCCTTCCTAGAACTTTAAGGATGATTAAATAGGGGAAGATGAGAAAAAACATTCAAATCAAACTACCACATTTATTTCCTGACCTTGTGGCCTACACACTTGAGAAAAGTTAACAAATGTGCGAGTCCCTCATTTGTTTTAGTTTCACATCGATAAACTTTTGCCTTGTCCTTCCTTTGCTTTGTTTCTTCTCTGCGCAACGCACTGTTCAGTCGTACGTGTATACTCAATGGTCGTATGTACGTTTGTAAGCGGTGTAACGCGCGTTTTGGAGTAGAGGGGAGTAGGTTTTATGTATGTTTACTGAGTACTTCTATATACAATACCTACGATGTTCTCTTCTGTTGAAATCCAATCCCTAACAATGCTTTCACAAGGTGCTAGACAGACTTTAACTTTCGTTAAATGAAGCAATTAGCATACTTTGGTATTTAAAAGCTAACGTTCATATCCTCGATTAGGTTACAAAGTAAAAACATACGAGCTAAACTTTCTTGTAAAAAGTGTTAGGGAATTTTCCCCAACACAATTACCCGGGACCGCTTTACTTTTTTCATTTTGATGTCCACAAAGACTAAAAACATCATTAATTTAATATTTTATAATTGAAATGTTAAATTAAGCTGCAACGAGGGTATTTTGTTTTGTATTCCTTTTTTATCTATAGTACAACTCCTTTACAAAAGAGTTAGTAAAAACTACCTTTTCGACTTTTTTGCTATGCCGAGACATGCCATGAGAAAAGATTGCTCAAACGCGCGTTGCAACGCTCCCATGTGTACTGAGCAAATTTCATCCACATTGGATTTCATTTTCCATTGTTAAATAAGCAAATATTTATTCCATCCACACTTAAATATCTCCGTAAACATGTCAGATTTATTTTATATTTAGATACCATTACGTTTAACACGTACTCAGTACTTTTCTGACACGGGAAAGATAATTTAGTGTTTTTTAGTAAAATAATAAAAGCTTAGGGGCTAGGATGTAATAAACCGATTTTTCAAATGTGATAAAATATATCCAAAAACAAGCAAACTACAACGGTTAACTTATTCTGCATAAGAATAACTTGAGAATTTTAGATTTACGATAATTCGATTTTTTTTCGTATAAATTAAATTATTTAAATCAATTTTCAATTTGAATAATTTGAACTTTTAACTGTACAAACATACTTTCGAAAATTGTGTGAAGGGAAATCGGGGAATCCTAAGTTTTAAGGCCCAGAAATAGGGAATCCCAAATTTACCCTATAAAACCACCATAATTCTCCGTCCCCATGGTCAGATCATTCTTGTTCACGAACTCGTTCGAATACATTTTGATTTAGACATTTATACAAAACTAGCCACTATACCCTTGCCTTGCAACGGGGTCAGTATGGAAAAGGTACAATGTTGGTTCTTTGAAAATGTCTTAAAATGGTTTTACACCCACGATTTAATTAAGAAACAAAATTGAACTGTATTACTTAAATTTATAATACAGTTTTTGTTAACTCAGACTGTGAACACCTATTTAGGCTACCTAGGATCCGAAATCACTGATAGATTTTAAGGTAGCTATTTCATCACTAAACAGATAGATGCATTGTCCTTCCAGACCTGGAGCTTCCATGCTCGAAATCACCACAGGATTAGCGATCCCATAACTGCCGCTTCAGTGAGTGCTCGAAATCAGTGCACCATTCGGCTTAGTTTAGCCGTAATCCGCCATTTTGTTTTTTGGGGAAAATATTTATTATTTCAAAATCCCTTTGAGATATTTTTACGAAACTTGGCAAAATTGTTTATACTATAGTAAGTAACATTTATAAAAAAAAATATTATTTTAACTTTCCAAATTTAAAAATGGCGGCCGTTTGAATTTCTTAATGCCAAATTTCATGAAAACCGGTACCTAAATCAAAATTTTGTAAGACATAAAAGTTTTAGTATTTATTATGACAAATCCAACAAAACAAAAATGAATAAAATCGGTTCATAAATAAAGAAGCTGTGTTTATTTTAGTAATTTAGACTGAAATTATTAATATTAAAATGGGCTGACAACGAACTGCACTCACGGTCAAAGGAATTTACAAGGGTTGGAAGGGTAGCCCGCCTAAGCCATATGGAACTGCACTCACGGTCAAAAATCGGCCTTTCACGGCTGAACGCTTCGCTAGCCCCTTAGTCATCTGTTTATTCCGTCCTCTGTCTTACTTTATCCAATACTTTATTTAATACACGTTTTAGTGTCTGTCCCAATAAATACAACAATAAATAACCTAACCTAACCTAACCTAACCTTTACAAAAGAAGCTTCGTTATAATAAGAATATAGCCTATCATGTTATCGTAAATACTATGCTAGAATTTTCTGTGCACATATATATGTGTATTTTTTACAATGTCAGTAGTAAGTTTATTTTTTGACGTTTGGATTAATTTAATCAAAACTTTTCAATATATTTCAACTAATTTAATAAGTTTTAATCAATTCAATCATGGTGTTGCACAATGTGATATAGGCTGATTAAAAACTGACCGTGAGTGCAGTACCAGTACCTCCAGAAAGGCTCAAAGTGACCGTGAGTGCAGTTCCGTAGTTGGATTTGGACCAGGGACTGACTGTGAGTGCAGTTCCAGCCCTCCCTTAAAATGTATTAAATGTAATGTAATAATTTATGTAACGTATTAAGTATTATATTATATTTGGCAATAACAAGCCTATTTTGGAGATCTAGTACTGTAAGTTATGATTACAGGGGAGTGGTCTGAAGAAAGATCAAGGGATGATTCGATATTCGTGTAGTTCAATTGTATACCTTTAACTACAAAAAAGTACAGTAGGTCCGGTATTTTATTTCGGTCAGTTGGCCAGTAAGTAGGTAAACCTGAAGATACACAATCCAAATTCATTTCTGTTATAGCTCTGTAAAGAGTTCTGCCTCTTGGAGTTACTAGTCTCGAGCCCCGTGTGTGTGTTTAGCATTATAGTCCCCACCCACAATAAATGTTGGACCAAGTGTTGAGAAAAAGTCTCTAAATTGATCTCTAGCTATTGCATGAGGTGGAGGACAGTAGACAGCCGAGAGTGTAAGAGAGGCGTTATTGCCACATTTTACAACAATACCGTGGCTTGTAAGAAATCATTTTGCATGTTAGGAAGCTCATAGTGTTTTAGTTTTTTGTGCACTAGTACAGCAGTTCCTCCATGAGCTCTATTATTTGGATGGTTAGTAAAGTAGACAATATAACCAGGAATTTTGAAGAAACTTCTATCAGTGAAGTGGGTTTCAGTAATGAGGCATACAGTACATTTATTTTTTTTTGAGTGATAAATAACTTAAGTTCTTGGCTGTGGTTTGCCGAGCCATTAGCATTCCAAAGTGATATTCTTAGGAGGGAGTTCATTACAATTTGTTAATGACAGCTGTTAGTAGGTTCATGAGGGTACCTATTTGTTGGGTTTGTTGTAATATTAGCTTCTCAAATTTTTGAATAAAACAGGTAACTGTATGCTCAAGATTGTTGGAGCTAGATCGTTCACTACTCACATTTGGTGCTGATTTAGGAGTGGCAGCAGCTTGAGCATAAGTTTGATGTGTAACATCAGGTTTATCAGCAGTGAAGGATCTACTTGACACTTCGGCACGAGCTGACCCAGTTGCAGTTCTCGACTCCTTCAAAAACTTTTGCGAAGGGTTGATTTTACGTTTGATTTCTTGATAAATTGCACAGCCCTTGTAGTTCACTGGATGGTTTCCTTCACACAAAGCACATACTTTGGTGGTTCAGCGACAGGTTTTGTACAAATCAAGGTATCATGGTTTTGACCACATTTCACACAGCGAAATGGATATAAGCAGTAACCCTTTGTGTGCCCATATTGTTGACAGTTTTTACACTGGACAATTTCTGATCTTTTTCTTGGTGGTTCAAACTCGATTTTGGCATTCAACAAATATTGAATATTATGTCTTTATTATTTTGGCTAGGCTCTAAGTCCACAAAGAACAGTGAAAGTGGTGATTTAGTTTTAAAGTCCCTTATATTTGATACATTACGTACTTTATGGCCTTTTCCTCAATTGATAATTTGATATCATCTATGTCAGTTGAGAAATGCATATTCTTCAGGACCACTCTGAAAGACCTGTCTTGTTTTACTTGAAATGTATGAAACGGAACTTTTAGCTCAGTCAATTTATGAACTAGTTTTCGATATGAGTCAATGGATAATGGACAAATTTTGACCTTATTACCGTTTATGCACCTGTAAGTGTATTCATGTATAGAGATCACTAACTCTATTCATGTCATCATTTGTTTGATATTAGACACGTTCGGGATGAATATGGGTGGAGGTTTAATCTCCTTCTCCTTATTGTCAGAAATAACAGTTTCGTCCATGTCACTTGAGTCACTAAGAGCTTCAAACATGTTTCCCGTTTGAACCACATTGTTTGAGGTCGATTGTCGAAGTTTTTTAAAATGACGGGTTTTCAGATTAACATTTACCCTCTTATTACCCGGGACAGTTTGCCAAAAACCATCATGACGCGTGGTTATAATATTAGTATTCGCTTGGACGTCACTGGTTTGAGCGGACGACAAAAAAAGTTGTTCATTCGCTGGACTTTCACGATTACAGATCACATCGCCGTTTTTTGAATCACCAGTGTCAATACCATAGTCATGATCCAACATAGTATTAGCTGACTAGCAGGAACAATTCAAAGAAAGAAACAAAGGTAACAAAGGTAAACACAAATCAAACAACAAATTGAAAGATTGAGGTTATGGAAACGAATACGTAAATCTTCCTTATTAAAACACAAAACTATACAGTTTATAATGAAAGATTAAACACTAATGACTAAAAGGATCGTATTTACAGAATATAAAAAGTCCTGTGAAATTCTTACCGAGAATTTAAGTAAAAATAACTCACATAATTAAATTCTTGATTTTCACAACACAACATGACCAGCTGAATTTTTAATTAAAGTAAAAATAAAAATAAATGTAATATGTTTTTTTTGGTCGAGTAATATAGTAGATAAACGAAGAAGAAGAAAGTGTTTTAATAAAATAAAAATGATACAGTAAAACAAACAATATAATATGTTGTACATTTTTTTTAAATTACATAGATTTTTCTCACCTTTATCTTGTAAACTCAATTTTACATTTTAATCATTAAATTCTATTATCAATTCCCATCTTTTAATCCAAGCCTCTATAAGATAATTTCTAATTCGTCGCCAATATTTGGCATTTCAAATTTTAAAATCTAATACTCATGTAAATACAAGTTTTCATTTTAACCCAAAATGATCTTACATTTTTTAATAGAACATTCCGCTATAAAATTGCCCACCGTTTCATCCCAGTTGAGATTGCATAGTTGACATACATGATTTTCCATCCAGGGCTTATTGTTAAGGTGTATTAACTCTGTTCTAGCTTTTATACTCCAGGACATAAGTTGAACATTTAGATCTGCAAAAAGGAACTATCTATCTCCAAGGTGGAAGTTAAGGTTCCGATACTGCTGGTGATAACACTAGTCAATGCCGAACCCAAACATTCCTGCCGCCAAGCCGTTCTTTCTAACTCTAATAATTGAAACAATCGTGAATGAAAAATGTTTAATCTGTTAAAATCAACGTCTAACGCTACTCGTCCTCTTTAAACCATTTTTAGCATCAACCTGGACCAATAAAATATTTTTTTCCAAAATTTTCTGTCTAGCTAAGATATACGTGAGCCTATTTTTTGGTAAAAACAATACTCTAATAATGTAACCAAAGTGCAAACTTAATGTTTAAAAATAAACTTTATCTAATTGACATTCTAGGTGTAATATGTAATCTGGTGTATTTTGTGGCAATCTAAATAATTGTTGACAAAGTTACCTATTTTGAGCTGATTTGACGGTTTTACTGATAATAAATCCCCAAACTTGCACTCCATATCCCAGCAAAGCTCTACTTATTGAATTATAGCACGCTATTGTTAATTTATCGACACTTGATTGATTATTATTATTAAAATACTCCAGAATAAATTGACAGATAATTTTGAAGCTGAAGAATTTTTTTCGAATACATTTCCCACAAAGTGTACTTGTAAAGTTTACTCATCAATATTTATAATTGTTTACAATTTCGATTTGTTCTCCCTAGATAAATTAATGATAATACTTGAGGGCGAATCTGTGAATGCATACCTTTATAACTTAAGACAAAAATTATCAAAATCGGTCATGTAGAAGAGCTAAACAAACTTGGCAAAGAAACCCCAGATTCAAATCCCATAACAAATGTATAGGGACGAAGTTGCTTTTGCGCATAACTCAAAATAATATACGTCGTATAAATGAATGATGATGCTTGATGGCAAATCTATGGGTGCATAGCTTTAGTTCAAGAACAACATTATGAAAATCTGTCGGTTAGAAGAGCCAAGCCGACTCGGAAAAGAATAACCAATAATTTATAACATATAGATCATGTTGAGAAATGTTTTGTTTACAATTTTTATTAAAAAATGTTTACATGTTTATTACCAACATTTCTACAACCAAGCAATTGTATATAATGGCACACAGTCAGTCAACCAGGTACTGATAATAATAGGACTTACTGAAAAATTGGTCATAGATAAAGGCAGCATTTTTCATCTTTTGGAAACTTGAAATACTCTCAATCATCTGGAGCATAACATTGGCCGGAGGTGAAACTTGAACCAAATTTAACATCCTACTGGAATTAAACAGATCCCAAGGCCTGTAAGTTGAAAATAATTCTCAATTAGCTTGTTTGAAATAACTTGGCCAAGTATGGATAAGCATGAAATAATTTGTTTAACTTTTTAAATTATGTTGCATGAGCAGTGTTATACTACGGTACATATGCATCACCGTCAGTTCTACTAAAAACTGATCAAGGAAAACTACAGTGATTATGAAACACGATAAGTGGGGGGGGATGATCTGTATCGTTATTTTGCACAAGAATGTTGTCCATTTAGTCCAGCATCTATAGGGGGTTGAGTATGCACTGAAAGTGTATCTCATTTTAACTTTTGATTGTTGTTGGGTACAAGGAAATATTCAGTTTTTTAACTACAATATACATATAACAAAAACATAGCTAAAAGACGTGTTAAATAAAGCAGCCAATTTTTTTGATTGTTACAATTTTTTATGCCCTAGGCTGTAGATTCTTTGAGGTCTTACCAGCTCTACATTACTTGACAGGCTTCGACACAACAAGAAAGATAGAGAAAAAAAGTCCACCTAGAAGTTTGCTAAAACCAATTCCAAAGAAATAGTTAGTGTTTTGTAGCTAATGCAACAAAAACCACTAGAAATAGAGGCTTTGGAACTATTACAGTACGGATTTTGCACCGTAGAAAAATTGCACCCCCTTCTCATTATACTGCCTCCTGCTCCAACAACTTTACAAAAACTGTTTGAATGCAAGACTTGTTCCAGGGCATCTTGTAGCTGTTGTTTTAACAACTCATTCTCCTGCTCCACTTGCAAATGTTAGACAAATTTAAAAAATCCTCAACATTAAAACAAGTTCAAACAGGATGACATGGAATCTTATCTAATGTTATTGTTATATGTATATTGTAGTTATACTGTAGTATGAAATACGACAATTCCAAGCCTATTTACAGATTCTCTTAATAAAAACAGTATACTTTTTAAACTTAAGTGTTGTCGTTGGTAGTTCCCACAGAGGTATCTATAGAATATCTCATAAACATTTCACTAGGATATTTAAGATATCTATAGATGATCAATATCCAGATATATATATTTGTTAGATATTGTGAAGAAGTTTAAATGTAACTAATTTAAACTTTCAACAGATATTAGATTTACAATATCTTAAGAATTTCTAAAACTGAATATTATACGTTTATCTGCTGACAGATCACAAAAAATTTATAGATACATAAAAACACAAAATAATAAATATAAATAAGATAAAAATATAAATAAAGATTTAGCCTGAAAAGCACATTTCATCAGTTGAGTATTTTGAAAATAGTTCATAAAAACAATTTTTGAACAATCAACTAGACAAAATTTTTTTTACCCGGACAGGTCTCGAACCGGATACCTTCAACCTACGTACCTCTTACCTTACCTCTGAGCTATCTGTGATTGTTGATATTACTAGTTTTCAAGCGGTTAAAGAGGAGCCAACAGCTGTAATGGTCGCAATACCTTTGTGATACTATGACTCTGTTTATGCATCTAAGTTGTTAAATTAATTGTTTTTCTGGGAGTTGGAGAGAATACTGATATTATATATTACCTAGTGTAATGCACATATTTCTTCCCTTCTGACTGAAATAGTTTGACTTTAATGAAACACTCCCTTTGGAAAAGTGTAGTAATTGTCGTAAACATCGCTAATGCAATTTATTGTCCACTATGGGCTGATTAAAATTATTAGATTTTTTACGCGTAGCACGGTAAAGGGTAACGGAGACAACATACTATAATTCATCCTACCAAAATAACCACATAAAAACTACAATTAAGTTTTAGTTTGATTAGTGTTTGTTAATTTGTTTGATGACTTTTAGATCCTGTGTTTTTAATAAGGCTAACTGTAAAACTCAATATTCTTGATGAAACAATAATCCCCTTATCAGCATTTATCTTCTTTATGATCAATCTCCAATCGTCAATGTAGGATTGACATTTATGGTGTATCTGCTCGTAGATATCTAGTTTTGAATATTTGTACAATATTTTTCGGATATTGCATCTAAACATTATATAAATATTATCTACTGTGAAACTTTTGATATCTATTAAATATCTAAAGGATATTTTAAGATTATTTTGGGGGAGAGAGCTGGTGTAGTGGTTAGAGCGCGGGACTTCAGTCCCTGACCCTAGTAGCACAAATATGTATTTTATAAATATTTTATATATTTAAAGTTGTATTTGATAGAACCTCGAATAAAATATATATATAATATATCTTTAATAATAGTTTGATATATTCAAATATATATTTTAAATATTACCAAAAAGCAATGCAAAATATAAATTAAATATAAGTTTTGAATATAAAAAATAGATTCATAATATCTATTGATAAAACAAGTATGGAATCTATAATATACATATTTTATATGTATATTTTTCCTATTAAATATTTAAAAACATTATGTGTTTAGAATATTTTAAATATATATATAAAATATTTTTGAAACTATATTATATATTTAAATTATTTATAAATATATTTTGAAACACGTCAGATATTTTATTAATAAAATAATATTATATTTGTAGAATATATAGCCTATAATCTTTTATAATTAGCAAATAAATAATTTGCATCTTTTTGTTTTTTATAGTGTCTATCAATTTATACATGCATTTTTTGTATGATAATTGCTATTGTGAAAGCGTTAAAATTAAGTTAATAATAATACGTACTCTGAATGGTGTCACTCTATCATACACGTAAAAAAAAAAATAGCATATAGTTAAGAGGCAGTGTACATGTTCGACAGCTACATTTGGGTCAAACGAAAAAAAGTGTTGATGGGTTTTATTTTTTTAATTGCAATATGTGACAATGAATGTGATCATAGAAATCTCGAATGATTGGCTAGAAAAGGGTGCTAGTGACTGGCAACCTTTTAAGAAACTAATTACGGTTGGATATGACGTTATAAAAATAATTATTTGATTTACATATGCCATAAATTACATAATATTTGTCATAGTATTTAAATTATTTTTTGTAGTTTATTGTATTTTTATTCGTGGAGACTACTCACTATTCACTACAGCACTATTCAACTCAACTACTTGATGCCAAAACAGATTAACAGAATCATATTATACTGTAGTATCAAAAATATCAAGTATTGCAACCATTGCAACTGAGGGCCACTCTTTCACCACTTGAAAACTAATGCTAACAACAGTCACAAGTAGCTTAGAGGTAAGGTAGGAGGCTCATAAGTCGAAGGACCCAGGTTCGAGACCAACCAGGGCTGAAAAAATTGTATCCAGTAATTTTTTCAAAATTTGTTTTTATGAACTATTTAATCAATTTACTCAACTGATAATTGTGTTTTTCATACTAAATCTTTATTATTTTGTGTTTTTATGTTTAGGCCCCATGGGATGTTTGAAAGAGATATTAAATAATTTTTTTATTTAAATATTTTTCACTAAAATATATTATTGGAACATATTTGTTTAATATTTAATAGATTCAAAAACATATTTTTTATATATTTAATATATTTTAAATATTATATAAAATTGACATTAATACACACTTGAGATATATAAAATAGATTTTAAATATATTTATTCATATGTATTTAATATAATTTGTGCTACTAGGGGAGGTCCCGGGTTCGACCCTCGCCAATTCACCAATGGATTTTATATAAGTGATAATGCCGCAACCTCTAGGTCTAGCCTGAAGTAATGTGAAAAACAATCCCAGGCTCGTTCCTAGCGTCATAGGAAAAAAAGATAATATTTTAACATATATTTTACAGATTTCTTAGATAACATATTTTAAAAATATATTTAATTCCATGTAGATATCTTAAGACGAATTTCAACCACTTTGAATATTTAATGGATATCTGGTGCCACTATTATTTTTTTAAATTTATGACAACAGCTAATTTGTACCAAGCAGAAACAAAAAGCTGTGATACATGACAGTTATGTATATGTAGCCAGTTACAGTAATACTAATAGTAAATTAATTAAAGTCCATCTACATAAATAAATAAATAAATAAATAAAATTGTCTTTATTGGTTCAAGCGTTAAGTCAATTTTACAAAACTGTTTTTCTCTTACAACTTTCGTCATCTAATATCTAACAAACAATTAAAAACCAAAATAAGTACATAAGACTAAAAGCTATACATGAAATGAGCACATTTTTATATTTGTTTTGAAGCCTGTTAAACCTTTTTCTCTTATTTTTGAAGGGACAGAGTTGTACAATTTAGGTCCGAAGTAAGCAAAGGCTCTCCGACCTACCTCATGGCTGACTTTAGGCAAGTGCAACAAATCGTTTTGTCGGGTGCTGCGCTCAGAAACGTCCCGCCGGGCTGGCAGTTTTTCTCTCAAGTAGAGTGGCTTACCTAGGGATAACGTTTTGTGTATGAGAACACAAGTAGAGGCCTTACAAAAAACTTCAATGGGCAGCAATTTCGCATCCCTTCTGAATGTACTTACGTGTTCTCTTTTTCTTAAGCCATAAATGAACCTGACTGCTGCATTCTGCGTTCTCTGTATTTTATTACAGTCACCTTTTAATATACTGTTTCCATATGCTGGAAGACAGTATTCAATAGCAGAGAGAACTAGCGACTTGACTATCTGGACCCTAGCGTCCTCAGGCAATAGGTATCTAAGACTATACAGTCCGCGTAATCTACCCAATGCCTTCTGACACGCATAGGACACATGCTGCGAGAGGGTGAGGTTGTCATCTAATATCACACCAAGTGTTTTTACTTGGCTACATATTTCAAGGGCATGTCCGGAAAGAGATATCTTACCATAAACCCCAATTTTTAGTGCATTCTGCAAGTCAGGAGGGGCAACATGGAGAACAGAGCACTTATTAACGTTTAATTTCAGCCCCTGACTCATGGACCACTCTTCCACAGATTTAAGGTCTTTATTTACAATTTCAAATGCCTCACCCACATCATTTTTACTGTATGTATATAGCAGCTGGCAGTCATCAGCATACATGTGAATGGAACAGTTTTTTACCACATTTACAATGTCTGCAGTGTATACATTGAATAATATAGGGCCAAGACAGCTACCTTGTGGGACTCCTCTACTTTTTTGAAGGACGTTTGACATTTTCAATCCAAGTTTTGTCATTTGTGTCCGATTAGCCAAATATGATTTAAACCAATCCAAGGATGTATTGTCAAAACCTAAGTATTTTAGTTTCCTGACAAGTAAGTCGTGACAAATGGAATCGAAAGCCTGAGAATAGTCAAGGAACACAAGCGTGGAGTTTTTATTTTTGTCCTTAGCTTCGTAAAGATCGCTGAATAAGTTAAGCAAAGCTGTACATGTGCTGTAGTACTTTCGGAAGCCAGATTGACACTTTGGTAGTATATCCTGCCCTTCAATATATCTCTCTACCTGTTCAGCAACAACCTTTTCAAGAATTTTGGACATAGCTGGGAGAACTGATATGGGTCTTAAATGTTCAACTGAATTCGGATTATCGGTTTTAGGCAGAGGGTGCACAATGCTTAACTTCCAAGCATCAGGAAAGATTCCCTTAGTAAGGGACTGATTAATCAGATGGGTTATAGCGTCTATGCAATATGGACTAACAGCCTTAATCATGTCTATGGATAGCTGATCAGAACCAACAGCTTTTGATTTTATTTCATTCATTGCTGCTTTTATTTCAGCAATAGATACTTTTTTAAATGAAAAAGTGCCTGGTGTACTATAACTTTCCTTGCAGTAGAAATCAGTTGCACTCTTATCAACATTGTAATAACTTCCCATGTTAACAAAATATTTATTTACATTATTTACATCTAGGTTTATATTTCTATTACCAATTTCATCACTAACAACATCGCATTCTCGCAAGCACGACCAAAACTCTTTTGAACCCTTAGTGTTGGATATTTTATATTTATTAAAATATTTCTTAGAATTTCTAATGAGACAATTTAACTTATTTCTGACACCTTTGTATTTGTTCCAGTCTATTTGCATTTTAGATTTCTGATAACATCGTTTCAATTTGTTTTTTTCCTTTATTATTTCGCTAATCTCTGGAGTCATCCACGGGGTTTTTTTCCTTGTAGCTCGTTTAACGACCATAGGAGCTAACTCATCATACACTGCCCGTATGTTTGATGTTATGAACGTCTCAATTTTCTGTACCTCATTTGTTTGTAAGGCTATGTTCCAATCAATTGATGCAATTTTTCTGACTACTGTATTGATGTTAAACTTAGAGAAGTCTCGATATGTTAACATTTTTTCAAATTTTCTGCTCACATAATATTTAATTTGACCATAGATAAGTTTATGATCAGTAACAGATCTAGGGAACATAATAATTATTGTTCTATTTAGCGTTCTCAAGCTGCTTGCATTATTTTCAAGGAACCAAAAAAATTGTCTCTTCCGCATCTTGACCCCGTTGCAAGGCACGGGTATAGCGGCTAGTAGGGAATAAATGTGATGTTTTTAAGGATACATTTTAGTGTAAATCCAATTAGGCAAATGAAAATTCGCTTAGTCAGCAGGTTTGCTGTGGCGGGGGTATAATATTAAGAAATATCCTAATATAAACGACATATAAATTTTTTCTCGACAGCTTGGGAACCTGGTATTATTTTGAGGAAAGAACATTACATGGTGTGTATTTAGTGTTTTAAACACACAATACATATCAAACACAGCACTATTCATTGTTTTAAGTGAGTTTTATAGGTCGATAAACGGTATTTTGAGTTTAAAGTATATATTTTAAAATAATATTTTAAATAACTCAATCAATAATATAGATACGGGATTTTTCCTTGTACTTTTTTCCAAGCAGATGAAATTTGTAATACACAATGCCGTTTAGAGCATGTTTCTATCGTGTCTAGTTCACGAGATATGAGTGATGTCCTAGAACGCGACTCAGTGAATCTTCCCCCTCCCCCCCCAAGGTTGTAAATAATTTTAAAATAATTAAATTTAATGCTAAATTTATCCAATAATCCAATAATCCAATTAATAATTAATCCATGGTGTGGATCTAAAATCAATTAATGGAAATGTAATTTTATTAAAAGTGATTAATACTGTTAATACTGTTAATACTCCCTTAAGTACTATCATAGGTCTGCAGGACCGCTCCGCCATTTTGCCATGCTCTCCCTCCCCACCCTCTCATCCCCTAAACTGGTTCCGCTCAGTACCTTCCAGTCTTGGCCTGGATATTGTGTGGTGAAAGTGAGGTTATGTCACTCTTCTCCCGTCTCGAGCTATTTACGTTTTGAGGTCTGACAGACCTACGATAGTATTACTGCAAGTTTTAAGTTTGTACAGTGAGGTCTTGTAGACCGTGGATAGTATAAACACTACTGTGTTTTTTAGCATTGTCCGGCCCATGGGACCTTCGATAGTATACGTGTCTGGATGGATTGTAATGACTTTTGAATGTAATATGTGCGGTAACTGTTGTAACGTTGACATTTGAAAAATGGTGTATTTTTACTGGCTACAAGTCCAAACTCACATTTTATTTCTACAATAGAAAGTGTGGACGGGCTGTTTGCATGGAATGTGCAAAAATTTGTGGAAAGTGCTTTGCCAACTATAAACTAGGGCCGGTCATTCTGTAGGTCATGAGCACCACTCTATACAATTTTTTGTATAGCTCCACGCCTTTATGCACTTTAAATAACATTAATAAGTTCTTTTCATATTATAGAATTTTTTTATAATTTACATTTTACTTGTAAAAGTAATATTTTGTGAGGATTAGGAATGTGGTCTCTCAGACCCTACCATAGTATTTGCGTTATATTATTCAGCACATTACTAAAAAATTTTTTATATACATAATTTCAAAGGTCCAAATAAAGGTAATGTGTTTGTTTATTGCTATAAAACCCGTTATTTTTCTGATCCTCATTTTATAACCTTCATTTTACTTCATGGCACCGAACAGATTGTGCAACTCGGTAAGCCACAACATTTCAATTTGCAAAACCTTACACATTTTGCCGTGTTTTGCCATTTATTAAATTGACGTAAATAGTTTACATAATATTTATTAATAATAGTGCCTTAATACAATAAAATATGTGTACAACAAAACCCACAATGTATAAATATGAAATACAAAAATTTTTTTCACAAACATTTTGTTATAAAATTTGGTCTTTCAGACCCCACGATAGTAGTTAAGAGATTTGGCTTATGGATAGTACTTAAGGGTTAATACTGCTCGATGAAATGGCATAATTATTGATAATTAGTAAGTTTATTCACTTTTAATAACTACTTTACACAAACATAATCTTTGAAAAGAAAGGGGTATTGCACCGTTAAATTTACCTTCGAAAATGTGTTTAAACCAAATAAAATGTACGAATTTGCAATGGGTCCACTCGCTATGAAATATACTATTTATTATGCACAGGAATTGTTTGTAAAATCCATAGTTAATATAATCCATTAATACAATTAATTGCATTCAACATGTAACCACCAATGATAAAAAAACCTGAATTTTACATCTTAGTTTTATAGGTAAACTAGCTGACCCGGCGAACTTCGTATCGCCTAAGTTATAGGTTTCCCCTAAGACAGACCGATGGAAAGAAAGTACCGTTACGTTTAATTTTCAAGATGATCTCGTTCGCATCGCTCAATCACGTCCTGGTTGAAGTTCGTTCGCTACGCTCACTCACCTTTGGGTTGGAGCTCGTTCGCTACGCTCACTCACCTTTAGGTTAGAGCTCGTTCGCTGCGCTCACTTGCCTTCAGGTTAGCTCGTTCGCTACGCTAACTCGCCTCCAGGTTGAAGTTCGTTCGCTACGCTCACTCACCTTTGGGTTGGAGCTCGTTCGCTACGCTCACTCACCTTTAGGTTGGAGCTCGTTCGCTGCGCTCACTTGCCTTCAGGTTAGCTCGTTCGCTACGCTAACTCGCCTCCAGGTTGAAGTTCGTTCGCTACGCTCACTCACCTTTTGGTTGCAAATTAGCTGTTGTCATAAATGTAAAAGAAATAATAGTGCTGCACCCTGTTGGTAATCCTCGTAACTTTAATGCTATTGAACATCATAGAACAGAACCAACTTGTTTAATTGAAACAGCTGTTAAGATTCATTAATTCCATTTCTCATAAGGTTAACATGGGAAACTCCAGAGCCACTGGGGCGGAGCCCTTTTAAGAATTTCGAAACGGGAAATAGTTTACGTCCGATTCGCATACCTACAGAATTTACACACCAAATTTCATAACGATCGGTGAAGTCGTTCCGGAGGAGTTTGCAGACAAACACTGTGACACGAGAATTTTATATATTAGAAGATTAAACAGACTCTTCTTTATTATCTATAGAACGCACCTATCCATTGAAAGTATTTTATTTTTTCATTGGTTAATAAATAGAAAAAGTAATAAAAATTATATGTACCTACAGTATAAAGCTTATATACTTTAAAGCAGTTTCCAGACTCGACAGCAAGGATCGGAGTCAGAATTTGACTATGTTTATTGCATTTGTGTCAAAATGGTGGCTTTTTATGCGGACAATTTTGTACTATTTTGAATTCCATACATTTTTTTTACAAAAATACAATACGGGTGTTCTGTAATATTCGGTATCATTATAATTTTCCTACAGTATTTCTTTCTTTTATCTACAAAGAAATACAGATGGCATTGATTTTTTACTTGTTCTAATGTTTTTAAAACAACATGTGGTATAACAATGAACAATTTTTTTATTAGTTGAGAAACAAAACAACAAGAATGAAGATCCCTGTCTCTCTTTTGTAATGTTAATTAAAAGCTCTGTAAAATTACTCAAAGTTTAATTGTTATATTAAAGTTATTTTTCAATTAATTGTATCTCAGTGTTCTAATTTGTGTGATGGAGAATCAAACTCCGCTTATGTTATCGTCCACCAACACATCACTGAACTCTTATTGAAGATGAGACGACCGCAACAAATACAGTCCACTCCATCCACTCCACACACGCTACCGAAAATCTACAAAGGGCCATTATCAATTTATTTCACATTTCTTATGAGATAAGCTTTACATTATTGTTATGCCAACAATTGTAAAATAATATCACAAAAACAAGATTGTACAAAGGAACAATTTTTAACAGTTACATAGCCATCACTTTATATGGTAGCATACATCAAATCTATATATATAAAATCCAATGTATGTTTGTTTGTATGTATGTTTGTTTGTTTGTTTGTTTGTCCTTTATGGACTCCGAAACCGCTCGACAGATTGTAATGAAACTTTCAGGCATTATTAAGCATTATTCAAGGATGGTTTGTGTGAAGTTTGGTGCAGATCCGTCAAAAGGGCTCCACCCCAGTGGCTCTGGACTTTCCCATGTTAACCTTATGAGTACTCATATTTAAAAGGAATTAAAGAATCTTAACAGCTGGCTCAACTAAACAATTTGATTCTGTGATGTTCAATATCATAAAAAAAATAATAGGTTTGCCAACAGGGTGCAGCACTACTGTATTCTTTTTTCATGACAACAGCTAATTTGCAACCAAAAGGTGAGTGAGCGTAGCGAACGAACTTCAACCAGGACGTGATTGAGCGATGCAAATGAGCTCATCTTGAAAATGAACGAGCATTCGACATAAAACCACATTAGGACAGGACAAAGTCTGTCGGGCCAGCTAGTTCCATATAATTTTAAAGTTATTGCAATTTTAATCATCTTCCTAATTTAAACTCAATTTGTATTACTTTCTTTTAGTTTTCGAATCTTTATTTGGCGTTTATGTTGTCACCATGTAAAACGTTTGTTGAATTGCTAAACATTGTCTGTCACAATGTATAAATAGCAACATGTCACAACGTCAAACAACTTAATTCATTGTTACTAATGTTTGTAGGGCCGAAAAAATGTTTAAACTGTAGTAGGCCTACGGTTTGATGTTTTTTTCAAAGATAACTTTGTTCTCGCTGGATAAAAGAATTTGTAAAATTGGTCACCAAATTAGTTGTATTGCAAGAAATTAAAAATAAAACCATGTCACTGATTGTAAGTTAATCATTACTTATTATCTCTCATTTGATTGAAGACTAAAAAGTGTATTTTGTATTACGGTATAAATAGTTTATATTGTAACTAGTAACACTATTTTAATAAAGACCGGTTTTAATTTCTATTATAGTTTACTCTTTTTTTAGAAATTCGTCTAGAGTGTGCCAGTTATTGTTATTTGAATTTATCATTCAAATAGAGTAATTATGTTTATAGTTATTGGTAATAATACGGAGGCTGTACAATCTACCTAAACGATGCTTATGCCATTACTTTGGAAATAGCCAAGTAAATTCTGATGAAACCAATTTGTGCTCTAATCAGTTAGGAATAGTTAATTATAGGATCTTGAGGAATAAAGGTTTTAATTAGATACACTTTTTTGTCGGCAATACAACAGTTAAAAGTTATCGAAAATAAAAACAATCGATTTACTTTCAGATATTTCTAGCAATATACTACTACGACAATATAATTTCAGAAAATCATTAGTAATTCTTATACTAACATTATTTTAAATTTTAAACAAAGCCTATATAAACAACACTACTTTTTGAAGTAAATTTAGCGCAGGCACATTGTCATTTGGCAAATAAATATACTTTCAGCAAAGGCTCACCCACCTAAGCCGGAAATGCACAACATAATATGTTGTTCTTAAGAATTGGTTTCAATAATGGTATTCGTTGCTTCTAAATAGTACGAATGTCCGGTAGTATTGAGTCATTTAATATCCTAACTCAACCACGAGAGAAAATGTCAGGTGTTTCCGCAGGTTGGAGATGAAGGATGAATCACGAGTCGAGGATCAAAACAAGTTACATAGAATCATACATGTTATAAGCATAGTCGTCATGCCTTCAAACCTAAATTGGAATTTTACAAACTATACCTGCAAAACAAAATACAAAATACTGTACAGCATTTGATAATTCTGAAACGCAGAGAGAAAGTTTAACTGTCTCATATAATGTAATATGATTTTAAACATAATAAATTAAAGCAAATTTAGTTCCGTACTATTTAGTGTTAAATATTTAATTTGTATTAAACTGCCCTTAGAAAAATATGCAGTTTGTCTGCATTGAAAATGGGCTGACAAAAACCAACGTAGGACAAAAACCAATAGTTTTTATAATAAACTAGCAGAGTACCTGTCCTTCGTACGGGATTGGCATATAAGTATAAAATGCTTATTGCATCTATAATCAAGCTTTGCGTTTACAATTTGGGGGAGGACGCAGTTTGATGAAATGTCCTTCTTTAAATTTACAGTATTGTATAGCCACATCTACGGTGCACATCTACCATAGCCATAATGTTCTACCACTTCAGCTAAACTATTAGAGAAAAATAAATTATTAAAGATTCACAAAATATCACAAATTATTCATGAAATTAAAAACATAAACATAAGTGTAAACAATCCAACTTTGACAGTTCTCATTGCGTATCATGGATTTTTGTTGCTGCTTGGTTCAAATTACCTGTTTTCATAAAAAAATAATAGTGCTGCACCCTGTTGATAAATCTTATAACTTTTAATGCTTTTGCATACCATAGAACCAACTTTTTTAGTTGAAACAGCTGACTAAATTCTTTAATTCCCTTTAAATATGAATACTCATAAGATTAACATGGGGAACTGCAGAGCCACTGGGGAAGAGCCCGAAAGAATTTTTGAGATAAGAATATGCCTATATGTTAATCGGGAATGTGAGCTATCATCATACCAAATTTCAGCCCAATCCGTCCAGTAGTTAATGTGTGATTGAACTTCAAACAAACAAACAAACACGCCAACTTTCAGATTTATAATATTAGTAAGATACTTTGAATACATAATACAGTATCTTGCATTGTCTCTGTTAAAATGTTTATAGTTTAAAAATTACTCCCTACATTTTCATTTTTAAGTGGTGTATTCAGTGAGGTGCGACTAATGGGATTTACTCTCAGGGTCGACCCAGCCATTGTCTCTTGTAATCCGTATAAGTAGGGGATTAGTTCCTCGGCACGGGTAGGACAGAGGAGCGCAAGGTACCTCTGCGTTCCTCGGTCCTATCCCTACGAATTTTATTTATGACCTCCTATTAGAGCAGGTATTGTGCGCTCCTCGGTCCGCAAATCTGGAATTTAAGCCAATTGACGGTGGAGGAAAGAAATTAGTCTGGGTTTAGTGTCTGGTATTTTAAAATTGAAATTTTAACACCGCGATTTCAAGAACTAAAACGAAAAAAGAAGGACCTCCCGCCAACATTATTCTACCACTTAGCCTGCCCGTATTGAACATGTGACGATGATGTGTGTAAATATTTGTAAATATATAGACAATGACAATAGCGATAGTGTTGGGGTAGTGGATTTATATCCCCCTGGAATTTTACCCCCTTGGAAAAACTGACTTCACAAACCAGGGGGTAAATTTCCGGCCGCGAACTTTTGAGTTACACAACATAAGTTCGATGGATTAAAGGCGGAATTAAACGTTTATTTTCACGGTTATGAACTTAATCAGAACACATTAAATTATAAAAACCCAGAGAGTACGGGCCGGAATTTTACCCCCGGACTTTTACTACCTCATGAGGTCAGCTCAAAATGTATGGCCCGGAGTTTTACCCCCGGAATTTTACCCCCCGGATTTTTACCCCAGGAATATTCTTTAATATTCTTTAAGTTTTCATTTAAAAGTAAACATTTTATTATTAAGTAGCTTATTTCAATTTATTTGTAACCTTAACTAATCAAACAGGGTTTGAATTTAATTTTAATATTCGAGTTTCGGGATTAAATTTTTTGGACCAACTGTTGGTTAATATGTATATACAAACATTTGGGTTTCCTTGCAGTAGTCAATACAACAATTGGTCAAATACCTTTTACCGTATGCCTACTACTTCATTTTTTAACAGGTGTTTCGATGACCTTTCTCAGTACAAACCATAAATAGGTCATGGTTTGTGGCTGAAGAAACAAAGAGGCACATTGTGTTATTATACAACAGAAACTAAATACATTTTTTCCACGGTGGTATAATAAATTGTTAAAGACGTGTTCACCCAATATGATAAGTTACTCAGTTTATTATACATTATTACATATTAATCAACAGTTGGCCCCAAACCCAAATTCCGAATATCAAAATTAAACAGCAAAACTGATTTACTTAGTTGAGATTACAAATAAATTAAGATAGCCTACTTATAATAAAATGTTAACTATTAAATTAAAACTGAAAGAAGAAAATTAATCATTCTCAATAATTTCTATATCTCCAGGAGGTAGCCAGGAGGTGAAAATCCGGGCAGTTTAGACAACTGTACATCTACAGTTGTCTAAACACTAGTTATATGGACAGGGGGTAAAATTTCGGTTTTTATTGCTAATCTAATTTATCACGCTCTGTCTATTTTCATAAAGATTAGACTACCAAATCCGCGGGGGTGAAATTCCGCCCGTGAACAAACTTTTGAGAGCTCAGGTTACTACGTCATAGGGACGTCAGCTTTGTCCAGAGGGTAAACTTCCTGGTGGATAAAATTCCGACGACCCATAGTGTTAGTGTGATGGTATCCCCTGAAGATGTCACATAGGATAATTTACAACTATTACTCAAAGACAGAGGCGACAAATAATATGGTAAATACTACTAAAATGTATTATGCTGTATTATTAAGTTTTTGATCCTAAGATAACTCAAATGAAATACGCAAGAGCTGTCACTCGTGTGATATTTTCCAACACTATTTTGACACCTATAATACAGTAAATAATTCCAAAGTAACATAGGTCCTATGCTATTAGAATCAAAACAATATTTGTTTAGACCTGAGGTCGCCAAACATAGAATGAGCGGCCGCCACTGTAGGGATGCCAAGATTCGCAGAGAATGTTTTAGCGGCCTCAGACATCTCTCTATCCACAGTAAGATCCAGAATCAGATCAGGACTGCAGTTGTTGGCTACTGCATCTGCATATTTTTCACATACTGCGAAACATATATAAAACTCATAAATGAAAAACTTAGGTCATATTGTGAAAAATAGTAAAATATTTAAGACTTAATATATTAAAGTATTTATTTCAAACTGAAATAATTAAAATAGTTGTTTAGCCTCCGGATTACTGTATTATACTTAAAATGGTTTACAATACCGGCATATAGTAATCCTTTGTTGCTGCTTTTGGCAACTAGTTTCGGTTCTTCTGAACCATAATCAGGCCTCAAGGTGTCAGGTAATCACTTAATTCGAAGGTCGTTAACAGAGTTCACTGTAAAATTCACCGTATCGTTCAAGACGAACAATTAACTTGGATCTCTATTGAAAGAGCAAACAGAAACTAGTTCAACTATCTACGATAAGTCTGGAGTCTACAAAATAAATTGTAATGACTGCACGAACAACTACACTGGTCAGACGTCAAGCTCGTTTAAGAAGAGATTTAAGGAACATTAATTTTGCAGAACATCTGTATTACACAACCACAATTATTCAGACATCAATTGTAATATGGAAGTTTTACATTTATAGCAGGACCGTTTAACCAGAAACACATTGGAAGAGTTTGAAATATACAGAGCGGTTATAGCTGACCATCGAAATGTTTTGAATGATAAACTCTTCCTCCAATCCAACTGTATTTACAATCCAGCTATAAGATACTGGAGGGAAACAATGAATGAATGAACACGCACCTGTGATAATACAGGGACAGACGTCATAGACCAACTTGACCGCCAACCGCAAAGTAACCCCAAAGTAAACCCAGTGCAACCCCAGTGCAAAGTAAACCCACATCCACACCATGGATTAGCCAAAGGAATTCACTGCACTGCAAAAAATGATCATCTTGCCATAGACTTAATTGGACCGCTACCCACTAGTGTAGGCAACACTAAATTCATCCTTATAACAATTGATATATTCACTAAATTTATAAAACTTTATCCAATCAGAAGCGCTAACACCAAGACCATCTAAATAAACTCTTCGGTACACATTTCATACAATTCGGAAAACCCAGAAAGATACAAAGCAATAACGGCTCTCAATTCAAAAGCCGAGCTTGGATGAGAAAACTTGAGGAGAATAACATCATTCCTGTCTTTAGCCCTGTATATCACCCTTGTTACAATATGGCTGAACGACCTATTAAAGAGGTTAAAAGATGCTTAAGAACCTATTGATACCATCAACACAGAAATTGGGCACGCTTTATTCCTGACATTAACAAGTTTTTAAATGAAGTACACCATGAGACGACCGGATTCACTCCGAACGAGCTACACTTAGGCCGAAGAGATCCATGCTTCTGGGAGAGGTACATCACTAACCCTTTCATTACAGATATACCAATGGAAAGAAAAGTCTTTCTAGCTTCTCAGCGAATTAGAGAGAAGAGAAGGAAGAGAGCAGCAAAATTCAATAGACATCATAAAGCCACCACCTTTCAACCAAACGACTTAGTTTTGATAAAAGCACATCCTCTATCACATGCTATATTAGGAGAGACTGCAAAATTATTCGATGTGTATGAAGGACCGTTCAGGATTCACCGAGCACTAGGAGATTCAACGTACATAGTTTTTCTTCCAAATGAAGAACAAGAACTTGGACCATACCATGTTTCTGCACTCAAGCATTACCTACCTCCGATCAATGAAGAGATCTAATCACCAAAAACCTGTCAAGTTTATTCATGACCTAATTGTAAATATTGTATATACTATCATTCTTTTCATATTGATCTATTCAAGTGAATTCGTATACCTCATTAATCTCCCAAGAACTTATCAACTTTTCTTTGTTTCACCTTGTTCATTACTATGTTTTCTCTTATTCAGAAGATACAACTTGTTAATTTTAAGTATTTTCCTATTCCAATATTAATGTTTTCTATAATAATTTTGTTCACATTATTCGAAATCTAGTATTGGATACTCAAATACCAGATTTCTGAGGGGATAATTGAGATGTTCCAAAATTATCCTCATTGTTTACTTTTGAATTTGTATATAAGTTGAATGTTAATAAACCATGTGTTATGTATCCAAATACCTAAGCCTACTATTAGCTAAATTAATACCTCTAAATTATCACATGTGTTTACATACAGTAGAAGGGCAAAAGGTTCCACCTATTGTAAATTTCCATATTTCACATTCTCATCAAACACTGTCATTTATTTAATAAGCTAAATTTATAATCACTGGAAGTTATTTATACAGTTTGAATTATTTTACAAAATTATTCTTCTCTTTCACTTTCAAAAATGTAATTAAAATACTCTTCATATAATACCAACCAATCATAAAAGTAACAGTGAATAGTGACATCAAGAAACCAGTGAACTAATTGTTGAAACAGATGTATGAAATTGAACATCAAGAATCAAGATTTTTTTCAATTGAGAATAAGTAATGAAGAAGCAAGACAGGAAGATGATTTAAAAATTTTAATTGGTGATTTAACTTAACAGTACAGTATTTAAAATGTCAAGATTTTTCTCAATTATTTAATACATATCATTTCTACCTCAAGAAATATATTTGTGGAGAAGACTACTATAAACTTTTGGGTGAGATCAAACTGAACTTGTACTTTGCTAAATACTCACATTCCAAAATTTCTATTGACTTTTGCAATTTTGAACTTTAACCTAAATTATCATTTTACTAAATTCAAAATTTGAACTTTCTTCTTTTCAAAAGTGTAAATTGAACTGTACATAACTTGTGATGAACATTGGCTTATGCCTATCCAACATCACATAAGCCTACTTTAAGCCGGCACATTCCTAGAACCCTGAGATTAAGAGTTTCATCTAAATATATAACCCTACTTATTTGTACAATTTGACTAATAAAAGGTTTATATGTATTCATCATTGTAAACCTTGGACATTTATTTATTATTTATTTACCAAATAAATATTAAAAAACTTTACATGTTTCGCCTATAATGTTTCGCCTATAGGCATCAAGTGATCCTTCAAGAACGTTTCGTCCATTGTAGACCGTCAAAAAACATTTAAATAAATACACATAAAACACGATACATTGTACGAAACATTTAACACTTATTAAATGTTTAAATGACTAGCTGGAATTATGTAACCCCGGAGCTTCACGAGACGTGGTGCTAGTCGCCACAGTCATTTAGACTTGGACTTGGACCCCTTCTCCGTTATCAGTCGTACTGCAAAGGTTCCTGTCTATTTTTGTGAGCTATTATGACGTTAAAAATTGAATGAGATTTGAAGTTTAGCTGGTCATTTAAAATACGGTTTTTATTGTGGATGTCTTGGAAACTTTTATAGATTTCGAATTGTTCTAGAGAGTCTAATTTGTTACCTTTGTTACAAATGTGAAGGATTTCCAGACTGTTGTCAATTACATCTACGGTGTGATTGTTATCCAATAAATGTTGGGCAAAAGTGGATTTTTATTTGTCTGCTCTGGGGTCGGGGCAATGTTCTTTGTGCCATTGGTTGAAGGTCCTGCCAGTTGGTCCAATATGAAAATCAGAACAATCCACGCATTTTAGTTTGTAGACCCCAGACTTTTCAAGCTTATTTTCATCAGTAATTTTATTTGACAGAGATTTTATAGTCTTATTTGTGGTCCTGAAGTTTTATTGAAGCCCATGTTTCTTTAAAACTTTGTTGAGCCCGTTGTGAGCTATGTGGCTGTATTCTATACAAATGTATTTCTTCTCGGGTTCATTTGGTTTGTTCTTTAATTTCGTTATTATTTTATCTATAATACTTGGTTTAAAATAAACTTTAAAATATTTTAAATGACCAGCGAAACTTCAAATCTCATTCAATTTTTATCACCATAATAGCTCACAACAATAGACAGGAACAGTTTGACCTTTGCAGTACGACTGATAACGGATAAGGGGTCGGGGTTACATAATTCCAGCCAGTCTTCCTCCGTGCCGCGACCGGTAAATAGTT
The DNA here is from genome assembly GCF_028750875.1 of Macrosteles quadrilineatus. NCBI lineage: Eukaryota > Metazoa > Arthropoda > Insecta > Hemiptera > Cicadellidae > Macrosteles > Macrosteles quadrilineatus. The sequence continues at coordinate 82,006,464 of NW_026542594.1, read as the reverse complement.
GGCCTACTAAGTGTTAAATGTTTCGTACAATGTATCGTGTTTTATGTGTATTTATTTAAATGTTTTTTGACGAGTCTACAATGGACGAAACGTTCTTGAAGGATCACTTGACAATGCCTTGACAAGGCATAGACAAAAAGAATAAATATAGACATAAATCCATTGTTGTGTTCAGGTAAATTAACTTACTATGGTCCAAAAAGAGCTGCCCGCTCATATAATCGTGACTTGTGATTCTGAGGACACAGTTGAAGTGAACATTTACAAGCGACTGGATGAATCCTAAACCTTCATCCACACCAGATTGAACATGGATATTGTCCAAGCTATTGATAATCACTAAAATAAAAACAAATATATTAACACTACATCTTTGAGAATAATTGATCAAAAGACAGTTACAAGATGAGTATAGTAATATCCCCGCCGCAACAAATCTGCAGACTAGGCGAATTTCAATTTGACTGAATGGATTTTTGATAGAATGTTTCCAAAAACAAGACACATTTGTTCACCCTTTAAATGACATTAGATTTAACGAGTGCTTAGATTTGTTGCTACGGGGAAGGTAAAAGTATTTTTTTTTTGACCAAGCATGATTGGTATAAAATGAAATAAATAAATTTGCCAAATTTAATCCACATATATTCATAAACAAGTAAACTACAACAGTTTTCTTTTTCTCAATAACAACATGGGAATTAAAAATGTAAAACATATTGTAATTTTCTCCGTTACCTTTAATCGTGCAACACTTACATATACAAAATTATTCAGTTTTTAAGCTCTACAGGGTGGTTGTAATGAAATTTGGGCATTTCCATTTTTTAGTGGAAAAGAAAAAAACAATTTTTGGAAATTTCAAAAGCCCACATATATATAGGGGAATAATATATATAATTTCCTATATTGGGAATAAGCTGTTACCGTAGGTCTCATGGCGAGACCTGGACCCGGGACCGATTTGCTTTTTCCTTTTGAGGTCCCTAGAGGCCAAAAACACCATCCGTACAAATTCATATATATATGTGACCGGTAGCACGATAACTCAAACAAAATTATCAGATTTTGATGAAATTTGGTATAAACGTGTAAACCTACATTTATTCCAACGAGTTCGCGAACCAGCATGATCGGACTATGGAAACCGGGGTTTATTGGGGGTTTTATAGGGTTTTCCCATTTTTTACCCTAAAACCATAAAAATTTGGAGTATCTTTCCCAACCATTTTGAAGAGCTAAAAAAAGAAATAATTAAGTACATTGAAGCATTGTTGTATGCCTAATGGTTACAGAGAAAATTCAATAAAGTCTAAATTTAAATGCCCATGTTATTCTTATGGAGAAAATGAAAACTGTTGTAGTTTACTTGTTTATGGATATATATGGAGAAATTTGCTAAATGAGTACAAACAAGTCTCCTCTAGGAAAAACTAAACAGCTTGGAAGGTAGGTCTTTAGTAATCTTAAACATTTTATATTCATGGTCTTTGGTTGTCGTCAGTTGTTTCTTTTTTTTTAGAAAATATATTATACTATTTGCTCTGACCATGCTTCGCTACGGGGTGCGAATACAGTAGAGAATAATTCAAACAACATGTACACATGACGTAAACTATCTTGACACTTGACAAATTCCACAACTGAAATAAGATTTATAAAACAGCTGTGTTAGTAAAGTTTCTTTATAAGAAATTTTGATGGCCTGTGGGGCAAAGCCCGAGGACTTTTATTACAGGAATTGATGAAAGGGGGCGTCTACACAAAAATACTTAATTTTGACACATCGTTTGTAAAAATCCGTCCATTATTAACGGAGGAGTAGTGTTTCGTAGAAATCGCCTTCACGCATTATATATACGTATTTTATTAAATAAAATTATTGCTCGTTGCATATTGTTTATTGAACATTTACTATACATAGCCAATGTATGAACTTTATTTTTTTACTTCCCAATATCAGTTCTTGGATTCTCTTCTCGAATCATTTCTCATTTGAGATGGAAATGAGAGGAGACTACTGTTTCTCTATTCTAACAGTAGTCTGTATTTGCTGTATATCAGAGATGCAAAATAACGGGTGACTTTGGAAGCGGCCTTAGGATCGCGTAATCACCAAACATATGCGTCCTTGAACTTGGAATTGGTTTATCGTCCTATATTACCTTAAGTTTATCTCTAAGAAACAATAAAATGTTTTTACAAAGCACGAGTTGGAGTAATTTATCCAAACTACAAGCTTTGGATAAGAGACCAAAATTACGTGTGAAGTTTATGTAATTTAAGGGAAATCATTTCATTACTTTTGTAGCTGTCTAATCCTTGCAGGTGTAAGATAACGATTCCTTCATAAAAATAACTTACTAGATAAGATTTACTCTCATATTTAAGTGGTAGGGACTGGAAAAGTATAGGAGTTTATTTAATTAACGCGTAGAAATATAGATCTGAGTTTGTGTTATAAATTAATTTTGCATAAAAGAAAAAAATATTTTCAAAACCTACCGTGTTGCAGGAAATAGGGAAAATAGGGTAAAAAATTATATTGTAATATTATAATAATGAATTTTGTAGTTCCAGATTAGACCTGCCTGCTTAAGCCTATATAATGCTTTATTAAGCCTACAAACTTTCCCATCATCACCCTCCTTTACAATACTTTCGGGCTATTCCATAAATATTTCTTCATTTAGATTACTATTCAGAAATTCTGTTGTAATATCTACATTATCTATTTCTAAATCTCACTCAGCGGCTAGACAAGAAAGAATTCTAAGTGAAGATAACTTAACTACTGGAGCAAAGGTCTGGTCATAGTCTTGACCTGGTATTTGACTAAACCCCTTAGCGACTAATCTAGCTTTATGTCTTTTTGATCCATCTTTCTCGAATCACAAAACTTTTGTAAATTTAAGTATGATCTGTGTATATATTAAGAAGTCTAATGATGTTCTAAATGTTATTGGTTTACATGTTGATGATTTTTACATTTTTTCGAACTCAGTTGATGATAGGTATGCGTAAACCTAAGCTTGCTACCTAGTGCTACAAACAAATTGCTAACTCATTCAAGATGAGATAACTTGGTGCTATCAAAGGGAAAATGGTTGTTAGCTGGCCCCATAATGCGAGGGTAGAAAAAGGCCATGGCAATAAAACGACTCCACTGGTCCCGAGGGGTCCAGGTAATTCAGGGGCGGCTAATCCAGCAGGGCAATGAGGCATGAAGCGTGATGTGAACAAACAACTTGCAGTACTGTCCTCGTCAAAGGATGGTGCGAATTTTGGAGTTCCCTCGCCAGTTCATCATCTCAGAGCAAAGCTCTAAACAATGCATCACTTCACTGTAAAGGTAAGAAACAGCAATACTTGCAGCGCTCTCAGCATCAATGAATGTGACGAATTTAGGGTTTCGAAGCGAAGTCTCCCTTACCTTCACAATGCATCACCATGACGGAAAGTCTAAATACCTTTCTAACCCTTCTCCCAATAAATCCCCGATGTGTGTTATTGAATAGAGTAAGCAGACAGATTTTCCCTAGTGGAAGAGATCACTATATATCAATTTAAAAAAATTATATTGATATGTAAAAAAACAAATTTTAATTTGTTTAAAAATATCAAATCATATCAGTTATGCACTAAAAATAAAATAAAAATGAAAAAGTAAAAAAAATCTTGGCAAAGGTTCACTGTTATACCCGAGATTTGAACCAGGGACTCCAGCATTGAAGCCGGTTGTCTTAGCCATTACACCACAAAAGCTTCATGTCTGACTGTGTAATGATAGCCATTTTGAATGCGAGAACCTGTATTAGGCCTCATAATTTAACTTGAAAAAGATTTTTCTATGGCATTTGTGTCATTTCAAGCATGTATAAAGCTTTAACTTGTTTCAAAACTGTTTTATTACCAGTTCAAACTGTTTTCATGTTACTTGGATGATATAAATAGTGTCAATACAATTTATTTTTATTTGTTTCTAAAAAAGGAATTCAATAATGATTTTGTGAGGGATTTTTATCCCTAACAATAACCCATTAAGCAAAAAAAAAAAAAAATTAAAAGTTGTCGAAAGCTGTACTACAATTGTTGTATAACAATTAATTTAAAACATTTTGATTTAAACTTCATATTACAACAATTTTTATATAAGATTGAAACAATTTAAGCATTGTTTAACAATAAGTTTTTTGCAGTTGAAAAATAGTAGTTTACGCAACGATTGCGTTAAGTGAGTCTTTACGACACGAGTAGAAAATTTAAGGCACTCGCCAAGGCTCGTGCCTTAAAAACTTCTACGAGTGTCGTAAAGACTATTAACGCGAGTTGCGTACACTACTTTACCTACGACCGTTTTTTAATTACTATCAATCTGGATTTAATTACTAACAATCACTACTGATAACTTTTTAGAGAGGTTATGTTTTCGTGTATTGTCTGAAAGTGATGCAACGACTTGTTGTATAATCAGCTGATTTCCTGTAATTACGTGTTTGTTAAACTTCGTTAAAAATTACATTGCTAGCAGCATTCTTACCATAAATAATATTGTATCAGGTACAATTCGGCAAGTATTTAATTTATTTTTGGACTTCCACCAACTTAATTAAGAATACGCGAGTATCAACATGAACAAGTCGGATCAACAATTAAATTGGTCAACTGATCAGCTGATTAGTTGACGATCGAAGCATTACAATTGTATTTCTTTTCTCTCAATACTTGAACCTCATTGGTCCGTTACCGTGTGGATATGAGAAAACTATGCGGATATGAAATGAAACTATGCGGATATGAAAGTAAACAGCTGTAAAGTGAAACTTTTCAATTCTAAGAATTGGACTGAAATGGCTACTTTAAAAAACGGTCGTAGGTAAAATAAGTTTCAATACGAGCTGTAACTGTTTTACAACAATTTTAAAATTGTTTTACAGTCAGTTTTTTGAAGTTTAAGAAAATGAGTTTGAATACATGTTGTAAACTGTTTTACAACAATTAAAATTGTTTAGCAATTAGTTTATGGCAGTTAAAAAAATGAGTTTTAATACAATTTGTAACTGTTTTACAACAATTTAAAAATTGTTTTACAATCAGTGGCAGGGGGTGTAGGGGTGAGGTAGGCTGAGAAACCCAGTTGAGTTGGCACAAGACCTTTGCCTTAGCTACTAAGATAAGCCCGCCGCTACCTCAATGCTACCTTCTAACTGTTAACTATATATATATATTGTCGTCTAAACAAGTCAAATACCATTATTATGACACAAGTATAAAATACCAAACAGTTTGGTTCATTACCTCAGAAATAATCAACGACAAGTAACAAAATAAAACTTTTATTAATTCACAAAATAATAACAAAATGATAACTTCTTTACAAAATAAATATATATATATCCTTTAAAAAATAAAGTGTAAGGGAAAATAATTCTTACAAATTAAAAACAGAGGAAATAGATTAAAAGAATGTTATTAAAAGTATAAAAAAATTCTTATAACTATTATCGTAAAGTTTGGCAAGAATTAAAAGTATTATTTATTTTGTAAATTATACTAGCCCTATAATCTGTTTCAAATTTTTATTAAACTTTGTTTAAATGGCTAAACCATATTTAATTAATTAAACTGGTATATGCCTAAATTATATTGAGTTTTAGGTACCTCAGCTAACGTATATGACCTAAAACTACAGTTTTTCATTTTTTCAAAGAATAACATATTTGTTACTTTTTATTTCACCAGTTTATATTGGTATTTTGTATAATCCATAATGTTCATACATGTGATACATTTTTGAGATAGTTTGCATTTTATTTCCGTATTGATGTCTATTGATTTATATTTACATCTAACATATTTCAAAAATATTCTCTATTGATATCAATGAACGATTTGTTTGCTCTAATGATCTATATTGATAACATTTTGTGTTTATAGATGTCTAGTGATATGTATTGATTAAGTTTTCAGTGATGTCTATTTGTTTGTATTTACTTGTTATGATATCCAAGAACATCTATTGATATCACGAAGCATCTAGTGATCTCAATAGATTTTTAGGATTACAATTTAATTAATAACAAGTTAATTTTAGGAGCTACATGATGCAAAATGTATACCGGAAGTCATTATTCCATAGGCTGTAACTCCTAAACGAGTGGGTTTATCGAAAAAATGTCACGATTAAACAAGTTTTTAAATTGCATGTTCTGTCCGAATACATGATAAAATATAGGGTGTTCCATAAGAAATTTCAAAGTTGACCGCCATATTGAAAAATGGCAGCCATTTAAAAAAATCATTTAATTATTTTTGAACTTCTTAAAAAACAAGAGAATGTTCCCCATTTAAAGTTGCAAATGGTGGCACACTTAAAAAACACCCTGTATAGATAGATCTAGGCACACCAAATAAATATTTACTTACGAATTTTCGTGCAACTCCACCGTTCCACCATGAAGACAGGTCCTCGCGAATAGTTTCTATATAAATGTAACAACATCGTCTTCTATTAAAGTTGCCCCTCTTTGACCAAAAATAGTTTTTTACATGACAACAACCCTAGTGGAAGACATCAATAGAAATCAATAGAAAAAAAACCTATTGATATCACTAGATGCTTAGTGATATCAATAGATGTTCATGGATATCATAACAAGTAAATACAAACAAATAGACATCACTGAAAACTTAATCAATACATATCACTAGACATCTATAAACACAAAATGTTATCAATATAGATCATTAGAGCAAACAAATCGTTCATTGATATCAATAGAGAATATTTTTGAAATATGTTAGATGTAAATATAAATCAATAGACATCAATACGGAAATAAAATGCAAACTATCTCAAAAATGTATCACATGTATGAACATTATGGATTATACAAAATACCAATGTAAACTGGTGAAATAAAAAGTAATAAATATGTTATTCTTTGAAAAAATGAAAAACTGTAATTTTAGGTCATAGACGTTAGCTGAGGTACCTAAAACTCAATATAATTTAGGCATATACCAGTTTAATTAATTAAATATGGTTTAGCCATTTAAACCAAGTTTAATAACAATTTGAAACAGATTATAGGGCTAGTATAATTTACAAAATAAATAATACTTTTAATTCTTGCCAAACTTTACGATAATAGTTATAAGAATTTTTTTATACTTTTAATGACATTCTTTTAATCTATTTCCTCTGTTTTTAATTTGTAAGGGTTATTTTCCCTTACACTTTATTTATTAAAGGATATATATATATATATATATATATATATATATTTATTTTGTAAAGAAGTTATCATTTTGTTATTGTTATTTTGTGAATTAATAAAAGTTTTATTTTGTTACTTGTCGTTGATTATTTCTGAGGTCATGAACCAAATTGTTTGGTATTTTATACTAGTGTCATAATAATGGTAGTTGACTTGTTTGGACGACAATAGATATATATATATATATAGATATATATATGGATAGATAGATAGTTAAGAGTTAGAAGGTAGCATTGAGGTAGCGGCGGGCTTATCTTAGTAGCTAGGGCAAAGGTCTTGTGCCAACTCAACTGGGTTTCCCAGCCTACCTCACCCCTACACCCCCTGCCACTGATTGTAAAACAATTTTAAAATTGTTTTGTAAAACATATTACAACATGTATTAAAACTAATTTTCTTAATCTCCAAAAAACTGATTGTAAAACAATTTTAAAACAGTTACAGCTCGTATTGAAACTTATTTTTTCCAACTGCAAAAAACTTATTGTTAAACAATGATGAAATTGTTTCAATCTTATATCAAAATTGTTGTAATTTGAAGTTTAAATCAAAATGTTTTAAAATAATTGTTATACAACAATTGTAGTACAGCTTTCGACAACTTTTCATTTTTTTTTGCTCAATGTGTTATTGTTAGGGATAAAAATCCCTCACAAAATCATTATTGAAATCCTTTTTTAGAAATAAATAACAATAAATTGTATTGACACTATTCATATCACCCAAGCAACATGAAAACAGTTTGAAATGGTAATAAAACAGTTTTGAAACAAGTTAAAGCTTTATACATGCTTGTAATGACCCAAATGCCATAGCAAAATTTTTTTTTCAAGTTAAATCTTGAGGCCTAATACAGGTTCTCGCATTCAAAATGGCTATCATTACACAGTCATACATGAAGCTTCTGTGGTGTGATGGCTAAGACAACCGGCTTCTATGCTGGAGTACCTGGTTCAAATCTCGGGTAATACAGTAAACTTTTGCCAAGATTTTTTATTAATTTTTCATTTTTATTTGATTTTTTATGCATAACTGATATGATTTGACATTTTGAAACAAATTAAAATTTGTGTTTTACAAGCTACAAATTATTTTCAAATAAGCTAATGACTCGGATCCTATTAACTTGTATTGATGTGTATTGATGTGTGTTGGCCCAAATACGTATTGATACGTATCAATATATTTTTTTTTTATTGATATATATTGATCTCTTCCACTTGGGAAAATCTGTCTGCTTACTCTATTCCATAACACACATCGGGGATTTATTGGGAGATGGGTTAGAAAGGTATTTAGACTTTCCGTCATGGTGATGCATTTCGAAGGTAAGGGCGACTTCGCTTCGAAACCCTAAATTCGTCACATTCATTGATGCTGAGAGCGCTGCAAGTATTGCTGTTTCTTACCTTTACAGTGAAGTGATGCATTGTTTAGAGCTTTGCTCTGAGATGATGAACTAGCGAGGGAACTCCAAAATTCGCACCATCCTTTGACGAGGACAGTACTGCAAGTTGTTTGTTCACATCACGCTTCATGCCTCATTGCCCCGCTGGATTAGCCGCCCCTGAATTACCTGGATCCCTCGGGACCAGTGGGGTCGTTTTATTGCCATGGTCTTTTTCGACCCTCGCATTATGGGACCAGCTAACAACCATTATCCCTTTGATAGCACCAAGTTATCTCATCTTGAATGAGTTAGCAATTGCAAGCTTAGGTTTACGCATACCTATCATCAACTGAGTTCGAAAAAATGTAAAAATCATCAACATGTAAACCAATAACAATTAGAACATAATTAGACTTCTTAATATATACACGGATCATATTTAAATTGACAAAAGTTTTGTGATTCGAGAAAGATGGATCAAAAAGACATAAAGCTAGATTAGTCGCTAAGGGGTTTAGTCAAATACCAGGTGAAGACTATGACCAGACCTTTGCTCCAGTAGTTAAGTTATCTTCACTTAGAATTCTTTCTGGTCTAGCCTCTGAGTAAGATTTAGAAATAGATAATGTAGATATTAAAACAGAATTTCTGAATAGTAATCTAAATGAAGAAATATTTATGGAATAGCCCGAAGGTATTGTAAAGGAGGGTGATGATGGGAAGGTTTGTAGGCTTAAGAAAGCATTATATAGGCTTAAGCAGCAGGTCTAACCTGGAACTACAAAATTCATTATTATAATATTACAATAACAATTTTTACCCTATTTTCCCTATTTCCTGCAACATGGTAGGTTTTGAAAATTTTTTTTTCTTTTATGCAAAATTAATTTATAACACAAACTCAGATCTATATTTCTACGCGTTAATTAAATAAAACCCTATACTTTGCCAGTCCCTACCACTTAAATATGAGAGTAAATCTTATCTAGTAAGTTATTTTTTTATGAAGGAATCGTTATCTTACACCTGCAAGGATTGGGCAGCTACAAATGTAATGAAATGCTTTCCCTTAAATTATATAAACCTCACACGTAATTTTGGTCTCTTATCCAAAGCTTGTAGTTTAGATAAATTACTCCAATTCATGCTTTGTAAATACATTTTATCGCTCTTAGAGATAAACTTGAGGTGATATAGGACGAATAAACCAATTCCAAGTTCAAGGTCGCATATGTTTGGTGATAACGCGATCCTAAGGCCGCTTCCAAAGTCACCCGGTATTATGCATCTCTGATATACTGTACAGCAAATACAGACTACTGTTAGAATAGAGAAACAGTAGTCTCCTCCCATTTCCCTCTCAAATGAGAAATGATTCGAGAAGAGAATCCAAGAACTGATATTGGGAAGTAAAAAAATAAAGTTCATACATTGGCTATGTATAGTAAATGTTCAATAAACAATATGCAACGAGCAATAATTTTATTTAATAAAATACGTATAAATAATGCGTGAAGGCGATTTCTACGAAACACTACTCCTCCGTTAATAATGGATGGATTTTTACAAACGATGTGTCAAAATTAAGTATTTTTTGTGTAGACGCCCCCTTTCATCAATTCCTGTAATAAAAGTCCTCGGGCTTTGCCCCACAGGCCATCGAAATTTCTTATAAAGAAACTTTACTAACAAAGCTGTTTTATAAATCTTATTTCAGTTGTGGAATTTGTCAAGTGTCAAGATATTTTGCGTCATGTGTACATGTTGTTAGAATTATTCTCTACTGTATTCTCACCCCGTAGCAAAGCACGGTCAGAGCAAATAGTATAATATATTTTCTGAAAATAAAAGAAACAACTGACGACAACCAAAGATCATGAATATAAAATTTTTAAGATTACTAAAGACCTACCTTCCAAGCTGTTAAGTTTTTCCTAGAGGAGACTTGTTTGTACTCATTTAGCAAATTTCTCTATGGGGAAGTAGCTATTACCGCAGGTGGCACGGTAAGACTTAGAACTGGTACCATTATACTTATTTCATTTTGATGTCTCTATAGGCCAAAAACACAATTTGTTCAAATTGTTATGTAAGTGTGTGTGTGTCCGTGAACACGATGACTTGAGTAGTTTTGGTCCGATTTTATGACATTTGTCTTAAAGGGTGGGATTACTTGAATGAGTTCACAAACCAGCAAGACCAGGTGGGAGTGTTGCTGGAAGTCAAATGTTCGTTTGGTCAAATAATTTATACTTGTGCCAATAGGTAAAATACCCCTACCTTAACAAACCTGCAGGCTAAGCGAATTTCCTCTTGTCTGATTACATTTTTACTAAACTATTTCTATAAAAAAGATATATTTATTCCCAATTTAAATAGCATTAGATTTAACGAGTGCTTAGGTTTGCTGCTACGGGGAAGATAAAACGTGTTTTTCGACCAAACGTCAATAGTGTAGTATGAAGTAAATAAATTTGTCAAATTTTAAGAACATATATCCATAAACAAGTAAACTACAACAGTTTTCATTTTCTCCATAAGAATAACATGGGCATTTAAATTTAGACTTTATTGAATTTGCTCTGTAACCATTAGGCATACAACAATGCTTCAATGTACTTAATTATTTCTTTTTTTTAGCTCTTCAAAATGGTTGGGAAAGATACTCCAAATTTTTATGGTTTTAGGGTAAAAAATGGGAAAACCCCATAAAACCCCCAATAAACCCCGGTTTCCATAGTCCGATCATGCTGGTTCGCGAACTCGTTGGAATAAATGTAGGTTTACACGTTTATACCAAATTTCATCAAAATTTGATCATTTTGTTCGAGTTATCGTGCTAACGGTCACATAATGCTACAAACTGTAAAGTTTAGATATTTTACTAGAATACCCAAACTAATAAATCTCAATTACAAAACATTTCCACCGTGACTACAAAAATTCTTATTTCAAATGTAAAGTTTTCAACGACACATGAATAAATTAAATTAATATCTACCAATTTTATTCAAAAGCCATATTGTGCAAAAATACTTACAATAGTTATATTTTGTCAATTTTTATTTACAGGAAATGGTTTATCATCAGTTCTGATTCGGCTCTTTGCCAAGAGACGTAAAAAGCTTTGTTGGATCCTTCAGAATGTTTAAATTCATTAGGCCTTCAGGTTCGTCAACTCATAAACTATACTAAAAAGAACTCTATTATCATGTTGATCAGAAACGTAAACGCTAATCAGGGCCCAATATTGGTTGTAGGAGTTGGGCAACACTTGGGCAACTACAATATCATAGCAAAGTTGACTGGCCCCAGTAAAACTGTTGACGTACTTAGCGATAGTCTGTAATCCTATCAAACTAAGAAGGAATTTCCTGTTAAAGTTACCTTTGCCATGACTATAAGGCACATGAAGGGACGCCAACAAAAGAAGGAATGTAAAAAATGTACCTGCCAGACCCCGATTTTTACACATTCAGTTGTTTGTGGCGTTGTCAAGTGTGCAATTTTTCCGTGAAAACATATGTCAGTGTAAAAACGAGCTAAGCTATCATCACAAAAATCTTATTTTACCCTACGATACACTTCATTTTACCATACACTTCAAACACAGTGTTCAAAGAGGTCTGTAAAATGGTTAATAACTTAACATTTTGATTAGAAAAATTTTAAAAATAAAAAAAATTTTAAACCCACATCTATTCCAGAAGTAAGGACCCATACCTAAATCAACAATACAGCAACTAAGGAGGATTAACTGTATTTTATGCACTTCAATTAAGTGGGATTTGAGTAGCTTACAAATCCCGCTGAAACGATGGTGAATGTTTGGCACGGTTCGGCTGGTAAGTGTCAAACATGAATTTAAAAAATACTAGTGTCCCTGTTGCTCGAATTCCAGCAATTTCTAAGTATTACAGGCGTTATTTCAGAACGAATCGACTCAAAGATTATGGAAATAATCAAGATGTATAAAACTTAAAGATATAATCAACATTTCTTGTAAATATCTTATCATTTTTCAAGAGCTGATCTTGTTTTTCAGTGTTATTTTGCAAATAGCCTTACTCATAGCCGCATTAGGTTGTCCACAATAACGATTATAAATATAAATACCCCCGCCGCAGCAAACCTGCCGTCTAAGCGAATTTCCATTTGGCTGAATTGATTTTCAATTGATCTATTTAAATAACATTTGGTTTAACGAGTACCTAGGTTTGCTGCTACAAGGAAACTAATAAAGTGTGTGTTTTAAGTAAAATAATTATTGCTTAGTATAAAATGAATATATTTGCCAAGTTTGATCAAAAGATATCCATAAACAAGCAAACTACAACATTTTACAATATTCTCCATAAGAATAACATGGGAATTTTAAATTTAAATTTTTTTTAGTTTTCTCCGTAACCAATAACCGTACAAAAATACTTTGATATACTGAGTTGTTTGTTTTTTTAAGCTCTTTAAGAAAGTTTAGAGAAAAATTGGAAAATTTTGTGTTTTGAGGGTCAAAAGTGAGAAAAACCAATTTTTACCCCATAAAACCTCCCATAAAATCCTGTTCCCATGGTCCGATCATGCTGGATCGCGAACTCATTCAAGTTTATCCCGCCTTACACCTTCAAACCAAATTTCATCAAAATCGGATAAAAATTACTCAAGTTATCGTGTTCACGGACACATATATATATAAATCTATATATATATATATATATATATATATATATATATATATATATATATACATATATAAAAATTTGAACGAATGTTGTTTTTGGCCTCTGGGGACATCAAAATGAAAAAGTAAATCGGTCCCGGGCCTAAGTCTTACCATGAGACCTACGGTAATAGCTACTTCCCTATAGGGAAATTCGCTAAAAAACATTTTTTCTATTTATTCTCCTTGGTGGTGTTTTATGAATTTCCTATGTTTCCCTAGTTTACAAATCGGCTCTTTTTATGAATAGGTACTAAGAAATGCAGCACAGTGTTAATTCAGTATTTTTAGCGAATTTCCCTATAGGGAAGTAGCTATTTCCATAGGTGGCATGGTAAGACTTAGGCCCGGGACTGATTCATTTTTCATTTTGATGTCCCTAGAGGCCAAAAACACCATCTGTTCAAATTTATATATATGCATATATGTGTCCGTGAACACAATAACTTGAGTAATTTCTTTCCGATTTTGATGAAATTTAGTTTGATGGTGTAAGGCGGGATAAACTGGAATGAGTTCGCGAACCAGCAAGATCGGACCATGGAAACGGGGTTTTATGGGGTAAAAATTGGCTTTTCTAATTTTTGACCCTTAAAACAAAAAATTTCCCAATTTCTCTCTAGACCTTCTTAAAGAGCTTAAAAAACTAATTATTCAGTATATCAAAGTGTTTTTGCATGATTATTGGTTACGGAGAAAATTCAAAAATTTTTAATTTAAAATTCTTATGTTATTCTTATGGAGAATATTGTAAAATGTTGTAATTTGCTTGTTTATGGATATATTTTGATCAAACTTGGCAAATTTATTGATTTTATACTAAGCTATAATTATTTTACTTAAAAACACACTTTATTAGTTTCCTTGTAGCAGCAAACCTAGGTACACGAGTAGTGGCAATATAACGGTTTTACCCCACTTTAGGCAAGTTTTTCCCATGTTATTCTTATAGGGATCATTTTTTGGCCACCAAAACCAAAAATCCTGATCTTTGCCTAAATATCCCTATATAATTGTCAAACCTTATTTCTTACTTATTCCCCATAAATATATTCGATATTAAGCTAAAAAATCTATTTCTTATATTTATTGACCTTTAAAAGTGTAAATGTAGAGTAGTGGCAATATGATGGTTTAACAGCACTTGGGGCACGTTTTTCCCATGTTATTCTTATGGGGATTATTTTTGGCCACTTTTTTTAAAGACCCTGATCTTTGCCTATAAAAGCCCATACAAATGTTCAATACCATTGAACAACTTCATTACTATTTCAAATCCACATCCATTCGCATGTATATTTTCAAAATCGAGCGAGGTTTGTACGCGAACTCGGGCGCGCTCCCGCTCCCAACCCAATGGTCAGGCTCCCGCTCCCGACCCATGGTCAGGCTCTCGCTCCCGACCCATGGTCAGGCTCGGTCTTCTCGTCTCTAGTGGCGGGGCTGTGAAATGGTATCTTTTGTGGAAATCCATGAATTCTGGCTACTTGGGAACCCAAGCCAGTTGACATACAATAAATCACCCATTCTCCTAATTACCTTTTCTACCAAATACATGTCTTTATACTTGGTCTTTAACAACTCTTCTGTATAGAATCCTCCCCTGATTATATTACCATTTTCACCTTTCAAGATATAAGTCACAGGCTTTGTATTTTTAACTTCTGCTATTGTAAATAGCTCCCCTGTCCAATTCGGGGTATACCCTTTACTAAAAACATGTTTATACTTGGAAATTCTCACACTATCACCTACCTTATATCTTGGCTTTTTAACTTGCACTACTTAAGAAGTCAACCTCTTATGCACATATTTACTGTTCTTAATACTCACTTGGTTAGGCTTCATTCCTATAGATCTATGCACCTTATTATTATATTTTTGAATTAACTTTGGAAGTAAATCCAACAATTTATAACTCCCCTGAGCACTAAATTCCCTATATAAACAATTCTTTAAAGTTCTCTAAAACCTCTCCACAATTGCAGCCTTAGTTGTAGAAAAAGTGTGATAGTGATTAATATTTAATATTTTCATTAGTTTGCAAAAATATTGATTAACAAATTTTTTTCCATTGTCAGATTGAATGTTTTTAACCCCCTTTGGTAGAATGGTTTTAATGGCTTCTGTAACAACCAACCCTGTCTTATACTTTAGTGGAGCAGCATAAGCTTTTTTAGAAAATGTATCTATTAAAGTTAAAATATATTTATTGCCAGAATTTTCTATTGCATAGTTTTGCATATCAATTAAATCTATTTGTATGGTTTCATTTATACCTAATACTTTAAAAGACCTTCTAATAAAATTCTTTCTCACAGGCTTATGAAGTTCGTATGCAATTTCATTCATTTCTCATAACATCATTCTTTCCTTTAACTCTAAATCACCATTAGCCCCAATCAATGGATTATCTTCCATTCTTTTAAATACATAGTTTTCTGGTATATATGGTCTATTATCTATACTCTTAAATCCACTTAAAGATGTGGGGTCAGCAACTAATAAATCAGGATTGTATTCCATCAAATTAATTTTTTTTCTCCATATATAAATTTCGATCCATCATAATGCATAGCTTGTGACATTAGACAAATATCATCCAAATGTTTCCCCTCTGGTAGATTTCTTATAAATTGTTTTTTGGCATCCCAACAATATAGTTTTTTTTATTATAAGTTATAGTCTGTTCTTTTGTAACACAGTCAGTGTCATCAATGGCAGGTTTAACACGTACTAACCTTTTATTATTAAAATTCCAATAGCCTGCTTCCATTTTTGGAACTTGTGAAACATTCACAGCATCCTTACTATCTGTACCTTCCATAAAATTGCTAAGTTTATGTTTTTTTAGCATTCCAAACACCATTTTCTGATTCTAAAAATTAATAATTATTATCGTCTTGTACAAATTTACCCTCTTCTTTTCGTATTAAAGTCTGTTGTAAAGTGGGCACATCACCTAAACTTTCACCCTTTTCCACATTAGTAATTTTCCGTTTCTTAGCATTCCAAACACCATTCTCTGATTCTAAAAATTCTTAATTATTATTGTCTTGTACAAATGTACCACCGTCTTTACGTATTAAAGTCTGTTGTAAAGTGGGCACATCATCTAAACTTTCACCCTTTTCTACATTAGTAATTTTTTTTGTTTTTAGCATTCCAATTTTTATTCTTAGATTCTAAAAACTCATATTTAGTTTTACCTTGTAAAAAGACATCACCTTTTCTAGTTAATGTCTGTCCCAAAGTTGATACATCATCTACAAACTCCCCATCTTTAAAATTACCAATTTTACGGTTTAAACAATTCCAACTATCGTCTTGTAAATTTAAAGTAGGTTCACTACTAGCCCTGGGTTCTGCAGGCTTATTATATGGATTATATAAACGATAAAATTTATCTATAAACATATTTTTATTTAATAAATAATTCCACTTTCTCTTAATTCCTCAATAATGGAATCCATTTCATTATCCACTCCTGAGTTACCGGCTTGGCGACTTAGCCAAAGAAGTCTTAACCTATCTACAAGCTCATTAGGATAATCCCAATAAATAAAGTATATTTTATTACCAGTCACTTGTCTCAAACCTTCACCAACAGATTTAAATAGAGGTTTAATTATATTAAGATATTTAGTATATCTATTACTTGAAATTGGTGCACCATCTTTGTAACTCAATGTCCATTTGTAGCTTCCAAAATTTTCTAAATAGTCTGATGCTAAAAGGCCAAAATCTAATTTCTGTGGGGTGTGTGGTTGTAATGGCTGTAATCTTGGTATTATTGGTATTCTAGATGGAGTCATTGGGAGAATCTCCATTCGAGGCCTCTCTGTTTTGGCGATTTTTTTTATTCTTGTAATGGCTCTATTAAAGGTTGGAATGTTTGGAACCTCTCTTCGGCCTCTAGAAACTTGCCACGTTTTAAAGCTCTATATTTCTCTCGTATTTGATTTGCAGAGTCAACCAATTCTTGTTGAATGTTTTCATCTTTTATTTACATTTTATTTATCTCATTTGACAAAGGATTGTACTCAAACACTTTATCATGTATTATCAAACAATATGCAGATGTATTTGCTGGTACATTTTCTGCAGTTTCAATCTCTAATTTAATATCAACAATTCCTTCCTTCACTGTTTCGTTCTGTCTAGAACAGTCTATTACAATTAGTGGATATTTCTTCATAAACTCAGCCCTACTAATCATAGGATCTGGGATAGTATTATAGTAAGTCTCTCTAAACCTCATAAACATCTCATAAGCTTTATGTCTCTAAAGCTTATGAGATGTTGCTCCATTTTCAAAGTCGAGATTTAAATCACTGTAAGGATAATATTCAGAGTTTATAAATACTTTGAGTTTTTTAATTTACAGTGATCAAATTCATCAGTTCTTTTTCGTGCATTATTATCCCTAGCTGTTTGGAAACCAATTATAATATACCTAGGCTTCTCGAAACTTGAAGACGTCTTTACTGACCATGTATGTCTTGTAGTATGGGGATATGATGGAAGTTCAAGCAGCTCTAAACTTCTAAATGCAATTTGCAAATTTTTATTTTGCAATAACAACTTTTGTAATTGTAACTTCTCTCCATCTGATGGTATCACATGTGGCATCACCCATTGAATTGAGTTAAGTGCAATTTTAGGAATCATATCAGCAGTGCCACTGGCTGGAGCACTAGTGGTTGTTAATATACAATTCAAATCATTTTTGGATTTTTTCAACACCAATTCTTGTTTGATATTTACTAATACCTTATTATAATCCTCAAAAACACCAATTAACAGCTCTAATGGCAAACATGTACTAAACTTGCCACCTTTATGGAACTCTTTTAAATTTGTGTCAGAATCAAAAGCCACATTTGACAATTTAGTAGTTTTATTGTAAGAGCTCAATATTATCATTAGACTAGAAATTCCTGGGTTACTTACAATGTATATTTCTTTACCTGCGACTTCGTATCTTATTTCATCAAATATGAATGCAAATGCATTATTTATAAAATGACCTTTATCACGATTTTCAATTTCTCCCTTAATATACAGATAACTCCTACATGAGAGAGTTAGCAAATCTTAATTATTAATACATATTCGAATTTCATCAGAATTATTTATTGCCAAAGTGTTGTGGGGAACATGAGAGTGATTTGTAATTTTAATTACACTATCGTCGAATTGGGATTTCCCTGTAACGTCTAGAAAATCTTCAACTTTTATTAATAGAAAATTTTAACTTTAGTCCTATTGATTTTAGGAACCTAGCATTTTGTACACTTATAGATAGCTGCCCACTCTTATAAATTCTCATATCTTTTTTATATGACAAGTAATTGTAGTTTCTTCTCCATTAAAGTCAATTGCCTTGTCATGCTGATCGGCAAATGTAATACTGACAACATCTAAACTTCTCTTATTTACAGGAAAATATATAATATTTCTTGGAACTTCAATAATTTTGTAGCCAGGAGGAGCTTCTGGATAAAAGTTATGTATAGTGTGTGATTTGTTGCCATTTAAATAGGACCCATTTGCAATATTACATTTTACTCAAATCACATTTACAATATTAATGTTTCTTTTATTTGTGGATTCAAACTGAACACCAGGAGTAGAAACACCTTTAAATCCCAATAAAACAGACCCTAAACATGGTTTTGTAAAATCAAACACATGGCTAGAAAGTTATGTCGCTCTCATAGTTTTATTATTATCTGTAAGGAAAAAGTCTGGGATTTCCTTTTGAATTTCCCTTGCAAGCTCAACCACCTCATATGTTCCTTCAGAAATTTCTATTGTAATTGGAGCTTTGTGGTCATAATAGAAAAAATCATCACCTTCTCTAATGGTTAATTTGATGCCTTTAAGTTGATTTAATTTTGGAATAAGCCCTTTGAATAAAAGTTTGACTTTAGTATTAATTAATGCATCTCCATTTTTATGTATTACTAGCTGTGTACCCGTTCTACGCACGGGGATCTTATAATATTCAGTTGAAACCTTCTTATATAACGAACAGCAGTTGGTTTGCATATTTTAAGATATGCTGGCCAAACTATTATACATAGCTTCATTTTATGTTGTTTTTTGTTGTTCCGGATCGGTATGACAATCAATAAAAGGTTAAATTACCTCTGTGTCTGCCGGTCGATCCTATAACGGTAGTCTTACTTTTATTTTTACTATCTGATCTCGTTTGCATGGCTCAATCACGTCCTGGTTGAAGTTCGTTCGCTACGCTCACTCACCTGTATGTTGGAGCTCGTTCGCTGCGCTCACTTTCCTTCAGGTTAGCTCGTTCGCTACGCTCACTTGCCTTCAGGTTAGCTCGTTCGCTACGCTCACTCGCCTCCAGGTTGCAAATTAGCTGTTGTCATAAATGTAAAAGAAATAATAGTGCTAGTGCTGCACCCTGTTGGTAATCCTTGTAACTTTAATGCTATTGAACATCACAGAACAGAACCAACTTGTTTAATTGAAACAGCTGTTAAGATTCAATAATTTCATTTCTCATAAGGTTAACATGGGCTTCCAGAAATTCCACGTCAAAAATCGACAAAAACTTGATTTTCAAGGGTTTACTGTTAAATATCTAACTGTCTCATATTCGATGAAATACGTCTAAAACCATCTCATATATGTATAGTATTTGGAAAATAAGTTTCAGGCGGGACAGTGCTATAGTTATTGAGGAGTAGTTGTAATAAAGCGCGTATTTTAGCGTTACCAAGAGAATGACAGATAGACAGACAGACAGACAGACAGACAGACAGACAGAAATTGAGATAAGGTTTGATTCGGTTTCTCTGACCTATGAAATGTAAAAATAACCAAAAAGTTCATTATTCTAAGCAATGTACAGACAAAACTCTAATTTTATTTATATAGATAACTTTAAGATTACCATCTAATAACTGGTTTAAATCATCAACTTAGATCTCTCCCTTTGGTAATGTTTTTTTCTCTACTTTGTAATATGTTAAAGTATTTAGAGGGTTTTTCACATTAAATATAGAATTATAACTTTGAAAATCTACTAATCCAATTACATTAATCATCATTTAATTCTATGGGAGGAAAGAACACTGGCTCTGGCTCTGTACCCGAAAATGTTATAGTAAATGAATCCATTTTTATAAACACAATTCTTTATGAATGATAAACATAAAATTCCACAAATAGAACTATTTAAATCTTGTATTTGATCGGTTGTATAGAAGATTTTATGTCCCTAAAAATATTTAATTACTTCTTTCGGAGGCTGGATTCCAAATGGGTCAAAATAGATTACAATATCTTAATTTTTACGATATGCTGTCCAGTGTGTGCCAGATGAACTGTATAAGTTAACTATTCCGCACTCTTTTACTCTTGGTGTTAGATTTTTTAGCTAGTTTTTTAGGTACACCCCCCGGAAGTGAGGCACGTCTTTTGTGGCCTCTAAAAGCTGGTAGTTGCCCATCTTGTTTATTAAATTTTAATCCCATTCCCATTTTTGCTTTTGCCTTCATCAAATTTGTCACGGCATAAGCAGTAGCTTTTTCAGCGAGATTTGCATCCTTGGCCGTAACTCTAGTCCAAGCTAAAACTGCTAATCTAATGTCTGCTTTGTTCCGAGCAGCAGTATCGGCATTATTCATGTAGAATATGTCATGCTCTTTACAATAAGAGACTAGTTTATTTTTGGAGGTACATTTTTAGCTAGATTTTCACGTATATTCGTCCCAGGTCCACAGTACCGATATGATGGTATGTGTAGTGGGAATGAAAGGTTAGTTATAAGAGTATTCAATAACCCTCGACCCTTGTAAGGTTTTAGGAATAAACATTTGCCCTTTTTACATATTTTCTTATCATTTTTTACCATTTTTATTATATAAAAAATGTCTTTTATTCAACAAAAACACAAATTTAAAATAGTACATACTAGGGAAAATATACCAAAGAAGTTGGGTCTATTTCCTACCAATATTCGATGTGTTATTTGTGGTCCAAGTGGAAGTAGGAAGACGGTTGTAATTTACAATTTAATTGTAAGAAAGGAAGGATTAAAATTTACAAACTAATATTTAATATCTAAATCTTTAGAACAAGACAAATATAAAAAAATAATTGAAATATTTAGTTTGTGTGATGACGTAAAATTACACACGTTTACTGACTGTGAAATCACACCAAATGATGTAAAATCACGGTCAGTTGTTGTATTTGATGACATAAATATTCCAAATATTACACAATTTTTCTCAATGGGTCGACATAAAAATATTAACTGTTTTTACTTATGTCAATCTTACAGCAAAGTACACAAACATTTACGTGATAATGTACATTTCTTAATATTATTCAAACAAGACGATTTAAATTTAAAACATGTATATCACAATCATGTTGGCAATGACTTTTCATTTGAACAATTTAAAAATCGCTGCCACCAATGTTGGGATAAAACTAAATATGGTTTTTTACGTAATAGACAAAGAAAGGTCAAAGAATAATGGCAAATATAGATTTATGTTTGACCAATTCTATCAAGAGGATGGTAAGGGCAAATAAATGAAAGACTGAAGTTTTTTAACATTTGTATTTATTTTGCAGTATTGAATATATCTACACATACAATTTATTGAACCTAACTATGTTTGATAAATTTTATAATGACCAAGCGCAAGAGTATTGATGCCATCTTCCAGAATAAACCTCTTGTAATCGTCAAAGGATAGTACTTTCTTGTTCATGGTTAAGGTTTGAAGATGATGGTTTGTAGATTTTATTCTTGTCACATTCTCATAGTAATCTTGCCCAGTTGCAAGACAGTTCAAATAATGTTGATGTCTAAGGAGATGTTTAACTGTAGCACCATCAGCTCCTTTAGCTTTTTTGACCTCTAAAGCTTGCTTGTCTCCTTCATATAACTATTTTAGAGGAATGTAAGAGTATAACTTTGGTCTTAAACAACAATATTCATACATAATATGACCATCTAATTCGTCTTTAAACTTTTCAGTGACTTTTTTATATTTGTATCCATCTCATTAGTCCAACGAAATCCATCCACAGGCAGTGGCTCACACATTGCTGTGGAGTATAGTAAGTTACAGTCTAAATATAATTAATACACACTCCCTTGATTGGGGTCATAGTGTTCACCCATATATCTATTATTGGCTTTAGCATAACGTGTGGAAATCATACTAACTCCTCCTCTGATTGCACTTTCTATGAACAAATGCATGTCAATATCTTGAAATAATTGTAATTTTATATTAGTCATTCTAAGACAGGCCTCCCATGATAGTCCATGGAGTGAATACATATGTACGGCGTCAAGTTTGTAATCTTTTAAACACAGGTCTCTAAATGTCTCAAAGACATCAGCCAGTAGCAATACGTCTGTTTTAAGATATAAATCATGATATTCTTGTAAATTATGTATATTAAAATGGGTCTAGACATTTTTAGCATGTTCATATTCATTGGGAGAGATATGTTCTTTAGTTAGAGTACTGTAAAATGCTTCAATTGAGGGTAGAGACTCTGCGAACTTATCTGGTCCCGTCATATATTCATTTGATATACACCTTTACGTTGTAGTAGTGGATTTTGTATGTGAATCTAAATGTGTTTAAATTGGAAGCCAATTTATATAATGGAAGGGACAGAAAGTTGTACGAATCTAAAAATACTAAATCATCAACAGAGAATCATATATATAATCATATTTTTAGCTATGCAATTTAATTTACGTTTATTAAACTTTCCCAAATGTTGCATTATTATGTGACCATCATAATATTTTAGGTTATGGGAGAATACTGGTATTTTTTGGTTGCTTTATAATTTAAATTGCAATCATTGAGGGCAGCTCCACGGTATTGACCAGAAGAATGGCAATGATCTTTCACCCTATCAAAATATAGGGATTTTTCACAAATATGACAGTGTGTTGAATTTTGGAAAGATACCTCTTGCTCAGGAGTCATTACTAGGGGAATACATATTACCATTTGATTTTTAATATAATCACAAGTCTGAAATAATCTTTCAAAAAACACATCCATAACATAAGTGCCGCTGTACAACTCTTCAGAAATAAGTTTTGAATCTTTTACTACGACAAATGCAAAACCCGATGAAATATGTATATTGGAGTTTATAAAGCATTCAAAATCAGCGTAAATTACATATGGGGCTTTAATTTGACATATAAAATTTTTAAATTGTAATATATCTTGTTTAAACATTTCCACTCTTTGTGCATCAAAGTTCTTACAATATGTTATATGACGTTCTAATTTATCATTGGTGTAAAAATGTTGCAAAAACACAACTTGCAAAAATGCTTCTTATGTTCATAATCACGAATTAAACAATAATGTGATTTACGACCTTCTTGTAATAATAATAAATCTAAATGAGTATTACTACTATTTAGTTTGGTTGTTCTTAATGGATATACACATTTTCACCACACTATGATGTTTTTGGCTGTATTACATACGTTAATTGGTGGCTGAAAGTTACGTTTTGCTGGCCATGCCAGCTGTCATCGTAATTTGGGGACCGAGCAGGTTTTTACAGGCCGGGGCCGCAAAATCAGCTGTCCGCTTACTTACTTAAAACATGAATGCATTTTAAATACACATTCAAAATCCATAGCATTGCAATAAAATTGTGTTATTGTCACCGTTGCCTAGCAACTATTTATTTTTATTTTTGCTGATTCCTCAAATTATTTCTTCACATAACCTTTAAGGTTGTAGTTGTGTTGACTATCAGTGTGCATTATTATAGTGGTGAATAGTGGTAATAGGGTATAGTGTGGTGAAAAATAGCGTTCGTACCACAGACCGAAATGGTTTTGCAGCTCTCGATCGATTTAAAAACTATCTCGAGCCGACAAAACCTCATTTTCGGCCCTAGGTACGAAATATACTATTATGGTCTTCAACTCCAAAAACATTAACACTTATATTATTCTGTCTTTCGAATTTATCTATATAAGATATTTTTACGGGATATTTTATATTTGTCATATTTAACTGACATTCATAGGGTGTATAGTTAGAGACTCGTTCAGCATGTTCATTAAAGTTCCTTGGATATAAAGCTGCTAAAATTGACCAAATGAAGCATTTATTGTCAAAATTTCTCATATTTAGAACTGCATGTTTTGATTGAATACTTTTTGGTGTGGGGATATATGACTTTGGAGTTATTGGTTTATACTTGTAAACATGCAGCTGCCAATATTTAGTATGGTCATAAATCCATCCACTGCCTTGGGCTTGATATTTGTGAATCGAAGTGTCAACATTTAAAAGTGCATTTTCAATTTGAGGCTTTAAATCTCCCTTCTCAATAGTTAAGGTAGTAAGGCTTCTAAAATCCGCTATACATTCTTTTTCATTAACTAATTTTCCATTTCGATCCATTGAATATTTTATAAATTTGATTCTGCTTACCAAAGTCCATTTTATTGGCAGAGAACAAGACTTAAGAGTATTTTCAAGTTCAGCTCTAATCGACTCTCCAACAAATTTAATCATTGTGTATGGACAATTATTACAAGAATTGATATGTCTTCTTAAATGACCAACAACATTTTTCTTACAAAAATTACAAGTCTTGTGACTTTGTAATATATGTGTCTTTAGAGCCATGTGGCTATCACAGATTAAATCACAAACCTTGCACAGTTTCACATTCATTTGATGCATTACCTTATAATGGCGAATCAGGTTGCTTTTGGTGGAGAGCGACACAGAGCAGTGTTGACATGACGACTTCATGTTTAGGAATGAGGTCTCGGGCTGATGCCACCTCTATATATAGACTTTTTTATATTTTCAAAATTTTCAAAATTTTAAAATTATAGAAATTACATCAACAGATCTAACACTCGATCTAGAGCTACCACAGGAACAAGAGGCATGACCTATGGGAGCGGCATTTCACAGCCCCGCTACTAGAGGCAAGAAGCGATAAGCGGGAGCCTGACCATCGGTCGGGAGCGGGAGCGCGCCCGAGTTCGCGTACAAACCTCGCTCGATTTTGAGAATATACATGCGAATGGATGTGGATTTGAAATAGTAATGAAGTTGTACAATGGTATTGAACTTTGTATGGACTTGTGTAGGCAAAGATCAGGGTCTTTAAAAAAGTGGCCAAAAATAATCCCCATAAGAATAACATGGGAAAAACGTTCCCCAAGTGCTGTTAAACCATCATATTGCCACTACTCTACATTTACACTTTTAAGGGTCAATAAATATAAGAAATAGCTTTTTTAGCTTAAAATCGAATATATTTATGGGGAATAAGTAAGAAATAAGGTTTGACAATTATATAGGGATATTTAGGCAAAGATCAGGATTTTTGGTTTTGGTGGCCAAAAAATGATCCCCATATGAATAACATGGGAAAAACGTGCCTAAAGTGGGGTAAAACCGCTATATTGCCACTAGTTACACGTAAAACCTAATGTTTTATAAATAGGTTAAGTCAGGATTGCTGCGACGGGGGTACTTTTAGTATATCAGTTTATCCAGGCTCTCTCGCTTTTTTCCATTGTAATACTGTATTTACGCCAACCCAAATTCAAATAGTAAATAATTCTTTTCAACCAAGTAAGTCAATGTTTATAGCAAACTGTTAAATAAGTTGCTATTGACTGTTTACAATTAACGTATGTTCTCCTTCTAACTTTTAATTCCTGACATCAGCTGTAGTTTCATAACGATGTTTGTTCCCCATGTTAATCTTATTGAAGGTAACATTCTTAGATGGCAAGAGTTCTGGGACTCGTACAACTCTGCCATTCACAGTCAGCAATATTTAAATAAAGTAGATAAGTTCAATTATCTTAACTCCCTTTTGCATGGAGAGGACAAACTATGCATTGCTGGTCTACAATTAACTGCTGACAATTATGACGTTGCCATATCTTTACTTCAAGATAGATTTGCTAACAGACAACTCATTATCAATTCGCATTACAAAGCCTTGATAGATTTAAGTCCCTTAAAATCTTACGACACTGGAAAACTCAGGGACTTATTTGAGATTATTGACAAACACATCAGGTGTCTACAAAACTTAGGTGAAGATATCAACTCGAATTTCTTTTTTTCTCTGATTATGAGGAAACTTCCTCTGGATATAGTTATAAAAGTAGAAGAAAACAACGTAGATATTACTCTTGATGCCACTAAATTATGTAGTATAGTATAGATTTAAGAAATGTAATCGTAGCTAGAGAAAAGTCACAACTGTTATTAGGTTTTGGACCAACAAAAACCTCCATCTCACCATCAGAAAACGGAAACTACTTTCGTACCTCAGAAAGAGGTAATTTTTCAGCTACCCAGGCCCTTCCATCGACCGAAAACAGAACTGCTACCTGTATATTCTGCGACGACCACGACGATATTCTAGACGACCACTGGAACGACCAATGCCAGAAGTACAAAACTTTAGAAGAAAGAAAAAGTAAGGTTAAAGGTCTCTGTTTTATTTGCCAGAAGAGTGGCCACAACTTAAAAGATCGTAAGGTAAGCAAACCTTGTATATATTGCAAACAAAGGAAGAACCATCATAGAAGTCTTTGTCCCAAAAGATGTTCACAGTCTCTTAAGCCTCCCGAAAATTGTGCTGTCAATCCCGAAGTCTGTAGCGAACCTTCTCTTGTTACGGTTAATGAAAATGTGATTTTGCAAACGGCTAAGGTTTATTTGACGAGTAATGGCTTGACAGAGCCTGCTAAAGTTTTGTTTGATACCGGGAGTCAAAGATCTTATATCTGTACTAATATTGCATCAAAACTTAAACTAAAGAGCGATAACACTCAAGTTTTATCTGTATTTACCTTTGGTAATAAAGATGCAAAAACCTTTGAAACACAAAATGTAACTACCGGACTCATACTAATGTAAAGGAGGGTAGCCTAGGCAAGCTAGGTTGATGACCTGTGGTCAGGCCTTGCTTGCTGTGAAGCGTGCTGGAGGTGTTTTGTAAACACTGAGGGCTTTGCACTCAGTAGCTGTCAGATCAATAAATAGGCCACCTGATGTAGAGAAAGGGGTCAGTTGCCCGGGGCAAGGTGCCCAGGACAGTTGGGTGAATACTGGTTTCTCTATCTTGGGGTTAGGCCCTGTAGTCGGGAGTTTTGTACGGGAAGTTTTGATTTAAGGGGACTGTAAGTTAATTGGAGTTTTGTGATTTGATTTGAAGGAATTCTTTTGGGGATAGATACTTTGATTTGATTAGATTACAAGGGAATAGTTTTGTTTCGTTTTTTGGGATTATCAATCTAAGATTCAAGCTACCTCCAGAGCGGTTCCTACCAGGCATTTGTTAGTAGGCTATACTTGAAAGTAACTGTCACTGTATTAAACTTGATTACTTAAAGACAATTAAAATCCTATTTGATGAACACGGTCTAGTTCTCTTATTGAACAGCTACCCAGCTCATAGCATAAAGTAGAATACGTTTAAAGATTCGGGTTTGCTATAAAGCTACGCTCCCATGTGCGTATGCAGAATAACCTATGAAGAGTGGGGGGGTTTTCGGCATATCATACTAAGTGATGGTAAGGTTTTCAATCTCAGTTGTAATGTAGTGCCCCAAATCACAGGAAAGTTAAGCAGTACCTCTAGTATTGATGTTTCCCAGATACAATCTCGGTTTCCATCTCTTACTTTTGCCGAGGGTCAAAATGAGGATTCAGTCATTGACTTGTTAATAGGAAATGATTTCTACTTTGACCTTATAACTAATGAAAAGATCGAAGTACACTCTGGTTTGTATTTAATAAGATCTAAGGTTGGCTGGATTTTAAGTGGGAGGGAAAAATCACCAAATGATGCAAAATCAAACACTTACTCTACGTCCTTTCTAACTATGTCACAACCTACAAATGTTTTTAATTTAAGGAATCAATTTGTGGAACCAGACTCACAGTTTGTACAAGATTTGCATATTAAAGACCTATGGAGTTTGGATAGTTTAGGGATTCGTGATTGCCCTCATCAAAATGATGATGACATAGCTTTGGATCAGTTCAATGAAACTATTAAGCTTTGAAATAGTAGGTATTCGGTTGGTTGGCCTTGGAAGGAGTATCCCCCTGACTTACCAAAAAACTACAATTTGTCACTTCCAAGACTTAACTCACTTTTGTACCGTTTTGAAAACAATTCTAGTGTGCTTGAAGAGTACGATAAAACAATCAGGGATCAACTCTGTAACGGAATTATTGAAAAGGCTCCTCCTAACGATGACTTAAGAGTTTGTCACTATATCCCACACCACCCAGTTATCAATGAGTGTAAAATCACAACGAAACTAAGAATTGTCTATGATGCATCATCAAAGAGTAAAAAGACAAATAACAGTTTAAACGATTGCTTGTACCGTGGACCGGTAATGTTAGAAGATTTGTGTAGTCTACTTCTCAGATTTCGTATAAATCCTGTTGGTATTGTTGCGGACATCGAAAAAGCATTTCTACAATTAAATTTACAGGAATCTGACAGGGATGTCACTAGTTTTTTGTGGCTTAACGATACATCCTCTCTTTCACTAGACAACAATATTGAAGAGTATAGATTTTGCAGAGTACCATTTGGAGTCATTTCTAGTCCTTTTCTATTGACTGCAACTATACAACATCACTTACCACTCTCAACTTTCTGGGGTTTCTGAAAGTTTGAAACATTCATTTTATGTCGACAACATGATTACTGGAACTCAAACCAGCCAGGATGCGGTTATTCTTTTCCAAACGAGTGAAACTATTTTTTCACAAGCTAGTATGAATCACGGGGACCACCTATGGAGGGTTCTAATTGCATCGATTTTACTTGGACAACTAACTATTTGACAGCTGATGTCAGAAATTAAAAGTGAGAAGGAGAATATATGTTAATTGTAAACAGTCAATAGCAACTTATTTAACAGTTTGCTATAAACATTTACTTACTTGGTTGAAAAGAATTATTTACTATTTGAATTTGGGTTGGCATAAATACAGTATTACAATGGAAAAAAGCGAGAGAGCCTGGATAAATTGATATACTAAAAATACCCCCGTAGCAGCAATCCTGACGTCTAAGCGAATTTCCACTTGCCTGCAATTAATCTATTTATAAAACATTAGGTTTAACGTGTACCTAGGTTTGCTGCTACAAGGAAACTAATAAAGTGTGTTTTTAAGTAAAATAATTATAGCTTAGTATAAAATCAATAAATTTGCCAAGTTTGATCAAAATATATCCATAAACAAGCAAATTACAACATTTTACAATATTCTCCATAAGAATAACATAAGAATTTTAAATTAAAAATTTTTGAATTTTCTCCGTAACCAATAATCATGCAAAAACACTTTGATATACTGAATAATTAGTTTTTTAAGCTCTTTAAGAAGGTCTAGAGAGAAATTGGGAAATTTTTTGTTTTAAGGGTCAAAAATTAGAAAAGCCAATTTTTACCCCATAAAACCCCGTTTCCATGGTCCGATCTTGCTGGTTCGCGAACTCATTCCAGTTTATCCCGCCTTACACCATCAAACTAAATTTCATCAAAATCGGAAAGAAATTACTCAAGTTATTGTGTTCACGGACACATATATGCATATATATAAATTTGAACAGATGGTGTTTTTGGCCTCTAGGGACATCAAAATGAAAAAGTAAATCAGTCTGTTGATTATATCGATAAGTTTTATACATCTTGATTATTTCCATAATCTTTGAGTCGATTCGTTCTGAAATAACGCCTGTAATACTTAGAAATTGCTGGAATTCGAGCAACAGGGACACTAGTATTTTTTAAATTCATGTTTGACACTTACCAGCCGAACCGTGCCAAACATTCACCATCGTTTCAGCGGGATTTGTAAGCTACTCAAATCCCACTTAATTGAAGTGCATAAAATACAGTTAATCCTCCTTAGTTGCTGTATTGTTGATTTAGGTATGGGTCCTTACTTCTGGAATAGATGTGGGTTTACAATTTTTTTTTATTTAAAAAAATTTTCCAATCAAAATGTTAAGTTATTAACCATTTTACAGACCTCTTTGAACACTGTGTTTGAAGTGTATGGTAAAATGAAGAGTATCGTAGGGTAAAATATGATTTTTGTGATGATAGCTTAGCTTGTTTTTACACTGACATATGTTTTCACGGAAAAATTGCACACTTGACAACGCCACAAACAACTGAATGTGTAAAAATCGGGGTCTGGCAGGTACATTTTTTTACATTCCTTCTTTTGTTGGCGTCACTTCATGTGCCTTATAGTCATGGCAAAGGTAACTTTAACAGGAAATTCCTTCTTAGTTTGATAGGATTACAGACTATCGCTAAGTACGTCAACAGTTTTACTGGGGTCAGTCAACTTTGCTATGATATTGTAGTTGCCCAAGTGTTGCCCAACTCCTACAACCAATATTGGGCCCTGATTAGCGTTTACGTTTCTGATCAACATGATAATAGAGTTCTTTTTAATATGGTTTATGAGTTGACGAACCTGAAGGCCTAATGAATTTAAACATTCTAAAGGATCCAACAAAGCTTTTTACGTCTCTTGGCAAAGAGCCGAATCAGAACTGATGGTAAACCGTTTCCTGTAAATAACAAATTGACAAAATATAACTATTATAAGTATTTTTGCACAATATGGCTCTTGAATAAAATTGGTAGATATTAATTTAATTTATTCATGTGTCGTTGAAAACTTTACGTTTGAAATAAGAATTTGTGTAGTCACGGTGGAAATGTTTTGTAATTAAAATGGATTTTTTTGGATATTCTAGTAAAATATCTAAACTTTACAGTTTGTAGCATTATGAAACCGTTCAACTGCGTTCCGTATACAACTGTGGGACAAAATATAAAGGCGTCCAGTTATGTTATGTTAGAGTTACAAGTTGGATTTTATTTGCAGCTTCCTACATCTACTGTCCGTAGGTTCTATAAAGACTTTGGCCTCTAATGTGGGGAGTATTAATGTAGGCCCTAGTACCCGCAAATAATATCGTTAGATATCGGTGGAATTGACGGGGAATTTTAGTTTAATGGATTTGGTGTTATTCTTGCGGACCACACGTTCAGAGACAAAGTGAATTGGTTGTCATGGATAAAGTGAAAACCAAGTAGGCCTACAGTAAAAGATTTGTGAAAGTATAGGCCTATAAATACAAGTTTTGGTTGATCTAATTCACCTTATAAATACCATAAATCAGCTTATCAAATAACTTATCAACATTTTGAGTTAAAATCAAATTATGAAATAAATAATTTTTTTTTTAAACTCCTGAAATGTGAGTATGTTGTATATTTTTCAGGTGTAGAGAAAGATGCTTCAGTATCGCACCTTATTTATGAAAAAATAAGGAATGATGTTTTAAAAAAAAATCACTTTGGAAATTATAATACTGTAAATACGTATAGATTTTTACTTACTGATATTTAGATGTTTCCCATTGGTGTTTTCAATTAATGAAATAAATAACATCAAATATGTTTGAAAGTCTGAAAAATAGCAAATGAATATTAATTTTTTCAGTAAAATATGAACTGTACTACTCAGACACACCAATATGCCAAATCAAATCAACTCATGTTTATTTGGCACATAACGTACAGTGTTTACAAGTAAATGTACAGGTGCTTCGTTATCGTATTAACATTAAATTTATAATAGTTCTTTCTGAAAACTAAATAACAGTCTTATTTTAGAACAAGGGTAGAAAGTGAGTCATTACATATTTCAGACCATATGTTTAAAGTGCGAGATTTATTGAGCAAATAGTCAAGAATATATGTATAGACCCACTGCACTACTTTTACTTACTTTTCACTACACTACAAAAACTAATAATTTTCCTAATTAAAACAGACATTGGATATTTCAGGAACATGACTTCAATTTAAGTTAATATTTACATTGGTTGTACAGTTTTTTTTGTTGCAAATTGAACAGTTGAAAATACAATAAGAACTCTCTCCCTCTCTCTCTCTCTCTCTCTCTCTCTCTCTCTCTCTCCCCTCCCCTCTCTCTTTCTCACTCTCGCTCGCCCTCTCTCTCTCTCTCTCTCTCTTTGCAATAACTGATGATGTAAGAAGGGCAATGGACAATCGTGAAGTTACTATTATGGTTTTGTTAGATTTTTCTCGTGCTTTTGATAGTGTCCATCATGAAATGTTACTGGCAATTATGAGATCTTTTTCTTTTAGCGATAGTGTTGTTAGTTGGTTCGAATCATATTTATCGGATAGACAACAAAGAGTTAGAACAAGTAAAGGTTCATTGTCAGAATGGAAGTGTAATCCCATTGGTGTACCCCAGGGCTCTACCTTGTCTGCAATGTTATTTTCTCTATACATTAATAAAATTTGTGATTCGTTGGTATTTACTAAATCTATGCTCTACGCAGATGACCTGCAATTGTATTTACATGCTCCCGTTAAAAATATTAATAATGCTATTGATATGTTAAACACTGATTTGGACACTTTATTAGAATGGTGCAATGATCATGGCCTAAAACTAAATATAAACAAATGTAAACCAACGATTTTAGGTACTAGTAGGCTATTGAACACAATAGATTTGGAAGTGGTCCCTAAAGTAATGATAGATAACAATGCTTTAGAGTATCAAACAACTTTTAAAAATTTAGGTTTAAGGATGATGAACAACTTATCATGGTCCGAACAAGTTAGTCACATACACAGAAAGGTATATCAGTGTTTATACCAGTTAAAGCGTATGTGCTTTAATCCCTCTGAAAAGTTAAGAAAAATTTTAATTTTAACACTGGTTTTTCCTATTTTTGATTATGCTAGTGTGGCTTTTTGTGATATCAGTAATGCTCTGTTAACTAAACTTCAGAGAGCACAAAACGCTTGTATTAGATTTATTTTTAGATTACAATTACACGAACACGTGACGGAATATTATAAAAGATTAAATGTCCTGAAGGTTAAAGAGCGATTAGAATATAATACTCTCGTTTTGGCTCATAAACAATTAAAAGACACGAACCAATGTATTTATTTGAGAATTATAGATTTATGAGGAATGTTCATCTTAGACAGACACGTTTTGGAGATAATACTTTACAATTTCCTAGACACAAGACAGTCATTTATACTAAATCTTTCCACGTTCAATCAATACGTTTGTTAAATT
The DNA here is from genome assembly GCF_028750875.1 of Macrosteles quadrilineatus. NCBI lineage: Eukaryota > Metazoa > Arthropoda > Insecta > Hemiptera > Cicadellidae > Macrosteles > Macrosteles quadrilineatus. The sequence continues at coordinate 81,972,855 of NW_026542594.1, read as the reverse complement.
CCCTCAATGATGAAGTTAAAGATAGTATTAGTGACAATATTTTCGCAAAAAGACTCAAAGCTAAACTCTTAGAAAGATATAATTTTTAAGATGTTCAATATAAATATGTTTATAATATGAATTGTGACAATTTGTTTTCCTTTTTTGTATATAGTATACTAAACATTGTTGGTTTTCTTTTTCTTTCACTGTACAATTGTATAAAATTTTGTTGTTGTAGTATAGCTACAATATTTCATTAAACAACTAGTGAATTTATATAAAATTCGGCATTGTATTAAATATTTTATTGAATGTAACCACAACAATGTATTGTAATGTGTTTTTTGTGCCTGTTGTGATGGAAGATTGGACCATCGAGGTCTAAATCACAGCAGGTGAAATAAAGAAATGTCAAATGTCAAAAATGTCTCTCTCTCTCTCTACATCGTCGATGACGATCATTGCACTCATTGCGGGGAGCTGGAGACATCACAGCACGTACTGATGGAGTGACCATTCTATGAAGAAGAAAGAAGCGACATGAGGGAATTCCTCCAACAAAAGACATGGGATTGGGAGAAGATCAACTTCTTAAGAACCAAAGAATCTGCGCTGGAGTTTGCCAGAATATGCCGAAGGATAGGGAAGAAAAAGCATGAATTTGAAAATGCAGGAAGACAGGCTGGAATTTGAAAAGAAAAATGTTAGGAAAGAAAGATAAAATTAAGAAGATTGGAAAGAAAGAAAAAAAAATCCGATGATCCTAGTACAAAGGGTACTAGGTGAGGGGAGAGGCGTTGGTTAGGCACAGAATGTGCCTGGAAGGACATAGATTGAAGCTGACAGCAGGAAGAGGAATCCGAAGATATTTCAGGAAAGCAGCCTGGTGAATAAGTCTCTGACTTAAACCAGGGGTGGTGGAGGGACCGCTGTGCTTCGGCCAAACACCTCTCTCTGGAAAGATGAAATAAATGAAAGAAGATTAAAAAAACAAAATCCGATGACCCTAGTACAGAGGGTACTAGGTGAGGGGAGAGGTGTTGGTTAGGCACAGAATGTGCCTGGAAGGACATAGATTGAAGCTGACAGCAGGAAGAGGAATCCGAAGATATTTCAGGAAAGCGGCCTGGTGAATAAGTCTCTGACTTAAGCCAGGGGTGGTGGAGGGACCGCTGGGCTTCGGCCAAACACCTCCCCTGGCATTGAAGTGGAATCAAGGGAAATCAAGTGGCGGTCTGTGGAACAGAGGCGGTGTGTGTGGGGTCTTTGAAAAACACGAAGGCGGATTGGGTGTCCGGGGACGTCATGGCTTGCCAATGGCAAACGGCCCTGAATCTGAGCTGGTCACCATTGTGAAACAGACCTCCCCTTGCATTCTGGTCGGGGTAATGGGGGACGCTAGTGGGGATGCCTTCACATGTTAACTCCAGACCTAAGCTTGATGGCAGCCACTGCTGTGAAATTGACAACAGTGGGGGCCACCGTTAGTAAGCAGCCTCGCTACGCTGAAAGCGGTGCTTCAAAATTGTCGGAAATCGGCTCAAGAACCATGGGCATACGCGGGTGCCTGCGACTGTGATAGGTGGGCATCGGTGTCCGAGGAGGTTTGGCCAGATTGGTGAAATGTAGGGCCTCGGCCGATGGACGGCGCAGGAGTGATTGGCAATACTCCTATGAACCGGGGAACTCAAAAAACCCCAACACCAATAATTTTGTTTTGTAGTTTTCAGGTTCCAGGTTGAAATTTTTTATGAGAAATAACTTTTGATATAACAAATAGCAATTTGAATTCTAAGAAAACCATGGATCAAATACAGAAGGAGAAAATAAGACGTAAGGAGGAAGATGAGGCTAGGAAACAAGAAGCTAGAAAGGCTGATGAGGACCGGATAGCGGCTGAAAAGGAGTTTCTGGAGAGACATGAGAGGGAGACATGAGAGGGTTGAGTAGCTCCAGGATGCCTGGGTTAGGAGAAGGCTATCGTTCGGGGACCAGCAGTATGGCGGAGTCGGAGTCCGAGGCGGAGAAGCTAAGAAGAAAGAGAATTAGAAGTCCGGAGGAAAGGGAGAAAGAGAAAAAGCGGAAAACCAGGAAGACTGAGGATTTGGAATCGGGTGAGGAAATTGAGGAGGATGATTAGGACCCATTAGAAGGATTGAGCTTGGTATTGGAGAAGATGAAGGGATGGTTCAAGCAGCCAACCATGATAAAAATGGTGACAAAGCCTCAGATGGAGAAGTTCGGGAGGTACCTAAACAAGTTCCAGGAAGAGCTGATTAGGGCTAGAGAGGAGAGAGTCAGGATGGAGACAAGATTGGAGGAACGAAGAGAGTTTTTGAAGATTGTGAGCTCAACTGTGCGGCATGAGATGGAAAATCTGAAGGATAAGATCGGATCAGGCGCAGGTGGAGTGAGCTACTCTGCAGCTCTGAAGAAGGATTTTCCAACCGTTCCAAGAGTTACGGTGCCAAAGGTCACAGGTGTGAAAGGCCCCGTGCTTCCACCGCCTAAGATTGTAACAGTGAAGAGTGACAACCAGGAGAGCGCCGAAGTTCTAAGCACTCTTAAGAGGTTAGTGAAACCGCAGGAAATAGGATTAAAGGTTAGAAGAATAGTTAACATCCGGAATGGAGTAATCGTGGAAGTAGAGAACGAAGAAGGAATAGACAATCTGATGAAAGAGAAATCTCTAGCGGATGCAGGTTTAAAAGTTGAGAAGCCAACAAAGAAGAGACCCGTCATAATGATTTATGACGTGAACGCTGAGCTGACAGAAAACGAGGTTAAGGAAGAAGTCTTTAACAGAAATATGCAAGGTAGTGAAATTGAGCAGGGACAATTCATTCAGGAGTTTGAGGTGCGACATAAGTACAAATACGTTAAATCAGCTGGGAAGAAGAATCACATCGTGGTGGAGTGCTCTGTGAGAGTACGAAACTGGCTGCGAAGGCAGGACAAGATATTTGTAGAATGGCAATGCTGTAGGGTTAAGGACTACGTAGACATAGCCAGATGCTTTAAGTGCCAAAGGTTCGGCCACATAGCGAAGCATTGTACTGCGACAACGCCTAGCTGCTCATACTGCGCTGGTGAGCATGACTACAAGGAGTGCCCTAATAAGAAAAAGAAAGAAGCAGTCTGTTGTGCCAACTGCAAAAGAGAAAATCGAGGTGATGTGAAGCACGATGCAGGGTCAAGAAAGTGTCCTGCTTATGAAAAGGCAGTGAAGAGGAACAACGAGAAGATTGATTATGGATTGTAGGATAGCCCAGTGGAATTTAGGTAGGGGAAAGGCAGCTACAGATGAGGCAATTAGGAGGTGTTTACAGGAAAAGATTGACGTTCTTCTGGTTCAGGAGCCATACACAGTGGGCAGAAAGGTAAAGATATCAGGATGTAGGGTTTTTCATGATCGAAGCGGAAGGGAGGATATTTGGAGCGTGATCCTTGTGTTCAATGAGAAGATCGGGGCTACCATGGAAGCCAGAGAAACGAATGGAACGTGCGTCAGTGTTAGGCTGGAATATGATGGAAAGGCTATGCAAGTGATCAGTTTGTACTGTAGGCCATCGGAACCCATAGATGGGCATATGACATGGTTAGCTGATATCTTAGAAAGAAAGGAAATAAAGGAGTGCTGTGTGGTGGGGATTTGAATGCGAGGTCAGGGTTATGGCTCAGTGGATCAACGGATGAGAGAGGATCTAAGGTAGAAGATGTTGTACTGGCTTGGGATCTGCAGGTTCTTAATAAATTTAGTAGGTGGACGACGTTTGAAAATACACAGGGAGGCAAATCAAACATTGACGTGACACTGGTGACAAGGGATCTTTCAGGAAAAATGGAGGACTGGTTAGTTCATGAAGAGACATTAAGTGATCATCGGCTAATTACTATGAAATTGCGAGGAGATAAAAGTAATCGGATAATCCAGAATGAACAGAGGCAAGGATCATACTGCTTAAGGAAGGTAAACTGGGCGAAATTTGACGAGGCTCTACAGAGAAGCATGCAGGAAATGGAAGTTGAAACGGCTACAACAGAGGTTCATGCAGAAAGGATTACAGAAATGATGTGCAAACTGATGGAGGAACAGTTCCCAAAAGCAAAATTAGGTACGAAAAAGGTATACTGGTGGACAGAAGAGCAGGATGAATTGCGAGTAAAAATGAGAAGGAAAAGTAGGATCTGGAGAAGGACAGGGAGTGAAGTGGACAGGAGAGCGTTTGTTAGGTCAAGGACAGATTACGTATGGGGAATCAGGAAGCAAAAGAAGAAGATGTGGGAAAAGTTAATTGCGGAGGAAGAGGGTGACCCGTGGGGAAAGGTTTATAAGATTGCTACAGAGAAGCTGAAAAAGGATACTGTGCTGGTTAGCCTGGAAAAAGAAGACGGTACAATGACAGAGACAGTGCAAGAGACCCTAGAGAGAATGATACAAGGATTGCTGCCAGACGATAGAGAAGAGGAGGATACAGAGGAACAAGCAAGAATTAGAAGTAGGATGATTGATGAAAGCACTGGAACAGATGAGGAAGATTTACGGAAGGGGAGCTCACTGCATGCGTTTCACTGCTGAAGGATAGGAAAGCCCCGGGAGTGGATGGAATAAAGAACGAATTAGTTAAGAGAATGTTTGGAAGGATCAAGGGGACGCTGTTGAACCTGAACAACAATATTCTGAGAGAAGGTAGGTATCCTGATGTGTGGAAAAAAGGAATCGTCAAAGTTTTTCTAAAGAGAGAGGAAAAGGACCCAAGTAAGGTAAAATCGTACAGGCCAGTAACCCTCTTACCTGTCTTAGGAAAGTTAGGCGAAAGATTAATAGTGAAAAGGATGAAAGAATGGATGGATAGGGAAAATAGGGCAAATCCACTGCAATATGGATTCACGGAAAGTGTTGGAACTGTAGACGCACTCCTGGATATGAGAAGAGAAGTAGAAGAGACAGATGAAAAGTACGTAGTAGGCTTGTTCCTGGATATTTCTGGAGCCTTCGACTCCGCCTGGTGGCCAGAGATTCTGAGAGTTTTGAGGAGATGGCGATGTCCGAACAACATCTACCGATTGGTAAGGGACTACTTCCGAGGCAGAACCGTGACACTAAGAGCTGGCAACGGAGAGGTGAACAAGAACATCACTAAAGGATGCCCCCAAGGGTCTGTGGTGGGCCCTCTGTTGTGGAACATCCTGTTCGATGGGTTTTTGCGGCTGCCTTTCGAGGAAGGTATCTCCGCGAGAGCCTATGCGGATGACGGACTGCTTTTGGTGAAGTCGAACACAAGCCCTGATCTCATGAGGAGGGCATCAAGAGCCTTGGAACTGGTCACTAGGTGGGGGGAAGACAGGAAGATGGCTTTTTCGAGGGAAAAGACAGTGATGGTGCTCCTGAAAGGAAGGTTGGTTGAAAGATTCATCCGTGTCGACATGGGAGACGTGACAATTCGGTGTTCAAATGAGACAAAGTACTTAGGAGTCGCAGTAAGAAGTGGATTGAAATTTGCAGGACATTATGAGCAAGTAATCGACAAGACTATGAGGGCATTTGGAAAGTTAAAAGGACTGGCCAAGGCAAACAACGGCATGAGATGCGAGAACTTGAGAAGATTGTACATCGGTGCGCTTGAACCAATGATGCTGTACGGCTGTGAGATGTGGGGCCAACGAATGAGGGGACGAGGTGAGAAGTCTAAGTTGATGAGTCTGCAGAGAAAACTGTTGTTGGGTGTGATCAAGGGCTACAGCACGATATCCCACGAAGCTGTCCGAGTGATTGCCGGGGTAATCCCGCTTGACTTGATGGTTGAAGAAAGGATTAAGAGAAGAAGGGATAAAGAAGAAGGTATCAACGTCAAGGATAGCATGAGGATCCGAAGAGAAGAAACACTCGTTGACTGGCAGAGACGGTGGGAGTCTAGCACAAAAGGAAGGGATACCTTTGCGTTCGTTCTGGATGTGAGGTTCAGAAAAAAATTCCATTGGGAAACCGATCACTACACGACACAGTTCGTCAGCGGACACGGCAACTTCAAGGTAACTCAACTTCATAATTTATTTTTCTCTATTGTTTAGGTGAAGTGGTAGAACATTATGGCTATGGTAGATGTGTAATACTATAGAATACTGTAAATTTAAAAAAGCAAATTTTATTAAACTGTGTCCTCCCTTATTGCAAACGCAAAGCTTGAGTATAACTGCAATAAGCATTTTATACTTATATTCCAACCCCGTACGAAGGACGGGAACTCTGCTAGTTTTTTATAATTAATCGGAAAGTGATCAAGGACGAAGTAGTGGTATAGGGAGTCCTTTATCACAACAGCTGATTTTAATGTTTAACGGATGTTTGGTGTCGAGATGGAAAAAACATGAGATTTCTGACGTTTTATAGATTATTAGCGTATATCGTCACAATTGTGACGTATGTGTGTGAATGTATTACTGTATTTATGTTCAAGGTCATTTGTTTGTGTTAAAAAAATAAGGAAGCTACCTATACACTTATAGTATAGTGTATAGGTAGCTTCCTTCTTTTGTTTATTCTTTATTTGTTATAGAAAACACAAGGAATAACAATAACTCATATACTATTAAAATAATTGATAGGTGAATAACAGTGTGTGTGGGGTAAGATAATGGAAAATATTAGAAACAGAGTTGATATTGGGTTGAAAACTAAAGAAAAGTAAGTAGATAAGTAAGTAATGATAGTAACTCTTATTACTAAAAAAATAGGTTTATTTTCTTCAACTCCTACACGATCAAATTTGTGTTGAAGCTCTTTTTCCTCCTCTAGCAGTTAAAGTAGGGGGAGAGTATTAGAGGTGGGGGAGAGCATCTTGAGGACATCATTCCATACGTTTTAAATGGAGGTTGATTCTACATCCTTTGTCTTGTGAGGGATGTTTCCGTTTTTCTTTATATGTTTTACAATTACATTGACAATAGGAGAACGATTCACACTTTTTACAAGCCATTCCATCTACTTGACATTCAAGTGTCTTGAAACACTTTAGATTAAAACAATAGTATTTTAAATTGTATTCAGATTTATGACCAAAAGATGAATCTTTATCATTAATACGCTACATGAAACTTTGTCGGTTGAACTCCTCCACCATTTCTTAACCGATTTTATCCATTGACGTTTCATTGGAAAGAGCGTGTCGCGTAGATTTGCAAACTGACTTTACATTTTTGAAAAAGTCCCTTGGGTTCTGCCCCTGTGGCTGTTAAAGTTCCCATGTTATCCGTATGAAGAACATTGTTTACATTTTGATCAGCTGTATAATTTAATTGCTGTTATTTATTTTTCAATTCAATGAAACGCATTGGGTACATTTACTGATTTTGTTAAAATTAAATATTATCTATTTTAATTTACATTCGTACATATTACAATGTAAAAAATCGAGAAAGCCTGGACAATTTGATATATTTTATCAAATAAGAAAACTGAATTGACATAGTACTGTATTTCTTGAGAAATCATTGAAAGAACCCATTTGTTAACCTTGGAAACATGGCAAAGTCATAGAACGCCATCAAGTAGAAGAAATAAAGAAAATTACTATCGTTATCAACCTATATAATTAAGAACACCTACAGCTACAATATGAAGATTCCCACAAACAATGAATAAGGATATTATCCGAAGTGCTACTATTTTGTAGGAAACATGGACTTAACTTTATGATGATTGTCAAAGGAAACCCCTCTAAGTTTGAATTAAACTGGTATGGCAAGGACATTATTCAATTAATATATGTTTTCATAATAGTCAAGTGTTTTTAAAAGAATATGACTACATCCATGATAACTTAATACAACTTTCATTGAAGGATTCGCATTATTCCCATTTAAGGGAAACAAAAAACCATCTGAATGACATTAGGCTTTTCAATTCTGGATTTATTCAGGTAAATATAATTTACGATATAACAGTAACTAACCAAATGAATGCCAATTGATGCAAATAAAATTGCGACGGAGAGGTTATGCAGAAAATCAGGTAGTTCTTAGTCATGTAAACAAAATGTAATCGCTATAAAAATTGACTGAAATTTGTAAACGTACTGGCGAAAATGGGTGGTACCATGCAGACTAAATTATCAATCGAGCAGACAACCAGACAATCGGTATCAGATAACCTAATACGGCAATAAGTGGGAAACATTTAATAAACCAGATCAGCTTTTGAAAAATGATAAAATATTTACAAGAAATGTTGATTACATGGAACTGTTAGGTACGTAATCTATGAATTGAGCCTTTTCAACTCATCGGAAATTATGATGACTTACTGTACTTTACTTCTTTGCAATTGCTCGATTTTGAGCAACGTGTTTACTAGTTGGAATTACACTGTGACATGTTGCTGATATTTGTATAATAACACTGTGAATTATATGCTGATATGTTGTTTCCTCTTTTAATTTATTTTTTATTTTTCTATAATGACAAAAACATGTTACAAACATACATAGACAGTTATTTACAAAAAAAAAAAAAAAAAAAAAAACTTAAAACTAACATTGATGGGTGATGTGTAGAGATAGTTCAGTGGAATCGTTGCCGCAAACTCCATGGGATACCAAATAGAGGGATCCTGGTTGAATACCTCGCAGATCTTCGCTTTGTAGTTGCTGCACAAATCGTCTTGGAAGATAAACCTTGAAATTTCGGTTCATCACCTGGTGAAAACGATGACTAGCTCAGTGATGTTAAAATTGCGTCTCCATATGAAATTTCTGTTTTGTTCAGCTCGTGAACGATGTAGTGTTTGTGTTCCTTCAATTTGTGACATTTCTTAGTAATTAGAATGCTGGATTTGGACTGGATGTTGAACAGATTCACAAACGACTGGAGAAACTGTTGTGAAGCCATTTTCTTGATTAGGATTATCCTGTGTGATGTTACCTCTGCGATGTCTGGAGTAATACTAATGAGGATCCTGCGACTGTCCACAGTATTTATAGCACACTTTTCCCCCTCCAATGCTATTTCCTTCATAATACTTCCACTGTTGCTGATTGAATTTATTTTTGTCCCAATAGTGAAGAACTAGAAAATTAGCTAATCGGTATGCGTTTTGTAGTGCACATTGTGTTACTGTGTGATAAGAGTGATCTGTTAAAGTACAAATAGGTCCATAATTAATTTGATGATCAGTAGATATATAATCCTCCATCTTAACTACTACTTAAACTACTTGTACTTGCAGTGCCCGAGAAACAAAGTATGAAACGGAGACTTGTACGGTGTACGCTGCCGACCTTGTCTGGCTCGCCAGCGTTCAGTGTCTGTATACTGGGCCGACATGTGGCTGTCCTTGTCTCTGTGACCGAGTGCACTGGGCCACTAAACCAGGTGTATATTTTGTTGCAATATGTAGGTGACCGACTGCACTTAATGCAACCAGGTTAAATTAGGTGACCAAATTGCGAAGTCAGGGTAAACCCCTTAGTGTGGATTGGGTATAAATGCATGTAGAGAAGAATATGCAGTCAGTCACATCATGTCGCGGTTTGCAGTATTATTTAAATACGATAAGGAAGAGAACGCAGTTGCAGCTTTGAGGGATCTACGAGCCCGCCACACGGTTAAGGAGTCGAGAGATCACCGAGGTGGTCTCTAATTATACTCCAGGTTAGTAAATAAACAAAATTATGATTTAGAGTATTTATTGAAAAATCTGAACATTTGGGGACCTTCCGGTCTTCCCGGTACATTTAACTTTGTACCCGCCAGCTGCGATCGTGTCTATCTCAGCTTGAGTCAGGTTCAAAGCGAAGCGTTTTGGTAGAAACACAATGTGTGGCGTCCTGTCAAATATTATGTCTATAATCACACTTGTGCCGTACTCCCGGTGAGAATGTAGCCTCGCACCAGTGATTGGATAACCAGCTGGATCGATCAAATCTGATATAGCTGCCCTCGGTGGACCTCTGCTTACTTCCAAATTGTTCAATTTTGACTTGAAGTCTGACATTGTACTGTAAATAAAAACAACAATAGAGTTAGTTGATGTATCTACAGACTGGGTTTATATAATTCAGGACAACGGGTAATACTTTGTGGTGGTCAGTTGGATTGTCTAATGTGATATATTGTAAAGTTATACACAAGTAGTAAAGTAGTTGTGTTTACAAATTGTAAGTGTACCTGTTCAAGTAGAGAACATAACTACTGTATAGTCAAGATAATCGTATGGGGTCTGCCAGCACATGGTAGTAAAATACATTATGTATAACTTGTACGAACAACTAATAGACTTATGTAAAACAAATATAGATTTTAAAGAGTATTATACTATGTTGATCAAACAAATTTGATCTTAACTAAAAAGTCAGTATTTACTTTAACGAATGTTATTGGGATTTATAAAATTGAATGTTGATAATAAATACACGAGTCCCCTTAAAATATGTATAATTGTTAGCAGGTTCGTGTACACATGTTTAAAGTAAATCCTAAATGTATTTAATACACCACTCTGTATGTCAATAAAACAAATATATTACTAAAAATACGTTTGTGTAGTGAATGCAAATAATGAAATTATTGGATCACGTTGACTAATATAATCAATCTACGAACGCCTCTAAAGTATGTACATTTGTTAGGAGTATGGTTCACGTATACAAAGTCAATCTGAAACGTATTTGTTTATAACACATTGTCGATAAAACAAATATATCTTTACTAAACTTTTGATATTAAACGGTTTTTAACGGAACGTCAATAGTTGATAGTGCCAATACAATAAATATATGAATCCCTATGTATAAACGAGTACTGATTTTTTTTTTTTAGGGTGAGGAGGGAAAATGCTTTTACGCACACAGGTAGCCAGCCTGTAGTGTGAGACTCCTGAGTTTATCACAGACTACTCACTAAAAAACCCCCTCTACTCTGTTGGACACAGACCTGGAATTGTTTGTCACAATACTTCAAGTCAGGCCAACATGTGACCTAAGCCCACAGGGCTCGCACCCTTTCTGGCATTATTTATTTTTTTGACCTACACCACATCCCGGTCGAGGTCAAGCTTCTTTGCGGGGAGAACACCCTGGATGTAAAGTGACACACAGGTCCAATTGTCCTCACCCTCCATCATCATCGGTATGGCCGTGTCCACCGACAGCAGTCCTACGAACTGTTGAGCCTCTAGGCGGGGCCTTTCCCAATGCTGGCAGTGGAAGAAAGTGTGTTCCACGTCATCGGGAATGCCTGGGCAGTATATGCAATCGGGTGACACGGCTTTGCCCATCCTGAACAATTACGACCGGAAAAAGCCGTGACCCGTCACAAATTGTGTGAGGTAGAAGTTCACCTCTCCACACCGCCGATTAACCCAAGGTTGGACCTGTTGTATCAGCCGCCTGGTCCAGAGCCCCCTTGTCTCCTGTTCCCAGCTCTCCTGCCACAGCTGGAAGGTCCGGGTGCGTTCCTCAATTCTTGCCTGGTCTTCCCCACGGCGCTGATAAATTGCCTTCCTCTCCGCCGCCAAAAGTTTGACGGGGATGACTCCAGCAACCACCAGGACGGTGGGTTTGGACACTGTTCGATAGGCAGATGCTACCCTTAGTGCTGCCTGACGCTGCACTCGGGCGAGCCGCATCCTATATATCTCCTTATTGAGAGCGTCTGCCCAGACTTCCGCACCGTACAGGAGCACGGACTGGACCGCAGACATCAACAGCCTTCTGCGGCTGGACCGCGGACCTCCGACGTTGGCCATTAACCGACTAAGGGAAGAAACCATTTTAGCGGCCTTGTCCGCCGTACGGGTGATATGGTCTCGCCAGCTGAGCTTGCTGTCCACCATGACCCCAAGGTACTTTGCGGCACGAGTGGTTTGGACTTCAACGTTCCCCACCATCAAAGGCACGATGGTGGCAATCCTCTTTTTAGTCAGAATCACAATCTCAGTTTTGCTCAGAGCGAGCGAGAGACCATGTTCTGCCATCCATGCGTTAATGGTTCGCATGACTCGATTTAGTTTCAGCTGGGCAAGCTCAATGCTACGTGCAGCTATTAAAGCCGCAACGTCATCTGCATACCCAACTAGGACAGTTTCCTCAGGCATCTCAGATCTCAAGAGGCTGTCGTAGGCGACGTTCCAGAGGTCCGGGCCCAGTATGGATCCTTAAGCAGCACCAGAAGTTACATCCATCGTCCTGGAGCCTTCTGTAGTGTCGTAAATGATGAGGCGGTACCGGAGGTAGTCTTCTATCATGCGCATGAGGTATGCCGGGACGTGGAAAGTGTTCTCCAGTGCGTCCAGCATATCGCACCACCTCGCGGAATTAAATGCGTTTCTCACATCCAGTGTTACAAGCTGCACAACCCGACGAGAATAGTTGTAAACGAGTACTGATTAGTAGTATGGAAATTATATGAAATAAAACCAGACTCAGAAATGTACTACAACACTTGCATAAACACAAGGGTAATTTATAAAACAATGGACGGTTTTGTGCAAGGTTACTTGTTATAACAATTAATTTCAAGTGTACGGTTTAGTGGACTTTTAGTTATCTTAAAAGCTTATGGGGTTAGAAACTACTAAGCTTATCAAGTGTAACGACAACAGGCAACTTAAAAATATACACTAGCCAAGTGCAAGGATAACAGTTTCTGTTATGTAAACAAATTTTCTGAAACAATCGGCAATATTTTTAAAAATAATGGTTTCCAGCCTGGTTACAAACTCAACAGAAAACCTATACAAGGGCAGAAACAATCAATAGATAAAAAACAGCATAAAGGGGTATATCTGATTCAATGCAACAATGGCGACAAATGTGACAAAAAATATGTTGGATACACCAATAGGTCATTTTATCAAAGGTTCAAGGAACACAATGCCACCAAGCAAGTTAATCCAACGTCGATTGTTGCTCAACATCTTCAGAGTAATAAGGATCACAAAATTGATTTTGAAAAATCATTAAGTGTTTTAAAAAGTTGTGGCCAAAAAAACAAAGCAAAAGTATGGGAGGAATTATTTATTTTCCAACATATGAGAGGACACGGCAATGAAACTATGTTAAATAAAAGAGAGGAATATTCAGACAAAATCACCTATCAGCTGTTCTGTGATGTAGATAACAAAACTGGAAATAAGAACCGCCAGTCAGCTGATACCGTGACGTCACTCTCCCGTGTTCAAGTTCAAGTTCCTCAGTAGGCCTACAAATGTCGCCCGGTCGAGGTTATCTTCATTTAACCGTGCGTACGCAAACATGTTTACGGTACCTACAACTGCAAAACGCGTGTATGTTCTTTGTATATATTTCCGTGTGTTCGTGTGTGTATATATAAACTGTAAATAGTCGACAAACATCGTTTGATGTGATTTGTTTTAATTCAAGAATGCTGCTGAAGATGAGCTGTAAGTAGCTCGAAACATGTACAGCATATGTTAACATCTGACACCTTCAGGCAAAAGTAAGTGAATCTTACCTATAGTAAAAAAAAGTGTCTACATAGCCAGTCAGAGTAAGTTGTATAAACATATTTATATATTTCAGCGGGATTGATGGCAGCAGTGATGCGCTACGAGACGACTCGGCGATACGAGGTGGTACTCGACAGAAAAAGAAAGCCTACGGCGGTCATAAGCGGCATTCCAGCTGTGCGACGGAGATTTACGCCTCCGCCGGCACCGCTGCCACTTGCAACATTAACCGCGCCGTCACCGCTGCCGCTGGGGTCAGTTCCACCGCTGTCACCGCTGCTGCTTTGGACACCAGCTCCACTGTCGCCGCAGCCATCGTGGCAAACCCCGCCACCACCGCATCCTCAGCCACTCACGCCGCAGCCATCAACATCGTGTTGTACCCCGCCGCCTCCGCTTCCTCAACCACTCATGCCGCAGCCGTCGACATCGCGGCAAACCTCGCCGCCACCGCCTCCTCAACCACTCACGCCGCAGCCGTCAACATCGCGGCAAACCCCGCCGCCACTGCATCCTCAACCACCCACGTCACCACAAGTAATAAACATTCCTCTGTAGCTTCAGCTAGTAGTTCATCTGGTTATGCTTCGTTAGAGGAAGATTTTTATTCGAATTATTTAATAAAAAAAACCAACCAATAGCTGTTGTTATTTCTTATCCTGTCAATAAGTAAGTGTGTACGTCTGTGACCAGAGTGTACAGTATCAAGTATTGTCAAAGTGTACAAAAGTAAAAAGTTGTGATCTAGTAGATGTAAAAAGAGAAACCAGTAGCACTTACCAAGAAGGTGTGCAGCGGATGTGTGCACCAAGCAAACTGTGCTTTCGTAGCTTGAACCGATAGTCTTATAAACCCGCAGTTGAGGCCCCCTCCCCATTCCGGGGTGGGGCGACCCACTGATCCGAATAAAATTTAGGACATTGTCGAGGACTGAAAATCTAGATCTTGGTCAGTAGGTTGAGGACCGATTGAGGTAAGTAGGTCGAGGACAGATCCTGGTCAGTAGGTCGAGGACTGACTGGTTATATTGATGTCAGTAGGTCGAGGATTGAGAATATAGAACGAGGTCAGTAGGTGAGGTAAGTATGTCATGGATGTCTAATCACAAGGTCGGTCCATCCTAACCACTGAGCATAAAAGAGCCGAGAAGTTCTGTGGAATGGCACACAACGATCCGCAGAGTGTCAAGCAACACATGGATTTTTTAGAGTGCACCATATGCCATGAGGCATACTTCTTAACAGAGGAGTCCTTAGCAAGGCACCAGCAAATGTGTCTTGCTACCAAAGGGTACACGGTACCAAAGGGTACCGATTCCGAAAATTACGACGACAACGACGACGCAGCCCTGACAATCAACCTCCGGCCAAACAATCAAAAGGAGTTAGGAGTCGCAGCAGCAGCAGCAGCAGCAGCAGCAGCAGTAGCAGCAGCAGTCCACAACGCAGCAGTCTACAACGCAGCAGTCCACAGCGCAGTAGCAGTCTACAACACAGTAGCAGTCCACAACGCAGTAGTTCACAACGCAATAGCAGTCTTCAACGCAGTAGCAGTTCACAGCGCAGTAGCAGTCCACAACGCAGCAGTTCACAACGGAATAGCAGTCAACAACGCAGTAGCAGTTCAAAATACAACAACAGTGCTCAACGCTCACAACATAGCAGCAGCAGCAGTATACCATCTCCAAAGCTGAAATGGCATCTCAAACGTGGTCTTCTAAGCTGTCGGGACTATACTATTGACAACCCGGACAACTACTACAAAGACTCAAAGGAATTCCTAGCATCGGCTCTTCCTCTGGTTGAAAAACTACTGCGTGAGGAGCTGAAGACAACGCATAGCCTAAAATTCAATTTGGTGTTGTTATCCTACTTCAACCATCTACACAAAGGCATCCTAGAGGAATTCAACTTTAAAACCACAACTAGGGCTATCTACGGGGGCTCTGACGATCTCGAGGACATGCTGGCGCAGGATGGTGCGAAGCTGCTTGCGGAACAGTCCGAGTTTGAGGGCAAAGGTAGCGGCTGGAGTCTGGATCTTCCATCTAGCTTAAATATAAGAGTAAGTAGATTTACATTTAAGAAACCCACTGGGAAATCATATATTAACCTACCAAAAAGGATCAGCCAACGCAAAGCAACCATAAATATTCAAAATAGGGACGAAAAATGCTTCATGTACAGTGTTCTTGTAAAACACCTACCCGATGTAAACGTTAACTCCGTTTTAAAAGAGAGTCACTTTGAAAACATCAAAGATCACTATGATTTTAAAAATCTTACATTTCCGGTCTCAGTATCGTCTATTCACATATTCGAAAGGGACAACCCAAACACATAAGTGAACGTATTCGAAACAGCTCCGGGTTGTGACATAAGCCCTTTACGTGTTGTTGACGAAAAAGATTATCATATCGATTTGTTGTTGTACTGGGCTGGTGCTAACATCTCACATTACGTATACATCACGGATTTTGCAAAGTTGATCAGACCGCAGGTGGCGGCTGGCCACAATCAAATTGTCATATGCAAACGGTGTTCGACACACCGAGAAGTTAGAAAGTGTAAAACGGGTCCCAAAATATGGCTTGAAGATCATTTGCGTCTTTGTAAAAAAGTCAAACTCGCTACCACACGTCATCCGAAAGAAGGAGAAAACCTTTTGAAATTTGAGGAATTTGAATACCAAATTTTGGTCCCAATTATTGTCGTAGCTGTTTTGAAGCTACGTTAGTGCCGATTGTGGGGTCTGATCGTTCGTACCAGTGTCACGAACCCAACTCTTACTGTACACTTGTGAAAACCACTCTACCTGTTGAAAAGCTGCACGAAGTAGGTATTAGTACGGAACCGGAACTACACCGTACTCCCAATGCGGCACAATCTTTCATGATCCATATGCAACAGCTTGCCGCTCGTGTCAAACAACTGTACACGCGACAGGAGCCGTTAAAAACACTAACAGCGGAAGAAAACGATCGATTTGAAATAACTACCGAATGTTAATTATGCGAGAGACCGTTCAACGACAGCACTTGTATTAAAGTAATTGACCATTGTCACGTGACTGGAAACCTCCGACTCATTCTCTGTAGTAAATGCAACTTGCGATGTTCTACTGTTAACTTTATACCGGTATATTGTCACGGTATGTCTAACTATGGCGGAAACTTTATAATAAAAAGTCTTTCTACAGTTCTGGATTGTGAAGTAAAAGTAATTCCATGTACTAACGACAAATACATTGCCATATCGGTACGGGTAGGCAGAATTTGGATCCGTTATTTAGATTCTTTCAGACTCATGTCGTCAAGCTTGGCCAAACTGGCAAACATCTTGGCTGAAAGTGAACTTGTCGAATCGTCAAAATTGGTCCCACCCGTACACCTAGACCTTGTCCGCCGCAAAGGTATTTACCCATATGATTTTGTTACCACCACAGTGGTCTTTGACCAAACCGAGTTACCGTCACGGGATGCATTTTTTGACCGCTTGAACAATGAACCGTATTCAGAAGAAGATTACGAGTTCGCACGGTCCGTATGGGAAAAATAAAAAATAAAAACGTTTGGTGAATACCAAAATTTTTACTTAAAACTCGATGTTTGTCTACTTGCCGACATTCTTACGTCCTTCAGAAAAACATGTTTGGAGTCATGTAAAATCGATGATTGTCATGTTTACACTGCACCTGGTCTTGCATATAAATCAATGCTTCGGATGACCCGTGTCACCCTCGAGCTTCTCACAGATCCGGACATGTTATTAATGATCAAGTCCGGTATCAGGGAGGGGACTTGTGCAGGTCAGTCTCAGGCATGCCGTAGCAAACAACCCATACCTTAGCAACCCGTCAGATTACAACGAAAACGAACCAAAAACATGGTTACTAATGTTGGATGCCCTGAACTTGTATGGTCCACAAGTTCCATTTACAGTCCATTTACCTACCGACAGGAAACTTTAAGTTTGTAGAATCACCGGAAACGTTGGATTGGTCAACCCTTCCATTGGACGCGCCAACAGGGTATATAATGGAAGCTGATGTGACAGTACCGGACCGTGTTCACGACAAACTACAGGATCTACCTCTCCTTCCGGAACTTGAGGTCCCTCCGGGTAGCAGAGAAAAAAAACTATTGGCAACGCTACATGACAAGGTAAAGTACGTGACACACTATACAGTGTTTCAACAAGCCGTGAAGTTAGGTTTAGTTGTGACTAAAGTACACCGTGCAATCTATGCGGGTACAATAAATGCGCGACTCTGCTAATAACTATACTTAAAATGAAGAGGAATAATAGCCTATTAATTAAATGTATGGAACAAGAAGGAAGTTTTTATTTTTATTATGAAGAGTATTAATTAATTATTTTATTTTGCAAACAAGTTTTATTTAAAATGGCTTTGAAAGTAGACTTTTTGTTAAGATATGAACTGGAATATGAACTAACAGTAAGGGGAATTGGTGTTAATAAAAGTGATACTGTTCTTGCATTACGTAAAAATTAAGAGAAGTTTTAAAAGTAGGCCTAGAAAGAAATCATCTAAATTCATGTGAAAAATTAGATTCTGATATAAATTTGGAACTCATCAAAGCCGGATTGGAAAATTTAGAAATTAAAGTAGCTAGCCTGAAACCGAGACTCATAATCTAAGTGAAATTTCTCGCATTGAAACAAGATTAGATCACTATGATTATAGAACAAAAGCTACAGGTAAATTTAAACTTCAAGATAAAGACAGAGAGTTGTTGAGTAAATAAACTAAACAGTTAGATAAAATCCAAAAGGATTTTAACAATGTCCAGTTTGATAAAGCAAAAAAGGAAATAATCGAAAGGAAGATAAGTGAGTCTAATCTAGAGGATGAAAATGATGTGTTTGAAAGTAAAAGTATAGATTTTGTAACCCCTGTAGAAGTATCAAATGTAACAATGTCAAACATGTTTTCCAAATTGCCTAATCCAGCTCAAAGACATTTCAAAAATCTTAAAGTAACTGATGGATTACACGCAAGGGAACTTTTGAATTTTATCAATACAATCCTTAAGGTCAAGGATGAAACGAAATTTAGTGATACCTAGATCTTAGATATTAGCTTGAGTTATACTTCAGGACCATTGTATGCAAAAATCATAGAAAGCAAAAATAGTAGCTTAAGTATTGATGAAGTGCATACTAAATTAATTGATTATTTTATACCAATTGGTTTAAGAGAAAATCTCAAAAGGGACCTTGTAACTCGTCCTCAAAGGATGGGTGAACCATTGAATATCTATATTTTAGAAGTAAAGGAAAATGCCAAGCTTCTAAAATCTGCATTTTCAGAAAGAGATCTTGTCGAGTTAATAAAAGTTGGCCTAAACCAAGAAACTAGAAGTAGGCTAGTTTTTGTGAGCGACCCTAAGTCATTTGATGAATTGAGTCAATTGAGTATTCATGATCAAAACGTCCGCTTTGAAGATTTTAGGCGTAAATCAAATAGGCCCCCACCATTTCACACAAAACATGTAAATTTTGTACCAGCACCTAGGAAGTGTTTTGCATGTGGTAAATTGGGGAACATCAGTCAAAATGTAAAACCAAGACCTTATGTTCCCCATGGTAATAGTGATGTCCCAAATCAGTCTTCAAGGTTCTTTACAAAAAACGAGGCTCAGGGGAGAGCCTCGGATTCGCAAAAGTAAAACAAGAGCTCTCCCAGAATAAAACTAGTGTATTTTTTAATTCTAAAAGGAAGAAAAGGTATCTAAATGTCCAAGAGAAGAAACAATTTAAATGCAAGTTTAAGAATGAATTAATTTCTATTACAAAAAAGGAAAATGGAGGATTTTATAGTATTCTACCAACTGTTAAAGTATGTTTTAAACCAAATCTATTTGAAAATGCTTTAATTGACACAGGTAGCTCAGTAAACATAATAAGTGAACGATTGTTTAACAAGTTAAGTAAGTACCATGTTATCAGTAACGTATGCGAACCTGAAATCTTTTGTAAAACAGCATCTAATACTAAAATGCAATTAATAGGCAAGTGTGAAATTAAAATCAAGATAAACAAGTTTTCTTGGAATTTAGAGTTTATCATTGCTAAAGATCTAGCTTGCAACATTATTTTAGGAGCTGAATTCATCAAGAGGAGTAAAAAGCTACTTAACTTAAGTCAAGATCAATGTTACTTTGCATTTGAACATAATTATAAAGTAGAGTTTGTGTCAAATGTTTCTGTAATAGTAGCTAACGAGAACTGTAAATTAAAATTGGATGCAATAAAGCTACTACAGACATTACAAAACTAATCTCAGATTTTCCTAAAGTTTTTACCAATCAAATAGGCGAAGCTATACATTTTTAATATGAAATCAAGCTTAAAGACAAGGAGCCTGTTAACCTTAGACCATATCAACTCAACCCCCATAAAATGCAAATTATAAAGGATTTAATTGATGATTTAGTTCAACAGGGAATTGTAGAACCTTCATTATCAAGCTATGCCAGTCCAACATTCCTAGTGAAAAAACCTAATAGTGATAAATATAGACTTGTGGTGAATTACTCTGAATTAAATAAAAAGACAGGGAGAGTAAATTATCCTATCGGGATAT
The DNA here is from genome assembly GCF_028750875.1 of Macrosteles quadrilineatus. Lineage (NCBI taxonomy): Eukaryota > Metazoa > Arthropoda > Insecta > Hemiptera > Cicadellidae > Macrosteles > Macrosteles quadrilineatus. The sequence continues at coordinate 81,952,799 of NW_026542594.1, read as the reverse complement.
GAATGACATTTATCATTATTTGCAAGGAAGCGAGTATTTCAGTGTAATTGATTTATTTACATAAATCAATTACACTATTTTGATTTGGTGGAAACTATTACTAGTTTCCACCAAATCAAACTTAGTGAAAACTGTAGAGACTATACTGCTTTTGTAACACCTTTTTCACAAATGAGATTTTGTAGAATTCCGTATGGTTTTCACTTAGGATCTTCATTGCTTAGCAGTTATCTTAACGAAGTTTTTAAAGACATAAAGTTTAAATTTGTAATTAACTTTGTAGATGATTTGATTATCTATTCCAAAACATATGAAGAACATCTAGTACATTTAAATGAAGTTATCACCAGATTATATGATCACAATCTAACAGTAAACCCAGAGAAAGCCAACTTTGTGTTTAAAGAGATAACATTCCTAGGATACTTAGTGAGTAAAGATCAAATGAAAATCGACCCAGACAGAGTTACTGCTATCAAGGAGTTTAAACCCCCGAAAGATATCAAGGGTGTAAGTAGATTTTTAGGAATGACTAGCTATTGGTCTATGTTTATCCATAAAAATGCCGACATCTCTTGTCCACTCAATGATTTAAAAGAGAAAAATAAAAAGTTTATTTGGGATGAAAGTTGTCAAAATAGTTAACAATGCATTCATTATTGAACCACCTATCTTAGCTATTCCAAATTATAATCAACCTTTTGTATTACATTGCGATGCCAGTGACAGAGCCTGTGGCGCTTGTCTCTTACAAAACCAAGATGGTGTAACAAACCAGTTACTTTTTATTCAAGAAAATTTTCCGATAGTGAACAGTGTTTGTCTGTCTATGAAAAGGAAGCTTTATCTACGGTTTGTGCTATTTCTAAATTTAGAAAAATGCTTGAGATAAGGTAATTTACTTTGATCACAGACAAAAGCGCTCTAGCTTTTGTTTTAACTCACTTCAAGAAACTGAGTAAACTTGGACGTTGGGTTGGAACTATATTATCTTTACCATTCAAAATAGTTTTGGTTAAAAGTCAAGATAATGTAATAGCTGATTTCTTATCAAGAGTTTTCGATAAGCAAGACATGGATCCAGATGTCTCTGTAAATAATGTAAATATTGTCCCTAGTCTAAATGTAAATTATGTTTAAACTGAACCAAAACAAAATGCCAACTGATGAAGACTTAAATAATTCATGGGAAAACCAAGAAATCAAATTTTGTAATAACATTAAAGATTTTCCTTTAAGTTTTCTTGAATTAAAAGAGTACCAGAAGCAGGACTTAGAAATATCAAGTATAGTGTCTAGTCTAAAAGAAGGTAAAGGTAAAGACAATTTCTCTATGAATAAAGGAGTGTTAATGTTTAAAAAATCTAACAAATAAGCCCCGAGGATTTACCTACCCAAAATCCTTCTAGACATGGTGTATAAGTATTTCCATGACTCACATGTAGGCGGTCATTTTGGAGTGTGTTAAAACCGTGAAGATAATTAGTAAATATTTTTATATGCCCGGATTGATTCCTGAAGTTGCTAATAGGGTTAAAAACTGTCAACTTTGTTCTCAAGGCAAACCCCCTAAGAGAATCTACAATGGCCCTTTAGTTACATCTCCTTCAACAAAAGCCATGGATAAGATTTATATAGATACGTATGGACCTTTGTTCAGAACAAAGAACTTTAGTACCTATTTATTAATAGTAGTGGATGACTACAGCAAGTATACATGGCTTTGTCCCTTAAAAGATTGTACTAGCAAGTGTATAATCAGAGCTCTTGAAAATAATGTGTTTAAACATTTTTCTGTTTGTAAAGAACTCATAAGTGATAATGCTAAGTATTTTACAAGTAATGAATTTAAAAACTTTCTATTTAACAAAAGTATTTTGCATAAATTAACTATACCCATGGTTCCAAGACAAAATAAAAGTGAACGTTATCTGAGAAATCTTAAAGCTATGTTTCAAATTTACTACCATAAAAATCAAAATCAGTGGGATTCAAATTTGAGTGAACTCCAATTAGCTATGAACAGTGCAGTAAATGAAACAGTTAAAGCTACTCCTTTTGAATTAGTGTTTTGTTACAAGCCTAATAATCCATTAACCAACGCATGGTCAATAAATGAGCTCATGGACTCCAATGTAAATAAACAAGAATTAGAGTTAAAATTAACTAAAGCTTTTGATAATGCAAAGGAAGCAATACTAAACAATAAGAAGAGGAAGTTGTATTCTGAAGATAATAGTAAATACCCTTTTAAGAAAGGATCAATTGTTTATATCAAGACCTCCATCAGTAGCAAGGAAAAAAGTATACAAAGTAAACATGTTTTAAGATATGATGGACCATACAAGATATGGTTGTTTATATCTGATGTTGTTGTTTATATCTGATGTAAGCTGTGTAGTACAAAAAATTGAAGACTCTGATGTTGTAAAAAGAGTACACATTTCACAGCTTAAATTGTAAAAGAAGGTAATAATTTTATTTTATTTATTCCAAAGAAATATAATATGGTCATATTTTAATTTTGCTTTTGAGAATTGTTTAAGGTTTTGATTTTATCTTTGTAATTTTTAAAGAAGCTGAGATTATTTTATTTTATAAAACAAATCAAAAATGAAAATGTTTAGTAAAATATGAATAAACAAAAAAAAATGTTTTGATGATTTTTGAAAAGAAGATGTCATGAATAGTGAATTTTTAATCAATTTTAATCAAATTATAACTTTGGATTTTGTTTCAGTAAATTTTGTTATGTAATACATTTTTGTTCAGTAAAGTTTGATATCAATAAAAAAATAAGGGTTAGCTTAGAAAATTAAGAGATTTAACAGAGAAGTACTAGATATTAATAATGAACATGTATCTGTATAATAATGTTATGATTGTTTTAGCAATTTTCAGGTAAAAAAGGAAATATATGTAAATTTGCAAATGGTTTATCTAATGGGCTAACAAATGCATTTCCAGAAGATTAAACCAAATGAATTGTACATAAGAGTATGGTAAATGAGGTATTTTAGAATAAGTTATCTATATAATTATTCAATAATCAAGGTGAATAAAATGTCAAAGAGAAATTTAAAGTAAACTATGCACTAGTATTGTCACTAACTACACTACGCTTACCTTGTGAAAACTTACATACTATGCACTAACACAAACACATAACTTACTGCTCATTCACTTACTGCACTTCACAGCTTGATACACTTTCACTTGGGGGGACATTTTACACCTTGCATGCACTTTGACTAAACAAACACTTTACACTGAATCACTCACATTGAACTACACTTCTCACTTCACTTCAATTGAGCACCTTTTCACTGGGGATAGTACAGTTTATGGTACAAGTTGAATTTCTTGACTACACAGGATGTTAAAGTTGTATTGTAGTAAAATGTTGCAGCGATGACATTCCAAAGATTGTGTTCATATTTCTTGGTCGAATGGTTAATGATTTGTTCTTCTCATGCTAAACCAAGTCACAAAGATAATTGCCCTTTATTGATAACAAAATGGTCATGATTTAAATGGAATTGAGTTGTTAACAATTAATGTAAATGTTTATAGAGATTGAAATATAATGGTTTTAAAATGACAAATTTTGAACGGTTGAATGGTATTGATGTTAAATTTAATAATGTTGATTTTATCAGATGAATTTTTTGTTTTATCTTTTATGTTCATTGTATTTTCTATGAAACACATTTTCTAAGAGTCACAAATGTTTTATTTTAATAACTTAAAACTTGATAGTTAAAAATGTGTATTTGATTTTATCCAAAAACTTGTATTAAATAATTTGAATACTGTTACATTATTTGAATGTTGTTACATATCTGATAATGCTGAGATGCTGTGGAGAGGTTGGAGCCTTGTTGTCTTGCCCGTTCTGTCATGCTGTCCACCCGTTGTTTCACTATTGGGAGATACATCCAAGCAACTAGACAACTGTTATGATAAGGACTAGCCAACCTGAGGGAGAACAATGTTGCCAAACTTCTTACAGAGTTGCCAAGTCTACTGTTGGCAAATTTTTCTTCTTAACTTAACTCTCTTAATTTAACTTCGAACAAGATAAATATCAAAAAATGCTTCAGTTATGAAATTGTATTTAAATGAGTTTGAACTTAGTATATTTAATTGTTTGCAAAAAATTTTAAATGGATCGTTTATAAATATAAAATATGTATTTACTGTTTAAATTCAGGGGGAGAGAATTGTACCATATGTACAATAACATGCCAATTTTCCTGTTTAGCTCAGTCATTCATGTAAAAGACAAAGCAAGGCTCAACAACCAATCAGATGTTTAGTTAGTTTATTGTGCAGATTTGTCTATACCAAGGTTATATAAGGCCCTCTGCCACGTGCTGCTGTCTCTTTTACAGTCAGTTATTACTAAAGTCAACTTGTTTAAATTCAGTGCTTAACCCCATTTTGGGTAATTTTTTTTTCTAAATTTAGTTAAGTTTTGTAGAAGTCTCCAAATTAAATAAATGCCTTGCTTTCTCTTATTTAAATTCATATATTAAAATTATAAATTTTTTTAAACTCCAATTTAAAATCAAGTTTATATAAAATCTATCAGTAGACAAATAACTAAAAGATTCTTTTATTTTCAGGGTTTTTTGATAATGTTTGCTAAAACAGAAATTCTTAAATGATAATTGATGAGTGAGAGATTTTGTTAAAACAATGTGAAGTAAATATAATTTTTAATACACAAGATCGAAGCAAGATGTTGATTTACTTGTATATTCCTTAAAGCTAAATTGTACCTATTTAGGAGATTTGAAATAAAAGGGTACAGCATAAACTAACATTTTGAAATCCAGACAGAAAAAGCAAAACTTATACAGTTAAGACATCAATTAAATTGAATACGCCTGTAATAAATAAGGTGCAACATCAACGATAACTAATTTGTAAATAACAGTGATGTGTTGGTACGTAAAAATGATTCTTGCTGCTACCAACGGCTCAAAGAAAAAGAACCAGTACCAAAAACCAACGTTTACAGTTAAGAAATATAGTACATCCGACCAATTATATGCGTTAATTAAGGTTATCGATATCTTGGTTTTGGATTTTATCGTATAAAAAGTTATCGGCAATCAAAGTTATTTCTCATTAATTGCTTTATTTGTAAACAACTTTTATCGGTGTCAGTTTGAAAAAAAGCCTTATACAACAAAACCTTATACAAAATTTTTCTGTTATTTAATAGATTACGTATTCCCTAAACAATGATTGGTGTAATATTACATGTCATTCATTCATCATTAACATTAATTTCTCTATTATTTTGTATATTTTCTCCCATAATGTCTGTTAATGCCCCTGATAATGTGTTATCAGTTATTTAATATGTTTCTCCTTGTTAATGTGTTAGTTTATCCAATTTTGTTCAATGTTATATAATATCCTATCACCCCACAGTGGCACAGAAACATCATCCTTTTTTATGTTACAATATAATATTTATGCCAATTCTCTCCATACCTATCCTGTACTTATCAAAAACCAACAATAATCATTTACTTAGAATAATATATAATTGTAAGAAAATTGCAATATAGTAATAACATCTTAAATATAGTAGTACTTTTCAAAATTATCCAAAGAAAATCAAAATTACTGTGGCAAGTGTCATTCATGTGATTTAACCAGCTGTACATCATTTCAACAATGGACATGGACTTCCTGAGCTTCTACCATTGCCTCTCCCCAGATCCTGCCAACTCTTCACAGTGTGAACATCATTTTATTGTACATTGTGTTTGATTTAAATTAAATTCATAATCCAAATGTATAATCTAAATTTTAAATTTCTTATCATCCAAAAGTATTCGGGACAAGTGCCTTTGAAGAGTACCAACATTTAACCAACCCCTATTTTATTTATTACATATGCTACAAAGGTGAAGACAACAAGACAGACACTACAAATTTGGTAACCATCATCCATCTTGTTTAGCTAAGGACAAATTTAATCTTCGTTGGACATTTAATCAGCATAGCCTAATAGGCCCAATTAACTTAACTCATCAAGATATACACATTCCAAATTGAACTTTTATTCAAAATTTAATCTTCAAATCTTATTTTATTTCATTAAATTCAGTGAAACCATTTGGAATCTTTCTTTGGACATTAACATATTATATTAATAGCATCATGAACCTAGCATTTCAGAATAATAACTTAATTAAATTATCTGCATTTTAAATAAAGCCTAATATATTATTCGAACCGGCACGACCACCCCTCCCTGAGATTAAGAGCTCATATTTAAATATTACTTAGTACTTCAGAAGAAACCAACCCAATATAAGCCTAGAATCTTTTCATCCACTTTGGAAGCCCCACCATTTTGAAAATTTACAATTGTTTACTTAGACCCTGTAGCTAATTCAACCAATAACTTATCTTATATTTGTATTTCATTAATAAATTGTATATTGTAACTTATCAAATCTATTTATTATTAAAATAATTCATATATTATAAGATTAAGATAAGGACTTACCTCATTACACAGAAATAAAACACGAATTAGGAATTATCTTTATTAAGAAAGAAATTACTTTGAGTTCAATGTGGGCTAACTTAATAGCCAAAGGAATTTTGTAGGCCTAAGTTAATGACAAGTCTATAGAAAGCTTTATGGTGCGTAGCATTGGTATATCTATTAACATCAGAAGGAAATGTGACAAAAATCACACAACGTTGGGGTTTTTTACGTTTGTAATTTTATTTCTTAAGTAGAAAGGCTGTGTATTCTAGGGAAAAGTACCGGTATCAAGGATCGTCGTCGAAAAGGTTGTTATAATTGGGTAGGCGTACGTACCCAAGAGATGGGCTATGGCCTATTGGCTGTGTGGTCCAGCGATTGCATCACACGGTGAGTAGGAATTATTGACTATATATACAGTCAATGGTAGGAACAGAAAGTGACACATTGGAAAATCGAGTTTAGCATCATCCGTAAACCTTTGTTACAATCACTCACTGCAGTTGTGATTTTTTACTTTACACTTTACACAACCGCCATTGAAGCACCGTCAATGAGTGGAACCTTGTTTATAAGCTATTGGCCACGATCATTAATAAATTTAAGTTTCCCAGCCGTATACAACACTGATTCAAGGTCTTCTTTCTGGTTATCAAAACTCAAGAACAATTTTATGCACAAAGAATCTCTGGTTCCTGACCTGGATGAAGCCTAGTTATTTAATTTAATTTACGGTTACACTATATTATCCCACTTGCGATTAATTAAATCCGTTATGTAAGAAACACGTTTTTAATCTCACTTTAATGGGATTTGCCTTCAAAACGGGATCGGAAATGTTTGCGGTATTTGTAAACAACATTTGTACACATATTAGTGAAAGCTAGAACAAATAATCTTGATCCGAACAGCTGTTCGTTGTTTCATAGATGATTATGTAATAAAAATTGGACGAATACTTGACAAAAATCGCACAAAACTGCATTTTTGAACGTCCGTAATTTTATTTACAAATTAATGAGGCTATATTTTAATGGCTAAAGACACTCTCGCAAATCTAGTGAATACATTAAAATCACTTGGATCTTGATAGGTACTCTCGTTTTCCTGGAGAAGATTGCGTAAAATGCCATCTGAGTGTTACAGACAGACAGAAAGACAGAAAGACAGACAGACAGACAGACAGACAGACAGAAATTTAGATGAGGCTTGTTTCGGCTTCTTTAATGTATAAAACGTAAAAATAATCTAAAAATTTATGATTCTGAGCAATGTACAGACAAAACTCTAATTTTATTTATATAGATTAATTTTTAACTTTGATCCATTGAATATTTTATAAATTTGATTCTCCTTACTGGACTTTACCATTTCATTGGCAGAGGACTAGACTGAAGAATATTTTTAAGTTCAGTTTTGATATATTTTCCGACAAATTTGATTATTGTATATGGACAATTGTTGCATGAAAATGTCTTTTAAAATTACCAACAACATTTCTTTTACAGGAATTACAAGTCTTGTGAGTATGTAAGATGTGGGATTTAAGAGCGATGTTACTTACAGATTAAATAACACAGTTTACACATTTTTATCTTCATTTGATGTATTAACTTGTAGTTGCGAATCAAGTGGCTCTTCTTGGAGAGCGAAGCGGAGTAGTGTTGACATGTCGGCTTCATGTTTAGGAGTGAGGTCTCATGTTGATGTCACCTCTATATATATGGACTCGTGAACCCAGTCATGTGACCGCTTCACTTGGCTCTTGGGACAGCATTAGGTTACAATTTGAGGTGGTACATCAGTAGCTTACACGTTCGTCTACTGAAATTCTGCATAAACTACTTTTAATACGATAATTTGTGCCAATGTGTAATTATTAATAAGGGAAGATTTAAAAGGGTTACTTCCAAAGGTGTGCGCCAGAACCTATGGTAACCATGGTACCACAGCACGGCTGACAGTATATATTTAATTATTTTTGTCTATGATTGTATCTACAACAATATCTTCGATTACTCTTTGTTATTTTGATTGATCAGCTGACTTTTAAAATAAGTTTGTTTATTATGTTTGTACTTTGTTACTGTTCTGATGCCTTGCCAAAAATACAATGTTTGTTTAATGCTCTTGAATTTTAGCGATTTTCCCTATAGGGAAGTAGCTATTACCGTAAGTGGCACGGTAAGACCTAGACCCGGGACCGATATTCTTTTTCATTTTGATGTCCCTAGTGGCCAAAAACACTATTAGTTTTAATATTTTATTAATGATTTTACAGTATCATTCACAGCTTGAACTGTAATTAATTATCTGCAAAGTCCTTCAATTATTCATGTCCTCGCTTTATCTCATTCGTGAAAATGACTGTGCCATGCCCGTCGTTACTAGTAATGAAATATTTTCATGTTGTATGTTGTTTTTTTTTGTTTTTTTTAAAGTGATCCATGTATAAGTTCAAACAATAGGATTACGCGTTTCGACGTCAAAGCTGCATTGTCAAATCATACAAAAATTCTTCTAGTCGCATCACAGTCTTTCCGACACACACGTACAAAACACTTTACCGGTACAAAAATATATTTAAAGTAGGCCTACTAACTAATTCTTGGTTTACGGTCGTCCACATAATAGATCTACTAGCATGCCGAGGCTTTATGAAAAACGGCCTAAACGATTTTGATTACAATTTAGTATGTTATAGTCCTTTTAACTCCAAACAAAACTGTACAACCCCCATTGCTGTAAACATACAGTTCAAGAGTTATTGTAACTTACCCTTAGTTATTACTTAGTTATTACTTTACCTATAAAATACCATAGTATACTTTCTCCCACCACTTGCCCATGTTAAGGGTTGTTGGCAAGCTAATGGGAGTAAGTATGTGTCAGATGTGTATGTGTCACATATATAACATTTATTTATGTTTGTGTAGTATTCCCAGTTTCAAGAACAAATTATTTACGTTGGTTTACATTTTTCAAGAACCTGGCAACCATTAGATATATCAACTTTATTTATGACTTTATTTTTGTATGATGATTAAAGATCACCGGATATTTAACTACTAAGGTAGGAATTTTAGTTTTACTTACCCATCATCCTAGATTTCCTTTTTTTCAAATTAATTCTTCTTTACATCAGTGTCACGAACATTTACATGCACTGTTGATAGTATGTCATTGGGAGTCCAATACTTTTAAATATAGATTGAATGGGTATGACACAATACAACAAACAGTGTTTGTAGAAGTCTTAGTCAACAAGTCAAGTCTTCATGAAAAATAGGATTGAAGACAAACTTATCGGGAAAATTGTCTTTCGTTCTGTAATGTTTACTTTTGTTTCGAATTTTTTTCCCAAATTACCATTTTAATCAAATTAAAAGGAGTATAGTTCCAAATTATAACGCACTATTTGTAGGGATTTACATATTGTGTGAAGCACCTGGGGACCGAGCTATGGCTTGGTATAGTTTATGTACATTGTAAAAGCAAATATAAAGGAAACTCAGGCTATATTTACAACTATTTTGGCTTTTAGTATTTAAGTTTTAATGAAATTTCAATTTATATTGATGGGAATTTCGAGCAAAACACATTAATTCATTTTATCGTCGATGGTAAAAATCACTTGTTTATAATAGCATAAACATAACATGAACATTGCATAAACATTTCTTTGACAGTTTGTTTAAATAAAAACAGCTGATTAAAAGTTTTTTTTAATATAATTTACATAAATATATATTTATATTATTAAATATTTATTTCACTGCTATACCAAAGTTTGCTAAAAATTGCTTAAGTACTTTGGGAATTAAGTTTTCGTAGGAGAGATCCAAGTAAAATAATCAGTATTTGATCGGAACTTTTTCATATATATCGAGTAATCTTCAGCGTATTCTTTGCTTAAAAGTAACAACAGCTGATGTTTTTCCCTTTGTGCTATTTTTGTAATGTGCTAGTATACAGTGGATGGCTTGTTATAAACATATGTTACAAGTCTTTTGATTACTTCTTCCATTGTATTTTGATCAACCAACATGGTTACATGGCAACCCATAAGGCAAATGTTAAAAAAATTTACTTTCAATTTAGTTATTTTACGCAATTTGATTTTTGTTGGCAGTTCTAACTGCATTAAACACGTGTTTAGGCCAGAAATAAACTATTTACAACCTTTGAAGGAAATCATCGAAACTGTTTTCAAGATCTTTGTGCAAGCATACATACAAGCAAACATTGCTCATATACGAATATAGGATAGGATAAAACTTACTTTGGACTTTTACTGCTCGATAATTGTGATAAGCTCTCTGACACTAGAAGGATAACTCACGGCAATCTGATAAGATGTAGATATCTTCCTGAGGAGGAACTAATTGGAATACTACTAAGGCTTTCATCGGATGCCTGAATTCGTAAGGTATATCAAGGAAACAATCGTCTGGGGTGCGCAATAATTCGACTTTCCGGATGAAGTGCTTTATGGTCTTGGCCTGCCCCTGTTAAATAAGATAAGATAAGATGGATACCTAAGGGGTAGGAGATTTCTTATTAATTGTTATAAATTAATTACTCACCTTTTACTTAATTGTCATCTTTACTTTTTACTTACTTTTTACTTCAGTCATCTCTAAATGTGTCGTGAAGGTTCACATACATTTCAGCACTCGGTTTGTTTTAACTGATTACTTTTAATGAATGCTAAATACTGCTCTCCTTTAATTTAACTGAACATGTCTAAAATATGTACAAAGCTTTTCCATCATGGAAAACTGAAGAAAATCTTTGCCCCACTGATAATCTGCGTGAAGTAAATTCATGTTGGCTCATTTTATTTCTTTTATTTGAGTCATCCCTCTAAACCAACAGATTTTCTCCATAGGGGAATCCTGACAAGTGGGGTGATATCAACCATTTAATGTGTACCATTTTTTAGTTATACAACAAACTCCATGGGTTACCAACTGGACAATCATCATCTGTTTTGAATAAAACAGAAACGACTTTGGAAGTTGGTTAACTGTAACGTCTTTTAATGTACTGTATGACAGTCAGAGTATATGCCCAGCATCAGCATATTTTTGAGTAGAGTTTCTACGTGTCCCAAAACTTTGAAAGTATGGATTTATTTGTCGGAATAGCTCTTGTCGATAACTCTTGTGTGATATTTGGATAACAATTTTCATTTTCTTTTATTGAACAGTGTATATTATTTGCCTCTCTTGAATCAGAAAAATTAACTTGACTGTAGCGACTGCAATTCCGCGGGTGTTATTCCAATTCTGTAATGGATGTGAGTGTTTAATGCATACATACATAATTGGTCTTTCTCTTGTGTTTTGTATAATATTGCAACTAACACTTACCATATCAAATGATTTGTTGAAACTTCTTATTTTTTACTTGAAATAGCTTTGTTTGTTGGTGGCTTCCAGTAAAAAAACGTTGTATAAGTTTGCTTGTGGAACTGGCAATGTAACCTTGCCATTGTGATAGCAAGGTTTGGTTTAATCTTACTACTTGGGCTTACCATAACCAAAGCATTATTATAGTTTCTTCACGAATACTTGAACAGAACCGGTATGGATCATTAATATAAACAAATGACGTTGCTGGTGTACCAAATTTGAGGGAATGTACTTCAAATTCAAATCCCTGCGCGAAATTGCAAATCAGCTATCCCAGCATTCCCCACAATTCTTCGCGTCGTCCTGCCAGCCCAAAACCAGAACAAGTAGTGGCAATATACGGGTTTAACGGTACTTGGGGCGTTTTTTCCCATGAGAATAACATGGGGATAATTTTTTAGCCACTAAATCCAAAAATCCTGATCTTTGCCTAAAAATCCCTATATAATTGTCAAACCTTAATTCTTACATTCTCTATACTAGCTGTTTGCCCGTTCTACGTACGGGAATCTTGTAGTAAGTTGACACCTTATATTCAGAACAGGAGTTGGTTTGCATGTTTAGTGTGCATTTTTCCAGATATGCTGGCAAAACTATTACTGTATAGAAATACATATAAACCTTCGCAAATACAATATCTGACAGTTTCAAAGCCAAAACGAATGCTTCGCAATTAAATGTCACCCGATCGTGTTAGTCCATATTTTATATCTAATGATGAAAGGAATTGCTTTATAGATCTATGAGGCATATCCCTAAGGTAGGCCTGTAATTGAAAGTTACTTTTCACACAGAATAAAAGTAGGTAGTTAAAATAATACCTCAAACTCACTACTGCATACTTTATTCGGGTTGACATGTTGATTAACAAAGGTGCTCTTGTCCTGTAACCCAACTAGCTCAAGAAAAATGTTTAATATAACTTCCAATGCTCCAGGTAGAGTAGGGGTGGTCCACAAATACTCATATGAATCATTTTTACTCATATGAAATCATACCAGATCATAATATCCAGGGGTAACCCTAGTCATGATTGAGAGGACGCCACCTTGTTGTAATAGCTTCTGATTGCCAGTTGTAAAACAAGGAAACAATGGCAGGCTAGTGTGATGGAATTATTAATTATACTAAGTGCCAGGATTAAAAAATAACAAGTATTATCCTCCAACCATATAATGAAACTCAGAATTGAATAATATACCACAAGAAACAGAATACACAATTAATATAGCAGCATGAGAGAGTTCATATAAGTCTGGCTATTATAGAATATCTATGTAAGAACCTTATCCTAAAATATTTATATCAACCACAATTTTATCTAAGATTAATTGTCAAATAAATGTTTATACTGATGGGAAGTGCTTACTTTTTTCCAAATTATTCTAGACTCAGTAGAACATAAATTTACTCTGAAATGTTATATTTTTTTACACATAAGATAAATACACAATTAAACAGATGACAAAACACTTATAATAATCTTAAATCTACCCAGTTGTCCGCTGGCTTTGACCTTCACTCACAACACAAAAGTCTTAGTCAGATCAAAAGTTCTGAATAAAAATATACCCCGCTAAATTCATTTAAGTCCCACTGCCGAAGATTTAATCAAATTTATTCTCAACTCTCATAGGCTAAATTGACTCTCATTAATTGAATCCAAATGGCTCTCAAAATCCAATCAAACCAATTCAGAGAGAAATATCTGTTGATAATCTAGAGTAGGTAACACTTCCTTCTGCTTAAGTAAATAATCTCAGTTAACTTCTCAAGAGTTTGTTTTCAAAGTTCTCAGCAAAGCTTAATAACTAGCACTCAGCTGACAATTTTATTGGTGGGCAGATCTGTAGCTAACGTTAGGTCTGAACTACCAGTCGCAGCATCCCTGATGGAGTTGAGCCGCAATTGGACCACATGCAGTCTTAGTGGGGCAGGGTGTTGGGCGATGACACAGATGTGGCAACCAAGACCGGAAACCCTGAATATTCCAATATATACCCAGATAGAAAAAAATACTTGATTAAAGCTTGAAACAAGTTTGATTTGTCACATCTGCAAACTTGAATCAAGTTTGCTCAAGTGGGTTCGTAAACTTGATTCAAGTTAAAATCATGCGTCGAAGTTCCCGCTCTTCCAGTCTCAATAAAACTTGAAACATTTAATTAGAATAATACTATAAATGCCTAATTTGAATAAAAATTGAAACATCTAATTTGAATAACACTTGAAATATCTAATTTAAATATAAATTGAAAAAAAAATACTTGATCCATGCTTGAAATAAGTTTGATTTGTCAAATCTGTAAACTTGAAGTATCGGGTTTGTAAACTTGATTCAAGTTAAAATCATGCGTCGAAGTTGCCGCTCTTCCAGTTTGAATAAAACTTGAAACATCTAATTTTAATAAACCTTGAAATATCTAATTTGAATAAAAATTGAAACATCTAATTTGAATAAAACTTGAAAAGTCCGAGAAATAATTATTTTTTAGCCACTTACAAACTCTTTTTTACTCCTGCAAATTTTGTTCATATGCTTTTACCAGGATTCACTTATCCAAGTAAAGCATACGACACTCAAGGCTTGTTAAATCTTTTTACTTAAAAATATGACACATGTAATAAAAATGTCATATTTTTGGGTTGAGATGCATAGCACATATAATCTTCCAATATTTCAGACAATTTTTCACAATCACAACATAATCTAATAACTTCAATACCTCTAGTTGTTAAATGCCAAGACACCTCTCTAAATAAAAAAGCGAGATACCATCTAAAAACTTATTTTTATAAAAGAGCAGGAAAAGATGAGTTATTATAGTTTTCAATCTTACAATTTTACCTATTTGTAATGAGAGTAAGAATGAATGAAAAGAACTTTAATCACCTTTAGAAAGGTTCTTTTTCATTCATTCTTACTCTTGCTACGCACCATAAAGCTTTCTATAGACTTTCATTAACTTAGGCCTACAAAATTCCTTTGGCTACTAAGTTAGCCCACATTGAACTCAATGTCATTTCTTTCTTATAAAGATAATTCCTAATTTGTGTTTTATTTCTGTCTAATAAGGTAAGTCCTTATCTTAATCTTATAATTATGAATTATTGAATAAAGAGATTTGGTATGTTACAATATATAATTTATTAAGTTAATGAAATACAAATATAAGATAAGTTATTGGTTGAATTAGCTACAGGGTAAGTTAACAATGGTTAATTTTCAAAATGGTGGGGTTCCAAAGTGGATGAAAAGATTCTCTAGGCTTAGGCCTATATTGGGTTGGTTTCTTCTTAAGTACTAATTAATATTTGAATATGAGCTCTTAATCTCAGGGAGGGGTGGTCGTGCCGGTTCGAATGATATATTAGGCTTCTTTAAAATGTGGATAATTTAATTTAGTTATTATTCTGAAATACTAGGTTTGTGATGCTATTAATATAATAATGTTAATGTCCAAAGAAATATTCCAAATGGTTTCACTGAATTTAATGAAATAAAATAGAATTTAAAGATTAAATTTTGAATAAAAGTTCAATTTGAAATATGTATATCCTGATGAATTAGGTTAATTGGGCCTATTAGGCTATGCTGATTAAATGTCCAATGAAGATTAAATTTGTCCTTAGTTAAATAAGATGGATGATGGTTACCAAATTTGGAGTGTCTGTCTTCTTATAAATTGGTACTCTTCAATGCACTTGTCCAATACTTTTGGATGATGAGAAATTTAAATTTTAGGTTTTACTTTGGGATTATGAATTTTAGTTTAAATTAAACACAATTTCCAATAGAATGATGTTCACACTGTGAAGAGTTGGCAGGATCTGGGGAGAGGCAATGGTAGAAGCTCAGGAAGTCCATGTCCATTGTTGAAGTGATGTACAGCTGGTTAATTTACATGAATGACACTTGCCACAGTAATTTTGATTTTCTTTGGATAATTTTGAAAAATGATACTATATTTAAGATGTTATTATTATATTGCAATTTTCTTACAATTCTATATTATTCTAAATAAATGATTATTGTTGGTTTTTGATGAGTACAGGATAGGTATGGAGAGAATTTGCATAAATATTATATTGTAACATAAAATAGGATGATGTTTCTGTGGGGTGATGGGATATTATATAACATTGAACAAAATTGGATAAAATAACACATTAACAAGGAGAAACATATTAAATAACTAATAACATTATCAGAGGCATTAACAGACATTATGGGAGAAAATATACAAAATAAAAGAGAAATTAATTTTAATGATGAATGAATGACATGTAATATTACACTCTCATTACAATTTTAATAACTTGAACAATACTACATTGAATTAAAATGGATTTGTTTTTAAACACAACAAAACAATAATAAAGAATTGGAGACACATGTTTTTTTTTACTACATTCTTCCTCCCTGATGTTAATGAACGTAGTCATTTAAATAATTAGGAGGTCTTCTGCTTCTGAAACTTCTTCTCGGATATGTGTTATGGTTCTCTCCTCTAGAAGCTTCTTGTCTAGGTTGTAAATTCTCGGCAGTAGTATTCATTTCATCTTCTTGATTCTGTGTTGATGATGGACTAGGAAAGTATTCAGGTTCAGGTTGAGAAGTGGGTAATAGAGTATTTTCATCACTCTCAAAATCGGTTAGCTCTATGTCAGTTTGGTACTCACCAACCGGAGCAAGATGACGTGTAGACACGGTAGTTTCTCTTCCATCAAGCAACTTAACATGAGCATACTCGGCATTCCCGTGAAGAAATTGGACCTCTTCAACAAGTGGCTCATACTTGGACGTACGATTGAATCTCTTCAAGTAGACAGGGCTGTGTAGTGTGGAGACAAGTTTGATTTGTGGCTGTGCAGAGTAATGACTTTGTTAACGATATCATCGATTCTAGGTAGTGGGTAAGCGTCCAGTAATGATTCCAGTAATAATTTATAGTTCTGGAGTAGTCAATGACCATTCTTTTTCTATGATTTTCAGTAGTAACTACTAATGCTTGAGCCCTCCATGGAGACATACTAGGCTCTATAACATCGTCTTTAAGCAATTTACTTACTTCGTTTTCAATAAACTTTAAATCATCGGTTCTATGGCGATGATACTTGATTGCGATTGGCTTAAATTCCGGTTTTAAATTAGAAAACAAAGATACCGGTTCTACAGTTGAGGCTGCCACTCTACATACAGTTGGTTATGACTTGTTGCCACCAAAGACTACTTTAATACTTGCATGGTTTTTCAAAATATCATGTCCAACAATTATATCTGCACAAAGATCTGGTAACAATGAAAGATTAACTTGCTTGTAAAAGTGATCAAGAATGACAAGATTTACCTATTATTACTATTCATTACCTACGAGGAATTCCAAATTCTTTGAAATTAAAAATAAAACACAAGAGGTAATTTGTCTAAATAGATTTATATTGAAGATTTACATAACACATATACATTTGAAAATGCCACGTCTCTTAACTAAGGTGACGATCCCTAGACTACAGTCCAAGCACGCTAAAATTTTACATTTACATTTATTTTCAAATGTATCACTTTTTAGATTCATAATTTATTTTTGGATCTTCATCCCCACTGAGTGGAACCTCTTCCCCATTGTCCACAGTGGTAGGTTTTTTCCCTCTGAAAAAATTCTAAACAAATAGAATCAATATTAAATTTAAGAATAATTAACCAAAATGATTAATTTTGTATCTGGTATAAAAAATAAGCAAGTAAGCAAAGTTTTCAACTAACGCAGTTCAACTCACAACAAGTGTAGGCCTGTTTAATGAAAATTAATTTATTCGTACAATGATATACAAATACAATATATGATATTCCCACAGTATGTATAACACACAATTACATTGTTTGTCAAAAAATGCTAGACACGAGCCCATCAGGATTGTTTTCTTATTACTTCAGGCGAGACCTAGGCGTTGCGGCATTATCACTTCGATAAAATCCGTAAGTGAATCTGCGGGATTTTATATTTTATCGTTTAAGTATAAAACTAGTGATAGTTCTTGGTTGGTTATCCTAAATATAGCCAAGACATTTGTTACAAATTTTGCTCATACTCTACAATATATAACCTTTCATTTACAGTATAAATTAACCCAGGTAAGCCCAGCATTGCTATGAAACATGAAAACAACCCCTCTACAAGAATAAAAATACTAGCATTTTTCATTTTTTTAGCTTATACAGTACTTGAGCAATAATAATGACAAATAAACAATAAAAAACATGTTTATGAAAAACCATTATGCAGTAGACTCCTTTTTACCCTAACACCTTGTAACCAGACTGCACTCAGCAGAAGATATATCTCTTAAACCAGAAATCTTTTATCAGTACGATTTAACCACACTGGATCGGCAGGAAGTGGGCGGTACTGAAACAACTTGTCTTGTAGGAAAGATTTGAGACCATTCATCACATGTCTAAAGATCAAATGATTTAAAAGGTACAAAGTCTTGGCATCTTGTGTTTTGTTTACATGAATTATCCCAAGGTGTCTATATTTTGGCTATTTTTTACAGAGTTATCTTTATTAGCTTTATTTTTCCTTAAACTTTTATCATGTAACAAGTATGAGGGCACGTCAGTTTCAACTGTCTCCTCCCCTGTATAATAGAGTCCACTGTACAGTATTATTAGGCTACCAATGGAATTCTATTAGTGATGAGTTTAATAGTTAGTTGGTGAAAATATTTTATCCTTACCTTCTTTCACATCTGGTTTTGGCTTGTTGAAGCCACTTAGCAACAACGCTTGTAACTTTGGCTTCCGTGGCTTCACTTATATCGAACATTTTCTGTGCGGCAGCTAAAAAAAAATACTTAAAATGAACTTAATACAAAATAGTACATTTAACCCCTAAGACCTAAAGTTTGTCTTCCCATTTCAAACCTGGGGTTAAGTTTAATTTCTAAAGCAGAGTTCAAAATTTTACTTTCATATTATCCTTAATATTTTAATAAATCAACTGTTTGACATGTTCGCTACTGATCCTACACATCAAGTTGTACATGCGCCGGTAGGGCGATCTAAATAGACCGATCCTAAAGCTGCTAAAGAACATGATATTTTTTATAGAGATCATAAAGATAACTGAGACGGATGGCAGCATCCTGTAATCCAGCTACTAGGAGGTTACGAATTGCGGATATTTATAGGCATGCACTGTGGATGCGATACTCCTGGTGTGGATTAACGTCCGCACGAGTGAGTACTACGACTGTCCGCAGTACTATTCTGAAAATTAGACAAATTCGTCCAAGGCAAAAAATGTGGTTCGGATTCCACTATAAACTGTAGGTCTCTTAGTTTCCATTAGCTGTATGGGCTATTAATTAACAGCTAGCTGTGTCTAAGGAATAAGTCGGCCTTAGTCACTAACAAGACCACAAGATCGCGCCACTCATCCTACACTCATCTCCATTCATACTTGGCTTAAAATAACTTTTTATGGTCGCCATTTCATTGAAAAGTATTAGGCCTAAAGTAAAGTATTCAAGGTCACTGATGGACTAAAGGTAGTAAATTGGTCAGTAGCTCAGACCGGAAATAAAAACCTGTTACAATTAATTGGTAAGTAGTATTGTTGCTTAAGATATTTTTTACATGCTTTTGTCGTACAATAAATCTGTTTTTAGCGAATTTCCCTATAGGGAAGTAGCTATTACTGTAGGTGGCACGGTAAGACCTAGGCCCGGGACCGATTTACTTTTTAATTTTGATGTCCCCAGAGGCCAAAAACACCATTGGTTCAAATTTTATATATGTATATATATATGTGTGTGTGTGTGTGTGTGTGTGTGTG
The DNA here is from genome assembly GCF_028750875.1 of Macrosteles quadrilineatus. Lineage (NCBI taxonomy): Eukaryota > Metazoa > Arthropoda > Insecta > Hemiptera > Cicadellidae > Macrosteles > Macrosteles quadrilineatus. Next base: position 81,933,021 of record NW_026542594.1, on the reverse strand, counting down.
TGCGTGTGTGTGTGTGTGTGTCCGTTAGCACGATAACTCGAGCAAAAATGATCCAATTTTGATGCAATTTAGTATAAACGTGTAAACCTACATTTATTTGAACGAGTTTGCGAACCAGCATGATCAGACTATGGGAACGGGGGTTTACGGGGGGTTTTACGGGGTCAAAATAGGGGTTTCCCATTTTTGACCCAAAAACATAAAATTTAACAATTTCTTTCCAAACCATTTTGTAGAGCTTAAAAAAAAATTAGTATATTGAAGCGTTTTCATGCGCCTAATGGTTACGGAGAAAATTCCAAAAAAATGTATATTCAAAATTCCCATGATATTCTTATGGAGAACAAGTAAACTGTGGTAGTTTGCTTGTTTATGAACATATTTTGATCAAATTTGGAAAATGTTTTTATTTCTTCCTAACTATTAACATAAAAAAAACCAGTTTTACCCTCCCTGATGCAGCAAATCTAAGTACTTGTTAAACTAATTCTAAATAGGAAATAAATGTTATATTTTTAAGTAGACATTTTACTGTTAATTCAATCAGGCAAATGGAAATCCGCTTAGTCTGCAGGTTTGCTGCGGCGGGGATATTTTTTGTTAAGTTAGCTTAGTATGGCATAAAATATTCTACGTCACTCGTCCAAAATGTGTTTAATGGACTCGATTGGTAATCCCGCACTCGACTTCGTCTCGCACGGGTACGACCACACTCGTCCGGTAAACACTTATTTTCAGAACTAGTAACGTAATATACTTAAAGTATTATACTTAGTAGTATAATACTTGTAATTAATATACTTACAAGGATTACTTACAAGTAATTTTATTACATCAGGTATTTAGTGAACCTTGATGGTTGTCTAAAACTAGTATTACAGTTTATTATTAGTTGATGAGTTATTGACAATGACCTACCTCTGGAAAGGCAATGAGCTTGAATGAGGTCCTTTGCTAGAGTTACTTGATGGTGCCTGGGATCTGTAATCCTTGGGGTTGTAGTACTCAAATACTAAGGTGAAAAAAGCAAGCAACAACCCCATAATGATCAAAGAGTAAACTCCTCCTGTACAAATTAAAATACACAGTCCTGAACAACACTTTAATATAGTTTGTGTTGGTTCACAACTTCAACAACTTTTTATTTTTTTGAAGAAATGTTATGATTCAATGAGTTTATACATTCAGTTTTTACATTAAATGAACATCTCTGAAACATAACTTAGGTTGCAAAGTAAACTGCATTTTGAGTAGTTGATACGAACTAGATTGGTTTGTGTTCTTTGCTATCATCATGTATATATTAAAACGTTACAGGGGTTTTTTATTTCACGATTCTGAATCAACCACTTGACGGATTCTTATGATTTTTGTGTTGTAAGAAAGATAATGTTGAGAACTAGGGAATGTCGAAACCAAAATATTAGTTTAGAGTTTCAGTTTTTTAGAAATTAAGTTTTAAATTTGAAAAGTCTAGCAGCCGACGCTAAAATTCTTCTCTAGCTTTTGGCATAATACCATTTGCTTAATGTAACAAAAAATTCTGCATTTGGATGAAAATGAAATGACATTTGTAGAATTGACTTATTTATACTATATGTAATGCTATAATTATTGATAAGTTATAAATTCGGTAAGAGAGTGAGTACGTTTATTTAAATATACTTAGTAAAATACTAGATGTTCTAATTTATTTTTTTGAGCAGTCTTTAAAATATTTAGTTTGTTTTAGTTTAATATAATTTGTTATGATTAACAGCTGGTCGAATAAAAAAATATTCTATATAACTATGAGGTTAGTTTATTTACTCTGTGATTTTGTCATTGATTATATGAAATAAGAGAGATTCTATAACCATTGCTGTATATAAATCGAAGCTCACGAATCTTCAAAAGAAAGCTTATGAAAATTATTTTACTACTCAACTTTTTGAGGAAATGTTGGGAAAAAACAATGATCAAATGTTTTAATTCCTCATGGCAGATTTTTCTTTACTATACTATGCTTGAATGTTTTAATGGATCGATTCCCGTACGTAGGACGGGCCAAACAGCTCGTTTTACATAATGTATATACTTTTCCACCATAGAAATTTGCTTTGCGTGTTATTGCATGAGTGTGTGAATTCACGTCATTGGCACCATTTAATTTCTTTAGGGTGTTTATTTAAGCCCATAATTTATGAAATGTCATAATTTTGGCAATGTTCTTTAGGGTACAGTTTAGTTTCTCATAGCTTCCTTATTTGTACTAAGGGAAAATAAACAATTGGGATATTTGTAACTTTAAAAAGGCCTGCTTCTATACCTCATATGAAATTAGTTGAAACACACCATGTCCTAAACATCAATTTTTTTATGCTGCCAGCTCACGCTTAAATTTTTGACATCCATTAATGGATTAATGCCAGATATAGGGTAAATTCCCTATCAAACAACATCAAGATAAAAAATATCGTACGAAAATAGAATAGAATGGAATAGAAATCTCTTTATTGCAGGAATGACAACAATTAATATACAGCATAAAAATTATAGTCTTTATTTGATTGCTTAACGAATAAAGTAATACTAGTAAGTAAAACTAATACGAACAGAATAAAAACCAATTATGACTATACAAAATTAAAAAATTTATAGCATTTTTGATTAGGTTAATATTTTTTTGTTTATGTATTGAAATAAAATTTGAAAATTTGTGTTATTATTAAAGAAATAGTTTGCAACTCTGCTCAAATAGCAAAATGTTACAAGTCAATTCAGAATAATTCTTGTAAAGTAGATGAGACGTCATTGGGGTAGGGGGAGGTATATAAGACAGCACGTGCTGCAAGGCTCTTCCTCAGTCGGGTTTAGTTTGGTATTACTGTAGTTCAGTTCATTTGTGATTAACCATCATAGTCTCTGGTACCCCAATTTGGGCAAGTTTGTTCGAATTTTTAATAGTCTTAACCTTTTTATTTTCAGTATGTCTCATCTACTCCTTTTCAGCTTATTTTAGTTTTAATTCTAGAATTCTAATGTTATTGTATTTTTTTTAGGGCTCATGAAACTAAATAATAATTCAAATTCAAGAAATATCCAAAATTGTGTAAAGAAAAGTAAATGTTAAAAATCAAATTTGAGCAGAGAATGATCTTAATAAAAGTTAATTTAAAGAAAAAGATGTCAGTGTATCAAGGTTTATAATTTTGGAAGTAAATAAATTGTTTTTAAATGTCTTGAATATGTTTTTAATTCAAGTTACACTACAAAATGCGCCACTCTGCTAAACTCTGCTTAACTCAAGTTTGATGACAAGTCCAAGATATAATTTCTTTAATTGATTTAAAATGTGTTATTGAAGAAACTAAAATGGCATTAAAAGTAGAATTTTTACTAAAACAAGAACTTCAATATGAATTATTAGTGAGAGGGATTGAGTTTGATCCTAATGAAAGTGTGTCAGAGTTAAGAAAATTATTTAGAGCTGGAATAAAAATTAAAGTAATGCCTAACGCTCATAATCTATCAAAAAAGTTAGTCGTTATAGAAGAAATTCAAACTTTAAATAATAGTTTACAAAGTTTGGATGATAAAATTGTGGATCTTAAAGATAGTAAAGATATTAATAGTTTTATTAGAGCAGAAATAAAAATTAACCACTATGAAGGTAGAGTAAAGAACTTAAATCAGTTTAAGTTGGGCGAGGATGAAAGATCTAAAGTAGACATGTTGATTGAGAAGTTAAAGTCAGTAAAAAAGAATCTTTTAATAAACTTAACTTTGATGCAAATGAAAAAGCTACGGTAGAACGTAAGCTAAGTGAAAGTATTTTAGAAGAGGAGGAGCTTGAAAATGTTTTCTCAGAAAAATTAAAATGTGTAGAAAAAGTAACACAATCGAGCTTTAATGTACAAGAGGACCAAAAATGTAGTTTCGCTAAGCTACCAAATCCAATTCAAATTCACTTACAAAACTTTCAAGTTTGTGATGGTTTGGATGTTAATAAGTTGTTAGGCTTTATCAGAAACATATTAAAGCTAAAAGATGAAACCGAACTGTCAGATGAGCAAATCGTGGATTTATGTTTAGGTTACACTACAGGGCCTTTGCATATCAAGATATTGGAATGTAAACGATTGAAGTTAGGCTTAACTGCTTTACATCAAAACTTGTTAAGTTATTTTGTACCTGTAGGTCTCAGAGAGAGTCTGAAACGAAATTTAGTTAACAGACCCCAAAGAGTAGGTAAATGAAGCATTTAATTTTTACATTTTAGCTGTCAAAGAAAATGCTAAACTATTGAACTGTGCATACTCTGAACGGGAGTTAGTAGAATTGATTACAATCGGAATGAATCCCGAAACAAGAGCTAAGTTAGTATTTTATCAAATGCCCTCAACTTTTGAAGATTTAGACCAACTTTGTATTCACGCTCAAAATGTCGCCTATGAGGATGATTGTAGACGTTCAATTAGAGTACACCCTATGTCACAACACAACCGGATGGTTAACAATGTAAATGTTTCAAGAACACCTCCCAAGTGTTACAATTGTAACCGACTCGGACACATTGCTCGCAATTGTTTTAGGAAACAAAACAATTACACCCCTAACTATCATGCCAAAGAATCCCCTACCTCTCCAAAAAACGAGTCAACTGGGGAAAAACCATAAACCACTATAATACAATAGGTTTTTCCCGGATAAAGAGTGCAAATTTCTCTGGTAGAATTAAAGTTCAGAAAATGATAAACAATAAGGAAGTAAGAAAATTTAACTCGTACAGTAGAAGAATAAATTATCACTCCGGATCAGTACAACAAACAAGATTAAAATCTAAGATAGGAAAACCTATGCTACCCACTCTTAAAGTAATGTTTGGAAATAAAATAAATGAAAATGTCCTCTTAGATTCAGGAAATAGTGTCAGTTTAATAAGTGAAGATATGTACAGGAAAATGTCCAAATGTAACTTAGTTAAAGAAGCAAAGGAAGTTAATGTTAACTGCAAGTCAGCAATAAATAACGATATTTCTATAATTGGAGAATGTAAGCTAATTGTAAAGATACATAATTTTTCCTGGAAAGTAAGATTTTTAATTGCAAGAAGTCTAGCTTGGAGAGTAATATTAGGATCTGACTTTATCAAGAAATCAAATTTAGTTTTGGATCTAAGTGCAGACAGTTGTTATTTTAAATTCAGCCCAGATTTTAAAATTGAGTTGAGTCATAACCCTACAATAATCAGTGCAAATGTAAACAAGGAAATTGTTGTCGGCTGTAATCAAGCAGGACCCGAGATAAGGAAACTAATACAAGATAATCCAACTGTTTTTACTAACAAGATAGGTGAAGCTATTAACTTTGAAGTTAGTTTAAAGTTGAAAGATAATAACCCTGTTAAACAGAAAAGTTACCCATTAAGTCCTCCTAAGAATAAAATTGTCAAGGATATTATTGATGACTTATTATTATTAAAACAAGATATAATAAGACCCAGTCTATCAAGCTATGCCAGTCCTAGTTTTGTTATTAAGAAGCCTAACTCAGACAAACATAGGTTGGTAATAAATTACAGTACGTTGAATAAGAAAATAGAACAAGTTAATTATCCTATCGGTGATCTTCATGAATTATACCACTATCTAAGGGATTCTGAATATTTTACTGTGCTAGATCTGACACAAAGTTTTCATCAGATTAAAATAGCGGAAGATAGTAAACATATTACGGCCTTCTCAACTAATTATGAACTGTATGAGTGGAATCGTTTGCCTTTTGGACTTCATTCTGGTAGCGGAATTCTATCTTCTTATCTTAACCAAGTTTTCAAAGAAGAAAAATTTAAGTTTATACTTAACTTTGTGGATAATTTGATTATTTACAGTCAAACATTAGAGGAACATTTAAATCATTTAAAACAAGTTACTGAGAAGTTAAAGAAACATAACCTTACAGTTAATCCTAGTAAAGCTGTATTTGCCAGTAAGGAAATAAGTTTTCTTGGTTATCTAATCTCTAAAAATCAAGTATCTATAGACCCTGACCGAACATTAGCTATTAGGAACAGTAAGCCGCCTAAAGATGCCAAAGGTGTAGGTAGGTTTATTGGTATGACGTCATATTTTTCCAAGTTCATACCAGAGTACTCTAAATTAGCTGCATGTCTAAATGAACTAAGGAAAAAGAATAAAAAGTTTATTTGGTCTGAGGAATGTCAAAGTAACTTTGAAAAATTGAAAGAAGCTATAATCAATCCACCTGTTTTGGCGATACCTGATTACAACTTGCCGTTTATCTTACAATGTGACGCAAGCGAACTAGCGGCTGGGGCAGTTCTTCTTCAAAGCTTTAATGGGAATGTTAAACCTGTGGCTTATTATTCTAAGAAATTTTCAGACTCTGAGAAATGTTTATCTGTGTACCATAAAGAGGCTTTAGCTGTAGTCAGTGCTATCAATAAGTTTAGAAACTATCTAGAACACAAAAGGTTTACTCTGATAACGGACAACAGTGCCTTGGCATGGGTTTTAGGAAATTTCCGTAAACTTGGAAAGTTAGGTAGGTGGGTAGAAACTATTCTTAGTCTACCATTTGAAATTCAACATGTTAAAGGGAAAGACAATGCAGTAGCCGATTTTTTGTCAAGACATTTTGAAACTAAAGAAGTGAATGTTGAAAGTTGTAAATAATGTAAATACTAGTGTTAAGTCCAACAATGATGAAGCAAATAAGAAATTAGAAGTAAAGGAAGTACTTTTTATTAATAATATTAAAGACTTTCCATTGACATTTAGCGATTTTAAGTCTCACCAAAGTGAAGACGAGGAGATTTGTAAAATAATTGACAGCATAAATGAGGGAACTAACAATCAGAAGTTTTCACTAAACCGAGGTGTATTAATGCACCAATCAAATGGTAAAGGTGCGAAGAAAATATATTTACCTAACAATTTGGTAGACATGGTATATAAATATTTTCACAATTCACTAAGCGGGTGTCATCTAGGATTGTACAAAACAATCAAGAAAATAACGGAATATTTTTACTTGCCAAATATTTCGGAAGTAGTAAAACAAAGAATAAAATCATGTGAGCTATGTAGTAAAGGTAAACCGGCTCAACAAGTGTTTGAAGGTCCCTTGGTGTCAAGTAATGCTCAAGCGCCGATGGATAGGTTGTACATAGACATTTTTGGGCCATTGACAAGAACGAAAGCTCAAAACAATAACTTGTTAATCATAGTTGACCAGTGTACTAAGTTTTTCTGGATATATGCAATGCGGGATGCGAAGTCTAAATCAATTGTAAATATTTTAGAGAACTTTGTTTTTAAAAACTTTGGACTATGTAAAGAATTAATAGGTGATAATGCTAAATGTTTTATGAGCAGTGAATTTAAAAACTATTTATTCAGTAAAAGCATTATGCACAGAACAATAATTCCTTATGTTCCTAGGAGTAACATAGCCGAGAGATACTTCAGAAACATTAAAGCAATTTTCCAAATTTATTTTCATGATTGCCAAAATAAATGGGACACTAATTTAAGTGACATTCAGTTAGCTTTAAACAGTGCTTGTAATGAAGCTACACAAGAGGCGTACACGCCTCACGAACTAATGTTTAGCTACAAAGTAAACAATTCTCTATCTAACGTGTGGCATTTAAATGATCTACTGGAGGAAGAAGTGGACAAGAAGGAATTAGCAGGAAAATTAAGTCAAGCTATTGTAAATAATAAAATGAGAAACAAGTCAAATGAAAAATTAAGAAAATATGGAGAAGAGAAAAGTATGCATCCATTCAAGAAAGATAGTATTGTTTATGTCAAGACATATCAGTTGAGTAACAAAGGTAAACAGTTTCAAGCCAAAACTGCTTTCAGGTATGATGGACCTTATAAAATATTAATCTTTATTTCAGGTGTCAGCTGTATAATTCAAAAGTTAAATAATCCTGATGTTATCAAAAGAGTTCATGTTTCACAACTAAAGCTTGGATAAACAATGTAAACAAACATCAAGAGTATTGTAAATATTTATGTATACACATTTTTATTAATGGTACAGTATGAACAGGTTTTAAATCAAAGAAATGTTAACAATGTTTTTATTTTGATTTTCAGATTATTATGAATGATGACATTATTGGTATATTTATTACAAAATCATGTTTGTCTTTTACCTCAAAGTAGAATTCCAGTTCGATTCTCAAGACACAAACATACTTTGACCTTGAACTTGAACCGGCCGCAACGACCTACTTTCACTATCACTACACTTGACTAGACATGCACTCACACACGTACTTACACGCACTTACGTACACACTTCGATTCACGAAAACATACATATACACAAACTTTAGCACTTGACATACACTCTCGAAGTGTGAAGACCACCACAAAACACTAACGTACTTGAGATGAGAATGTGGAAAATGAAAAAGAAATGTTTTATATGTATTAATTACCATATTATGATTGTCTTCTCTTCAATTGTCTTTTTAATCGATTATTTATCTGAAAATGTTAAAAAGGGTGAAGGAACTTGCTTATGCCTATTATTTATACTTGGTCTAAAACTGTTTTACGAGCTGTACGAGAATATGGTGTAGAAGTCAAATGCAGTCCACCTACATAGCAGACGGGCAGACACACTAGCTAATGAGAGTGGATGAGCCGATCAGCTGATCCCTGACCTTCCTCAATACACCGGAGGTCCAGTCATGCTTCCCGTCAAATAAATGCCAAAAGGGAGCTCACCTGTTGGGTTCTACGCCAAAGTGATATGACCAAAACATAGTAACAAGATAAAATAGACAATTTTAATTAGAATCTTTTGTTTGAATTTAGTAAAGACGTATAAATAAATTTTATTTCTTTGCCAACAAAAAAATTTTAGTCAGGGGAATTTTGTAGCATTTTTGATTAGGTTAATATTTTTTTGTTTATGTATTGAAATAAAATTTGAAAATTCGTGTTATTATTAAAGAAATAGTTTGCAACTCTGCTCAAATAACAAAATGTTACAAGTCAATTCAGAATAATTCTTGTAAAGTAGATGAGACGTCATTGGGGGAGGGGGAGGTATATAAGACAGCACGTGCTGCAAGGCTCTTCCTCAGTCGGGTTTAGTTTGGTATTACTGTAGTTCAGTTCATTTGTGATTAACCATCTTAGTCTCTGGTACCCCAATTTGGGTAAGTTTGTTCGAATTTTTAATAGTCTTAACCTTTTTATTTTCAGTATGTCTCATCTACTCCTTTTCAGCTTATTTTAGTTTTAATTCTAGAATTCTAATGTTATTGTATTTTTTTAGGGCTCATGAAACTAAATAATAATTCAAATTCAAGAAATATCCAAAATTGTGTAAAGAAAAGTAAATGTTAAAAATCAAATTTGAGCAGAGAATGATCTTAATAAAAGTTAATTTAAAGAAAAAGATGTCAGTGTATCAAGGTTTATAATTTTGGAAGTAAATAAATTGTTTTTAAATGTCTTGAATATGTTTTTAATTCAAGTTACACTACAAATTGACTACTTATTCTAAATAGTATTATTAAAAGTTATAGGGGAACCCGATGCTGTTAACTTGGTCTCCCGTAAGAACCCTTACAAAATCAAATAAACACTAAAACAAGATGTGTACATTATTTGAAAAAAAGGATGACACGAAGTCCACGTATTTCCTTGAAGAGGTCATCCATTCGACTATTTAACGAACTTAAAATGCCACTGTCACCATTGAATATATAACACTCTATTTACTCTGTGTACAATACTGTCACTCATTGACCTGGTCTTCATTGGGGTGGGTTTTTCCGGGGGAGCCATGACGTTCTGCACTTGATGATAAGACAGACCGGTTGACCTTGAACTGTCTGGCCCCGCTTGCCGCTGTTAGAACGTGATAGAATAACTCAAAAACCTTCGAAAGCTATGTTAATTATGGCTTGTTTTTTTTTTTAATTTACAACTAGTTGTTACAGTATTAAGTCAAACACTCAGCCGAGTTTCAAATTTTTTTTTAGAACAACCACTGCATAGCACGAACAAGCGGAGCCGAAACAAACGCAGTCTATGTGTTCTCCAGCCGGCTCCCGCGACGGTACAGTTAAATAAACACAGGTCTGTATTCCGTCCCCGAGAACCTTTTGTTAAATGTTAATATGTCCGTATGTGTTGGTGTTCGTGTTCATGTGATATGTTACTTTTAACAATATAGGACCTTGGTTAATTTCTACTTTTGATTACCTTACCATGTACCCACTGATTCTTATGCTTCATAAGAATATTTTCATTATTATTAAGAGGTCTCATAGGCCTAGCTTTTCTGTCATAGTACATTTTTTTGTTTTTCTTGCCTTGAGATCAAACTATTTCGAACATTCTTATAATTTAACTTAGGCCTAAGTGACATTTCATTAGACGGTAGTACACCATTGATCTTTCTACTGAACAATATCTCCGCAGGAGATGGAATCGAGTTGCTAATAGGAGTGTTTCTGTACTCCAATAAGGCTAGATACAAATCAGTTTTTTCTAACATAGATTTCTTTACAATATTTTTCACATTTTGGATAGCTCGCTCTACCATCCCGTTTGCCTGAGAAAAGTGAGAGCTTGTTAACACATGATTGAATTTCCATTGAACACTAAATTCTTTAAAAGCAAAACCAGTAAAACAAGTGTCATGAGCGGTAATTACATGTTTGGGAATGCCATGCCTACTGAAAATTGCTTTTACCTGGCTTACTACATGTTAGCTTGACATACTTTGCATGGTTAAAATCTCTACATACTTTGAAAAATAATCAACACACAATAAAAAAGTTTTACCATCATAAAAAAATAAATCTAATCCTACCTTCTGCCACGGAAGTTTGGGAACTGGGTGAGGCAACAAAGGTTCTTTGAAATTACTTCTTGCATTGACAGCACAAGTTTCACATTTGATTACAACATCTTCTATTTTATTATTGATGTTTGGCCAATAAATCACACTAGATAACCTGTTGCTCGAAATCGAGCAAAAATGCAGTTGGAAATAAAATAATGAAGAACAGAAAACATAAACAGAAAAACCTCAATCATAGAGTCACTCTAAAGCAATTTATATGACTGATTATTGGAACGTGAAAATATTACGTTGTAAAAAATTATAAAAGTAATCTAAGGTACAATATTTAAATTATTTAATTATTTTGGCTATCTCTTACTGTATGTACTGTAGGCCGCGGGTGCCCTCTATGAAAACGTAGATGTCAACCATACACTGTAAAATAAGCTTTTCAGACCAATGTAGCAAGCTAAATCCCTCTCTTGACGCCAACCAGTACGACACGTACGATAGCATTGTTAAATTATGTCTACGATATGTTCTGTAGGCATGTTTAAATTAGGTGTACGAACCAAAGTCTCCGGTTGGGAACATAAGAGTAGATTTAACGACGTATCTAGAACGGATTCACGTTAAACACTATTAGTTTTTGAAATTAAGAAGAAAAACAATGATTTATTTAGCCAGGTGGTGCTCTTTTTTCAGCATTAAAATAGCTGCGACATTTATACAGGTAGCATCATTGTAGCGAGGGAAGCCACTTCTTTGGTCTCTTACTATGCACATAAGAATCTAACTCGACTCCTAGGAGCTCTCGTCCCTATAAATTTCTGCCACCGTTTTTTAAAAGATTAGGCAAATGGCAAATTGGACATTGTCACCCTATTTCCCGCATTTTTTTTTTTCATTTTTGTTTGAATTGTTTTACATGCGCTGTTGGGTTCCAGTGCCAACGTCGTACTTATAGATCTGTGCGTATTCAGGATCATGGCCTTCTTGAGGAATTAGATTACCTACTCGGTGGTAAAACTTGTCATGGATCTTGAAATTGTAAATACCCTGTGTGATCCTCTCGTCAAAATGAGCTTCAGAGCTGACCATGGCAAAGGCGCAATTCAATTGACAAATTTTATCCAGATAATTTCTGGACCCAAGCTTCACAGCCCTGTTTTCAGATTGGGAGTTTCCAATAAGTTCCTGAAAGTATGGGGAAATTCGCAAATGAGGTAAATGAACCTTTCATTTATGGCAACAAAGAGTAATAATTGAACTGTCTCGGCCAGTCTTTTCTTGCTTAAAATGTAAGCCACCACAATGTAAAAATTTAACGTTAATTTGTCCGAGATTGGATGTATCACGACGGCGGTACTGCCACTCTGTATCCGTCAAATTGGTAGGTTGATGCAAGCGGCCACGTTTGCGTTCCCTCTAGCCAATCACAGTTCTTTGTCTTACTGGTGGCATTTAATTTTAAATTTAGATAAAATAGGAAAGTTAACCAATCAACAGAAAACACTACAAAGGAATTTTGATACAAAATTACATGATAATATTGTAATGTAACGGGTAACTGCACTGTGATTAATCACTTTCAAACATTCACTTAATCCCACCAAACTATAACCAAAACTACATGATAATTCAGTAAAATACGATGTAAGGTAAATAAATTCAACCATTACAAATAACCATTACAAACAATTAATTTGTTGTCAGATCTTGCTAGTAAACTCTTTATTTATGAACCAGACTTAGTTAACAGATGTTTAAATACAAATATAAAATTCCGGCTTTGCTCTGTAAGTAATAAGTAATAAGTCGGTCCTGCAGTCTGTGGTTTACCTTAAAAACTATTTCAAACTACGTCCATATGTTATTTTATTTGTAAAAAAAAGGAAATGAGTTTGATCTAATGTCAACAGATAGCGCCACCTTCCAAACTTTAGCCCTTAAATGTACTTAAGTGATGCCCTTTCTTAATATTCTGAGGCGTATTTGCACAACTACGTGAAAATACCTTTGATTTGACACCTCAAACTTTAAAATCCATCAAGCCGTTATTGAGTTATGACTGTGAAAAGAAAACTGCTTGCGTATTAATATATAGATTCCTTGCCCTTTACTGTGTTTTTGTAACACCGGGATGAGGGTAAAGGTCCGAAGACTCATCGTCTAGTTGAACGTGCCAAAATCCATTTTTACTATCTAAAGTACTGAAATATCTGGCACCTGCCATTTTACTAGCAATTTCCTCAAAGGAGGGAATTTGAAAGTGTGGCCTCATTATAGCATTATTTAACTCTCTGGGATCTAAACACAATCGTAGATCACCATTTTGTTTGTATACAATTACCAGTGATTGAACCTATTCAGTGAGATGTTCGACCTTTTCGATAATTTTAAGCCTAACTAAGGACTCAAGTTTACTTTTAAGCTTAGGTACAATTGCTACTGGTACCTTTCTAGCAGCATGAATTACAGGTGCTACACCATTTTTGAGCACAATTTTGTACGAACCTTTCATACAACCAATACCAGACATTAAATCAGGATAATCATTAAATATATCAGTACAAGTTACACCTTTAACCTGATTACAAGTAGGCCTAGACCTATTAGCACTTGTGTCAGAACTAGACCCTAGCCCTACTTCATTGTTTTGAAGAGAGTTTACTCTTTTTATCAAGTTTAGCTCAACAGAATCTGAGAGACCTAAAATACATGGAGCTTTAGCTTTTACAACAAAAAATTCTAAGAAGTGAGTTTCATTCTTATGAACTACATTTAAAGTGTATTTACCTGTTACGTTTAACCTCTGACCTGTATAGGAGGTTAGGTGCACATCAGTGTCGACTAGGTTGACATCTGTACCAAGAGAATTGAACACATTTTGATTAATTACATTAATTTCGGCACCTGTATCAATTTTAAATATAACAGGATGATTTTCAACCAACAACTCTGTGTTCCATTGTTTACGATTTTTTGTAGACACACAGTGAATAGTATTCAGAGAACCAACAAACAAATCATCAATATTACTATTTACATTAATCTGATCATTCATACTATTTACATTTTTTGTTTTGCACTGATTTGCAAAGTGATTCATGATTCCAGATTTACCACAACGTTTACCAAACGCAGGACATTTCCCATTAAAATTATGGTTGTAACCACACTTAAAACACTTTTTTACCGAACCACTAAACTTTTTGTAACCTGCAAAATGTGATCGTTGTTTGTCGTTGTTGAAACCTGCAGCTGCAGCCGACGTAGATGTAGTGGGAGGGGGACGGTTCCGATCAGCTGATGGAAATCCTCCAGCAAGCCCTTTCCGTTTGCGATGGTTGCTATGACGTATAGCATCTGACATCATCAAGTCGCTGCCTTGTCGATTTGGTTTGCGTCTGTCGATGTCTACTTTATGTAGGCCCATGTTTGAACCTGATTCTGTGGAGCAAATTTCTTGTAACTGATGATTAGCCGTCTCTGAGGCTCTACAAATGTCTAATGCTAAACTCAAGGTCAAATCTTTAGTCCTTAATAAACGATCTTTCAGAGTCCTGACTTTTATTCCTAAAATCAAGCGATCTTTAATTAGACTATCAGTCAAAATACCAAACTCACATGTACTACTTAAATCTCTTAAGTCAGTCACATAACTATCAATGCTATCATCTCGCTTCTGTTCCCTTAAAAAGAAAACATGTCTCTCATACGTGACATTTATGGTAGGAATAAAATAGTTAGCAAACTTATCAATTACAACTTTAATGTTACTTTTATCTTCATCAGCTGAGTACGTTAAGTTATTATAGATCTTGAGTGCGCGATCGCCTATCACTGATAATAAAAGAGCAATTTGATATTCACTATTTTCTTTGTTGCTTTTACTTGCAACCATAAAAATGTCAAATCTCTCTTTAAAAAATGACCAGTTCTTGGCCATGTTACCTGTCCAACTCAACTCAGAGGGAACTTTAATTGGCGGTGCTGCATTTTGTACCACAATGGCGGCAGCTGGTGACGATGAAGTCGATGAGCGTCCTTCTTGACCTTGTCAATTACCCGCCGTAGTCTTTTCTTCTCCCTGTCCAGGCTTCATTTCTATCTCACTTCATTAATTATACGCACTCTAAAATACTTTTAATACCACGCACATGAGTATAAACATAATTGTCACTGGTTGTAGAAACAAAATTTTAGCCATTTTCGTACTGCGCCATGTCTTATGACGGGTCTTTAATAAAACACGTCTTGCTGCTACAAAGCCCAGTTTATTAAGGAAGCGTCTAGGCTAGTTAACAAATGGGGTGGGGGACATGCAAGTCGCGCCCTTATCATGTTTGACCTCTGGTCTACGGAACTTATTTATTAGCCAGAACGAATAACAATACATATGTATTACAAATTATAATAATATGACAAACTGAAATAGAAAGTTTTTAGTGAATTTCCGATATGGAATAAGCTATTACCGTAGTACTCATGGTAAGCCCTGGACCTGGGACCGACAGTGTGGACTAGCGTTTTAATGTACGCGTACCATCCACCGTGCAGTCAATTTGTGGCCACACGTGTTTTTGTTTGTTTTTTGTAAAAAAATTATGTAAATGGTTTTTCTTCCCTGTATTTCCCTGTTGGGCAGTGACGACAGTCTGGACTAGCATTTTAATGTGCGCGTACCGTCCACCGTGCAGTCAATTTGTGGCCACACGTGTTTTTGTTTGTGTTTTGTAAAAAAAGTATTTAAATGTTGTTTCTCCTGACGTATTTATAGACTTTCTGACAACCTCTTCGGAGTGATATTTATGTTCTTTCATCGCCTGAAGATGGCCTAATAGCTGGGCTGAAACCGGTCGCCGCTAATCGCTGACATATGATCACACTGACGGATTAAAAGGTATTTTAAGATCTAAATTAATTTAAATTTGTGACCAGGAGGCAAAAAACAACAGAAATGAAGAAACAAGAGTTTGCTTATTCTCCATAAAAATAGCATGGGAAATTAAAATTTACCATTTTTTTGAATTTTCACCTTAACTATTAGGTGCATAATAACCCTTCAATACAGTATACTAAATTATTATTTTTAGCTCTACAAATTGGATTGGAAAGAAATGGCTGATTTTTGTTTTTGTAAAAAATTAGAAAACACAATTTTTACCTCATTAAATCCCCCATAAATCCCCGTTCCCATAGTCCGTTCATGCTGGTTCGCTAACTCGTTCAAATAAATGTAGGTTTACACGTTTATACCAAATTTCATCAAAATCGGATCATTTTTGCTTTAGTTATCGTGCTAACGGATACATATGTATATATAAATTTTAACGGATGGTGTTTTAGTCCAATAGGGACCTCAACACGAAAAAGTAAATCGGTCCAAGGTCCAGGTCTTACCATGAGTACTACGGTAATAGCTTATTCCCTATATAAGAAATACACTAAATACTTTCTGTTTCAGTTGTTTGTCGGAGACATTTAAGTCTGAATCTAATCAGGCAAATGGAAATTCGCTTAGTCTGCAGGTTTGCTGCGGCGGGGGTATTTATTTTTAAGATCAGGCAAAATAAAGTGTTCCCCTAATAACTAATATTTTTACACTAAAAACGTTATGTTTCAGTAATTTTTGTACGATATTTATGATCTTGGTATCCTTTGATAGGGAATTAAAAATGCAAAAAAAGTATCCATGACATTTCTTCATATAATTAGCCGTTTTTTAGTTATTTAAGTTATAAAAATTCAAACGGCTGCCATTTTAAAATTAACAATCGGACCAACTTTATTATTTTTTCTATAATAGGTCTTGTGTATGCTAACATGCTTATCAAATGTCATAATCATTGAATGAAAAACTTCACAGATAAAAATATTTTTGTAAAAAAACAAAATGGCGGATATATGTCCAGAAATATGCATTTTCGGATATACCTTCAGATACTTTTTTTTCTTTTAGTATGAGGATTAATTTCCCAAAGTCTTGAAACGTTTTTTATGGGCACCCTGTATATTGCAAAATGTAAATTGGCACTACTATTAATTAGTCTTGCCTAGGGCACTGGCAGGGTAAAAAATGGGCCCCCTCGATTACTAAAAATCCAAATTACTAACAATCGATTACAAAAATCCTAGTGTTAAACCCAAATACATTAATTAAAAATAGTTAATTTCCACCATTAAATAGCCAAATTGAAAAATGTCATTACGGAATTATTAATACTAATCAATTTTTTTTTTAATTACCAATATTAGTGAGGTAGGTCCTTTCATCAGTGAAGGAATCCTGGGATTTGCACGTTATACGAGCCGGGTTTTCTTCCCACCATTTTTCTTTCAGATTTGCCAATCTGCGTTGGGTAAGCATTTCATTCAGTCTGAAAAGTTGTTTACAGTGCGAGTTTTACAATACAGAAAATATATATTGAAGTAAAATATTTGTATTAACCATGTATTTTGTCATAGTAAATTACATAGTGTCTTATCATAGAGATATGTACTCTAAATCATAAACACACTATGAAAAACATAACCACTGTAATGGATTTTAGTCTGTTATGTAAACTGGAGAAACACAAGGAAAATACTATTAAATTTTACACATTAATCAAAATTAATTAATCATAATTTTTTTACTTACAAGATTCTGAACAATTCATTCCATTTAATTTTTTTAACTACTGCCTTAAGGTCACTAATGGTTCGATCCAAAAAAGTGTCTGCGGCTCTGTTTGGCAGTTCTATCCTTTACCCAACCTCAAGGTCATTTAACTTTGCACCAGGTGTGTCAATCAAGGCCTAGTTTAATAGGAATCAAAATTAAATAATGATTAACTAAAAAATCAAAGTTTTATAATCAAAACATATATATTTATTGTATGAATTACATAGGTAGAATAAATGTT